>NC_064623.1:44695939-45320939 GCF_023898315.1 Schistocerca nitens | reverse complement strand
AACCTCGTAGCCCGCCTTGATGCGCGATGGCAGCTTAACACTATCGAAGGTTAAGAAAAGTGTCCGGGTCGGTACAAGGTCATTGTTGACCTTTTTCATGACCCGATGGACAGCCGTCACGCCCTGCTCAGCGAGGAAAGATTGAAGCTCCTCGTCAGTCAATCCGTCGAGAGAGCTACTATAGACTACACCACGAGACGAATTCAAAGTTCGGTGAGCCTCCACCCGGACAGGGAATGTGTACAGGAGTGTGGCCCGAAGCAGTTTTTGTGCCTGAAAGGCGCTCTCAGTTTCGAGTAATAAGGTACCGTTACGCAACCTGGTACAGGATTTGACAGATCCGGCTATGGCATCTACGCCCTTCTGGATAACGAAAGGGTTGACAGAGGAAAAATCCTTTCCGTCCTCAGATCGAGAAACTACGAGGAACTGTGGGGCAGGCGGTAGTATTTTTGTCACTGTTGGCTGGTCACGTTTCCGTTTGTGGGTCGAAGTCGAAAGCGATGGAGTAGAATCCATTGCGGAGGAATCCCCCATGATTGCCAGCGTCTCCGATGGCGCGCTCCTTCCTTGTGGGGACCCTCTCAGAGGGCACTCCCGCCTTAGGTGAATGTTTACACCTCAGGTCACACCTCCCGAGAAACAGACGGAGGGACCAATCGGCATGGTCAGAAGGTATCAGCTCAGGCAATCACCCCTCCCCGGGCCTGGCCTTTACCAGGGGGTACGCGCGTGCCTTACATGTCTACCCAGGGCGGGGACTTACGCGTTACCCCGTCACCGGCTACGCGTGCGAACGCGTGGGTCGGCCTTCAGACACGCACAGGGAGGAAGGAAGAAGAGGAAAAAGAAGAGAGAGGGAGAAAGAGGACAGACTGTCTCAAACGCCGAGGCGGAGACCAGAGAAGGCAAGGAGAAGAAGGCAAGGAGAAGTCAAGGGAAAAAGTAAGGAAGACAGTGAAGTGGAGAAGAGCAAAGAAAGGAACCAACAAAAGGAAGGAAGAAACGAGAAGGAAAAACCAAAAAGACCACGATTATAGGTCGTGAAACCGTCCGTCTCCGGACGCAGGCGCTAACTACCCCCGTGAGGGGGATGGACTCCTTTTAGTCGCCTCTTACGACAGGCAGGAATACCTCGGGCCTATTCTAATCCCCGGACCCGCAGGGGGGGGCAAGGAGAAGCCAAGGAGAAGCCAAGGAGAAGGCAAGGAGGAGGAGGAGAAGGCAAGGAGAAGCCAAGGAGAAGGCAAGGAGAAGCCAAGGAGAAGCCAAGGAGAAGGCAAGGAGAAGGCAAGGAGAAGCCAAGGAGAAGCCAAGGAGAAGCCAAGGAGAAGGCAAGGAGAAGCCAAGGAGAAGGCAAGGAGAAGCCAAGGAGAAGGCAAGGAGGAGGAGGAGAAGGCAAGGAGAAGCCAAGGAGAAGCCAAGGAGAAGGCAAGGAGAAGGCAAGGAGAAGCCAAGGAGAAGGCAAGGAGAAGCCAAGGAGAAGCCAAGGAGAAGGCAAGGAGAAGCCAAGGAGAAGCCAAGGAGAAGCCAAGGAGAAGGCAAGGAGGAGAAGCCAAGGAGGAGAAGCCAAGGAGGAGAAGCCAAGGAGGAGGAGGAGAAGCCAAGGAGGAGGAGGAGAAGCCAAGGAGGAGGAGGAGAAGCCAAGGAGGAGGAGGAGAAGCCAAGGAGGAGGAGGAGAAGCCAAGGAGGAGGAGGAGAAGCCAAGGAGGAGGAGGAGAAGCCAAGGAGGAGGAGGAGAAGCCAAGGAGGAGGAGGAGAAGCCAAGGAGGAGGAGGAGAAGCCAAGGAGGAGAAGCCAAGGAGGAGAAGCCAAGGAGGAGAAGCCAAGGAGGAGAAGCCAAGGAGGAGAAGCCAAGGAGGAGAAGCCAAGGAGGAGAAGCCAAGGAGGAGAAGCCAAGGAGGAGAAGCCAAGGAGGAGAAGCCAAGGAGGAGAAGCCAAGGAGGAGAAGCCAAGGAGGAGAAGCCAAGGAGGAGAAGCCAAGGAGGAGAAGCCAAGGAGGAGAAGCCAAGGAGGAGAAGCCAAGGAGGAGAAGCCAAGGAGGAGAAGCCAAGGAGGAGAAGCCAAGGAGGAGAAGCCAAGGAGGAGAAGCCAAGGAGGAGAAGCCAAGGAGGAGAAGCCAAGGAGGAGAAGCCAAGGAGGAGAAGCCAAGGAGGAGAAGCCAAGGAGGAGAAGCCAAGGAGGAGAAGCCAAGGAGGAGAAGCCAAGGAGGAGAAGCCAAGGAGGAGAAGCCAAGGAGGAGAAGCCAAGGAGGAGAAGCCAAGGAGGAGAAGCCAAGGAGGAGAAGCCAAGGAGGAGAAGCCAAGGAGGAGAAGCCAAGGAGGAGAAGCCAAGGAGGAGAAGCCAAGGAGGAGAAGCCAAGGAGGAGAAGCCAAGGAGGAGAAGCCAAGGAGGAGAAGCCAAGGAGGAGAAGCCAAGGAGGAGAAGCCAAGGAGGAGAAGCCAAGGAGGAGAAGCCAAGGAGGAGAAGCCAAGGAGGAGAAGCCAAGGAGGAGAAGCCAAGGAGGAGAAGCCAAGGAGGAGAAGCCAAGGAGGAGAAGCCAAGGAGGAGGAGGAGGATAAGCCAAGGAGGAGGAGGAGGAGGATAAGCCAAGGAGGAGGAGGAGGCAAGGAGGAGGAGGAGGAGGAGGCAAGGAGGAGGAGGAGGAGGAGGATGATGATGAGAAGGCAAGGAGGAGGAGGAGGAGGAGGATGATGAGAAGGCAAGGAGGAGGAGGAGGAGGATGATGATGAGAAGGCAAGGAGGAGGAGGAGGAGGAGGATGATGATGAGAAGGCAAGGAGGAGGAGGAGGAGGAGGATGATGAGGAGAAGGCAAGGAGGAGGAGGAGGAGGATGATGAGGAGAAGGCAAGGAGGAGGAGGAGGAGGAGGAGGATGATGAGAAGGCAAGGAGGAGGATGAGGATGATGAGGAGAAGGCAAGGAGGAGGAGGAGGAGAAGGCAAGGAGGAGGAGGAGGAGAAGGCAAGGAGGAGGAGGAGGAGAAGGCAAGGAGGAGGAGGAGGAGAAGGCAAGGAGGAGGAGGAGGAGAAGGCAAGGAGGAGGAGGAGGAGAAGGCAAGGAGGAGGAGGAGGAGAAGGCAAGGAGGAGGAGGAGGAGGAGGAGAAGGCAAGGAGGAGGAGGAGGAGAAGGCAAGGAGGAGGAGGAGGAGAAGGCAAGGAGGAGGAGGAGGAGAAGGCAAGGAGGAGGAGGAGGAGAAGGCAAGGAGGAGGAGTAGGAGAAGGCAAGGAGGAGGAGGAGGAGAAGGCAAGGAGGAGGAGGAGGAGAAGGCAAGGAGGAGGAGGAGAAGGCAAGGAGGAGGAGGAGGAGAAGGCAAGGAGGAGGAGGAGAAGGCAAGGAGGAGGAGGAGAAGGCAAGGAGGAGGAGGAGAAGGCAAGGAGGAGGAGGAGAAGGCAAGGAGGAGGAGGAGAAGGCAAGGAGGAGGAGGAGAAGGCAAGGAGGAGGAGGAGGAGAAGGCAAGGAGGAGGAGGAGGAGAAGGCAAGGAGGAGGAGGAGGAGAAGGCAAGGAGGAGGAGGAGGAGGAGGAGGAGGAGGAGAAGGCAAGGAGGAGGAGAAGGCAAGGAGGAGGAGGAGGAGGAGGAGGAGGAGGAGGAGAAGGCAAGGAGGAGGAGGAGGAGGAGGAGGAGGAGAAGGCAAGGAGGAGGAGGAGGAGGAGGAGGAGGAGGAGGAGGAGGAGAAGGCAAGGAGGAGGAGGAGGAGAAGGCAAGGAGGAGGAGGAGGAGGAGGAGGAGGAGGAGGAGAAGGCAAGGAGGAGGAGGAGGAGGAGGAGGAGAAGGCAAGGAGGAGGAGGAGGAGGAGGAGGAGAAGGCAAGGAGGAGGAGGAGGAGGAGGAGGAGAAGGCAAGGAGGAGGAGGAGGAGGAGGAGGAGGAGGCAAGGAGGAGGAGGAGGAGGAGGAGGAGGAGGAGGAGGAGGAGGAGGAGGAGGAGGAGGAGGAGGAGAAGGCAAGGAGGAGGAGGAGGAGGAGAAGGCAAGGAGGAGGAGGAGGAGGAGAAGGCAAGGAGGAGGAGGAGGAGGAGGAGGAGAAGGCAAGGAGGAGGAGGAGGAGAAGGCAAGGAGGAGGAGGAGGAGAAGGCAAGGAGGAGGAGGAGGAGAAGGCAAGGAGGAGGAGGAGGAGAAGGCAAGGAGGAGGAGGAGGAGGAGAAGGCAAGGAGGAGGAGGAGGAGGAGAAGGCAAGGAGGAGGAGGAGGAGGAGAAGGCAAGGAGGAGGAGGAGGAGGAGAAGGCAAGGAGGAGGAGGAGGAGGAGAAGGCAAGGAGGAGGAGGAGGAGGAGGAGAAGGCAAGGAGGAGGAGGAGGAGGAGGAGGAGGAGGCAAGGAGGAGGAGGAGGAGGAGGAGGAGGAGGCAAGGAGGAGGAGGAGGAGGAGGAGAAGGCAAGGAGGAGGAGGAGGAGGAGAAGGCAAGGAGGAGGAGGAGGAGGAGAAGGCAAGGAGGAGGAGGAGGAGGAGAAGGCAAGGAGGAGGAGAAGGCAAGGAGGAGGAGGAGGAGAAGGCAAGGAGGAGGAGGAGGAGAAGGCAAGGAGGAGGAGAGGAGAAGGCAAGGAAGAGGAGGAGGAGGCAAGGAGGAGGAGGAGGAGAAGGCAAGGAGGAGGAGGAGGAGAAGGCAAGGAGGAGGAGGAGGAGAAGGCAAGGAGGAGGAGGAGGAGAAGGCAAGGAGGAGGAGAGGAGAAGGCAAGGAGGAGGAGAGGAGAAGGCAAGGAAGAGGAGGAGGAGGCAAGGAGGAGGAGGAGGAGAAGGCAAGGAGGAGGAGGAGGAGAAGGCAAGGAGGAGGAGGAGGAGAAGGCAAGGAGGAGGAGGAGGAGAAGGCAAGGAGGAGGAGGAGGAGGAGGAGGAGGAGGAGAAGGCAAGGAGGAGGAGGAGGAGGAGGAGGAGGAGAAGGCAAGGAGGAGGAGGAGGAGGAGGAGGAGAAGGCAAGGAGGAGGAGGAGGAGGAGGAGGAGGAGGCAAGGAGGAGGAGGAGGAGGAGGAGGAGGAGGAGGAGGAGGAGGAGGAGGAGAAGGCAAGGAGGAGGAGGAGGAGGAGAAGGCAAGGAGGAGGAGGAGGAGGAGGAGGAGGAGGAGGAGGAGGAGGAGAAGGCAAGGAGGAGGAGGAGGAGAAGGCAAGGAGGAGGAGGAGGAGGAGGAGAAGGCAAGGAGGAGGAGGAGGAGGAGGAGAAGGCAAGGAGGAGGAGGAGGAGGAGAAGGCAAGGAGGAGGAGGAGGAGAAGGCAAGGAGGAGGAGGAGGAGAAGGCAAGGAGGAGGAGGAGGAGGAGAAGGCAAGGAGGAGGAGGAGGAGGAGAAGGCAAGGAGGAGGAGGAGGAGGAGGAGAAGGCAAGGAGGAGGAGGAGGAGGAGGAGGAGGCAAGGAGGAGGAGGAGGAGGAGGAGAAGGCAAGGAGGAGGAGGAGGAGGAGAAGGCAAGGAGGAGGAGGAGGAGGAGAAGGCAAGGAGGAGGAGGAGGAGGAGAAGGCAAGGAGGAGGAGGAGGAGAAGGCAAGGAGGAGGAGGAGGAGAAGGCAAGGAGGAGGAGGAGGAGAAGGCAAGGAGGAGGAGGAGGAGAAGGCAAGGAAGAGGAGGAGGAGGCAAGGAGGAGGAGGAGGAGAAGGCAAGGAGGAGGAGGAGGAGAAGGCAAGGAGGAGGAGGAGGAGAAGGCAAGGAGGAGGAGGAGGAGAAGGCAAGGAGGAGGAGGAGGAGAAGGCAAGGAGGAGGAGGAGGAGAAGGCAAGGAGGAGGAGGAGGAGAAGGCAAGGAGGAGGAGGAGGAGAAGGCAAGGAGGAGGAGAGGAGAAGGCAAGGAAGAGGAGGAGGAGGCAAGGAGGAGGAGGAGGAGAAGGCAAGGAGGAGGAGGAGGAGAAGGCAAGGAGGAGGAGGAGGAGAAGGCAAGGAGGAGGAGGAGGAGAAGGCAAGGAGGAGGAGGAGGAGAAGGCAAGGAGGAGGAGGAGGAGAAGGCAAGGAGGAGGAGGAGGAGAAGGCAAGGAGGAGGAGGAGGAGAAGGCAAGGAGGAGGAGGAGGAGAAGGCAAGGAGGAGGAGGAGGAGAAGGCAAGGAGTTGGAGGAGAAGGCAAGGAGGAGGAGGAGAAGGCAAGGGAAAGAGTAAGGAAGACAGTGAGATGGATAAGAACAAAGAAAGGAACCAACCAAAGGAAGGAAGAAACGAGAAGTGAAAAACCAAAATGACCGCAAATATAGGTCGTGGAACCGTCCGTCTCCGCACGCAGGCGCTAACTACCCTCTTGAGGAGGAGGGACTCCTTTTAGTCGCCACTTAGTACAGGCAGGAATACCTCATGCCTATTCTAACCCCCAGACCCGGTACTGTGTGGTGCCAGCACAGATCGGTGGTGGGAGCGGTTCATCACGAGACAATACACTACAAGACATACGAGTACAGTATGACACTGCAAGATGGGGAAAACCCGGAATGGTCAAGGAGCAAAAAGGGTCAGATGGACATACTGCTGGATATGTATTTCACAGGAGGTTCACCCACTCGAATGTGGAGGTTTCAGTTCTAACAATGAGCCCTGTATCACCATCAGGCAGGTGGCCTGCTAGCATGGGTTAAGCCAGATGACCCTGTGGAACACCATCCATGGGAATTACCACTGTCCATATCACGAGGCGTGCAAGCCTTATCACGTAATGACTCAGCTCCACAGCGACAGTCATGTCTTCATACAGGCCACGACAGTGCTGGGATTTGTCATCCATCTTATTCAGGTAAGGATACTTTTATGAGGGGCAGTATTGTCAACATTCACAGCAGCCACCTGTGAGCTATGGAGAATGCTCACAGTACGATGGCAGTGAAGTGTCAGCACTGCTTCAGCCTCAGTGTGTAGATTGCGGTAATTCACGACTGCCTCTTGGGACCAGTCCACTACTATCTGGCGAGGCTTGTGTGCTGCTGGTGTCAATGATGTTGGAAGACACTCCTTTGCTGGTATGTGGCTATTGCATGATGGTGCTGCAGCTCACCCACCTCTTGATTAACTAAAACACTAGTACACACAGTACTGCCAACTACTTTGTGTATCCCTATGTCTGAAAGCTACTTCATAAAAAATCTTTCCTTGGAATACATTTCTGCCCATACACTATCTGATCGAAGTTAGCCAGGTACTCCTATGTAATGTGCAATTCAATGCATGTCATGATAGGCAGGCCTGCTAGTAAAAGAGGTGGGCAGAACCAATAGCAACAGGGTGAGTTCGTCAGGAAGTTCCATGACTTCCAACATGAAACGCTCACTGGATGATATAATCCGAGTAACAAATCCATTGGAGAGATTGCCCAAGCCGATTGTTTGTGATCTGATTTTGAAGTGGAAACGTGAAGAAAGCGATAGCTACATTAAAGCTAGGCAGACCCCATGTACTGACAGACAAGGGCCGCCTAGTACGAGGTGCATTCAAGTTCTAAGGCCTCCGATTTTTTTCTCCGTACTGAAAAGAGAGAAACATGCGCATTGTTTTAAAATGAGGCCGCGTTCATTGTCAATACGTCCCAGAGATGGCAGCACCATACGGCAGATGGAATTTTACCGCCAGCGGCGAGAATGAACTGTTTTAAATACTTAAAATGGCGACGTTTTCCTTACTTGAACAGCGTGCAATCATTCGTTTTCTGAATTTGCGTGGTGTGAAACAAATTGAAATTCATCGACAGTTGGGGACATGTGGTGATGGAGTTATGGATGTGTCGAAAGTGCGTTCGTGGGTGCGACAGTTTAATGAAGGCAGAACATCGTGTGAGAACAAACCGAAACAACCTCAGGCTCGCACAAGCCGGTCTAACGACATGATCGAGAAAGTGGAGAGAATTGTTTTGGGGGATCGCCGAATGACTGTGGAACAGATCGCCTCCAGAGTTGGCATTTCTGTGGGTTCTGTGCACACAATCCTGCATGACGACCTGAAAATGCGAAGTGTCATCCAGGTGGGTGCCACGAATGCTGACGGACGACCACATGGCTGCCCGTGTGGCATGTTGCCAAACAATGTTGACGCGCAACGACAGCACGAATGGGACTTTCTTTTCGTCGGTTGTGACAATGGATGAGACGTGGATGCCATTTTTCAATCCAGAAACAAAGCGCCAGAGAACTCAATGGAAGCACACAGATTCACTGCCACCAAAAAAATTTCGGGTAACCGCTAGTGCTGAAAAGATGGTGTCCATGTTCTGGGACAGCGAGGGCGTAATCATTACCCATTGCGTTCCAAAGGGCACTACGGTAACAGGTGCATCCTACGAAAATGTTTTGAAGAACTAATTCCTTCCTGCACTGCAACAAAAACATCTGGGAAGGGCTGCGCGTGTGCTGTTTCACCAAGACAACACGCCCGCACATCGAGCTAACGTTACGCAACAGTTTCTTCGTGGTAACTTTGAAGTGATTCCTCATGCTCCCTACTCACCTGACCTGGCTCCCAGTGACTTTTGGCTTTTTCCAACAATGAAAGACACACTCTGTGGCCGCACAGTCACCAGCCGTGCTGCTATTGCCTCAGCGATTTTCCAGTGGTCAAAACAGACTCCTAAAGAAGCCTTCGCCGCTGCCATGGAATCATGGCGTCAGCGTTGTGAAAAATGTGTACGTCTGCAGGGCGATTACGTCGAGAAGTAACGCCAGTTTCATCGATTTCGGGTGAGTAGTTAATTAGAAAAAAAATCGGAGGCCTTAGAACTTGAATGCACCTCGTACTGCAGAGGATGGCTGTAAAATATTGCACACAATCAACGGAAGGAATCACTAGAGCCTCAAAGTGCTACCCACAGTCCATCGAGTACAACGACTGTGCATTGGGCAAAGAATGGAGTTCAATTCTCGAGCAGCTCGTGACAACTCATCCGTTTCTGTAGTCAATGCTACATGACGCTTGTGGTAGTGTACACAGTGACGCCACTGGACAATGGACGAGAGATTTGGAGTAATGAATCTTGTTCCACGCTGTAGCTATCCGATGAAGGGTTTGACTTTGGTAACTGCTTTGAGAACATTCCCTGCCATAATATGTAGTGCCAAGAGAAGAATGTACTAGATGGTGTTACAGTATGGAGATGGTTTTAGTGGTTAGTGTGTGGTACGATGTTTTACTTAAGAAACGGTAAATGGGGAAGGTATCAACACATTTTGCATAATTGTTTAGTGCATACAGCAGAGAAACAGTTCAGAAACGGTGACAATCAGCATCACAATGCACCCTGTCAAAGCAGGGTATGTCAGGCAATGGTTTGTGGACAAGTTTCCTTAATGGACTTGCCTGCCCAGAGTCCCAACCTGAACCCTATGGAATTACTCATGAGTTATAACGTCGACTAATTCGGACCGGAGTGTCCAACAATACCACCTTGACTGGCTTCAGCTCTTGAGGAAGAGTGGGTTGCTATCGCTCCACAAACTTTGAAACATGTGGCGAAGTGACTCCAACAGAGAAAGCCAAGATACAGATGAAGAGTGGACGTATCTCTTAATGTCCACTACTAGATGTACCTCATACTTTTTATCTGTTAAAGTCGCAATTACTGTGTGGGGGTGGTCACAGGCCCGATGTGTGAGGAGTGTTTTGTTTTAGGGTGTAAAAAAGAACTGCAGTCATACGCACCTGTGTCAAAAATGTGGAACACTAAGACAAAGAGGAGTTTAAGTCTAGGGGTCGATCCCAAAAAGCTAAAAACAGGGACATGGAGAGGTCTAAATATGCCATAGAGAAACGGAGGTCCAGAACTAAAAATTAAATGGCCTTCACCATAGCGCTACGACGCGGTCGACAGCCCGCACACTGTTCGCTAAAACGACTGATAACTCAGGTGGCAAACCCAAACGAGAACGTAATGCATTAAAGTAGGGTATTCCATGAGGAAATGGCGGACTGTCGAAGGTTGAGCGCAGTGTGTACAAAGTGGTGGGGAGAGCACCACTGAAATGGTGATATCTAAAAAGACAGTGCCCATTACGCAACCTAGTTAGAATGACCAGCTCATGGCCGGAGAGCCGAGAGGTCGTCCAAGCTGCTGAGAGAGGCTTAGTAACCCAGAGCTTATTCCCTTTACGGGAGAACCATTGGCGATGCCAAAGCGACATCACCACCTGGCAGGCGGCAGCACAGATCAGAGGGAATTTAAGAACTAGTGGGCTGAGGTACGAGGACTGCAGCCTTGCCAGCAGCGTCAACCACCTCGTTACCTATCCAACCAAGGCGACCAGGAGCCCACCAACATCACAGCAGCTTCATCATGAGTGAGGAAGTGAGTTTTCCAGGACAGGTTGCACTAATAGACGACGTACAGCGCACAGACACTTAAGAGCACAGAGTGTCTGAGCAAATGACCCAATTGAAAAGCCTGTCTCACTAATGAACTTCTTGGTCTGATACAGGGCAGAGAGCTCTGCTGTAAATGCTGAGCAGTGTGCTGGAAGCCGATAGCCGATGTAGAAAGACGTGGGCGCCAGTGACTGACACCTACCACCACAGGTCAGTCCAAGCGCCATTAGTGTACTCAATACTATCGCGAAGTTCCATGCGAAGCTCGTGAAACGGGAGGCATTATAGTGGTGGCTGGAGTAGTGTCCTTAGTAAGTGAACACTGGCCGCCAGAAGAAAGGCTCACATCCACTGGCAAAGTTGCCAGTAGCATGAAGTTAAGCTGCCAGACCAAGAGCCGAAATTAAACTCTAGGAGGTAACACTAGAGGGACGCACCACGTACTGGCGATCAAAAGAGTCATTTAAGGAGACATAGGATGGGTGGCCACGCAATGCAGACAAATGGCATGCGTACCTGGTGAGGAGAAAGTCATGGCTTCTACATACAGACTCAACTGGGCTAATGTAAAAGGCGCCAGGGTCCAAACGGATGCCACAATGGTGGATAGTATTGAGATTGTAAGAGGGAAGATGTGCAGGTGCATAAACAAAGCACCCATAGTATTGTTTCAAATTAACAAGGGACCAGAACAAACTGAGGAGGGTGGTTTGATCTCCACCTCAGGAAGTGCCACTGAGGACATACAGGACACTGAGGGACTGTGTGCGATGAGCTGCCAGGTAAGACACGTGGGAGGACCAAGAGTTTCCTATAGAGCATGAGCCAAGGAATTTTGTAGTTTTAACGAATGGAAGAGCAACAGACCCAAGATGTAAAGACAGTGGGAGAAACTAATTGCGCCACCAGAAATTCATATAAACGGTTTTGTCAGTGGAAAAAATAAGGTCATTGTCGATGTCCCCTGAGTAAAGACGATCAAGACATCGCTGAAGACGCCACTCAATGGCGGAGAACTGCAGTAGATGCCAAAATCGTTAACCAAAAGGGAGTTTGAGACGCCCACTGGGACACAGGTCATAGGGTTAATGGCTACGCTCAGGACAGAACTCTGAGGCACACTTATTTGGATAAATAAAACAGAATTTGAAGAAATGGAAAAGCTGAAAGCGGTTGTGGCGACGCAATTTTGTTTCTTGAAGGCAGAGTACAAGTGCACACTGCGATTCTAAAAGCAGCCACAAATCATCTTTGTTGGGTCGAAGGCCGCGAACATTCCATTGGAGGAGAGTCACTATGAGGAAAAAATGGAGTGTCACCTCTGTGGCTGCCAACTGCCACTCTGCTTAGACTCGCTGCTAAAGGGCGAAGAGGCAGAAGAATTCTGCTCAGTGATGTCCACAGAAGTGTCGACTATGCTGTCAGCCTGCAGAATACAACGCAAAGATAAGGTTGGTGGCGTGCACCAGCGACACAGAGGCCAGCTGGGAAGAGGATTTTTCGAGTTTGCGAAGGAGATGACAGTTTGCCTTTTTTTCACTTCTTCGAGCCTTTCCAGTAAGCTGATGAAGACTGGTGGTTATCTAGAGGTACATAGGAAGTCTTCACAGTCTTCACAGCAGTAGTCCCTCTATCTTCTCCAGCCTGCAAATTGTGTAACTGGTGACTTCGCCCCACGAGGTGTTTTACGACTTGTTGCACAGCTGGACGAGGGGCACAGCGATGTTACCATGACACTGCGCGATTTTACAACCTCAGAGCTGAATGAGGTCGCATATCTACTTGGCCACGTCATTCATGGAGCGACATGTAGCAATAACAGTACAGTAAGTGCCAGACAGAGTGCAAGGATTGAGACTTCCCAATAAAATGCGAACGACTGGGTAAGGAACTTTCTTTTACCTGGATCTACTGGACAGCCCATTCATCGAGATGCACTGGACAATTTCCAGAGACTGCGTCATGGTCGCCATTGTACTTGCAGTGGGGAGGAGGAGGTGGAGGAGGCGGCGGCGGCAGACAGTCGCCCTCGTGTTCATAACTACTACAGAGTTATGCATTTGGACAGGTGTTGACAAGATATTCGAAGGTGGTTGAAACAATGACACTGGTAGCAATTATTGGGTTCGGAATGTATGGTTGGACAGTGATCACTTCATAGGCAGTTTTGATCTTGTACAGAAGCACCACTCTGACAAACGTGAGAAAAAGAGCGAGTGTTTGCACTAAGGAGGCATCTGCCTTTTTCATCATCCAATGCACGGCAATGAGACTGATCAGAGAGATGTTTGGATTTCGGACTGTCAGACCGTCGAGCAGTCTAGTGTAAGTAACACCACAGGGAGAATTCAGAGTTCTACACGCCTCAAGACGAACAGGATAGCTGTTAAGTGAAGTGGCAAGCAGCGGTTGTGGTTAAGAATGAGAAGTAGTCTCCAAAAGCCAAGTGCCTTTCTGAAAACAAGAGCAAGATTTCACAGGGCTGGCAAATGCATCAACACCTTTCTGAATAAGAAACAGATTTACTGTTGCGAAGGACTGCCCATCTTCAGCAAATGAAACCACAAGGAACCGTGGTGCAGCTGGGTGGGTCCTTTAATCGTTAGCCTCATTCCACTTACGTTTCATAGACGTCGATTGTGAATATCATTGGCCCATTGCAAGGAAAGTCCCCACGATTGCTTGTGTCTCCCAATGGCGCACTTCCAACTGGGAGCCCCATTCACAAAGGGGACACCTGCCTTAGGTGATTGTTCACACCTCAGGTCACACTTCCTGAACACCTGACAGAGGGACCAATCAGCTATTTTGAAGGTAGCAGCTCTGGCAATCACACTTCACTGGACCTGGCCTGTGTCAGGGGGGGGGGGGTATCATACCTGTCTACCTGGGACTGGGAATTGTGTCAGACACGTCGGCAGACCTTCAGGAAAGCCCAGGGAGGAAGAAGGAAAAGAGAAGCCTCAAACGCCAAAGTGGAGGAGGGATAGGAGAAGAACGAAGAAAAAGGGAACGAAAAACAGTGGTGAGACTTTATGTCAGCTATGGACAATGCGGTGTATTCCCAAAAACCGCGACATGTTCCCAAGGGAGTGGAAAAAGAATAGCAAGAGGAGAGACATGCACACAGAAGGGAGAACGTGATGCGAAGGCTGGGGCCCTGTGGTAGCCCAGTACTAACCTGACCAACAGTGGCGAGCCCCATGGGTGCTGTGAGTAGTGTGACTCAACTGAGCAACTATCTTATAAGATTGCCATACACTGTGATTTTGTTACATAGTGTGACTGCAGGAAACTGTCCCCAAGGTAAATGGGAAGTTACTGTTTAATGTTCCAAGCCGCCTCTTTAGACAGTACTGTGGAAGGTATTGACACTAAGTATCTGGAGCTCAGAGAAGAGTGACAACTCCTGGGTTCATATCAGAGTAACTAGTTTTCCAATGCTAATGACCATAGCAGTTTTGCGTCCTAAAAAACCAAAACCTAGTTTTCCAATTTGTATCCAGTTACACTCTTTACACGTTTTCCTTCAAAAGGTAATTTTGAATCAGGTTTCATGGATCTGATAACTAGTTCTTCTCAATGTGGAGTTTCGATACACACAGCACTATGTATAACTTGTACAATTACTGGCTTGTTTCATTTAACAGTTTCTATAAACCTAGTGCAAAATTCATTAGGGATATACTCCCAGGTTGTGTTCCACCACAAGCCTTACGTTAAGATGCTTACCCTTACGGCAGCGAAGATAAGCAGTACATTCGATGCACAAAACAACACTGCGAATATTAGCACCTGGATGGCGATTAAACGACCTGAAACAGAGGACATTCTGTAGGCCAACATTCATATCTGGAGCATCCTCCAGAAATAATTCAACTGGAGGTACTTTAACACTGCAGACTCGACGAAATGTTACACACACACACACACACACACACACACACACACACACACACACACACACACACACACACACACACACACACACTCTTCCGGATATTAATTTCGTCCATCAGTATGACGCATATCTATGAAATATGTTGGTTCGAGGTTTCCAAAGTACTGGCTAACACAGAACGTTTACAAAATATTACGAGAAGAGCTAGCAGCTGAATTAATGAATCGCTGGCAGGTGACTAATATTGTCTGAGGTTTGATTAATGCAAGTAGGAACTTATTTGCACATTCCATATTTATTATGAAAGGTGGAGCCTGTTTCCGAAAAGTACCAAACTTCGCTATAGCCACTACTTTTCTTGTATGCAATCCATAGGTGATACACAGTTTCACAAGTAACACTTGTTAAGTGCCACTCGCCGATTCCCACTCCAAATATGTATTAGTTTAGGTCAAAATAGGACATTTTTCTATGTGCCCATATAGCTGTTGTAGGGAAAAACCTCTCAAAGAAAATGCGGTTATCTTTCTGAGGCAAATATCCTTGAAACATTAGGAGATATAACTAAAATGTTGGAACATAATTTACGTGGCTGCTATTTTATTTTACAGCTCTGCAATCAGTATAAACATTCATGTATTTCGAAGTCCTCCCCTAACGTCAATTTTTGAAACGGTAAAAAGTTTGTGTAGTCAATCTGATAGCATATTTAACAGCAAGTTCAACCATATATGATAAAGTTATATCCCGAAGTAGTCGTAGTCGTAGTAGTAGTAGGAGTAGTAGTAGGAGTAAGTTGTATACCGCTATACGCGCGCTCTGTGCGCCGTATGACGCATGTCACACTCTGCGAAATTATTGTTTGCAATTTCACTGTGCGATCATAGAAGACAGGCTCCTGAAGGATTCAATTGAAACAACAAGGTCTCTCGGTCGAGTACGGGAAGAACCAATGTGGACGTGGCGAGAGACTATTGGCGTTTATTTTTTCGTAGTCTGTTTCATTTGTTTCGTTTTGGATATTTTGACATCTACTTTATTTTACAGTATTTAGGCTGTGTTGCGTTATCTTTGATAGCCAGTGCAATAATGAAGGTCGTTATCAATTGCAAAGAAGTGCTGCATACACATGGACATTGTGCACCACACACATCTGACTATTACAATATTATTGCACATTTTACAGCATGTATCAATGTATAAAGGTATAATTAACAATAGATTCACATTTTTATGGTTTTTCTGTGATTTATCCACTCTCTAACCAAGCATGCCTAAATATGTTTACAAATCAAAGGGATGAAACTGATTATCAATCTAAGACTGAATTTCCAGGATATTATTCCTTAGCCGCCAATTTACGTCACAGATATATATTAGAATTACATCAGAACTGCTTTAGAAAATTTGAGTTGCTTCTTGCAGTACAGGCAAGGCATCATTCTTTGTCTTCAGTGTCATCACTGACGTCACTAGGCCTAGCGAAGATCGTCTTAGTGTTTCAGATGGAATGTTTAATTTTTTAGCAGTACTAGCATACACAGATATTCCCCATTTTCCTGCATCTCACCTCAAGACCATCCTTACTCATATGTGGGTGTCTTTCTTAATATATACACGTGGCATGATCTGGGAAGGAAAACTGAGGCCATTGTTCACTAACCTTCAGGTTATACCTAAATTACCCCACATTCATGAACTGTGTGTGTAGTCCTTTGACTGTATCAGGGCAGTGAGCTAGGAACGACAAATTCCCAATCGCTGGGTGCAGCATTTTGTGGCTCCAGGTAGTGTTTAGTGGAAGTACAGCTGTCACTTCACCCATTGTTTAAGAACACAAAAGGTAGGCTGATAATTCTCAGACACAAAGCCTCAAGCATAACACAGAGCAAAATTTTTGGCGATGGCACTTTGTCAGTGTAGATAGTGCCACTCAATGTAATACCAGGCACACCTGCAGTTTTCTTATCTGTGGAGACCATCTTAGCCCAAACCTTTGACAGAGGAACATGCTCCAGTGCTTGAAACTTAACATTCCCAGAATTCTGGCTTCCATTTTTGTAGCTGGCAGGCCCACACATACTGGTGCTTAAAGGCAGTGAGGTGTCCCATCGATGGATCCTGCTTGTGATGTTTGAGAGCCCACCTATGATACCTGATAACCTCTATTTCCGATCCAGGGACTGATGCTGAGGAAAGGATATGATAGGAAAGTGGTCACTAACACATAAGTCATGGCCTCTTTAGTGAATATATGAGAGAAGATAAGGACTACAGACTGGAAGATCAATGACCGAGAAAGGTCTGCACACCACACTGAAGTGTGTGGGGATACCAATATTTAAAAGGCTAAAGTCAACTGCGCCATTAAGCTTTCGAGTTCTTTACCACAGCCAGTGATCGTCGTTCCACCCCCACAGAAGATTATGGGCATTTAAGTCACCCAAGATTTTTTGTGGTTTTAGGGCGCCAAACTTCTATGGTCATTAGCGCCCAGCCCGTGACTTAGGAAACAGTAAAAAACCGAAATTGAAAACCAGCAGCAATGGGAACAAAGTCATAAAATTGGAGAAACTAAAAGCAGAAGGAATGCTTAAAAATCCACTACAGAAATGGGTTGGTTGTCCCCAAAAAAGGCTTCAAATGACTGACGTCATTTCACGGTCACTAATAAACTGGAGAACGCGGTCGGCTGAGCGCGTGTCATCTGCTAAAATCGACGAGAGATCAGGCGATAGCTGTAGACGGGAGCGTAACGGATTAAAATAGGGGCATTCAATTAAAAGGTGTCTTACCGTCCACAGCTGAGAGCAGTGGGGACAGAGTGGGGGAGGATCGCCGCTTAAAAGATGTCGATGGCTAAAAAGACAGTGCCCAATCCGGAGTCTAGCTAAAATTACCTCCTCCCGACGACGCGTTCGGGAGGAAGAGGTCCAAGCGCAAGGAAGGGCTTTCACTTCCCGCAATTTATTATGGGGAAGTGTTGACCAATGCGCGTGTCATCAATGAGCAACGTTGCGACATAAAACGCTCCGTAGATCGGTGAAGGGAATCGACTGAATAGCTGGCCGAGGAAGAGAGACTGCAGACTTGGCCGCTATATCGGCCGCCTCATTCCCACAGATACCAGCGTGTCCCGGGAGCCAGAGGAACGCCACCGAGACGCCCCCCAGGTGGAGCAAGCGCAGACAGTCCTGAATCCGGTGGACCAGAGGGTGCACAGGGTAAAGAGCTTGGAGACTAAGGAGAGAGCTGAGAGAATCTGAGCAGATTACGTACTGTATCCGCTGATGGCGGCGGATGTAGTGGACAGCCTGGAGAACAGCGTAAAGCTCCGCAGTATAAACCGAACACTGGTCGGGTAGCCGAAAGTGATTTGGGGTGTCGCCAACAATATAGGCACTCCCTACACCTAACGATGTTTTCGAGCCGTCGGTGTAAATAAATGTGGCGTCCGTCATTTGTGCACATAGAGCAGCAAATGCCCGACGATAAACAAGTGTAGGGGTACCATCCTTGGGAAATCGACAAAGGTCACGGAGCAGGCAGATCCGGGGACGGAGCCAAGGCGGTGCTGTACCCCAAGTTGTCAAGAAGGTTTTAGGAAAGCGGAAGGAAAGAGAATGGAGCAGTTGACGGAAGCGGACTCCCGGGGGTAGTAGGGAGGAGGGGCGGCCTGCATACCCTACATCAAAGGAGGCGTCGAAACAAAAAAAAAAAAAAACGGTCATGGGCTGGATTAGCAGGCATGGAAGACAGATGGCTAGCATAACGACTCAGAAGGACTGCTCGCCGATTGGACAGCGGAGGTTCAGCAGTCTCAGCATAAAGGCTTTCCACAGGGCTAGTGTAAAAAGCTCCAGACACTAAACGTAATCCACAGTGGCGGATAGAGTCGAGACGCCGAAGAATAGACGGCCGAGCAGAGGAGTAGACTATGCTTCCATAATCCAATTTCGAGCGCCCTAAGGCGCGATAGAGGCGGAGAAGGACCACTCGGTCCGCTCCCCAGGAGGTACCATTCAGGACACGGAGGGTGTTAAGGGATCGCAGACAGCGAGCCGAAAGATAGGAAACGTGGGAGGACCAGCACAGTTTTCTGTCAAACATAAGACCCAAGAATTTAGCGATGTCTGAAAACGGAAGGTTGACAGGACCTAGATTTAAGGAGGGTGGAAGAAACTCCTTACGTCGCCAAAAATTAACACAAACGGTCTTACTGGGTGAGAAACGGAAGCCTGTTTCGATGCTCCAAGAGTGGAGGCGATCGAGACATCCTTGAAGACGTTCAAGAAGGCTGGTCCGTTGAGAGCTGTAGTAGATCGCAAAATCGTCCACAAAGAGGGAGCCCGAGACATCAGGAAGGAGACAATCCATAATTGGATTTATGGCAATGGCAAACAGTACAACACCCAGCACGGAGCCCTGGGGTAGCCCGTTTTCTTGGGAGAAAGTACGGGAGAGAGTAGTGTTCACCCGCACCCTAAATGTGCGCTCTGCCATAAATTCGCGAAGAAAAAGGGGCAGCCGGCCTCGAAAGCCCCAAGAGAACAGTGTGCGGAGGATGCCTGTCCTCCAACAGGTATCGTATGCTCTCTCCAGATCAAAAAATATTGCTACCGTTTGGCGTTTCCGGAGAAAATTGTTCATGATATAAGTGGAGAGAGCAACAAGATGGTCAACTGCAGAACGATGCTTTCGGAATCCGCATTGGGCTGGTGTTAAAAGACTGCGGTATTCCAGCCACCAAGCTAAACGGTATTTCACCATACGCTCCAAAACCTTACAGACACTACTCGTGAGAGATATGGGGCGATAGCTAGAGGGGAGTTGTTTGTCCTTCCCAGGTTTCGGAACGGGAACGACAATAGCTTCCCGCCACCGTCTGGGAAAGGTACTGTCGGTCCAAATTCGATTATAAAGGCGAAGGAGGTAACGCAGACTACGGGTTGATAAATGCAGCAACATTTGGACATGGATACCATCCGGTCCTGGGGCGGAGGAGCGAGAAGAAGAGAGTGCATGTTGGAGTTCCCGCATGGAGAAAACAGTATTGTAGCTTTCGTGATTGTGAGAGGAGAAAGCAAGAGGTCGCACTTCCGCTGCACGTTTCTTCGGGAGAAACGCTGGCGGGTAATTTGAAGAGCTCGAAATCTCAGCAAAGTGCTGACCCAATGAGTTAGAAATTGCGACGGGGTCCACTAAGGTATCATGCGCGACAGTTAGCCCAGAGACTGGGGAGAAACTAGGCGCGCCTGAGAACCGTCGAAGCCGACTCCAAACTTCCGAGGAGGGAGTGAAGGTGTTAAATGAGCTAATAAAGAATTTCCAGCTTGCCTTCTTGCTATCGCGGATGACGCGACGGCATCGCGCACGGAGCTGCTTATAGCGGATACAGTTGGCCAAAGTAGGATGGTGACGGAAAATGCGAAGAGCACGTCGTCGCTCACGTATTGCGTCACGCCATGCCTCGTTCCACCAAGGAACTGGGGGGCGCCGGGGCAATTCGGAGGTGCGTGGTATTGAACGTTCCGCAGCTGTAAGAATAACGTCGGTAATGTGTGACCTCATCGTCGACGCTGGGAAAGCGACGGTCATCGAAAGTCGCTAGAGACGAAAAAAGTGTCCAGTCGGCTTGGGCGAACTTCCATCGTCACGAGCGCATAAATGGCAGTTGAGGCTGCAGTCGAAGGACACATGGAAAGTGGTCACTCGATTGTGTATCAAGGGCGAACCATTCGAAGCGCCGAGCTAGCGGAACAGTACCGACCGCAAGGTCCAAATGAGATAAATTTGTCGTGGAGGGAGACAAAAATGTAGGGACCCCAGTGTTGAGGCAAACTAGATCCGCTTGGTGGAAGACTTCTAGCAATAGTGAGCCACGTGGACAAGGATGTGGAGATCCCCAAAGCGGGTGGTGGGCATTGAAGTCCCCAACCAGCAAATATGGGGGTGGAAGCTGACCAAGAAGATGAAGGAGATCAGCTCGTGCCATTGGTGTGGACGATGGAATGTATACAATACAAAGCGAGAACGTGTATCCTGAAAGGGAAAGACGGACGGCGACAGCTTGGAAGGAAGTGTTTAAAAGGATTGGGTGGTAATGGAGAGTATCATGGAGAAGAATCATGAGTCCTCCATGGGCTGGAGTGCCTTCAACAGAGGGGAAGTCATATCGGACGGACTGAAAATGAGGGAGAACAAAGCGGTCATGGGGACGCAGCTTTGTTTCCTGAAGACAGAAGCTGACCGGCGAGTAGGATCGTAAGAGGATCGACAATTCATCCCGATTGGCTCGAATGCCGCGGATATTCCAGTGGATAATGGACATAGGGTGAACAGAAAATGGAGGAATGTGACCAAGGGTGCTGTCAACTCAACGACTGCTCAGAGCTTGCGACCGACAGCATGGAATGGCATTCAGCCGAAGGCAGAAGATCCTGATCCATAGGTTGGTCAGGAGCAGCTCCTGCCACCAGCGATCGGCCGGTTGACCGGCCACCAGCAGTGCGCCTCGGCGACACAGAAGACGGCCGAGGGCGATTTCCGCCAGGTGGTGCTGTAGATGGGACACGCCTTGGCGGTGAAGGAGAGGAACTGGGTTTCTTTGTAGCCTTCTTGGAAGTATGAAGTTTAGATGAAGGAGGAACCGATGGTTGGGAAGTTGCAGTACGTAAAAACTCTTCACGAGTATGCTCTTTTTTCGAAGACTTGGCGTCTCACTTTTGGGCTCGAGATTTAGCAGAACCCGACGAAGGGTGAGCCATAGTGTGGGCAGGCGAAAGTGGTTAGGTTGAACGGGCGATCTTCGCGCTGGCCGACCTGACGACCGTGGTACTAAAGGTGAGGTCGCAAGTCTGCGTGGCCGCCAACTCTGCTCAACAACCTGTCTTCAGTCCGAAGACTGGCTTGATTCAGCTCTGCATGCTACTCTATCCTGTGCATGCCTCCATCTAACTACTGCAACCTAAATCTTTATCATGCTTGCTGTGTTCAGCTCCACGAGTTTTACCCGTCACGCTTCCGTCCAATACTAAATTGGTTATCCCTTTATGTCTCAGAATTTGTACTACCGACTAATTCCTTCTTGTCAGGTTGTGCCACAAATTTTTCCTCCCCAATTCTGTTCAGTACTTCATTAGTTATGTGATTTACCCACGTAATCTTCAGCATTTTCTGTAGCACCACATTTCAAAAGTTCTCTCTTCTCGTGTAAACTGTTTATCATCCGTGTTTCACTTCCGTACATGGCAACACCATACACATACATTCAGAAATGACTTCCTAACAAATCTATACTTATTAAAGTTCCCTTCAGAAACAGGACAATGGTTACAAGATTTAATAGATTTGGTTAGATATGGTTAAGAAAATATTTAAATAAATGGGTTTGCAATGTCAATATCATTTAACTGACACCTGTGTTTTCATTTTTAGCGAAACAAAACAAGGCAAAAATAAGGAACACCAAATTTTCCATACCAGATTATCTGCAGAGGACACTTGTCTAGCAATGTGAGGAGCTAGTAGCACATTGTATTGTATCCAGAGTGGAGACAGTTCGCCTGTTTCCCTCGCTGCATACCCACGCAATGGCGCTGCACATTATGCGATATGGACATTCTACATGGCACCTGCAGACAACTATCGTGAAGCTTTCATATGCGTTGGTGTCAGTTCTATTCCTAATTTGCTCAGCAGTTGTATAATTGCAGGTGTCAATCTGAAGGGTTAGAACCTGATTTGACTTTTTAACCCTGCACAAGGCCGCACGTACGGAGACAGAGCTCTCGTGAAAGATAAGTTATTTAGGTTGTAATTAATTGTAGTTGAACACTTAACTAATTAAATACACTCATAGTGTACTCTTCAAGCTCACCATTAAAGGTTTTTCTTTTGTTTGCGTATTGTTCCAGTAATCCCGAAAAGTTCGTTTTGGTTACATTCGGCTGTTTATGCTTAATTTTTGATCGTACATATTTAGCGTTATACCACAAATTTAAGTGCATGTGGTAATAGTTTACTTACATATTAGTTTCCAAAACATTTAGTGTCCTTTTGCATCTGTATTTAACATATTATCGTAATAACTTAATAAATCTCTTAAATTATTTCCAAACTACCATGGATACCAAGTGTGTGAGCTGCAGGAGGAAAGTTAGTTCAGGGTTTTGTGCAGCTGTTGTGACAGGTGGTTTCATTGGGGAAATTGTAGCGGCGTGGGAAGCAAACGAGACTCTTCCATTCTCTTGCAGGGTTTGCTCAAGAGATAGGATTATAGCTGAACAGGAGGAGAAAATTAGAGTCCTTCAGGCTGATTCGGACAGAGCGAGGCAGGAACTGAAGAGGTTAAGGGGGGAGGAGGGCCAACAGCGGTGAGAAGTGGTAGCTGGGAAAAGGGGCCACAGAAAGAAGACAGTGTCTGACAGTTTCCCAATTGGCACAACCAATAGATTTTTCTTGCTACCGCAGTTAAATATGGAAGAGGCTCCAGTAGAAGTAGATGCAGTTAAGATGCAACAGAATCTCCCTAGGAAACCAACTGTTTCAAAAAAGTAGAAAGTAAGAGTAAAGTTCTATTGCTAGGTAGCAGCCATGGAAGAGGTGGGGGCCAGATTTTGCAGGAAAAATTAGGTGACAGGTACCAGGTCACAAACTTTTTCAAGCCAAGTGCAAGTCTTAGCCAGGTGGTAGAGGATATAGGTTCCTTGTGCAAGGAATTCACAAAGCAGGATCATGTGATGATAGTGGGTGGAGTGGGAAAGAGTATTGACAGGGATCAGGACTACAGCATTGAGTGTGACCTGGTGAAAATAGCCTCGGCAACGACCCATACCAATGTTGGGCTGGTGCCTGCTTTCGTGCAGCATGATCAGCCCCAGTTGAACAGCTCTGTCAGGAGGGTAAATATGGAGTTGGATCAGTTGTGTAGGGTGGCCACTCTGTCAGACATTGGAGTGGTTCATGTCAAGGCTATTGATAGGGGGGGGGGGGGGGAGATTTCACAAGGCATGGCCTACATCTCAATAGGAAAGGGAAGGGAAAACTGGCAGGGTTGTTAGCGAAATCCACAAGGGGGGGACACTAGTACTCATGGATGTACCTCATGTTTAGACTAATATCTGTGTCCAATGAGAAGTTCAGGCAGGCAGGTGCTAAAGAGGTCCAAAATTCTCACAACAAGGAAGTAAATAATAATCTTTCCATATTTAACCAAAATATTGGTGGATTAAAGAAAAAGATTCTCACAAAAGTGAAAAATAATGTTACCATTTTTCACCAAAATATTTCGGGATTGAAGAATAAAGTAGATGAGCTCCTGGTTTGTTTAGATGACATTGAATCTGATAATGTAATAGATATACTATGCCTGTCTAAGCATCACATTGTGTCTGACATGGGAAAGATAAATATCAGTGGCCATAAACAAGCTGCACGTATGAGTAGAGAGAATGGAAATGGAATTGACAGCATTTCCAGCAGGATAATAAAAGCTTGTTCACAAGGAATAAGTGGGATTCTTAGCCACATATGTAATAGCTCTCTGAAGTAGAGTATTTTCCCAGATAGACTGAAGTATGCCATTGTTAAACCACTGCATAAAAAAGGGGATAAGCCTGATGTCAAAAACTACCGCCCAATCTCTTCTGACTGCCTTATCCAAAATTCTTGAAAAGTAATGTATTGTAGAGTAGCTTCACACCTTTGTGAAAATAAAGTTAACAAAATGTCAGTTTGGTTTCCAGAAGGGTTTTTCAACGGAAAATGCTATATATACTTTCACTAATGAAATATTAAATGCTCTGCGTAACCGGAAGTCACCTGTTGGGATTTTTTGTGACCTATCAAAGGCTTTTGATTTACACAATCATGGAATACTTCTAAATAAGCTCAAGTACTGTGGTATGAATGGGACAGTGCTCAAATGGTTTAAATTATACGTAACTGGAAGAGTGCAGAAAGTTGAAATAAACAGTTCACGTAATATGCAAAAAACTGGTGATTTCTCAAACTGGGGAACAATGAAGAATGGGGTGGCGCAAGGTTCGGTCTTGGGTCCTTTGCTGTTCTTAATATATATTAATGACTTGCCATTCTATATTCACGAAGATGCACTTTTTGCCGATGATACATGTATAGCTATCACACCTGACAGACAAGAATTAACTGGTGAAATTGTAAATGATGTTTTTCAGAAAATCATTTAGTGGCTCTCTGCAAATGGGCTCTCATTAAACTTTGACAAAACACAGTATATACATTTCCACACAGAAAATGGAATGACCCCATTAATAAATATAGACTTCGATCAGAAATCGGTAGTTAAGGTAGAGTATTCAAAATTTCTAGGTGTATGCATTGATAAGGGGTTGAACTGGAAAAAACACACTGAGGATCTGCTGATACGTTTGAGTTCAGCTACTTATGTTATTAGGGTCATTGCAAATGTTGGGGATATATATCTGAGTAAATTAGGTTACCACACCTATTTTCATTCTCTGCTTTCGTATGGCATCATATTCTGGGCTAACTCATCATTGAGTAAAAGGGTGTTTATTGCACAAAAGCGTGTAATCAGAATAATTGCTGAAGCGCATCCAAGATCATCCTCCAGATACTTAAAGAGCTAGAAATCATTGTAGCCTCATATAAACTTATGAAATTTGTTATTAACAATCCAAACGAATTCAAAAGCAATAGTGTACATGGCTACAACAGTAGGAGAAAGGATGATCTTCACTACTCAAGGTTAAATTTAACGTTGGCTCAGAAGGGGGTAAATTATGCTGCCACAAAAGTCTTTGGTCACTTACCTAATAGCATCAAATGTCTGACAGATAGCCATATAGCATTTAAAAGGAAATTGAAAGAATTTCTTAATGGCAACTCCTACTCATTAGATGAATTTTTGGATATAGTAAGTGGGTAATTTACCAACCACACAAAAAAAAATTAAAAATATTGAGTGTCATGTAATATTTTGTCTAATGTAATATCTTGTATAGACACCTTTTATTAACCTGACACATTCCACATCATTACTAAGTGTCTTATTCATGAGCTATGGAACAAGTACTAATCTAATCTAGCACAAGCCCTACAGAACCATGACTTATTTGAACATCTGCCTAAGAGGCCCACAATAACCTGCAATGAAACTTGTCATCTGCCACATTTATTTTTATGCATGTGTGTTGTGACACTGGTTACACTTTATCACAAATTATATTTGTGACTAAAATGAGCATCTTTTCTTAATTGTAAATGAAATTTCCATTGTATTCAGTGAGCAAAATTGAAGTCATTTCTCTGTAAATTTGTGAAGTGTTACGTTATTACTGTTAAGTTCATGTACATTTGAAATGGTTTACATCAGATGCTTGAAATATGAAATAATTCAAACGTTTTTTAATTTGGTTGGTTTTGGGGTTTGATGGGGGGCTAAACATCGAGGTCATCAGTCCCCTGTTCCAAACAGACATACTTGTAAAAGGGCTATATAGTAAAAGCGTAACCTCTGCACCCAGAGGGAGGGAACACCAAGGGGTACGGAGCTAAAATTAACACCGCAATAACACAAAATAGAGGACACTTAAAAGGAGCAGATCAAATAGTTGACTAGAGTAAAACAGACCACAGTGATTGATAGATCAGGTAAAAGGTCAACCACTCAACCACAAACGAATAACCTCCAGCTGGAAAGCGTTGATAGAGGTACCAACACATCTTGTTACCATAAAAGACACTATTTTGGTATCCACGTCACAATTTAAAGTCGCTGGAGTGGGTGTAGCCTGAGAAATCATGCGAGAGCGCCCACACTAAACAGAGCTGCACAGATAAAACGTAAAACTGAGTCAGCTATAGAGGCATCGTCACCTAGAATTAAAGGAAGTGCCGCTGGTAACTTAAAGGACTGCCGCTAGGGGGCTAAAAGGGGGCAGTCCATCAGAAGATGGACTACTGTCAGCCCTGCATCACAGCGACACTTGGGCAGGTTCTCATGGCGAAGGAGATACTTTGGTCAACCGCGTATGTCCAATTCGGAGATGGCAGAGAACTGAGTCCCTATGCGTGCTCCTCAAGGGTGAGTTCCATACTGGCGTGGACGACTTTACCATGCAGAGCTTATTTGGCGTGTTCAAGACAGACCATTCAGAGTTCCAGACATCGCGGACCTTGCGATGTAGGGCTGACTGGAGGTCTCTTTCCACGAGGCCAAGCTCTAGGGGTGGCGAAGTGGTGGCCTGCTTGGCCGACCGATCGATACGTTCGTTCCCTAGAATGCCGATGTATCCCAGGGTCCACACAAACGTCGCTGAACGACCACACTCGGCGAGAGCAAAAACAGCATCTTGAATACCGCGCACCAAAGGGTCCCTAGAAAAACACTGGTCGAGTGATTGCAATCCACTCAGGGAGTCACTGCATCTGAAAAATGACTCCCCAGGGCAGGAGGAAAGGTGAGCGAGTGCACAATAAAGAACAACCAGCTCCACAGTGAAAACACTGCTCTCATAAGGCAGGGAATGCTGCTCAACGTAGTCGCCATGGATGAAGCAAACCCAGTGCGTCCACCGACCACAGAACCATCGGTGTAAACTACATCTGCATCGCGAAACTAGGCAAGAAGAGCCAGGAATTTCTGAAGACTGGCAGGTTGAACAGAGGACTGAGTCACCAGACAAATCCAAGCAAAGCCGCAAGTGAGGGAGGCACCAAGGAGGAGTAGAAAAAGAGGACCGGAAGGATGGAGGAAGGGGAAAGGACGAGAGAAGGGAACGAACGCGGACCGCGATCGGGAGACCTACCTAGGCCGTCTAGGGTAGGTGAGTGCAGAAGATGGAAAAGGAGCCTGCGGTTTGGGTAGTCGGACGAGGCATGGAGGCGAGCGATGTATGACGCAAGCAACTGTTGTCGGCGGAATCGTAGTGGAGGGATTCCAACTTCTGCAAGAAGGCTAGTCACCGGATTAGTGCGGAAGGCACCTGTCGCCAGCCTGACGCCAGAATGGAGAATCGGGTCAAGGATCTGCAACGTTGAAGGTGCTGCTGAGTCTTACACCACACTCCTGTAGTCGAGACGGGACTGGATTAAGGCCTTATAGAGCTGTAGGAGAGTTGTTTGTGCAGCCCCCCCAAACAGTGTGGCTGAGGCAGCGAAGGATGTTGAGGTGCTGGCTGTTGTTTAAGCTCGCGAACATGTGTCCAAGTAAGCTGAGCATCGAACAGCATGCCAAGAAAGCGATGCGTCTCCTCAATACGAAGGAGTTCATTGGCGAGGTTGAGCTCTGGATGGAGGTGGACCCTTCGACGACGACAGAGGGTCTTAGAGGCTGAGAACTGAAAACCTAGGTTGGATGCCCAAAAAAGTGCCTTACAGATAGCTCCCTGCCGCCGCCGTTCAGCGACACTGATGCTTGGGGAACTGTAATAAAGACAAAAGTCATCAGCATATAGAGAGGAACGGACCTATGAACCCAGCGCAGCCACAAGACCATTAATCGCCACCAAAAAGAGGGGAACACTGAAACCGAGCCCTGTGGGACACCGTTCTCCTGAATATGAGCATCGCTAAAATAAGTGCCAACTAACCCGAAAGGAGCGATTGGAGAGAAAATTCCGTAGAAAAATCTGAATTGGACCCCGTAAGCCCCATTCGTGCAGTGTAAAAGGATATGATGGCGCCAGGTGGTATCTTACGCCTTCTGAAGATCAAAGACAACAGCAACTAGATGTTCTCGCCGAGTAAAAGCCGTTCGAATAGCCGACTCTAGTGAGACTAAATTGGCGATCGCTGAGCGGCCCTGACGGAAGCCCCCTGTTGCTGGGCCAGAAGGTCCCGAGCTTCGATGATACACATGAGCCGCCGCCTCACCATTCTTTCCAGGAGTTTGCACATAACGTTGGTAAGGCTGATAGGGCGATAGCTATCAACCATCAGCGGATCTGCACCAGGTTTCAGTATCGGGATGGTAACGCTATCCTGCAAACGAGCTGGGAAAACGCCCTCCATCCAGATGCAGTTAAACAGGGCGAGTAATTCACCCTGACAGTGCGCCGAGAGATGGCGAGGAAACTGGTTGTGAATTCTGTCTGGACCTGGAGAGGTATCGAGGCAAGCTGTAAGGGCACTTTGGAACTCCCATTCCCCAAACAGGGCGTTGTATCGCCAAGCCCGGGCCCACAGCCATTTAAAGGCAACCAGATTCTCTAGGGAAGGATGACGCCAGTGTCGTTGCAGGGCTCGTCGGCGGTCCCAGATAGCTTCCTGAATATCTGGTGTCCAGCAAGGGACTGACGCCTTAGGGTACTTTAAGAAAAGGGGACAGTTGTCACGGCAGCAGAAACAATGGCCATCATGACCTCATCCACTACCAAACCAATGTCACCAGGAAGTGGAGCAATGGCCATAGTAGCTGAGGTTTAGGCTGCCCAGTCAGCTCCACGAAGACACCATAGTGGCAGCTGGTCAGGGGGTTGGGATTGAAGAAGAGAAACTAGGATAGGAAAGTGGGCTACTAATAGAGGGGTCAATGGCCGAGTGTGTCTTGAGTCAAGCTAAAATATGTGGGAGCACCAGTGTTAAAGAGGCAAATGTCCTGCTGTGCCAAGAGAGCCTCAACGTTCCTACCCTGGCCCGAGATCTGGGCCCCACCCCATAAAGGGTGGTGAGCATTGATATCGCCCAGGAGGAGGAATGGCGGGGGGAGCTCGGTGAACAAGGCAGCTAGGTCAGCAAGAGGGACCACCACATCTGGGGAAAAACCACGGCAATTCCATTGAAGGATAATGGTATCCAACTGAAGACATGAAAGAACCTGGGGAGGATAGGTCACGTCTTAGGACTTACCACCAGTTGCTAAGTAGCCTGGTCAACTTCCACAGGAGCTGCAGGTCGAGCAACATTTAGCTCCTGAGTGGACGCTAGATGCTCCACATCATCTTCAGGTGCAGCAGTGAACTCCTTTTCTGTCTACATCCTTCTTTTGCTTTTTCTTCTTTTTGGTAGGATCCCATTGGTCCTTCAGTTTATCAGGCTGGGTGGGCTTTTCCGATCCAGTCTCATCGACCGAGGAAGACCTGGAAGCCCTACAGCCATCAGGTGGTGGCTTTTTGAGCCACTGGTTGACATCTGGAGGTGCAGTAACCGTGGAAGGGAGGGCACCAAGCGATCCCTTCCACACGAGGAGAGCCAGAGGAGGCAGGCACTTTTCTCGGCGCAGAGGTGGGGACTGAAGTCCCCAAAGAAGGAGAGGTTGCTACTCCCGATGTTGAAAACAGGGGAGCAACTGAAGGGGGTGTTTCCAACTACCAGAGTGCGGCGAACATGAGACTTTGGGGTGGGAGGCACGTCCGCAATCCTGACAGGTACGGTTGGCGTCACATCTCTATGACGTATGCCCAAACCTCCAGCACTTAAAGCAGCGCATGGAAGGAGGGATGTAAGGCTTAACATCACATCGATATGTCATCACCTTGACCTTCTCGGGCAGGGTGTCACCCTCGAAAGCCAAGATGAAGGCGCCAGTGGCGACTCTACTATCTTTAGGTCCCCTGAAGACACGTTGTACAAAGTGGACACAGCGGCGTTCCAGATTTGCATGGAGCTCGTCAGACTGCAACAACAGATCACAATGAAAAATAAGTCCCTGAACCATATTGTGGCTCTTATGAGGCGTAATGGAGACTGCAACATCATCGAGCTTGTCACAAGCAAGCAATGCCCGTGACTGCTGGGGATGCAGTCTGTATGAGGACTGCTCCAGACCATTTTAGACATGCCCTTAACTTCTCCAAACTTGTCCTCTAAATTTTCCACAAAAAACTGAGGCTTTGTGGTCGGACTTTAGTCCCCATATTTTCAGCTACAAACCAGAAATCGATGAAAAGACGTCTCACCCGGTAATTTAGACCGCAGTTCCTCCCCTGGTGTGGGCAGGGAAGTGTGAACGATTGGGAGTCATACTTTAAAGCATTAAACTTTCCTTTCTTAGAGACTCATGCTTGTGCACTATTCGTATTTCTTTTCATGGTAGTCCCACGAGCAGCTAGGGAAAGGAATGTCCACCCAGACAGAGCCCAACTTGCCTGTGTAAGCTTAATACAACCAAGGGGGGGGGGGGGTGGTCGGCAGGTTCCCCAGAGGCCTCTCACTAGCAACTGTTCTACCTCAACAGTCATGCGTCTCCTCGGCACACAGCACACCTTGAGATTGAGGTTTTGTTTTTATAGAGGTTGATACCATCCTCACAACCCAGGCAGTTAAGCCAAGATCCCCAGGCTCTGTACTGTACAACGTTCCACCGTCACGCCTTAAGGTGGTCATTGAAGCACGCTCAGAGCTTATGGTATTGAGGACTGGTGGTGCTTCCCAGTCCCCAGCTCAGGGACCCCAGGGTCGCCAAGCCCATACCCAGCAACTAAATGCTGAGCCCCTGAGGGTTTTATTAGTTTATTTAGATCTATGCTGGTATTCAAACCACCTAGGAGTGGTAAATTACACATTCGACTTCATTACATGATTACAGTGAAATGTGTAAAAATCTGCAATTGCTGTATAATTAGAAAATAACTATGGTGTCACATACTGAACGCCTTGGGAGTGCCGATGAGCAGCTCCAGTTGTATGAAATTTATTGACAGCATTCCATTCTAGAGTGGAGATGTATTTTGTCTGAACGAGCATAAACCAGAAATCTGGGTGAAAGTGCCAATGTGAACGAGAAATCACATATGTTAAGAACATGTAAACTCGTGGTTGAAACATTTCTTTTAAGTTAGGAGCCCTGAAAATTTCTTCCAGTATGGATTTAACTAGCCAACTGTGGCATCTTGATGAGTTGCTGTTTTCAGTGTGACGTAAGTTGTGACACTAGCCTCTTGCCTAAAGGAAGATACCAAGCTGTTGTAAGGATTATTTAATTGTTAATCAAAACGTTTATTACTCCTATTCACAGTAGAATCTTATGCAAATTTCAGAGAGTGATAGGAATTTACCATCTTACATGACCTGTAGAAAGTTACGAACTCTACAAAAACACATCGTGTTATGTCCCTTTGCTTGAAGTTAATTCCTTGTAAAGACACGGGGGCATGTGTCGCGGAGAGGAAAATGGCAGCAGGGAATGAAGTGGTGGCGGCACATTTCAGAATCATATCCTGTCAATAATTGTTTTGCATGTTCAGTTGGAAACACTATTTGCATGCATTTAGAAGCAGTACACTTATTCCATTATGATCTGCTGAACCAGCCATAAAATTGGCCTTCAGGATTTTTCAGTAAAATAAAAACTGGTCCAAAAGATGTTTCATTATGACATGCAACTCCATTGACACCGTAACAGTTTCGTCACATGTCACCTATTCGAAAGGTGGGTGTGTGCATTTGCTCTTGACCTACAAGTGACATGTTAGCTTTGTTTCATTGTTCATTTGTGAAACTAAATTAAACAATCTGAGACGTTAAGAGAAGTTTGAATGGCTGGTGTACCAACAGAGCTCGTCGATTTGGGAATTTACCAACATAGAATCATGGGGCAAAAACCTTATATACGTCTCAGTATCCGACACTGTACTGAAGAATACTCACTGGTAATGTTGAATATCGGTACCCAGGGTTGAGGACCAATTAATCTAAGAGGCGACCAGATGAAGACATTCTCATCCAGCAGCTTCTCCAGCATCTCGATGGCCACAAGGACTGAGGTCATCTGGAAGCACACAGGTACATTCTCATACCAGATAGTGAAGTTACACGAAAAAGTCACTCAAAACTAGAAAATAAGAGAAACCTAAGAAAATATTAAGAAAATTGTGTAAAGTTAAGAAGTGAATATTTAAAGGGATCGCAAAATTATTCTTTGACCCTAAAGGGTAGTGAACAGTATTCTGAATGTTCCCAGCAGATTAGGACCATGGGATGGATCATTACTCAAATCCAAAACGTTGGATTTTATGCTCTCTACTCTTACTGACAGCTATTCAGACGACTCTGAGCCTACAACGTGTAGGTAAAGGCTGTGGGGAGGGGGGTGGGGGCGGGGGGTGAGGAGGAGGGTTAGGTAGTAGCCAAAGCGAAGTTATGAGGTGCACTGCAGAGACATGCTGGAACACCTCAGCGCCATTTATGCAGGTTGATAAAGTTGCACTTCTACCAGAACTTTACATGTAGTCTTTGGAGGTGTATTCATGGAATCGTCATGTTCCGTTGAAATCTTTTTGTTCACTGTAGTGTAGAGATGGCACAAAGTAACTGACAAATGAACAGTTACTGAGAAGTAGCATTTACGGTAGGAACTAGTCATCTGTAACTGGAGTTATTTTAATAACTACCAATAATGCATGGCGCCAACTGCTGAAGTGCTTTCCACACTTTCACCTCGTCAGATCTGACCACAGGTAAATGTACTGCAGGACAGACCATTTTTAAGGCATGCTACAGCTCATGCTAGACGAGTATCCGTGGTCTAGGGGTAGCGTCTTTGATTCATAATCAAAACGTCTTCGGTCCCGGTTTCGATCCCCGCCACTGCCTAAATTTTGATAAATAATCAGCATTGGCGACCGAAAACTTCCGGCATAAGAAGTCAGCCTCACTCTGCCAACGGCCTTGTCAAAGATGGCGGAGGAGCGGATAGAGGTTCAGGGCACTCTTGTCCTAGGGGTGGGAAATTGCCCCTAAAGGCGGAAGAATCAGCAATGATCAACTACATGAGGATGCAGAAGGCAATGGAAACCACTGCATTAAAGACACGCAACGTGTATCCACAGGACATGTGGCCTGTAATTGAAGAAGTGATCTCTCCATTGGCAAAAGATTCCGGAATAGTCTCCCATTCGGATCTCCGGGAGGGGACTGCCAAGGGGGAGGTTACCATGAGAAGAAGATTGAATAATCAACGAAAGGATAACGTTCTACGAGTCGGGGCGTGGAATGTCAGAAGCTTGAACATGGTAGGGAAACTAGAAAATGTGAAAAGGGAAATGCAAAGTCTCAATCTAGATATAGTAGGGGTCAGTGAAGTGGAAGGAAAACAAGGATTTCTGGTCAGATGAGTATCAGGTGATATCAACAGCAGCAGAAAATGGTATAACAGGTGTAGGATTCTTTATGAATAGGAAGGTAAGGCAGAGGGTGTGTTACTGTGAACAGTTCAGTGACCAGGTTGTTCTAATCAGAATCGACAGCAGAGCAACACAGACAACGATAGTTCAGGTATACATGCCAACGTCGCAAGCTGAAGATGAACAGATAGAGAAGGTGTATGAGGATATTGAAAGGGTAATGCAGTATGTAAAGGGGGACGAAAATCTAATAGTCATGGGCGACTGGAATGCAGTTGTAGGGGAAGGAGTAGAAGAAAAGGTTACAGGAGAATATGGGCTTGGGACGAGGAATGAAAGAGGAGAAAGACTAATTGAGTTGTGTAACAAGTTGAAGCTAGTAATAGCGAATACCCTGTTGAAGAAGCACAAGAGGAGGAGGTATACTTGGAAAAGGCCGGGATATACGGGAAGATTTCAATTAGAATACATCATGGTCAGACAGAGATTCCGAAATCAGATACTGGATTGTAAGGCGTACCCAGGAGCAGATATAGACTCAGATCACAATATAGTAGTGATGAAGAGTAGGCTGAAGTTCAAGACATTAGTCAGGAAGAATCAATACGCAAAGAAGTGGGATACGGAAGTACTAAGGAATGACGAGATACGTTTGAAGTTCTCTAACGCTATAGATACAGCAATAAGGAATAGCGCAGTAGGCAGTACAGTTGAAGAGGAATGGTCATCTCTAAAAAGGGCCATCACAAAAGTTGGGAAGTAAAGCATAGGTACAAAGAAGGTAGCTGCGAAGAAACCATGGGTAACTGAAGAAATACTTCAGTTGATTGATGAAAGGAGGAAGTACAAACATGTTCCGGGAAAATCAGGAATACAGAAATACAAGTCGCTGAGGAATGAAATAGATAGGAAGTGCAGGGAAGCTAAGACGAAATGGCTGCAGGAAAAATGTGAAGACATCGAAAAGGATATGATTGTTGGAAGGACAGACTCAGCATACAGGAAAGTCAAAACAACCTTTGGTGACATTAAAAGCAACGGTGGTAACATTACGAGTGCAACGGGAATTCCACTGTTAAATGCAGATGAGAGAGCAGATGGGTGGAAAGAATACATTGAAAGCCTCTATGAGAGTGAAGATTTGATGTGATAGAAGAAACAGGAGTCGATTTAGAAGAGATAGGGGATCCAGTATTAGAATTTGAAAGAGCTTTGCAGGACTTACGGTCAAATAAGGCAGAAGGGATAGATAACATTCCATCAGAATTTCTAAAATCATTGAGGGAATTGGCAACAAAACGACTATTCACGTTGGTGTGTAGAATATATGAGTCTGGCGATATACCATCTGACTTTCGGAAAAATCATCCACACAATTCCGAAGACGGCAAGAGCTGACAAGTGCGAGAATTATAGCAAAATCAGCTTAATAGCTCATGCATCGAAGCTGCTTACAAGAATAATATACAGAAGAATGGAAAAGAAAATTGAGAATGCGCTAGGTGACGATCAGTTTGGCTTTAGGAAAATTAAAGGGACGAGAGAGGCAATTCTGACGCTACGGCTAATAATGGAAGCAAGGCTAAAGAAAAATCAAGACACTTTCATAGGATTTGTCAACCTGGAAAAAGCGTTCGACAATATAAAATCGTGCAAGCTGATCGAGATTCTGAAAAAAGTAGGGGTAAGCTATAGGGAGCGACAGGTCATATACAATATGTACAACAACCAAGAGGGAATAATAAGAGTGGACTATCAAGAACGAAGTGCTCGTATTAAGAAGGGTGTACGACAAGGCTGTAGCCTTTCGCCCCTACTCTTCAATCTGTACATCGAGGAAGCAATGATGGAAATAAAAGAATGGTTCAGGAGTGGAATTAAAATACAAGGTGAAAGGATATCAATGATACGATTCGCTGATGACATTGCTATCCTGAGTGAAAGTGAAGAAGAATTAAATGATCTTCTGAACGGATTGAACAGTCTAATGAGTACACAGTATGGTTTGAGAGTAAATCGGAGAAAGACGAAGGTAATGAGAAGTAGTAGAAATGAGAACAGCGGGATACTTATCAGGATTGATGGTCACGAAGTCAATGAAATTAAGGAATTCTGCTACCTAGACACTAAAATAACCAATGACGGACGGAGCAAGGAGGATATCAAAAGCAGACTCACTATGGCAAAAAAGGCATTTCTGGCCAAGAGAAGTCTACTAATATCAAATACCGGCCTTAATTTGAGGAAGAAATTTCTGAGGATGTACGTCTGGAGTACAGCATTGTATGGTAGTGAAACATGGACTGTGGGAAAACCGGAACAGAAGAGAATCGAAGCATTTGAGATGTGGTGCTATAGACGAATGTTGAAAATTAGGTGGACTGATAAGGTAAGGAATGAGGAGGTTCTACGCAGAATCGGAGAGGAAAGGAATATGTGGAAAACACTGATAAGGAGAAGGGACAGGATGATAGGACACCTGCTAAGACATGAGGGAATGACTTCCATGGTACTAGAGGGAGCGGTAGAGGGCAAACACTGTAGAGGAAGACAGAGATTGGAATACGTCAAGCAAATAATTGAGGACGTAGGTTGCAAGTGCTACTCTGAGATGAAGAGGTTAGCACAGGAAAGGAATTCGTGGCGGGCCGCATCAAACCAGTCAGTAGACTGATGAAAAAAAAAAGCTCATGAAAATAACTGCATGACTGTACAGCTTGTGTTATCGATGTATGTGCTGTACTTCAGCTTAGGATTGTCAACTTTGTCAGAATAAAGGAGACTGAACTGACAAAATGAATAAACCTAACGTAATTTAAATCTTAACACTTACTGCATGAGCTATCAAATAATTGGAGGCTGGAGGTCTACATGATTTGACAAGGATAGAAGATTAAGAAATGAATTACAATGAAGTTTACGAGGGTGAGTCAAATGAAAACCTTAAATTTGTAATAACAAATCGAAATTTCACGCCGTTATCCTGTAAGTTGGAAAGCGTGCTACAAACAGCGTGCAGCATGGCCTATAGGTGTCAGCATAGTGCAGATGCAGACATACCGTCGCAGTATCGGTATAAAGATGGCCACCCCACTTGCGACTTGCACCAGGGAAGAACAGCGTTATGTTATACGGTTTTTGCGTAGTGAAGGTGTCAAACCTATTGAAATTCATCGACGAATGAAGTTTCAGTATGGTGATGCATGTGTCAAAGCAGCAAGTCTACGAATGGAGTAGGAAGTATTTTTTTTTTTTGGTTTTTTAGGGCGCAAAACTTCTATGGTCATTAGCGCCCAGCCCGCGACTTACGAAACAGTAAAAAACCGAAATTGAAAACCAGCAGCAATGGGAACAAAGTCATAAAACTGGAGAAACTAAAAGCAGAAGAAATGCTTAAAAATCCACTACAGAAATGGGTTGGTTGTCCCCAAAAAAGGCTTCAAATGACTGACGTCATTTCACTGTCACTAATAAACTAGAGAACGCGGTCGGCTGAGCGCGTGTCATCTGCTAAAATCGACGAGAGATCAGGCGATAGCTGTAGACGGGAGCGTAACGGATTAAAATAGGGACATTCAATTAAAAGGTGTCTTACCGTCCACAGCTGAGAGCAGTGGGGACAGAGTGGGGGAGGATCGCCGCTTAAAAGATGTCGATGGCTAAAAAGACAGTGCCCTATCCGGAGTCTAGTTAAAATTACCTCCTCCCGACGACGCGTTCGGGAGGAAGAAGTCCAAGCTCAAGGAAGAGCTTTCACTTCCCGCAATTTATTATTGGGAAGTGTTGACCAATGCGCATGCCATAAATGAGCAACTTTGCGACATAAACCGCTCCGTAGATCGGTGAAGGGAAGCGACTGAATAGCTGGCCGAGGAAGAGAGACTGCAGCCTTGGCCGCTATATCGGCCGCCTCATTTCCACAGATACCAGCGTGTCCCGGGAGCCAGAGGAACGCCACCGAGACGCCCCCCAGGTGGAGCAAGCGCAGACAGTCCTGAATCCGGTGGACCAGAGGGTGCACAGGGCAAAGAGCTTGGAGACTGAGGAGAGAGCTGAGAGAATCTGAGCAGATAACGTACTGTATCCGCCGATGGCGGCGGATGTAGTGGACAGCCTGGAGAACAGCGTAAAGCTCCGCAGTATAAACCGAACACTGGTCGGGAAGCCGAAATTGATTTGGGGAGTCGCCAACAATATAGGCACTCCCTACACCTAACGATGTTTTCGAGCCGTCGGTGTAAATAAATGTGGCGTCCGTCATTTGTGCACATAGAGCAGCAAATGCTCGACGATAAACAAGTGTAGGGGTACCATCCTTGGGAAATCGACAAAGGTCACGGAGCAGGCAGATCCGGGGACGCAACCAAGGCGGTGCTGTACGCCAAGTTGTCAAGGTTTTAGGAAAGCGGAAGGAAAGACAATGGGGCAGTTGACGGAAGCGGACTCCCGGGGGTAGTAGGGAGGAGGAGCGGCCTGCATACCCTACATCAAAGGAGGCGTCGAAAAAAAGGTCATGGGCTGGATTAGCAGGCATGGAAAACAGATGGCTAGCATAACGACTTAGAAGGACTGCTCGCCGATTGGACAGCGGAGGTTCAACAGTCTCAGCATAAAGGCTTTCCACAGGGCTGGTGTACAAAGCTCCTGACACTAAACGTAATCCACAGTGGTGGATAGAGTCGAGACGCCGAAGAATAGACGGCCGAGCAGAGGAGTAGACTATGCTTCCATAATCCAATTTCGAGCGCACTAAGGCGCGATAGAGGCGGAGAAGGACCACTCGGTCCGCTCCCCAGGAGGTACCATTCAGGACACGGAGGGTGTTAAGCGATCGCAGACAGCGAGCCGAAAGATAGGAAACGTGGGAGGACCAGCACAGTTTTCTGTCGAACATAAGACCCAAGAATTTAGCGACGTCTGAAAACGGAAGGTTGACAGGTCCTAGATGTAAGGAGGGCGGAAGAAACTCCTTACGTCGCCAAAAATTAACACAAACGGTCTTACTGGGTGAGAAACGGAAGCCTGTTTCGATGCTCCAAGAGTGGAGGCGATCGAGACATCCTTGAAGACGTTCAAGAAGGCTGGTCCGTTGAGAGCTGTGGTAGATCGCAAAATCGTCCACAAAGAGGGAGCCCGAGACATCAGGAAGGAGACAATCTATAATTGGATTTATGGCGATGGCAAACAGTACAACACCCAGCACGGAGCCCTGGGGTACCCCGTTTTCTTGGGAGAAAGTGCGGGAGAGAGTAGTGTTCACCCGCACCCGAAATGTGCGCTCTGCCATAAATTCGCGAAGAAAAAGGGGCAGCCGGCCTCGAAAGCCCCAAGAGAACAGTGTCCGGAGGATGCCTGTCCAACAGGTATCGTATGCTCTCTCCAGATCAAAAAATATTGCTACCGTTAGGCGTTTCCGGAGAAAATTGTTCATGATATAAGTGGAGAGAGCAACTAGATGGTCAACTGCAGAACGATGCTTTCGGAATCCGCATTGGGCAGGTGTTAAAAGACTGCGGGATTCCAGCCACCACGCTAAACGGTAATTCACCATACGCTCCAAAACCTTACAGACACTACTCGTGAGAGAAATGGGGCGATAGCTAGAGGGGAGATGTTTGTCCTTTCCAGGTTTCGGAACAGGAACGACGATAGCTTCCCGCCATCGTCTGGGAAAAGTACTGTCGGTCCAAATGCGATTATAAAGGCGAAGGAGGTAACGCAGACTATGGGTTGATAAATGCAGCAACATTTGGACGTGGATACCATCCGGTCCTGGGGCGGAGGAGCGAGAAGAAGAGAGTGCATGTTGGAGTTCCCGCAAGGAGAAAACAGTATTGTAGCTTTCGCGATTTTGAGAGGAGAAAGCAAGATGTCGCACTTCCGCTGCACGTTTCTTCGGGAGAAACGCTGGCGGGTAATTTGAAGAGCTCGAAATCTCGGCAAAGTGCTGACCCAACGAGTTAGAAATTGCGACGGTGTCCACTAACGTGTCATGCGCGACAGTGAGCCCAGAGACCGGGGAGAAACTAGGCGCGCCTGAGAACCGTCGAAGCGGACTCCAAACTTCCGAGGAGGGAGTGAAGGTGTTAAATGAGCTAATAAAGAATTTCCAGCTTGCCTTCTTGCTATCGCGGATGACACGACGGCATCGCGCTCGTAGCTGCTTATAGCGGATACAGTTGGCCAAAGTAGGATGGTGGCGGAAAACGCGGAGAGCACGTCGCCGCCCACGTTGTGCATCACGGCATGCCTCGTTCCACCAAGGAACTGGGGGGCGCCGGGGCAATTCGGAGGTGCGTGATATTGAATGTTCCGCAGCTGTAAGAATAACGTCGGTAATATGTGTGACCTCATCGTCGACGCTGGGAAAGTGACGGTCATTGAATGTCGCTAGAGACGAAAAAAGTGTCCAATCGGCTTGGGCAAACTTCCAGCGTCGCGGGCGCATATATGGCTGTTGAGGCTGCAGTCTAACGACACATGGAAAGTGGTCACTCGAGTGTGTATCATCAAGGGCGAACCATTCGAAGCGCCGAGCTAGCGGAACAGTACCGACCGCAAGGTCCAAATGAGAAATTTGTCGTGGAGGCAGACAGAAACGTAGGGACCCCAGTGTTGAGGCAAACTAGATCTGCTTGGTGGAAGACATCTAGCAATAGTGAGCCACGTGGACAAGGATGTGGAGATCCCCAAAGCGGGTGGTGGGCATTGAAGTCCCCAACCAGCAAATATGGGGGTGGAAGCTGACCAAGAAGATGAAGGAGATCAGCTCGTGCCATTGGTGTGGACGATGGAATGTATACAGTACAAAGAGGGAACGTGTATCCGGAAAGGGAAAGACGGACGGCGACAGCTTGGAAGGAACTGTTTAAGGGGATTGGGTGATAATGGAGAGTATCATGGAGAAGAATCATGAGTCCTCCATGTGCTGGAGTGCCTTCAACAGAGGGGAGATCATATCGGACGGACTGAAAATGAGGGAGAACAAAGCGGTCATTGGGACACAGCTTTGTTTCCTGAAGACAGAAGATGACTGGCGAGTAGGATTGTAAGAGGATCGACAATTCATCCCGATTGGCTCGAATACCGCGGATATTCCAGTGGATAATGGACATAGGGTGAACAGAAAATGGAGGAATGTGATCAAGGTCGCTGTCAACTCAACGACTGCTCTGAGCTTGCGACCGACAGCATGGAATGGCATTCAGCCCAAGGCATAAGATCCTGATCCATAGGTTGGTCAGGAACAGCTCCTGCCACCAGCGACCGGCCGGTTGATCGGACGCCAGCAGTGCGCCTCGGCGACACAGAAGACAGCCAAGGGCGACTTCCGCCAGGTGGTGCTGTAGATGGGACACGCCTTGGCGGTGAAGGAGAGGAACTGGGTTTCTTGGTAGCCTTCTTGGAAGTATGATGTTTAGATGAAGGAGGAACCGATGGTTGGGAAGTGGCCGTACGTAAAAACTCTTCGCGAGTATGCTCTTTTTTCGAAGTCTTGGTGTCTGACTTTTGGGCTCGAGATTTAGCAGAACTCGACGAAGGGTGAGGTCGCAGGTCTGCGTGGCCGCCTCTTTTGTTGGCCGAGTAGAAGCAAGGACAGTGCTGTATTGTCCTTTCTGAGGCACGGTGGGCTGTCGACTGGCGAATAATTTTCGAACAGCAAAGGTCGACACCTTTTCCTTTACTCTGATTTCCTGAATGAGCTTTTCGTCCTTAAAAACGGGACAATCTCGAGAGGAAGCGGCGTGGTGACCCATACAGTTGATGCAGTGAGGGGATGGAGGTGGACAAGCACCCTCATGGGTATCCCTGCCACACGTAACACATTTGGCCGGATTGGAACAGGACTGGCTGGTGTGATTGAACCGCTGGCACCGATAGCAACGCGTAGGGTTTGGGACCTAAGGGCGAACGGAAATTATCTCATAGCCAGCTTTGATTTTCGATGGTAGTTGAACTTTGTCAAATGTCAAGAAGACAGTGCGGTTTGGAATGATGTTCGTGTCAACTCTTTTCAGAACCCTATGAACAGCCGTTACGCCCTGGTCTGACAGGTAGTGCTGAATTTCTTCGTCAGACAGTCCATCGAGGGAGCGTGTATAAACGACTCCACGCGAGGAATTTAAGGTACGGTGCGGTTCCACCCGGACAGGGAAGGTGTGTAGTAGTGAGGTAAGCAGCAATTTTTGTGCCTGGAGGGCACTGACTGTTTCTAACAACAGGGTGCCATTCCGTAATCTGGAACAAGACTTTACAGGACCTGCAATTGCGTCGACACCTTTCTGAATAATGAACGGGTGGACCGTGGAGAAGTCGTGACCTTCGTCAGACCGAGAAACAACAAGGAAATGTGGCAACGATGGAAGAACTGACTGTGGTTGAGACTCAGTGAACTTACGTTTGTGAGCAGACATAGTGGAAGGTGAGGAAACCATTGCGGAAGAATCCCCATGATTACCGGCGTCTCCGATGGCGCGCTCCTCCCTTGTGGGGGCCCTCTCTGAGGGCACTCCCGCCTTAGGTGATTGTTCACACCTCAGGTCACACCTCCCGACAAACGGAGTGACCAATCGGCACTTTCGGAAGGTATCAGCTCGGGTAATCACCCCTCCCTGGGCCTGGCCGTTACCAGGGGGTACGTACGTGTCCTACCTGTCTACCCGCGGCGGGGAATTACGCGTTACCCCATCACCGGCTACGCATGGAAGTGCGTGGGTCGGCCTTCAGACACGCACAGGGAGGAAGAAAGGGAAAGGGAAAGGAAAGAAGAGGTCTCAAACGCCGCAGCGGAGAAAAGGGTAGAGAGAAGTAAGGAAAAGAGAAGGACAAAGGAAGGATGAAGACTTACAAGCAAGGAAGGCGAAGAATGTGGTACATTTACAAGCGTCCGTCTCCGGACGTAGGCGCAAACCATACCCCCAGAGGGGGAGAAAGGGAAGGAATGAGCCAGAGGTGAGGGGGGGCGAAGATGGGGGATGGGGAAGGATGTGGAAAGGGAAGGTATGCAGCCCGGAAAGGAAGGAAGGCCACATCAGCTCGGGGTCCCGTGCTCGCTACGCACGTATCCACAAAAGAGTTGTGGATCCCCTGGGGGGACCCAAGATTATCAGTGGTAGAGCGACCCTGGCGGAAGCCACCCTGACATGGAGCTAGTAGGCCACGTCACTCCAGAACCCTACCCAACTGCCAACACACCGTATGTTCCAGCAGCTTGCTAACAACATTGGGAATGCTGATGGCCCAATAGCTATCCACATCAAGTGGGTTTTTACCGGGTTTCAGCACCAGAATGATGATGCTCTCGCGCCATTTCGATGGAAAGATCTGGTTGAAGATGACTAGGAGTTGGCGCTTGTAGTCAGACAAGAGATGTTTAATCATCAGACTGGATCCGATCCCAAGAGCTGTGTCGGGCAATGCGCAAGTGCGCTGAGGAGCTCCAACTCCGTAAATGGGGCGTTGTAAGGTTCACTGAGGCCTGGATGGATGATTGGGGTTGAAAGGACCAAACAGCTAGGTCACCAGTCCCTTGTTTCAAAGGTGGTCCATTTGGACGGATTTACATCTCAAATTAGTCAATGATAAAAGGTAACAGGCTAAAAAATGTGGAAGTGTAGTTGTGTTGTCAATGGTGAAAAAAGGAGGGAAGTCAGGAAGTGAGCAACCCCAAGGCTATGCTAGAGATAGGAAATATCCTACATCTGATGCAGTACAGGCAAGATCACCTGCTATTCAAAAGCGTTCAACTGCTAGAATGTAGAAGTGCATAGTGTAGAAGGAGACTAACCAAATCTAAAAAGCGATAAAAACAGGGTTAAAGGGAGAGAAAAGAGGCGGTTGGCCAGGGAGGGGAATCTGGAAGCTCCAAACAACTTACAGTGGGAGACCACCCAACCCTCACCACCCTGCCCCTACTCCACAGGGAGATTAAAAACCATAGAACTGAAATGAAAACCACTTTCACAGAGGAAACTGAGAACCAGTTCAACCATCCAGGAACTGTCTGCCAATATTAAAGGTAAAGTGCAGGGAAGTCTAATTAGTACACAAAGCTAATAGACGTGGGTGTATCACCAAAATGTGGAAGGCTCCAAAACCACATATGGGGCTGGCTCATTACGCCAAAGGCAACCATGGGTCAGCTTAATACGAGACGATGCAGGGTGGTAAAGTCCTTTCGGGATGAAGAAAGCCAAAGGACAGGTGTCACTTTAATTGCACGAAGTTTATTACACAGGGAGGTACCCTCCCAAGAGTTGGCCCATGATTGTGAAGTGGGATTTGATATAAAGCCATAAATCCGCTACAGGAGGGGTTACACAGAAGGGAGGGGGGGGGGGGGGGGCACGAGTGACTGCTCCCCTGGCCAAACTATCAGCTAGCTCACTATCAGGCATAATTACATGGCCAGGGACCCCAAGGAAGTCAACAGAACAAGCAGCATGGTGGAGATCAGCGAGACAGTCATGGATGGCCGAGACCAAGGGATGGCAGGAGAAACACTGCTCAATGGCCACTCTGAGCCCGTACATAGCAAAACGTGGAGGAGTTGGGACTTTTTAATAAAGGTAAGGGCCTGGGAAATTGCCATCAATTCCACAGTATTTTCCATGCCAACAGAGGACATGACACCATAACACACACGATCAGCCAATTTAGATCCATCAGTGTAAAAAACAGCATCCTGAAACTCCCATAAAATTCGGCGGAAAAAACAACAGAACACCATCAGAGGAATGGAGTGTTTCAGACCTCAGCAGAGATCCATCTGAATTCAGGGAAGAGGAACTAACGGAGTGGGATTGTTGGAGAGGGAATGTGGGAGACAGGACAAAGACGGAAGCTGAATATCCTGGAGAAGAGACGTAAGGTGGAGCACATCCAGTGAACCCATCCAAGGGCGGGAATCAGGTGGGCCACGTCCTTGGCTTCTGAACAGGATTGAATAGGAAGGATGAGTGGAAGAGGAACAGACAGCGATTGCATAAGAAACCAGAAGCTGGGACCGCTGAACAGAAAGGGTGGATCCCAGCTTCAACCAGCAGACTATCAACAGGGCTGGTAGGGAGGGCACCAGTGGCAAAACATACCACAATGGTGGACGGGATCCCGGAGGCACAGTGTAGAAGGAGCAGCCAAACCATAAACCTGAGAACCATAGTCCAAGTAAGATTGCACTAAAGCCCAATAAAGCCAGGGAACAGTGGAACGATCTGCACCCCAAAAGATGTGGGCAAGAAAGCGAAGGACATTGAGTTTACAGAAACAGCTCACGTTCAGAAGTCATATGAGACAGCCAAGTGAGCTTTTTGTCGAAAAGACGACCTAGGAAACGAAACTGTGGGACCAAAGGTAATCATTGTGCATTGAAGTAGAGCTCTGGATCAGGGTGGACCAAAATACGGCGACAGAAGTGGACCACAAGCGATTTTCAAGGAGAGAATTGAAGCCTTGTGTGAGAGGATCCATGCAGAGGCACGCCGTATAGCACACTGGAGCTGCTGCTCTGCAGAGGCCATCGAAGATAGTTAACCCAAGTACAGAAATCTTCCACATACAGAGCAGGGGTGACTGAAGGACCGACGGAGGCCCCAAGACCATCTATAGCAATGAGCAAAACAAGTACACTGTGTACAGAACCCTGTGGGATGCCATTCTCCTGGGTCTGTGGAGAACTAAAAGCAGTACCAACCCGAACCCTGAACGACTGATGGAACAGGAACTGGCAGATAAAAATCGGAAGTGGGCCCTGAAGACGCTACTCATGAAGTGTAAAAGATATGATGCCACCAAGCCGTGTCATAGGCCATGTGAAGGTCGAAAAATACTGCAACCAAATGGCAGCACCGGGAAAAAGTCTGCCGAACTGTGCATTCCAATCGAAGTAAATGATCGATCACAGACTGTCCCCCTCGGAAGCCACACTGGTAGACACCAAGATTCTAGGACCAAATTGAGCCAACAGGCTACTATCCTTTCAAGTAAGTTGCAAATAACGTTTTTCAGACTAATTGGCCAATAGCTTTCGACAAACAGGGGATTTTACCAGGCTTAAGGATGGGAACCACAATGCTACCCTCCATTGAGAAGAGAAGTCACCCTGGAGCCAAATATGGTTAAGCACATGGAGAAGATGATGTGGAGCACCGAGATGTTGAAGCAATTGGTTATGAATAGAGTCTGGGCCAGGGGCCATACCATGAGAAGAAGAAAGTGTGGAAAGAAGTTCCCATTCAGTGAAAAGGTCATTCAAAGACTGACTGACAAGGGGAAAACGTAAGGCGGAAGCTTTGGCCCGCTGTTTCTAGTGAAGGAAAGCAGCTGGCTATGAGTTTGATACTAAAGCTGTTGCAAGATGGGTCGCAAGATGTTCCACGAGAATCAACGGGTCAGAGCGAAGGCCATCTGGGAGGGCATGGCCCAGGAGGGTAGACTGGAGATTGCAACCTTGGAGAGTGCAAAGGTTAGCCCATACCTGTGACATATGGACAGTAGAACTGAAGGAAGAAAAGCATTCTCAACACACTCGTTTTCTCCATTTCATTAAGTAACAGGCTTTAGCACAAAGGCATTTAAAGGTAATAAAGGTGGCAATAGATGGATGCCTCTTAAGGTGTTGCAAAGCTCGATGGCGATCACAGATGGCAATGGCCGTACTCCACCACAGGACTTGCCGGCGGCCAAATGGTCCAGATGAGTGTGGGATAGCAAGGCTAGCAGCATGAACAATCTCATCAGACACGTCACATAGGATGTCATCAATACAACCTGAGAGAGTGATAAACGACCTGTGCAGTATATAGAGGCCAATGGGCGCGTCGGAAATCCAAACAAGGTAATCTGTCCATTGGGGAGCGGGAAGGGAGCGAGAGAATCAATGGGAAATGGTCACTATCGCAAAGGTGGTTCTGTGGCGACCAGTGTAATGAAGGGGGGAGGGAGGGAGGAGAAAGAAAGATCAATGGCAGAAAAGGTACCATGACCTGTACTGAAATGGGTGGGGGAGCCATCATTAAGAAGGCACAAGTTGTGTTCTGCAAAAAACTGGTCTGTGAGAAGTCCCCGACTAGATGGAAATGCACTGCCCCACAAGGGATGATGACCATTGAAATCCCAAGGAGGAAGGGAGGAGGAAGTTGCTGAAGAAGGGCAGCATGTCAGGAGGGAGATAATGATTGCAAACTATGACCCCAGAGTTCATGTGGACCATAACAGCAATCGCTTCAATTTAGTTTGAAGAGGAATCCATGAGCTAGTACTGTCTGTATGGACCAACGTACAAACGCCACCAGAGGCCCACAGGGGGCCGACCCGATTCCGACAGAAAGCACGGAAACCACGAAGGGTCAGTGAGTGATTCAGAAAAACGAGATTCCTGTAGAAACACAAGATCTGCAGAGTAAGACGAAATAGGAGATTTTGACTCCAGAAGGTGACGGTAATATCCATTACAAATCCATTGGATAACCACAGAACGATCATTCAAATTTGGGGTGAACAGGGTAAAGCCAGTCATGCCACCAGGTCACCACCAGTCTGACAAGGAGGGGGGGGGGGGGCGACATCCATGAACAGCAGGTCAGAGTCAGGTTGTGAAGTTGGGGATGGGACCCCTACCAACACCAGAGGGTCCTTGTCTTGGGACTTACGTTTCTTCTTTTCTGTTTGAGATCGAGGAGGGCTGTGCTACAAAAAGCAGCCAGCTGCAGCAAGATCTGGAACAAAACGAGAGCAGGCGATCTGGGGGCCCCACAGACTGTGGTTCTCATGGTCGTTGTGTGGCAGCAGACCTTTGGCCTGGAAGGTCGTGGCAAGGGGGATCCAGGAGGGGTGCCCTTAACCAGCAGACGTTGAAGAAGTGGGACATTTCTCTGGCTGCAGAGGGGAGCGGCGCCCAGAGGGGAGGGTGTGGGAACTGCAGGGGAGGGTGAGAGGAGAAGAGTTCGGGACTGGGGTAAGGGATGGGGAGCAAGGGGTGAAGATTTAACTAAAGCATAGCTAGACATCATGGACACAGGATGAAGACGTGCATACTTCTTATAAGCCTCAGTGTAGGTTAGACGATCCTGTATCTTTTCCTTCTTATAAGCCGGGCAATCCAGTGAACGTGGAAAATTGACTGCCATGACACACACAGGAGGGGGAACATAGGAACTCCCTCATGGAGTGGACGTCTAGTCACCACAGAGAGGGGTTTGCGAACACTGGGAATACGTGTCCAAAATGCGAGCACTTAAAACATCTCATATTGCAACAAACGGTGTATTTCTATCGCTGCTCGTTTAGTTTTTATTGCCGTTTCAAATATACCGGTCCTTTTTGAAACACCCTGTATGAACACGGAAACGTGTGTGATGAACCTTAAAGTTAGAAGTCTACGTATGTAGAACAGATTTGTGACTCACTGCTGCAGATTTATTACGATTGTAGCAACGAGAACGCTATTTCAGATTGCTTGCTTCGTACACATTTCGTGTTTCATTACGCTGCGCTCAACTGTAGTTATGAAATTTATTTACCCACGTCTACGTTCTTGCAGAGAATGCTAGTAACTGCTACGTTCGCTCGTCGACTTCAGAAATGAAACTATTGTTTCACCGCTCAGCTTACGCGTCTACTACTGCATTTTTATTACAGATACTCGAGTTTAAGCTTTAATTACAAGTGAACCAATGTACCTTTCGCAAAATTACATTTTTCTGCTATTCTGCTTTAGGCTATGTAGAGCAGTTTTTTTTATTTTTTATTTTTTTAGCAAGGATCGCTTCGCTTTGTGGTGTCTTCTATGAATTGCTGCCCACTTTAAAACTATATAGCGTGAAATGTATTTGCCCAGTGTTAAATTCTAATACGTTATGGGCACGTACATTGATAGCGGAAACCGCAAGTCAATTTTGTATTAAACAAAATATGATTTTTCTGAATTAATTTTTTCTTAGTTTAGGATAAAGATGTAGCAGAAATAATAGGTTAGTTTTGAAGGTCTCTTGTGGCTGTAAGAAGCTACAGCCATTGTGACCGTTGAGTGATAGGGATTTTATAAAGAGTGATATTTAAGACTGGTTCTGTGCATGTTGGGCCGTGGGAATAACAGTGGGTGCGCACACGATGTACAGCGAACACTAAATTAACCTTCACACAAAATCGTTAACTCACTGAAATGAATTACACTACGAACATAGCCGACACTCTAACAATTCTGGATAATGAGCAAAGGCAAACTGAGCCCATTACACCACACAAACGAAAATCTTGACCACACCACCAGAGAGTACAACAAACCACAACACGACGACATCTACAAACACGCCACACTCACAAACCTAACTCCGCGCCGTCATGACGTCACACACAACACCCTTACGTCACGGGTCAAAGCAGACGCGTGGGATCGGACGCTTCTGTCGACCCCGAAATATTTGTGACACCCCAAAATAAGACTGAACAAGTCACGTTGACTACCGTACACAGTCGCTTTATTTATCATGCAAGTTAAATGTCCCGTTTCCTCTAAAGAAGTATTCATACTCCACATTGGTACAAATTTCTCTCTTAATCGTGGAACAATTGAATCAGTCGCTTTTGGATGTCCCTTCAGCTTAGTAACTTAATGTGAGACCATTTTCCTTAGTATCTGTACCAGATTATAACGTTTCCTGCATTTCAGTTTCTCACCTCACAGCGAAAAGACCGACAGAAAAGAACAAACCGCCGTCGTGCGAACTGCAGTTACTACTCAAAGCACAAACTATTAACTGCACAAGCATGCTCTGACTGGGCATCTCTGCCAATAAACTGACTGATCAGATGCGCTTGATTTAGATTGTGCAGCCAAACTTAAAAGACTACAAATTACTTACGGCACCCATTCCGCCAACCCCGATTTTGAAATCGTAGCTTAATATGTAGGCGGCGATTATTGAGCACATGTTGACAGAGTCAGACACGCCGTAGCTCTTTCCTGGTCGGCTAGTGGAGGAAGGAAACACACTCCTTCCACACACCTGTTTATGTCAGCTTTCCAAAGATAACGCTTTTGCCATCTCACGGCTGGACGAGTAACTTCTATGCTTCTGTTATTCGCTTCCTTCAAAATTACTGCCAATAGCTTAGTATAAAAAAACGTAAAAAATCTTATCAACGTATATTACGGAACCACTACCCCGTACTGTCAATAGCTTAGTACAAAAAATGTAAAATCGTATCTGTATTACTAAACGACTATCTCGAGGAACGTTGAGGCATCTACACTTGCACCAACTGACCGACCGACCAACCGACCGACAAACTGAACGAGTGCAGGCGTTTGGAGAGGCAGCCCGACGAACGTTCCTTGTCGAAATGTCGGGCGGGTAGGACCACCCGACAGTCGACTCCCCCTCCACCTCCTCCCCCCCTCCCCACCCACCACACCACCGAACTGACTGTCTCGTGTGTAACGCTGTCGTGCCAAACGCTGGACAAAAGTTGTTCTTGATTCAATGCTGTTCTACAGAATACGAAGCGGACGAAACTTTGACAGGGTTTCTGAAGAAATTTCAAGACTGGAGATAAAACTTCCTGGCAGATTAAAACTGTGTGCCGGACCGAGACTCGAACTCGGGACCTTTGCCTTTCGCGGGCAAGTGCTTTACCGACTGAGCTACCCAAGCACGACACACGCCCCGTCCTCACAGCTTTAATTCCGCCAGTACCTCGTCTCCTACCTTCCAAACTTCACAGAAGCTTTCCTGCGAAACTTGCAGAACTAGCGCTCCTGGAAGAAAGGATACTGCGGAGACATGGCTTAGCCACAGCCTGGGGGATGTTTCTAGAATGAGATTTTCACTCTACAGCGGAGTGTGCGCTGATATGAAACTTCCTGGCAGATTAAAACAGTTTTAATCTGCCAGGAAGATTCATATCAGCGCACACTCCGCTGTAGAGTGGAAATCCCATTCTAGAAGACTGGAGATGTTTGTGGGTCACGTCATGCGAGGAATATGGCAATAGATAGGCAAGAAATAAAGCACTGTTTAATTTTTTAAGGAACCCATAATGGTTTATGTGGCACATAGAGTGAAAGTTAAATATTTTAAGGACTGAAGCCCGTCGACCTCCTCTATTTCGGTTTTAGGCCGGCGAGTGTGGCCGAGTGGTTTTAGGCGCTTCAGTCTGGAACCGCGCGACCACTACGGTGGCAGGTTCGAATCCTGCCTCGGCCATGAATGTGTGTGATGTCCTTAGGTTAGTTAGGTTTAACTAGTTCTAAGTTCTAGGGAACTAATGACCTCAGATGTTGAGTCCCATAGTGTTCAGAGCCATTTGAACCATTTTCTCGGTTTTAGGTTTTAGTTCCGATACTTGCCGGAAATGAAATGTAAGGATCGAAACACAGACAGATTTGATCTTAGATTTCATTTCCGATACGTATAGAAAGTAAAACGAAAATACACAGAGCGAATGGATTTTTATTCATAGAATAATTTTGCTTCATTGTTATAAGTGTTAAACCTTCGGCCTTGAATAGCAAAATGTTGGTCTTATTTTGCAGTTATTAAATGCTTCATTTCTTATATATCTGTTCTACATCTACATTAATACTCTGCGTGTGGCGCAGGGTACCTTGAGTACCTCTATCGGTTCTCCCTCCTATCCCAGTCTCTTATTGTTCGTGGAAAGAAAGATTGTCGGTATTCCTCTGTGTGGGCTCTAATCTCTCTGATTTTATCCTCATGGTCTCTTCGCGAGATATACGTAGGAGGGAGCAATATACTGCTTGACTCCTCGGTGAAGGTATATTCTCGAAACTTCAACAAAAGCCCGCACCGAGCTACTGAGCGTCTCTGTTGCAGAGTCTTCCACTGCAGTTTATCTGTCATCTCCTTAACGCTTTCGCGATTGCTAAATGATCCTGTAACGAAGCGCGCTGTTCTCCGTTGGATCTTCTCTATCTCTTCTATCAACCCTATCTGGTACGGATCCACACCGGTGAGCAGTATTCAAGCAAGTGTACTGTAACCTACTTCCTTTGTTTTCGGACTGCATTTGCCTAGTTTTCTTCCAATAAATCTCAGTCTGGCATCTGCTTTACCGACGATTATTTTATATGGTCATTCCATTTTAAATCACTCCTAATGCCTACTCCCAGATAATTTATGGGATTAACTGCTTCCAGTTGCTGACCTGCTATACTGTAGCTAAATGAAAGGATCTTTCTTTCTGTGTATTCGCAGCACATTACACTTGTCTAGATTGAGATTCAATTGCCATTCCCTGCACCATGCGTCAATTCGCTGCAGATCCTCCTGCATTTCAGTACAATTTTGCATTCTTGCAACCTCTCGATACACCACAGCATCATCTGCAAAAAGCCTCAGTGAACTTCCGATGTCATCCACCAGGTCATTTATATATTTTGTGAGTAATAACGGTCCTACGACACTCCCATGCGGCACACCTGAAATCACTCTTACTTCGGTAGACTTCTCTCGATTGAGAATGACATGCTGCGTTCTGTTATCTAGGAACTCTGTTGCTGTACTTATTGGCGCCATCACCATCTGTAATCTTTCTTCGTCTCATTTGAAATAAGATTATTAAGCTTCCTGGCGATCTTTTGTGCTACATATATAAATAAATTAACAAAGCTTACAAAAACATATTTTGTTTCGAAACTTCCTGGCAGATTAAAAGTGAGTGCCGGACCAAGACTCGAACTCGGGACCTTTGCGTTTGGAAGGTAGGAGACGAGATACTGGCAGAAGTCCGCAGCTCGTGGTCGTGCGGAAGCGTTCTCGCTTCCCGCGCCCGGGTTCCCGGGTTCGATTCCCGGCGGGGACAGGGATTTTCTCTGCCTCGTGATGACTGGGTGTTGTGTGACGTCCCTAGGTTAGTTAGGTTTAAGTAGTTTTAAGTTCTAGGGGACTGATGACCATAGATGTTAAGTCCCATAGTGCTCAGAGCCATTTACTGGCAGAAGTAAAGCTGTGAGGACGGCGCGTGAGTCTTGCTTGGGTAGCTCAGATGGAGCCGGCACGGTAGCTCAGCGTGTTCGGTCAGAGGGTAATGCGCCCTCTGTAATAAAGAAACTGAGTTAACAGATCAACAACGAACGTAAATGGATGTCATACGACGTCCGCCCCGAGCAGATGCAGCGAACAAAAAAAAAAAAAAAAAAAAAAAAAAAAAAAAAATGGCAGAGCACTTGCTCGCAAAAGGCAGAGGTCCCGAGTTCGAGTCTCTGTCCAGCACACAGTTTTAATCTGCCAGGAAGTTTCATATCAGCGCACACTCCGCTGCGGAGTGAAAATGTCATTCTGGAAACATCCCCCAGGCTGTGGGTAAGCCATGTCTCCGCAGTATCCTTTCTTTCAGGAGTGCTAGTTCTGCAAGGTTCGCACGAGAGGTTCTGTCAAGTTTGGAAGGTAGGAGACGAGGTACTAGCAGAAGTAAAGCTGAGAGGACGGGGCGTGAGTCGTGCTTGTGTAGCTCAGATGGTTGCCAGCACGGTAGCTCACCGTGCTCTGTCAGAGGGTTAGCTACCCTCTCTAATAAAAAACTGAGTGAACGGATCAACAAAGAACCTGAACGGCTATCATCGGACGTCCGCCACGCACAGATTCATCTACCAATATAGAGCAAAATGAGATAAAAAAGGATGGTAGAGCAGTTGCCCGTTAAAGGCAAAGGTCCCGAGTTCGAGTCTCGGTCCGGCACACAGTTTTATCTGCCAGGAAGTTTCATAGCAGCGCACACTCCGCTACAGAGTGAAAATCTCATTCTGGAAATATTTTGTTTTGTTTATGTTGCTTTAACATGATTCCTCACATAACCATGAATCAAGTTGCAGGTTTCAGGAGTTATGTATGTAATAATTGTAGGGATACAACAGCACTGACTTTGAGGTCCTCATAAGTTCTGCCACCGGCTAGAAACTGTAGCGTAGCTAACAGCCTCTCCTCACAGGTTACAGACTCTCTCATGACTGTTTTCTTTTCCCATAAGAATAGTTTCTTGATATTCAGCAGCTCCGAAATGCATGTTCCATCCATTCTTAGATAACTACGAATATCATAGGGTCTCAGCTCTTTACGTAACAGAGCGCAGGTGAATTTCTTTCTTTGCATTAGCCACATCTTTTCCTACAGCTTTCTCTAGTCTTTTTTCGCCTTGTTATCTCTAAAACAGCCAAGACAACAAGGCAAAACCCAATTTTTGTTTCTGTGCAAAACCAAAGGCGATCTCGTAAAACAAAAAAACTCAACGAGCTTAAGATAAACTAATCAGGACAACAGAGCGGCGCCGGAATCGCTGAGTGCAATTGGTCGGCACGTGTGTAGGCTGACACGAAATTGACCGGTCGGACGGTCGGTCGATAAATTGGCCCAGATCCATTTGCAGATTGGCTATCTAAAGGGCCCTAAACGTACCAGCCGACAAATTGGACGTGTACACTTTTTGGCCAATCTACCGACCGATTTTTCTCGTCGGGCGTTCGATTGTGAATCACCCAAGAAATCGTGCCGTGTGCAGCATTGTCGTGCTGGCCGCCCGACAAAAGTTTATCTTCTATAACTGTGCGCGAGAATAAACGCTGTTGAAATATGGCTAACACGACAGAGTGCAAGACGGGCGAAACTCTCATCACGCAATTTCTGTAGAAGTTTAAAGATTGCACATGCTTGTCGGACATATTGTGCGAGGAGTATGGCAATAGAGATGCAAGAAGTAAAGCAGTAGTTTCATTTTTTAACGAATCCTTAGTGAAAGATACAAACTTTATGAATAATAATCCGTCGACTATCTGTATTTCGATTTTAATTTTTGTTTCCGAAATTCTTTGGAAATGAAATCTAGAAACCGAAACACAGAGAGATTTTAAATTAATGTACGATACATATAGCGAAGAAAATACAAAAACCGAAATACAGGTAGTTCACTGACTTTATTCATAAAATATACTTGCTGCACTCTTAGAAATGTTAAAAAGATCCAGATGATCTCTATGCCATCTGCTATGGAGAACAAAGTGTACGACTGTTTTACGGATCTAAGAGTTGCTTGCTACACGCTTCATTTCTTGTACGTTTTCTGCTGTCTTTACTGCATAATGTGCGTCACTACCATTTTTAATCTTTCTTTACCTAATTTTAAATGAGTTTCTTAAGCTTTTAGGGGACATCTATTATCCTAGACAGAATGTTCATAAGAACGTAATTTTTTTATTTGCTTTGCTTTATCGAGGGGTATTTCCTCATGCAACTATAAATCACTTTTCAGATTTCCAGAATCATTTTAGATAGTAATTGTCAGTATACAACTGCTGTGGGGTAGACATCTATCCAGACCATCACACAGGAATTCCAAACTGCGTCAGGATCCACTGCAAGTACTATGACAGCTAGGCGTGAGGTGAGAAAACTTGGATTTCATGGTCGAGCGACTGCTCATAAACCACATATTACGCCGGTAAATGCCAAACGACCCCTCGCGTGGTGTAAGGAGCGTAAACATTGGACGATTGAACAGTGGAAAAACGTTGTGTGGTGTGACGAATCACGGTACACAATGTGGCGATCCGATGGTAGGGTGTGGGTATGGCGAATCCCCGGTGAACGTCATCTGCCAGCGTGTGTAGTGCCAACAGTAAAATTCGGAGTCGATGGTGTTATAGTTTGGAGAGAGCTTGAACCCTGTGTTGTTTTGCGTGGCACTATCACAGCACAGGCCTGCATTGATGTTTTAAGTACCTTCTTGCTTGCAATTCGGGGACGGCGACTGCATCTTTCAACCCGATCGAGCACCTGTCCACAATGCACGGCCTGTAGAGGAGTGGTTACACGACAATAACATCCCTGTAATGGACTGGCCTGCGCATAGTCCTGACCTGAATAGTATAGAACACCTTTGGGATGTTTTGGAAGGCCGAATTCGTGCCAGGCCTCACCGACCGCCATCGATACCTATATACATCTTTATTCTTCGTGTGTACATATTTATTTCTCAACATAGTCACTCTGCTGGCAAACACATCCTCCCAACAAGAGACCAGTTTGTTAATACGTCGCTATAGAATGTTTGATTCGTTGACGGAGCAACAATCTCATCTCTGCTTACACTGCTTCATCACTATCAAAGCGAAGCCCTCTAAGGTGTTCTTTAAGTTTTGGAAGCAGGCGAAAATCTGTATGGAGGATGGTCAGTGACAGAAAAACTGTGGCGTCAGATTGTTGCAAATGTCTCAGCGCTTGCATGTAGTCTGGTATTGTCATGGTGAAGTACCGGGCGCGCCATGTATGCACAAATTTTCACAATATCACTTTTAGTTTTCTGAGCTGTTTCTCACACACCAACATGGTTACATTACACACGGCCATATTACACGCTACAATTAGGAACTATCTAGTGCCAGAGGGATGAAAATGTGTGGGTGCAAAGAAAAAACTTTAACATGTTAATAATGTTTCTTATATTTGAAAAGCTTCGAGTTTTCACATAAAAATTTGGAGGCATTGCTTTTCAGTATGCCCTCATAGCTAGACAGTGCACAGAATAACAAAGCCAGTGGACACGTAATCGGTACGGCATATGTGGGGAGAGTGATGGTCGTGGGGGTTGATAACAAGAACTGTAGTGGAAATGCTGAGTGCTGGAGGGAAAGTGCCATTCTAAACTGAAGCATAAGTTGAAATCTTTTATAAATATTAAGTGGAGCCCCTCCACATCCACAACTACATGTGGACTATTCAAGAAGATCTCCTTTGGTTAGTATCTAAAAAGAATTTCACTCGTAGTAAGTAGGTACATTAAGTGCAGTTGGGGGAGAAAAAAAGATTATCCCTTGCAGTAAGATAATGACCGGCAGTGCATAAGGGTAATGACATTAAAAAATTTCAGTTAAGCTAAAAATAGCAAATTGTGAAATTCATTATCATTATTTTTCATTTTCTTCACTTCACTGAATCTCAATTTAACCTGTTGTGACGTCCCCTCTCCCCTTTTGTTGTCGCTGTTGATGTTGAGCCGCTACTGCTGCAGCTCGGTCGGTGGAATGGAGACGCGATGTGTAGTGATGGTTGTCCCCGTCGGATAAAGTGGAACAGCACCTTAAAATCTCTAAAGAAAATTGTTCCTCGCGTAATGTATGAAAGTCTGTTTGCGAGTCCGCAAAGTCTTCTCGGCGATACGAACTGCTGATTTTAATTGTCTGTTATGGTTTTATGATGATTTGCTATGCCCGGTTAGTTAGTTATTGCAGTATTGAGTGAATCATTCATCACCGGCGTCGTTTCACACCACTGAAGCGAGCAAAAATTCATTTGCGGTTCAGTATCAGTAGTTGTTGTTACGTTGCGAGGCAGAATTCTTCACTATGGCATGGCGCAAATCCAGAGATAATCTATAATACTATCTTGCTTTTATGTGTCGTAATGTTATTTCGGCAAAACGCTCCTTTCAATGCTCAATGTTCATCAAGTCACTCTTTCAATTAAAATGTTCACAGTTAATTAATTTTGATCATTAACTATCACACAGTTCAAATAATGATGGAGCCAACACGTCAGATTTCGATTACTTATGAACAATTTTTATTGTTCCTTCTTAGCAGTTAGTTTATAATCATCACACCACACGCACACCGATGAATCAGATCGATTACGATTCTTTTCAGGTCGGTGATCGTGACAATTCCGACAACTTTTACAATCGGCGTATTTGCATTATCTTCGTGTGGTCATGTTAATGTTTCCTACTCAAGGCTAATCCACTATTGCAATCTTCGATAATTTGTCCATTCTTCGTTGTACCTGTTCACTCTGATGAATGTTGACTCCAACAATAATATCTCCAATAAGTTCATTAACGCGTCGTACACTATCAGAATATCATGTCAGTTCAACTTCTCAGGTCAGAATAACTGAGAACAAAGTCCGCACATCTCTATCATGCAATAGTACTTTTTTTGAATAGAACGTAGCGTTCTGTTTGTAGTACTATAACAAACGGTGCTCTCTCACGACTTGACAGCAAGCAAGCTAGCAAGCGACTGACATTCCCATGATCGAGCATTGTTGACCCATTGAATTTCCTTTTCGCCACATTTACAACTCTCTTTCACAATAAATGTTATCTCAGACAGACATATTACTTTAGACTTAACTTTCGTCGCACTGATTTGCAGTTATTACTGAGATGTTTGATAGCTAATTAAAAATAACCTTTCTTTCTTTATACCTTTATATCATGACATACTCAGTAATTATTGAAATTGGTGTTCATCAAAACTTTAAGGTGTTATATTACTGTCAAAGTTGTCATACCTGTCAGGATAACACTGTTCCCTACTATAAATTATCATGACATTTTTATTTGGGTTTTCGGGTTTCTTGGGGTGTTACGCTGTCTTTCTTCAAAAATTTGAAAATCCCAATTAATCGTTAATTTCAAATATGTGTTTGGTAATAGAACGTTAAACTCGTTAATAAGTCCCATACAAGTTTTTTCTCTATATCAAGTATTAAAATATTCACATCCAGTAATGTCATACAAAAAATTAACCTTTAACTAATTCATATTTTAAACAAATTAGAATTGATTGCATTATTGAGATTATTGAGATGGGATTCCATTTAGATAGAGCATATTTTTATTAAGATTAAAAAATTATATGTTAAAACACTGACAGCGAATACAAAATTACCCAAACTATCGACTTGATTTAAAAAAAAAAATATTTAAATGAAAAAGAGAAAATAATTGCAACCATACATTGTTTAATTAAGAATTGTGCTCCAAAACTCTGATGAAATAAACAAAATAGAAAAACTTTCTTTTTCTCGTAAAGAACAGAAAAATGCTTAATAGAACTGACGGAAGACTTCAGAATAACCAAAAGTCTATATGCCAAACATGAATATTTATATAATAATTATATGTTTGTTCAAAAAATATTAGATAAAGAAGAAAGTAAGCATTACTTACACTTAATATAGCCTGATATATTAAAAAAAATATTTTTTTAAAAATAGTTACTTCCTGACTCTGATTTCGATACTTCATGTGATTCTCAAAATTATAAATGAAAAAGAAAACTAAAGATGAAACAGATTTGGAAAACAGAGACTACAGTAAAGCAGTTACTGCATTTATATAATTATTTTGAAGAAATTCCTGTTACAATTTTTATTTTTGTGGTGGAAGATATAGACAACTTATTTTAACTGTGATAGCCAATGTCACTTTATTATAATTTTCTAGAACTTCACTTTTATGGTACTGAAATAACAATTCTTTCTTAACTTACTTGTTAATTAATTTTTTTGATGTTAATGTCTCTGGTTATCTGGTGTACTCTAATTGAAGTTTTGCTTTCACATCATCATTATCATAGATTTGCCATTCAGCTTTTGAATACCCTTATACTTTAAAGCAATCTCCTTCATCTTCATTACAGTAGTTTTATCATTTTTCTCAAAATAGTAAATTTTAGGTCCAGTTAATACCCAGTTTTTAATGCACCTGTCCATTCACTCAGCATACAACCTGTTTCCAAAGTATTTTAACAATCATCAACATATACTAAGCTGTCTGCATCCTAAATGTATGACTGATTCTCCTAGCTGACATATCATAGAACCTAAGCCTTGCATTTGATGTAGCGAATGTCGCTATAAACATTTTTGTAGATTTATTTTCCACACAATAATCCTTGAAATTGTGTTCCATTTGCACCATACTCTCGTCCATAATTTTGATATCTGTGTTATTCAACAGAATCTCATAAAAGTGTTGTAAACCTGTAACAAACTCTGCTTTACTAATACTTTGTCATTGTCCAAATTTTCTCCATATGGAATTCAGGTCTATCTTAGCAATAATTCATTTCCACAAATTTTACTTTATCTTATCATAATCGAATTAAATATGCATTTTTTGTTTTGCTGTTTTGATACATAACTCCCTGGATTCAAAAACCATGAGAACTGGTTTCTAATTAAATTTTCATAAAGTCTTTTACATAATTTTAATCAATATGTTACGTTTCTATAACTCCACAGTTCAAACAGTCTATATTTTACATCCTTTTACCAGAACTTTTTTACTTCATCAGTTGTCCAAATTCCAATAAAACGTCTTTTGTCATCATTGTGATTCCTTTTAATTATATTTTTCTTCTGCACATTTGATACACAAAGGAAATGTAAGTTTTTTATTTTTATCTATCTTTATTTGCACTGGTAAAACTGGATACTTCAGTCCTCTAGGTGCCAGTACTTAACATTTTATAAACCTATCCGTTTTTGAGTATGATACCTTGACTATATTTTTCTTTTGATGTCGCTCAGGATAATAATTCTAATATTGTGCAGACTATTTTTTCTGCTTTGGCTCTTAATTTTATTGTTGTGGTGCAACCACCATAAAAGGCATCTCTTGGATTCGAAGTTTCAATAACTTCAAGTAACTGTTTTAATTTCTTAAATTTTTTATATTCTATTGAATTAATCCACTCACATTCCCACATCTCTACAAAACTGTATTCAGAATTTCGTGTTTTTGTAATTCTTTTCATTGTCTTTTGATATAGGTCATCTATTGATTAGTTATTTTGTTGTTAATCTTTTCAGTTTTAAAACATTTTTACTACCATACCAAAAACAACCATGATACTAATAAACAGTATTGATTTCTTTATCAAAACCACCTGCATGCTCTCTTCCTACACTTGCTTCACCACCATTAGGAGTGTGTTGTATATTATTACTGTTAAAACTGTTTAGCCGAGAAATAAACTCTTTAGTATAATTTTCTCTTTGTACTGTATCCAATACAGCAATTCTTACATTAGGCAAGTTTTTAGATGTTCATACAGCTATACGAATTCCAGCAATTGTTAAATAACAGAATGGTCTGTATTATCTGTTTCTAGGAATTGTTTTATTAGTCCTAAATAACCTCTTTTCAATGTATATACATTAGAAATACAGTATTCTTTAATTTGTTTCTTTATATTGAATACATAATTTTCTTTAACTTTTTGACTATGTCATTTAAGAAATATTTCTCTATCAGGGTGTATACGGGGACAAGGAAAACTAATTCCCGGATTATTCCTGGGTATCCTGTTTAAAAATATCCTTTTTCCCGGGCTAAGTGACAGTAGGTTTTCCATAGATTTTTCCTCAGAACTGTAAAACTTATCAATCCTTTGAATGGTTAACGTTTTATACACTCGCGTAGAACTTCCCGGAACAAAAGTAAAGACGGGGGAGAGAAGTTTTCGAAAGACTTAATGAAAAAAAGGAGAGAAGTGTTCAATAGACCTTTGATTTGCAGCAACATATACGCTGCATATTTTCGTATTACGGAAGTGGAAATTCGAATTGCACGAAACACAGCGAGTTATTTTCCGGAGCGTTGAAACGGTGCTTGCGATCTCCTTTTGTGAGCCAATCATATCTCACGCCAGCCGATGACAGAGCATAGGACACCTGTTATTGTCAGCCAATAGCAAGATCACTGGTTACGTAGCGCAAACACACAAAGAGGAAAAGTTAACGGTTTACATTAATATACATAGTATAGCTACAAGAAAAGCTAAGCTTTCACATATAATATTGGTTTCTAAGACTAACAAGCTACAACAGAAGCTAAGCTTTCACATGTAATATTGATCTTGATTACAGTTTCTACATTTTCAAATTTATGTCCTATAGATCTCAAACACATGTGCTTACATTCTTCTCAATTATAACCTGTACCAAAAACTTCTTGGTTATTGTTTAGGCATTCTTCATTGTAACAATTTGTATTTCTGCAGTGTTCTGTTCTAGCCTCTTGTGTAATATAAAAACTTTTCTTTCCACTTTGTGTAGATGTTTCTTCTTGTTGTTATAAGTCTTGTTGCATTAGTCAATGAAATACCACGACACTAAGAAAACTGACATACTGTTAATTACATAAAAATGGTTTTGATTTTTATACAGATATATTTTTATTGCAGTCTCGAGACCGCTGTATAGATAAGTGAATTGAAATTCTCAGATCATTTCTTTGGATATCTAGTAGTTGCTCAACATTTTTAATATTGTGGAAGTAGATTCTTCATCATTGTATTCTACTAGTAGTTCCATAATACGTCAGTTAGCTCTCTTCGTTATTTGTATTTATGTCCTTATCTAATTTAATTAATCTCCAAGACATTATTTGTGTGATATGTTAGAGCAGCTGTTATTGCTCTAAACAACACAAACTACAATTATTATTAATTCTTCTAATATATCTTTTAGTCTTTTTGTCATCAAGGATTTGCTAACATCTGAAGATTAAATGTGGTAACTGCAATATCATTAGACTCATCACAGGATAATATATCTTTGATTTTATGGTTGAATGGGTTATTTCTTCACAGCTTGTTCAAACTGGGTGAATCATTTTTAGAGTTGTACTTGTTATATTTTATTTATCTCCTTTTTTGAAGTTCTATTAAAAATTAAGTGCTTTCATTGTATAGTCCGTTTTTTAATTAATTGCATAGAGTTTACTAATATTAGAGTCTTAAAATGTAATTTTGTACTCAACAGACCATGCCTTAAATTTTTCATTAAATGTTGATTTTGTTTCCTTAATATCAAATAATTCCTATTTCGGTGGCTTATTCTATTATCTTGCTCAAATGGCTTACTATTGATGGAAAAAAAACATCTGATCTAGTCTCACTATTTTTTCTTTTCTTTGTGGTCGAGTTCTTTCAGAAAATCATCATCAAATTTGTAATAGTAATGTATGTTAGGTAAGAGTTTTGGTATTGATGCAGTCTTATTGGAACAATTTTTTCTGAAAAGGAAACTCCTGTAATGTAATTGAACTAACTAATTCAGATTTCTTTAATTTGTTCTAGCCTCTAAAGGAATTATTTTTAGCTAAAGTTCCAAGATCCACTAATTTCATGGTACTGAGAATATTTACATTTGTAAGGATTAATCGAATTGTTGTATTACGTGATCCAATTAAATTAACTAGACCATTTTTCTTAGTTTACAATATCCCCTTAAAGTATTTCTTCTCCAAGGATCACAAAGGTGGGCAAGTGTAAACAGTCTCACAGCTTACTCTATTTAAGTAGAAAAATTATTATTAAGTGTGTGTAAAAACTAAAATTAAATATAAGAAGAATTTTCAGTTGTTACTTTTATGTTTTTAACTAACAGTAAATGTTTTTTGATTATTATTTTACTTATTTCCTTCCCACAGAAAACAAATAAAACCTGTAATTTATTGACATTTAATACATTTTTACCCCTTGTTTGTTATTCATCATCATCATCATGAATATCATTTTTCATTGATACAATATTTTAGAATGATCACAGTTGAAAACTACATTGAAATGCTTCTTATAATAGTGAGCTGAAATATATTTACCATATGCACAAAGAAGTTGTTGATTATTATGCATATTTGATGGTGACTTTTATCACATTCTTTATAAATACATTAATGCTTATCGTTTGTGTAAATGTGTGAATGAAAATTATCAATTCAGTTCTCCAAATCAAAATTTTTACATTTTTTAGATTTGATGCAATCTGGATTTTCCATTTATATTGAAACAAATTTATTTAGATTTAAATAAAATTAATGTTTACTAAATACAGTGGAATTTCTAACATTGTTAGAGTTGTTAGTGGAAAACTAGTATATATAAATTAAGAACACATCATTGCATTATCAAAGAGAGGAAACTCGGAAAATATTATGAGAAAGAATTTGCAAAAATTAAAAATGCTGTTATATCAAATATTCATCAAGACAACATTAAACAATATAAGAAAACCTAAATTTTGGGAAAACGAAAATGAAAATTATTTTAATTGTAATAAAATTATTTAACTGGATATTTTCTACCTGAAGCAAAATTGCTAAAATTAGAAAATTTACGAAATTACTATGGTCAACCAATAATTATTAAAGCTTAAAAGTTATATATGACTGGAGTGTATCATTATACATCAGCTTCAGGTAATTTACTTGTATAAAGTACAGCTGTAAAGTGCTACAGTAACAGATAGACACCTGTCAAGATTTCCGAAAGTTCGTCATCGATTAGTGTGTGAATTTATTTGTATATTCAATTAGCCTTTAGCCCTGGCTTCGTTCATATATCAGTGTATTGTTGTGGTGAGTAAAAACTGGAGGAGCACAGCTCACGATGTGCGCCGACCCTCTGCTGCTCCATCGCAGGTGTCAGGTGTCAGAAGCCTTTCTATATTTCTGGCATCACAGCAGCAACACAAATGCATCGATTTCCAGGCAGACGTTTTATTAATTTGAAATTTAGTCTAATCAGCACTGTCATAATGCATTTTAATGAAATTTTGTTCAGGCGTTTAAAGATATTCTGCTGCATAAAATACAAAGTTTGCTGACAACAACACGGTGCCTAATCAATATGTGGTACATAATTTGATGCCATACCACAATATAGATTGGCCGCCCAGTTAGCCGTGCAATGTAATGCACTGCTTCCCGAGCGAGAAAGCGTGTCTGTCCCCACCACGAATCCGCCCGGCAGATTAGTGCCAGCCAGTTTGTGGACGGTTTTTAAAGCTATATTACATCTGCCTCGGCGAATGAGGGCTGGTTCCCCTTATTCCGCCTAAGTTACGCTATGTCGGCGATTGCTGCGCAAACACTGCCTCCACATATGCATGCACCATAATTACTCTACCATGCAAACACTTGGGTTGGTTGGGGTTACACTCATTCTAGGGAGGGGGGGGGGGGGGTCCACTGGAGGCCGAACAGCTCAATGATCTTTGGTTTGGTGTGGGGCGGCGTAGGGGTGGGTGGACTGCTGTGGCTTGTTGTTGGGTTGTGAATTACTGAGCGTTACGCCGGGACGAAGACTCTCCGTCGTTTCCAGGTCCCCAGTTCAATACAAACAATACATCACACGAGATGGATTGTTTATATTTTATGGTTTACCCACAATCACGGTTTTTTAACTCTGTCGAACTCGCTGCGCCTGGTGCTATAACAAGACGAAAATTATTGTACGAGGGTTGCCCAGAAACTACCGCACCGAATTTTTTTTCACAGCCGAAAACAACGCTACAAGTGGGAAATGTTACATATGTATTATTTTAAGTCTCCTGAGTGAGCGCGCCAAGCTTCCATCTCTTTGGACAGATAGCCTAGCTTCAGGACAGTTTCAAACCGACGTCATTGAATTTCTCACTCCAGAGAAAGAAACCATGGGGAATATTGACAAAAGCTTGAGCAAAGTCTATGGAGCATCTGCTGTCGACAGAAGTACAGTTAGTCGCTGGACACGGAGGGTGAGGTCATTAGAACGCGGAGCTCCACGATTTGCAGCGGTCGGGGAGACCATCCAAGGCGAGGAAGGCCATAGAACGGGATGGAGATTACGAGGGAAAATAGGATTTGTAGGTAAAACACCTTCTGTCGTGTGTGTAGTTCTCTTTATGACACTTCCGGGCAGATTAAAACTGTGTGCCGGACCGAGACTCGACCTCGGGACCTTTGCCTTTCTTGGGCAAGTGTTCTATCAACTGAACTACCCAAGCACGACTCACGCCCCGTCCTCACAGCTTTACTTCTGCCAGTACCTCGTCTCGTATCTTCCAAACTTAATAAATAGAGCGCTTGCCCGCGAAAGGCAAAGGTCTCGAGTTCGAGTCTCAGTCTGACACAAAGTTTTAATCTGCCAGGAAGTTTCATATCAGCGCACACTCCGCTGCAGAGTGAAAATCTCATTCTGGAGTTCTCATTATGTCCAATAAAGAACTGTTGAAGAAAAAAATGTGGGGCATTACTTTCTGGGCAACCCTCGTAGATGAACCGTGAAAGCTAAGCATATGCTCTCATGGACTTCACAGTCTGGCGTAGCTCTTATCGTTAGCTCCATATATAGTGAGAGAGTGCACTGTCAACAAAGGTTTTCCTGCCTTGATTCACTACTATCCCTATTATCGCCACTGTCCAGTGATTTAATTTTTTTAAGCGGCTTAAGTTCTTTCTCAGGGTTTAAGCTATCTCCATAACAAACTTCATCAAATTCGATTCAGTCCTTTTGCCGTGAAAAAGTGACTGACATGTGGAGTTGCTTTCATTTATGATGTAGGTGCCCTATCGATTACTCACTGTCCCTTTCAACAATAAGTGAAGTTCTGTATCATGACTGAAATACACTGGTTCCCAATGAAAACGCCAAACAGGACATACAGTACTATTTGACAACAACAGAACTTTAGCGAAAGGTCAAGGCACATGGAACAACAATATACTGACTGTTCGAAGCCTGACGATAATGGAAAATTGAAACGTGCAGCTTCAAGTAAGACGCTTTGTTGTAGTAACTCGTAGCAGTACCATATCCTATTACCTAGGAAAAGAACCCCGAGAGATCAAATACTTGCCGAAAATATTTGAATGTGTGAGCCAGAACGCAGGCCTAGAAATTTACAGATTTTTCACAGACTAAGAGATTTAACGCAATAGCTGGCTTATCAGCTAAGCAATCACAAAATGATAAACGACGTCATGTTTTATTGTACTTTTATCATGAATTCTAACAAAAAAAGACAAAAGAAAAACAAGAAGACATAACACAAGTCATACGTTAAGTTAATCCAGGATTTCTGCAATTTTTAAACTCACAGTTACATACTGCTCGTAAGTAAAAATTTTGATTATACCGAGATTCGCTGTCGCTGCCTTCTCTCTCTCTCTCTCTCTCTCTCTCCCTCTCTCTCTCTCTCTCTCTCTCTCTGCCAGGTGGAGGGGGGGAGGCACATGCCCCCATGCCGCCCCCTCCCCTCGAATCCGCCCTTGGACAGCATCACACAAGAACTGTCGGTTTTAATTTCATGCTGAAAGCCATGTGAATCTTTGCTAGTTGATTGTTAAGTGATTTATTTTTGGTATTATAGTACATGTCAAGTAACTTTTCCCTTAAAGCCAGTAAGCAATTATTTAGCTTCCTATAGTCTCCAAGCTAGTAACGTTTGCTGTTTTTACACAAAGTAAGGGGGCAAGGTAGACAGCCATCTGAATTCTATGTAACCAAGAAAGTACATGGAAGATAATAGTCTGCTTCTCTTAAGGAAAGTGGCTGTTTCTTTCTGAAATCCAAAATTCACCTTAATAAAACAAGTACTCTTCGTGATAATGCAGGTTTGAGAACTATGTCTACAAATTACTTTTAGCACATCTAATAAAACTGAATATTTCTCTTGTCTAATGAAGGCATTTGCTATTGCTACTGTTCCGCTATTAGAGTTTTATTTGAGAAGTGGTGACAGACCCAAGTCTGTGTACATGTGTTCAAAATTGTAATACTGCGACATGAACAGTGCTATGAAGCAATACGGACACTACTGCCGCAAGATGAGTGTGTTGTACTTGCGATCTCGATATCGTGTTCTTGTCCGCAGCGAGAATAAGATACACGTGACGTATAATTCTGTTCAACACTTTATTCACAAGAGAAGTTTATTTTAAGCTCACATAATAGCAGGAACAACATTAAAAAACATTTACAGTGCAACTAATGTTACCAGTTTTTCGGTAACTAAGTGAGGGAAATAGAACAGTAATAGGAATGATAAAAAAGCCAAATCAAATTAAGAAATTCAAGGAGCGCGCGCTGCAGCAAAGTTTCACAGTGCTCCTGGCGGTCAGCGCGCTAACCATGCTGACATGCGCCGGCCGGTCAGCTGATTGACTGACATGTGTTTCTACTGACGCCAGACGTCGCTACACAACTATTCGACTAGTTTGTCCTTACTGCGTAGGATGATTAGCCAAGTTATTACACATACAGTTTCATGCTGTTACTTGGAGGCCATTCTGTCTGTTTATTACAAACACTTGTTTATGTTAAAAATTAAAAGCTGCACCAAGGGGCAGATTCCAGAGAAGCCTGCACATCCGCATATCGCTGGCTGGGTAAATCGGTTGAAACGACAGAGGAAGGTTCGGGCATACCACCTAAAACAAGACCATGCCTTGCAATGGACTGTGGTGTTCAAACCAACTTTTTGATTGATGACAGCTATATTTTTACTACACGAGGTGTGACAATAAAGTAATGAGACTGATTTTCTTTGCAAAATGTGGCAACCCTGCAGGCTTGTGTAGGTACAATATCTTTGACCTTGGTCTATAACCTGCTTCTAGTCCAGGCGGCCCATCGATGCAGCTGCCCAGTCATGAATTGTGCTGTAATAAGTTAACACGTGTTTGTTTCTCTCGTCATAGAAATGGAAGTGCATAATGTTGTACAATGGTATGCTATTTCTTTTTGTGTTAAATTGGGTGAAAACGTGACGACAGCTTACGGTAAGCTTCAGAAGGCTTTTGGAGAGGAGGTTATGTCGAGAGCTGAAGTTGTTTGTTGGCATAAAATGTTTAGTGAAGGTAGAACGAATGTTGACGATGAAGAATGCAGTGGACGGCTATCAACCTCATGGACAAACGTCAGCTTGGCCAAGGTGTATGAACTCGTACAATCTGATCGAAGATTATCATGAAAATGATTGCAGAAGAGCTGAACATCAATCGTGAAACGGTTCGTGTAATAATAACTGAAGATCTTGGTATGAGAAAGATTTCTGCAAAAATGATCCCCAAAAATCTCACACCACAACAGCGAGAATCACGGGAAAATGTGGCAGCCGATCTGTTAGAGCAAACGGAAATCAGTCCAGAATTGTTGAGCCGTTTTATCTCTGGTGGTGAAAGTTGGTTTTTACAAAAGATCCATAGACAAAACGCCCAAGTTCGCAATGGTGCTCAAAGGGATCACCCAGACCAAAAAAAGCTCGCATGTCGAAGTCATAAGTGAAATGCATGCTTTTGTGCTTCTTTGATTCCAAGGGAATTGTTCATAAAGAGTGGGTGCGTCCTGGACAAACAGTTAACCAATATTGCTACAATCAAATTTTTGAAAGACTTCGTAAAAGAGTTCTTCGTATCCGTGCCTACATTGCTGATAAATGGATTCTGCACCACGATAATGCGCCATCCCATACTGCTATGTCAGTACAGCAATTTTTAACCTCAAAACAAGTTTCAGTACTACCACAGCCACCTTATTCACTAGATATCGCTCCGTGCGACTTTTTTCTATTTCCAAGTGTCAAAATGGCGGTCAAGGGACACCATTTTCAAACAACACAAGATGTCCAAAAAGCTGTGACGAGGGTCTTGGAGGATATTACAGAAGATGAGTTCCAGAAATGTTACCATCAATGGCAGAAGCGCTGGGATAAGTTTGTGCAATCAGAAGGGAACTACTTTCAAGGAGACAACATTAAACTTGACTAAAACGGTAAGCAACATTTTTTTTCACATCAGTTGCGTTACTTTATTTTCGCACCTCGTACAAGTTATTCTGCAGGTTTCTATAGAGATTCACAGCATGTGCATCAATTAGCAATTCAATTAATTATTTCGTTGCTATGTAAGAAGAAATAATATTTTCGTACAGCATGCTTTCTGTACCTTAGCATTCTTTTCTTCATCACAGAAACACATTAGGTTCATGAACGGACAGTTGTTGTATTCATTTAAAATTTTATTTTGTGCACTGATGTTTTGCCTGTACAGCCATTTTCAAGCACCAGCACACACATCACTAAGAACGCTATTAGAATACCACACACAAAGCAGGCAACGGTTATAGTAAAAAGCATAAAACCAGAACAGAAAAAGAATGAAATGAAGAGTTACTATGTTTAACACATTAAACACAGATGTGTTGGGTTACAGTGATGTAATTTTGCTGTCTGTGCATGTATCATCTAATATACAATGAACAGTAAAAGAATTAAAAACTCTGTATTTACAGGTAAAAATGGTAAACAGGTTATAGTTGAAAAGTTATACAGGGTGTTACAAAAAGGTACTGCCAAACTTTCAGGAAACATTCCTCACAAACAACGAAAGAAAATTTGTTATGAGGACATGTGTCCGGAAATGCTTACTTTCCATGTTAGAGTTCATTTTATTACTTCTCTTCAAATCACATTAATCATGGAATGGAAACACACAGCAACAGAACGTACCAGCGTGACGCCAAACACTTTGTTACAGGAAATGTTCAAAATGTTCTCCGTTAGCGAGGATACATGCATCCACCCTCCGTCGCATGGGATCCCTGATGCGCTGATGCAGCCCTGGAGAATGGCGTATTGTATCACGGCCGTTCACAATACGAGCACGAAGAGTCTGTACATTTGGTGCCGGGGTTGCGTAGACAAGAGCTTTCAAATGCCCCCATAAATGAAAGTCAAGAGGGTTGAGGTCAGGAGAGCGTGGAGGCCATGGAATTGGTCCGCCTCTACCAATCCATCGGTCACCGAATCTGTTGCTGCGTACGAACACTTCGACTGAAATGTGCAGGAGCTCAATCGTGCATGATCCACATGTTGTGTTGTAGTTGTAAAGGCACATGTCCTAGCAGCACAGGTAGAGTATCCCGTATGAAATCATGATAACGTGCTCCATTGAGCGTAGGTGGAAGAACATGGGGCACGATCAAGACATCACCAACAATTCCTGCCCAAACGTTCACAGAAAATTTGTGTTGATGACGTGATTGCACAATTGCGTGCGGATTCTCGTCAGCCCACACATGTTGATTGTGAAAGTTTACCATTTGATCACGTTGGTATGAAGCCTCACCCGTAAAGAGAACATTTGCACTGAAACGAGGATTGACACATTGTTGGATGAACCATTCGCAGAAGTGTACCCGTGGAGGCCAATCAGCTGCTGATAGTGCCTGCACACGCTGTACATGGTACGGAAACAACTGGTTCTCCCATACAGTGGCGTGGTCAACGTTACCTTGTACAGCAGCAACTTCTCTGACGCTGACATTAGGGTTATCGTCAACTGCACGAAGAATTGCCTCGTCCATTGCAGGTGTCCTCGTCGTTCTAGGTCTTCCCCAGTCGCGAGTCATAGGCTGGAATGTTCCGTGCTTCCTAAGACGCCGATCAATTGCTTCGAACGTCTTCCTGTCGGGACACCTTCGTTCTGGAAATATGTCTCGATACAAACGTACCGCGCCACGGCTATTGCCGCGTGCTAATCCATACATCAAATGGGCATCTGCCAACTCCGCATTTGTAAACATTGCACTGACTGCAAAACCACGTTCATGATGAACACTAACCTGTTGATGCTACGTACTGATGTGCTTGATGCTAGTACTGTAGAGTCGCGTGTCAACACAAGCACCGAAGTCAACATTACCTTCCTTCAATTGGGCCAACTGGCGGAGAATCGAGGAAGTACAGTACATACTGACGAAACTAAAATGGGCTCTAACAGGGAAATTAAGCGTTTCCGGACACATGTCCACATAACATCTTTTCTGTATTTGTGTGTGAGGAATGTTTCCTGAAAGTTTGGCCGTACCTTTTTGTAAAACCCTGTATAATAAATTGGTTTATCGCATTATTCGGCTTGCGAGCTGTGCAAAACCATTTCATTATATTATAACGATGTCAACAGTGAGTAAAAACACTGAAAAGTGCATAGTTCGAATGTCTCCCTATCTTCAGCTTTCACAGGTAAATGTTCAACCACCTGAAACAGCGAAGCACGAGTCAAGACAGACAGGTACTGGCAGGATCCAGGCTCTATGGACAGGTACTTGGATAGGTAGGTGAGTGAGCACTTGCAGGCGAAAAGCAAACGTTGCGCGGCTTAAGTTCCGAACCAATAAACAGCTGCAGTCAACAGGAAGCTGCCCACTCCATTCCAGCGTGAAACTACATTACGGAAATGGAAAAAAGAACACATTGACACCGGTGTGTCAGACCCACCATACTTGCTCCGGACACTGCGAGAGGGCTGTACAAGCAATGATCACACGCACGGCACAGCGGACACACCAGGAACCGCGGTGTTGGCCGTCGAATGGCGCTAGCTGCGCAGCATTTGTGCACCGCCGCCGTCAGTGTCAGCCATTTTGCCGTGGCATACGGAGCTCCATCGCAGTCTTTAACACTGGTAGCATGCCGCGACAGCGTGGACGTGAACCGTATGTGCAGTTGACGGACTTTGAGCGAGGGCGTATAGTGGGCATGCGGGAGGCCGGGTGGACGTACCGCCGAATTGCTCAACACGTGGGGCGTGAGGTCTCCACAGTACATCGATGTTGTCGCCAGTGGTCGGCGGAAGGTGCACGTGCCCGTCGACCTGGGACCGGACCGCAGCGACGCACGGATGCACGCCAAGACCGTAGGATCCTACGCAGTGCCGTAGGGGACCGCACCGCCACTTCCCAGCAAATTAGGGACACTGTTGCTCCTGGGGTATCGGCGAGGACCATTCGCAACCGTCTACATGAAGCTGGGCTACGGTCCCGCACACCGTTAGGCCGTCTTCCGCTCACGCCCCAACATCGTGCAGCCCGCCTCCAGTGGTGTCGCGACAGGCGTGAATGGAGGGACGAATGGAGACGTGTCGTCTTCAGCGATGAGAGTCGCTTCTGCCTTGGTGCCAATGATGGTCGTATGCGTGTTTGGCGCCGTGCAGGTGAGCGCCACAATCAGGACTGCATACGACCGAGGCACACAGGGCCAACACCCGGCATCATGGTGTGGGGAGCGATGTCCTACACTGGCCGTACACCACTGGTGATCGTCGAGGGGACACTGCATAGTGCACGGTACATCCAAACCGTCATCGAACCCATCGTTCTACCATTCCTAGACCGGCAAGGGAACTTGCTGTTCCAACAGGACAATGCACGTCCGCATGTATCCCGTGCCACCCAACGTGCTCTAGAAGGTGTGAGTCAACTACCCTGGCCAGCAAGATCTCCGGATCTGTCCCCCATTAAGCATGTTTGGGACTGGATGAAGCGTCGTCTCACGCGGTCTGCACGTCCGGCACGAACGCTGGTCCAACTGAGGCGCCAGGTGGAAATGGCATGGCAAGCCGTTCCACAGGACTACATCCAGCATCTCTACGATCGTCTCCATGGGAGAATAGCAGCCTGCATTGCTGCGAAAGGTGGATATACACTGTACTAGTGCCGACATTGTGCATGCTCTGTTGCCTGCCCGCATCTCGTGGTCGTGCGGTAGCGTTCTCGCTTCCCACGCCCGGGTTCCCGGGTTCGATTCCCGGCGGGGTCAGGGATTTTCTCTGCCTCGTGATGGCTGGGTGTTGTGTGCTGTCCTTAGGTTGGTTAGGTTTAAGTAGTTCTAAGTTCTAGGGGACTTATGACCACAGCAGTTGAGTCCCATAGTGCTCAGAGCCATTTGAACCATTTTTTCTGTTGCCTGTGTCTATGTGCCTGTGGTTCTGTCAGTGTGATCATGTGATGTATCTGACCCCAGGAATGTGTCAATAAAGTTTCCCCTTCCTGGGACAATGAATTCACGGTGTTCTTATTTCAATTTCCAGGAGTGTAGAACAGCCACCATTTTAACAATCTGATCAAAATCCGGAGTAGGAAGTATTCAAGGCTCATTGCAGAAAAACAATCGCATGCAAGTAACTGACAAGTACAGATAGTTAGTAATAAGTACTTTTTTGTTGAGTTACGTGTTTAATACACTGAAGACCCAAAGTACACCTGCCTAATAACGTGCAGGGCTCCCGCGAGCTTGCAGAAGTACTGCAACTCGACGTGGTACGGACTCGACTAATGTCTGAAGTAGTGCTGGAGGGACTTGACACCATGAATCCTGCAGGGCTGTCCTCAAATCCGTGAGAGTACTAGCCGATGGAGATCTCTTCTGAACAGCACGTTGCAAGGCATCCCAGATATGCTCAATAATGTTCATGGCTGGGGAGTTTGGTGGGCAGCGGAAGTGATTAATCTCAGAAGAGTGTTCCTGGAGTCACTCTGTAGCAATTCTGGGGGTCGCATTGTCCTGCCGGACAATTGTTCGTCGGAATGCACAATGGACATGAACGGATGCAAGTGATGAGACAGGACGCTTACGTCCGTGTCACCTGTCAGCTTCGTCTCTAGGCGCATCAGGGCTCCCACATCACTCCAGCTGCACATATCCCACACCATTATAGGGCCTCCACCAGCTTGAACAGTCACATGCAGGGTCCATGGAATCATGAGGTTGTCTCCATACCCGTACACGTCCACCCTCACTACACAATTTGAAACTAGACTTGTCAGACCAGGCAACATGTTTCCAGTTATCAAGATTCCAACGTCGGTGTTGACGGGCCCAAGCGAGGCATGTGGTCATCAAGGGTACAGGAGTGGGCTTTTGGCTCCGAAAGGCCATATCGGTGATGTTTCGTTGAATGGTTCACACACTGACACGTGTTGATGGCCCAGCACTGAAATCTGCAGCAATTTGCGGATGGGTTGGATTTCTGTCACGCTGAACGATTATCTTTACACGTCGTTGGTCCCGATCATGAAGGATCTGTTTCCGGCCGCAACAGTGTCGGTGATTTTATGTTTTAGCGTATTCCTGATGTTCACGGTACTCTCGTGAATTTGGTCGTACGGGAAAAGCCCCACTTCATCGCGACCTCTGAGGTGCTGTGTCCCATCGCTCGTGCGCCGTCTATAGCACCACGTTCAAACTCACTCAGATATTCATAACTTGTCATTGTAGCAGCAGTAACCGATATAACAACTTGCCAGACACTTGTTGTCTTATATAGGTGTTGCTGACCGAGTGCCGTATTCTGCCCGTTTACATATCCCAGTATCTGAAAATGTTATGCTGTGAATTGTGCCATTCAAATAGCATTCATACATCGTTCCTTCCGTTTGAAGAAGCAGCAGACGAGAACCTTCCACCGGCTTGTATTTTATACATTCATCTTTTCTGACAAAGTCTGATTTGCGTATGACACTTCTCTCCACACCACTAAATGAAATTCATGGTCATTCATAGGGTTTATGTTTATTCATGTACCTTTAGTTTTTTTAAGAACACTTAGTTATCTCATACACCTTCAGAACCAGTAAGTATCTGTTGCCCCCCGATTATATTTGGAACTTTCCACAATGTTTCCATCTGTATCCTATCAATTGACTGCTTACCTCTGTTCCGGAACTCACTTCTTATGCACATTTAAGTGTATAGTATAAATCACATTAATCTCTAGCTTAACGTTTCTACAGTGTACCAGAAATTTTATTTTTTATTTTCGGAGGCTGATTATAAAAGAGTACTATGCCTGTCTACGTTAGTCTTTTATGACGCAAATTCGGAGTTACTATAGAGTAGTGTAGATTGTTTTGCCTTCTTCTATGTATATGTGAATCTTAGATATATATATTATTTTAAAGCGTGTTGTAGAGAAAAAATTACACCAAAGCCTAAATGTGTGGTGAGTCATTTGTTAGACTTAAATAAACATATAGGTGAGTACGCTATAACGACATATTTGTAATTTATCCCCTGTTTTGCTTTAATAAAAGTATTTTATTGTAGAGCAAATATAATTGTCTGACTACTAATGTGTTGTTTGTGATCAATAGACACAGGTGTGAGAGACATGCAGTTCATAATGCGTAAAGTCTGAAGTAATCAGTTTAGAAAATGTTGTCGCTGTAAAACAATATCCGTCTTTTTGTGCTCCCCTCTTCACCTTTTCTTCTGATAACCACAATCTGTTAAGACACATGTAGGTTTCTTTAGGTGAGAATAATTACTCATTTTTGTTCCAGTGTTGTGGTGTATTGTTTTATTTTGTACCATTAATACTCTTGGTATGTTACAGACTGGTTTTACTGTGGAAGTTCCTGTGAGACTGAATATAAGAATTCGAGTATGCGGCCATCATCACGGCTGTCTCACTAAGAGAATTGTAGTAATTATTGAGAACGTGCCTGCTGTTTAATTTACGAAGTCGGATTTGCTGGTGCGAGCAAAACTGGCACACTTGAAATATTCGATGCTGACACGGTCGCGAAAATAAAGACACCAAGCCAGTTATTCCGGAAACTTACATTTCGTACAAATTAAAGAGTTTCTATTCATCGTCAGTTTACCTCTGCAGCAGAGCTAAAACGCCATAAGTAATTTTAAATCTTAAAATTTATTCCAATCCATTGCGGCGAGGTGCTACAGCAACGTTCTGTTGTGATAAATATTAGAGGACAGTCGTGGGTTGGAGAATGCTCTTATTGGCTGAGAAACAACGCGTTTTACCCGCTTGTAGCGTCATCAGGTTATGACGTGCGATGTGGGTCATCACACATAACAATGCGGAGTAAGACCACTCTCACAAAATTGTAAACATGTCCCCGGCAGTTTGTTCTGTGGCTATATTTAAAGTTTTGTGAGGGTGGTCTTACTCTGTGCTGTTGTGTGTGGCGACCCACATCGCACGAGATAGCCTGATGATGCTCTTCTTGTGTCAAACGCGTGGGTTTTTCGCCAATAAAGGGCATTGTTAGCCTTGTATTTCTTTTAATATTAATAATTCAAAATTCTTTATTTTGTACAGTGATTGTGTTGTGCCTTACTGAAGAAATGCCTGTGTTATTTTATGTGTACCAAAACTAGGCAACTCTCTTACATCAGAATTAGTTCAACCTCCTCGTTTTCACATAAAGAACTGTTAACTTTATTGTTGGTGTACCCCATTTACCAAAGATTTATACCAAAGATTTTTCATGGTTCAAAGTTAAACCAAGTTCAGACAAGATATATAGAACAACAGCAATAGAAGATCCTTGATTCTTGATCAAACCTTATAATTTCTTCCAATGTAAATAATGTGTGAATTAACTGAATGATTTAACGTTCTTTAATCTACTTCTTACACCAGATGACTATACACAGAAATTTTTAAAAAAGTATTACTTCTTTGATAGAATATGATGATTTACATAGGGGATCCTTGGTATAAGCCATTGTAAATCCTAAATGCCGATGTTTTATAATCTAAAATTGCTGACAGGTGCTTGATTGGTTTTATTATTGAGGTACAGTACTGTTAACTTGAAGATAAAATAGCTTATCTTGTGCAAACACCGTAATTTTTTGCCAGTTCCTTCTGTTGTACTGTCTGACAGATGACAGTAATTTCATGACAGGGACTCAATTATAGAAGAAAATTAGCAAATTAGCGGAATAGAACATTTTCATTTAATAATTTCAATGAAAATACATTCAACCATTAATCTGCAGTTAACAACATCATACAGTCAAATAGTCTTATTTTGTTATCTACAGATTACACAACATGGGATGAAGATCACTGAGTTACAAAAATTGAAATTGAATGGCGGAAATGCACATAATGAAAATAAATGTGTATCTTTTATCGAACAACATTGAATAGCAAACACTGAACTATGCTTTGCTAGAATCAACAGTTGAAGGTTATATATACAAAGTTCGTTCCAAGCGAAACACTGCAAAATGGATTCTTGTACACTTTAGTAGTCTCTCGAATTATTCATGAAATGCTCTGTTTATGAAAACAGAAGCAGTAAGTTCAGTCAGAGATATAAAGTGCAGACACTGTTCGCAGTAACTGTAGTACCTGGATACAAGATTCCCTGTCAAAATCAAAAAATAATAACGACAACCTTTCTTCCTTCAACATTCACGGATGTCCAAAGCTAAATGTCCATGAGCTAAATGTTCCATAGAAGTAGTGATGATTCAAACTGCCAACAGCGACGATTTCACTTCACATCTATACATTCACTCTATGAGGTACCAGCCTGTCAGATTCTTGTCTCTTTCGGAGCGTCCAGTAGTAGCTGTACACGACTCGCAGGAAGAACACGTTGGGCACTGGCAGAGAAAAGTGAGAAATACACAGAGGCTGTAGGCAGATGTTAAACATTTCAAATGTAATGGGGCATTACTGAAAAATAAAATAGAAGAGCCAGATATGAGAAAATGAAAGGTTTTGTTTAGCCAGAAATACACTATACCGTTCAGCAGAATGTCAAATCATACGTTCGATATGTCCTGCACATCCTATCACGTATCAGCACCTTCAGGGATACCTTAACACAATAAAGACAAACTGTAGGAATTTAACCCGTATGCTGTATTAACGGTACTGTTTTGCTATACTATTTAATGTTATTCATGTTTCTGATAGCTATATTTATTCAACTGCATTAGAAAGAAAACCACTACTTTGGAAGAGGCCGTTGCCTCTTCAGTTGTTCTATGTAACTACTGTTTACTTCCTACTGACAGCTCAGCAAGAGTTACAAAAATGGTTCAAATTTCTCTAAGGACTATGGGACTTAACATCTGAGGTCATCAGTCTTAGAACTAACCTAAGGACATCACACACGTCCATATCCGAGGCAGCATTCAAACCTGCGACCGTAGCAGCAGCACGGTTCCCGACTGAAGCGCTTAGAACCGCTCGATCACAACGGCCGGCAGCAAGAGTTACACACGTATTCCAGGTTTGCAGTTACTGTGTGAAGTATGTATGGAGGTTCATTCACAGCAGTCTGTTTAATAGTATGATTCAACAATTCAGTTCATTTGTACAAGGTACGACTAATAAGGCGTCACTTCACTTAGTTTTAAATTTCTGGAGGTTCTGCATTTTGTACTGTGTCTATTGTTAACTTTTGAAATCAAACAACGGAAAATCCAGAATAGAATAATGACAACATTATAAAAGCAAAGACTGCTACTCACCATATAATGGAGATGGTGAGTTGGAGAAAGGCATGGCAAGAACACTGCTAAATAAGTAAGCTGTCAGTTAAAAGGTGGTCTTCTGAAGAAGTAGATGACACAACCCCCCGCCACCCCCCCCCCCCCCCACACACACACACAACTCACAGGCACATGACCACTGTGCCTAGGAGCTGAGGCCAGAATGCGATCATCTGTGCATGATGGGAGAAACATCTGGGTGGCGAGGGTAAGGAGGTGCCTGATGTGGGGAGGGGTAGGGATAGCAGGGTAGGGGTGGGGGACAGTAAAGTGCTGCTTGTGGGAGCATACAAGGATGTGGTGGTGAGGCATAAACCAGGCAGGTGCAGAAAGGAGGTTAGATAGAGGGAGGAAGGGTAGTGGAAAAACAGAGAAGTAAAGAGAACAGAGGTTACAGTGGTGGAATAGTGCCAGAGTGGTGACAGGAAGGGGATAGGTGGATGAAGGATAATGACCAACGAAAGTTGAGGCCAGTGGGATTATGGGAACATAGCAGGGAGAGTCTCTACATGCGCATTTAAGAAAAGATGGCAGGGAGGACCAGCTGGCACAGGCTGTGAAGCAGTCGCTGAAGTGAGGAAATTATGTTGCGCAGTGTTCTCAGCAACTGGGTGATCCAGCTGTTTCTTGAACACAGTTTGCCATTCATGTGGACAGACAGCTTCTTGGTTGTCATGCCCACGTAGAATGCAGCACAGTGATTGCAGCTGAGCTTGTAGACCACATGAGTGCATTCACAGGTAGCCCTGCCTTTTTTGGGATGAGTGATGCTTATGACCAGACCAGAGTAGGCGGTGGTGGGAAGATGCACAAGCTAGATCTTGCATCTTGGTCTATTACAGGGACAGTAGCGATGAGGCAAAGGCCTGCGATCAGGTGTGGAGTAGGGAAAGAAAAGGATGTTGTGTAGGTTCTTCAGTGGATGGTGGAATAGCACTGTGGGAGGGGGTGGGAATTATAATGGATAGGAAGTTTCTTAATTTAGGGCATGACGAGAGGTGGTCAAAATCCTGGTGGAGAATGCCATTTACTTGCTCTGGTCCTGTGTGGTACAGAGTCATAATGCTCCTTTGCGACCTGATGGTGAGACTTTTGGTGATGACTAGAGAAAAAATGTGTACGACTTATAAAAATATCTGCCAGTCTGTTAACAATACAACTGCCATTGCAGCACCATCTCATGTGTATATATCTCATCTTGGAATTTAAATAATAGAAAGATAAGGTCAGTTGTAACAACTAAATAGTTTTCTCAATTTCGGCTATTCCTATTTTTTGTCTTTGAGTAAGTTCTTTTTATAATGTCTATTATTAGAACACTGGCGAGAAGATTTAATACATCAAATCGTATAAATTTTCCTTCCCTAGATATAGGTATATCTTTAATCCGGGTAACGCTGCATCAGTGGCATTTTGAACTTCATAGTCTGTTTGAAAAGTGTAATATTTTTTTTATTAGGGCGTGAGGTTTCTTACTCATTCTGTATGCAGGACTATTAATATAATTAACTACAGGATGTGTAGTATATCTGGTCTTAAGGAGGTTGAGCATGGAGTGTGGTTGGTAGTGAGTTCACAAGCAAACATTCATTAACCTCCCTCTCTGTAAGGATGAAATTACACTATTTAAAGCTTTGCTGATTAAAGCATTAAATCTATTGGTAGGACCTCTATTTTATTTCGTAATACTATTAGTAGTAATAAAGCGTTTTACCTTAGTAACATAATCATTCTCATTTATAATGACTGCACTAGCATCTTTATCTGCTTTCAGGGCAATAGATTTGTCTAGTGTTAATTTCTCGTTAATTCCACTTATGATAAGATTATTTTGGGTCTTATTATTATCCACCTATTTCTTATATTTTATTTGATCTTCAATAATCCTACCACCTTTGTTAGTAATTCTGTTTTTCCTTTTCATGGACTCCTAACTGGGCTATGTCTAGAGCTATTTGTATGTTACAAATAGCAACAATGTTTTTTAAGCACTACCGTTCATGACTGGTGCTACATTGTACTTTAACCCTTTGTCATAAATATTCATTTCAGCTGTAGTAAAGGTAATATTAGTTAGGCTGACTACACATTTAAAACATTTGCATTAAGCATGATCAGATCCAAAACTAATGTTGCATGTGTGTTCCACATCTCCACGTTAACTACTGGATTGGTTTCAACCAAACTTCGTATACAGACCTCTTACAGTCTGGAACGAAACGCTGGGGGTTAAAATCACCTACCTATCAATGCGCAAATACCAATACTTTATTCATCTAGTATTTTAGAATGAGTGCATTAATATACTTCCAATAAACTTTACACATGATTTCCAATTTTAACGAAACCTTCCCTTGCTGGAGACTCCCACAAAATGATGAAAGAAAAACACTTTATCGCTTAGTACATTTTTCATGGAGTAAAACTGCTGCAAGAAACATCACGTTATAATTTACTACTTCTTTACAGCTAACTGCATTCGTAACCCATTTTACAGACAGTATTCACATATACTACTGTATGTACAGGAAAATTTATGCCATTGTACGGCAAAAGTTCAGAACGGGATCCATGACAAATACGGGTCTGCAACAAACTTATGACATCAAACTAGTCGTCTTGTCCGCCATACTTTGCGAACACTCAGCTCCTTGAAGGGCCCGTAGGAAATCAAGTCGTCAATAGAAAGGTACCCACTAAAGGCCTTAGCTTCCCCATTTGCTATAGAGAACTTGTATGCATTTAAACGTGTATTAAAGAATAATTAAACTGGTCTGAAATAGTTGCTGTGCTGTGACGGACGCATCACAGCCTTTCTTTCGCGTGGGCCTCGGTTCAGTAGATACAACATAACGTTTTCATTTATTCCTTTCTTACTGCAGACTCTATTCACAACACATTTCGCAGACATTTGCCATATATACCACTACATGTGCCTGCAAAATTATAACATTTTACAGCACATAGTTCAGAATAGACAACGTCACAAACATTGAACTGCACCAAAATGAAACTGCAAGGCGAAATTAGCTAATGATACAGGTTAAATATATGTGCAAACGCATGTGAAATATGTTGTTGTCGTTGTGGTCTTCAGTCCTGAGATTGGTTTGATGCAGCTCTCCGTGCTACTCCATCCTGTGCAAGCTTCTTCATCTCCCAGTACCTACTGCAACCTATATCCTTCTGAATCTGCTTAGTGTATTCATCTCTTGGTCTCCCTCTACGATTTTTACCCTCCACGCTGCCCTACAATACTAAACTGGTGATCCCTTGATGCCTCAGAACATGTCCTACCAACCGATCCCTTCTTCTAGTAATATGTTAAATATATGTAATATATATTTGACGTACGTGTGCGCGAGAAAAGCGACGGTAAAAAGCTCATCCTCAACCCCTGATCGATTTAAATCAAATTTGGTACACGTATTGGTAACAGTGTGGAAAGAAATACTAGGGGGCAAGAACAACCAACCTCCAACTGGGGCGAAAATTGTAACATGGAGATAGTAGAGGGGAGAAGAAGATGGGTAAAAATAGGGAGGGGAGGAGATGGATAGATAGAAGAGACAGGGACAGAGAAAGGAAAGTGGCAAAAAAGGGGTGTTGGACAGAGTGAGGGCTAGGAAGAGGTGGACAGAGAAAGGAAAGAGGAGGAGACAGAGAGGGCTGAGTGGGAGGTGGTCAGAAGGAAGGGAGAGGAGGAGATGAATATAGGGAATGGTAAGAAGAGATGGGCAAAGCAAGAGGGAGGCCAAATGGATTTAGAGGGGAAGGATTAGATGAACAGAAGGGGGAGCAGAGGGACATAAGGGGCAGGAGAAGATGGACAGAGGGGGGAGGGCAGATTGACAGAGAGATGGGGAAAATGGAGTAGGACAGAGAGATGGGCAGTAGGGGGGTGGGGCAGGTAGAAACAAAGAGGGAGTGGGGGAAATGGTCAGACAGGGAGTGAAGGATGAGATGGACAGAGAGGGCTGATGGAGGAGATGGACTGATGGTAGATTGGAATAAATGCTCAGCTAGTTAGGAAATAAAATATGTGTAAATAAAAGAGATTGAATTAGTTTTATGTGCATTGTGAAAATGGATTATTTGGATGTTTCCAGCACCATAGGCAATTATTAAACACGAACATGAATAACTACAGCTAGAGCTGAGCGACTTCTGCACCAGTCAGTATAATAGTATACTTACTCAAGTAGATGACGCACATAAAAAATATAATAATGGTGTCGGAAGGACGTTCATACCAAAAAACAGCAGACCAGGCGATAACAGCTATTACAATCACTGCTACAGTCGTCAGGGCTTTTACAATCAACCATGGTAAGAGCTTGGCAGAGCTTCCCTGAAATGTAAAAAAAGAAACTGATATTAGTAGTACAGATCTGATTTCTTAATTTAATGCATGTTTTGGTGGTAGCTCGTCATAAAAATAAGCTCACCTGAGATACACTGATAAGTCATTTGAACAAAACTAATGAAACGTGATTCTTACCAAAATCAGATACTGTAAGTGGATGCTACGCTGATTCTGGCCCAGTGATTTACCGTGAGTCATCCTTATCTCTTCAACAATTTGTGTCCCCCAACCCGCTCCCATTGATCTCTTGTGCTCCCCTTCCACACTGTTGTTGTGGTCTTCAGTCCTGAGACTGGTTTGATGCAGCTCTCCATGCTACTCTATACTGTGCAAGCTTCTTCATCTCACAGTACCTACTGCAACCTACATCCTTCTGAATCTGCTTGGTGTATTCATCTCTTGGTCTCCCTCTACGATTTTTAACCTCCACGCTGCCTTCCAATACTAAATTGGTGATCCCTTGTAGAACATGTCCTACCAGCCGATCCCCTCTTCTAGTCAAGTTGTGCCACAAACTTCTCCCCAATCCTATTCAACAGCTCCTCATTAGTTATGTTATCTACCCATCTAATCTTCAGCATTCTTCTGCAGCTCCACATTTCAAAAGCTTCTATTCTCTTCTTGTCTAAACTATCTATCGTCCATGTTTCACTTCCATACATGCCTACACTCCATACAAATACTTTCAGAAATGACTTCGTGACGCTTAAATCAATACTCGATGTTAACAAATTTCTCTTCTTCAGAAACGCTTTCCTTGCCATTGCCAGTCTACATTTTATATCTTCTCTACTTCTACCATCATCAGTTATTTTGCTCCCCAAATAGCAACTCTCCTTTACAGCTTTAAGTGTCTCATTTCCTAATCTAATGCCCTCAGCATCACCCGACTTAATTCGACCACATTCCATTATCCTCGTTTTTCTTTTGTTGATGTTCATCTTATAACCTCCTTTCAAGACACTGTCCAATTTGTTCAACTGCTCTTCCAAGTCCTTTGCTGTCTCTTACAACGTCATCGGCGAACCTCAAAGTTTTTATTTCTTCTCCATGGATTGTAATACCTACGCCGTATTTTTCTTTTGTTTCCTTTACTGCTTGCTCAATATACAGATTGAATAACATCGGGGAGAGGCTACAACCCTGTCTCACTCCCTTTCTAACCACTGCTTCCCTTTCATGCCCCTCAACTCTTATAACTGCCATTTGGTTTCTATATAAATTGTAAATAGCCTTTCGCTCCCTATATTTTACCCCTGCCACCTTCAGAATTTGAAAGAGAGTATTCCAGTCAACATTGTCAAAAGCTTTCTCTACAAATGCTAGAAACGTAGGTTTGCCTTTCCTTAATCTAGCTTCTAAGATAAGCCGTAGGGTCAGTATTGCCTCACGTGTTCCAGTATTTCCACACTACTACACCTCAGTTATCTTACATATTAAAGGTGCACTGTTATCCTGTGGGATAGAGGATAAATAAGTGGCTTTATTTGTGACAGTTATTCTTATTCCTGATATATTACCCAGTTAGGGTGATCTGTTATCATGGTATTCCTATAAGGATAATTTACAGCACAATAAGGCAATCTAAGATGGTTGCTACTATCCCCAGTCACTGTTATCCTTAACTCTCACTTAATTAGGATAATTTATTACCCAACATGGCGCCCTTCTCCATGCCACAGTCACACGGGGGAGACTCAGCCAGGTGTAGTAGACAGAGGCGCAGCGACAACCGTCCATGGTTAAAGTGAAGGTGGGACATGATAACCATGGTCATATTCGTATCAGGTAATATAGCTGCATAATACATTCCTCTTTGCTGGTGCTGGGGTTCTGTAAGGTTCCGATCTGCTGCCACACATCTTGCACCAGGTCTGAAAATAAGAACCATGATTATAACGCCTTTGTCCTGTGGTGGACGTCACTCTTACCATGAGCATCAAGAGTTTCGTTGCCCCTTATACCATGGTATCACTTTATCCACAGCATAGTGATTTTCTTGTTATGACACCGTAATGTTACAGTACAGTCTGTGATTTGGTACATAAATTAATTTTTTGCATTATTGATGAAATGGTTCTATATGAGGAGTAATGGTGATCGTGAGTCTGTCAGAATAACGATTGTATCTATAGCTAGGCCACCAGCAAATTTATGAGCCTCTAGAGTTGCTGTGAGCTCCGCTGTAAGTACTGGGGTTTCCGGAGGGAGCTTGAAGTGGGCATTATGTTCATCTGTTCGCTGTAATATATCCTTTCAACGCCATCTGCATTGCTGTGTAGAGATGGCGCGCATGTTCCCAACCACTTAAAAAGTGCAGCCAGTCGAACGTCTAAATCTGTTATCAGATTCTTGTAATCTTTCATGCAACTTGGATGGTGTGAAACTGTTGCGATTTGGTGACACAGTGGTGAAATATCATAAAAGAGTGATTAAAGTTTCTTTATAAGCCAGTATCTACCAGTAAAGCGTTTCTCTGCCAACATCCATATTTTCGAAAACAAATTATCTTGGACAAATTGTGCACATTTGAGCAGATCTTTAGATCCAATGTACTTTATTCTGAATTCGACCAAGGGGTCATTAGCTTCAACAAGAAGATATTCATAGGTGTTTACTGCAAAGCACCCAAGCGGTACCTGATGGCCTTTTATTGCCATCTGCCAAGCGTTTGTAGAGCAGCATAAATGGTCAACCCATAGCAGATGCAACTGCAGTCCATATATGGCCCGATTAGCATACCTTACAAAGTCATAAGCTGATCACCCACAACATTATGACCACCTACCTAATAGCCGGTAAGTCCACATTTGGTACGGGTATCAGCGGCGACGCATCATGGCATAGAAGCAATGAGGCCTTGGCAGGTCGATGGAGGAAGCTGGCACAACATTAGCACACACAAGTCTTCTAATTCCCGTAAATTCTGGAGATTGGGACGATGAGCTCTGAGGCAATGTTCAATCACATAGCAGATAGGTTCAATTGGGTTCACATCTGGCAAGCTGGAGGGCCAGCACATCAACTGGAACTCGCCACTGTGTACTTCGTTCCAGTCAGTCACACTCCTGGCCTTTGAGTCATGTTACCATTGCTGTTGGGAAACGTGACCGTCCTGAAGGGTTGCACGTGGTCTGTAACCACTGTGTGATACTCCCTAGCCGGCATAGTGCTTTGCACATGCTCCTCTGGACCCATGAATGCCCACATAAATGCCCCCCTTCCCCCAGAGCATAGCCGGCCGAAGTGGCCGTGCAGTTAAAGGCGCTGCAGTCTGGAACCGCAAGACCGCTACGGTCGCAGGTTCGAATCCTGCCTCGGGCATGGATGTTTGTGATGTCCTTAGGTTAGTTAGGTTTAAGTAGTTCTAAGTTCTAGGGGACTAATGACCTCAGCAGTTCCATAGTGCTCAGAGCCATTTGAACCATTTGAACCCCAGAGCATAACGAAGCCGCTGCCAGCTTGTCTCTGTCCCACAGCACAGGTGTCAAGGTTCCCCTGGAAGACAACTGATTCGCGCCCTTCCATCGGCATGATGAAGAAGGCACCGGAATTCATCAGACCATGCATCACGCTTTGTGCCAACGTTCAATGCTCCCATATCAGTTGTAGTTGACAATTTTGTGGTATTAAGATATTGTCAATGTTGTGGTGTTAACATTGGTACGTACATGGGTCGTGAACTGTGGAGGCCCATCGTTAGGAGTGTTTCATGCACTGTCTGTTCAGACATACGTTTACTCTGCTATTCATTAAACTCTGATGTTAGCTTCACCACAACTCGCTGCGTGTACTGTTTTACCAGTCTGCCCAGCCTACGACGTCCAACATCTGTAATGATGGGTGGCTGCTCAACCCCACAACATCTGGACGTGGTTTCACCTTGGTTTCATCACATGTTGAAGACACTCACCGCAGTCGTGCAGTTTCCAAAATGCTTCTGCCAAGCCTTCAGCCATGACAATCCGCCATTATTCAAACTCGGATAGATAGTGCACTGTTGTGTACATAGTTCCGCGTAGTCAGCGCGTACACAACTTTCCCACTAGAGCGCGCCCCGCTAAGCACAACAGCACAGGAGCAGCGCTTGCCCGTCTCTGCACTACGAGATGGCGCTGCCTTAGAGACAGACCAAATTCAGCTTCCGCCGATCTGCGTATTAATATATTACGCAGCCAATGAGATTGCTGCTAACGTAGAACCTTTTCTCCTCGTGGATCACACTCGCGCAGTGATACCTGAACGAGCTAGGTATTAAACGAGTGTACAGACCTCCGATTAGTCAGTCTGCATTTGTCTGCATTTGTCTGCATTAGTCTCCACCAGTCTGCACCAGTCTGTACCAGTCTGCATTAGTCTGTACCAGTCTATAGTCAAGTTTCAGTCTGCACCTAAGAAGATTATCATATTCCTGTACATAGACATGAAGATAAATGTATAGACATTTTGTCAAGTATCAGAGATACGTGAGAATAAGATTAACGTACCAAGACCAAAGGAACTTCAGATTGTCAATTGTAAATAGCATCCAGAATCAAGTTACGTAATGTTTATGCTTGTTATTATTTTAATAAATGTGTGTGAAAATTAATCAAGTTCTGTTTAAAGTTGGTCACCGTCAGTCTGCTACTCTAAGCGTGCAAGTGGCATTTCTATCGTCTGACCTAACGGCAGAAGATAAACACGCCACGATAAGACCACGAGACATATTGCTGACACTCGCCTACTTCGTTAGAACGACAAGTCAAATAATCTGATGGTGTGTGTGCCGAAGGTCTTACTTGATTGAATGTGTGATATTAATGGACTTTCACTTTTTGTAGGATGTACTTCAGAAGCCGGCCGAAGTGGCCGCGCGGTTCTGGCGCTGCAGTCTGGAACCGCGAGACCGCTACGGTCGCAGGTTCAAATCCTGCCTCGGGCATGGATGTGTGTGATGTCCTTAGGTTAGTTAGGTTTAACTAGTTCTAAGTTCTAGGGGACTAATGACCTCAGCAGTTGAGTCCCATAGTGCTCAGAGCCATTTTTGTACTTCAGATGCGTTGACCAAGTAGTCTTCTGGTCAATATAGTGGCCAAGGTATTTGAAAATTTGTTCAACTGCTGTAAGAAAAGGACCCAGTAACATCGTTGTTGGTACTTGCCATCTATTTCACTTGTATATGCAAGCAGGGGATTTGGCTGGTAATATTTCCAAGGAATTCTCATTCAACCAATCTTGAAATCTTTCCAGAGAGATAACTGGAGTTACACTCCATGGGGTTCACGCTTTTAGTATAGAAGCAGAGGTCATCACGTGTTGTATCACTTTGACATTGGTTTACAAAAGTGAATGTACATTAGCAACATAAAAATTGAATAACAGCGGCGATAAAATCTAACCCTGTGACAAATCCTTGCTCATGTACTGGGGCTCAACGTATCGCTCATCTTATCATATAATTAACGCTCTGTTGCACAGGCAAGGTTCATGAAATGGTTCAAATGGCTCTGAGCACTATGGGACTTAACATTTGAGGTCATTAGTCCTCTGGAACTTAGAACTACTTAAACCTAACTAACCTAAGGACATCACACATAGCCATGCCCGAGGCAGGATTCGAACCTGCGACCGTAGCGGTGACGCGGTTCCAGACTGAAGTGACTAGAGCCGCTCGTTCACAACGGCCGGTGCAAGGTTCATCAACTGCTGCGCTAGTCGTGGCAGCAGGGCACAATCATAAGTTTTAAAAGCTGCTTATAAACAGGCTGCAGATCCTTGTTGCCAATAATGTAAGTCAAATCTGGATGTCAGTAACTAAAGCGATAAGAGCATCAGAAGGGCCTAGAACTTTCCTAAAACCGTACTACTCGTTCCACCCATGATTCCAATCTGTGTTTAATCATGCATTCTAACGTTTTGTAAAAGCATGACAATAATGTTATTCCCCTTTATGGTATGGCTTTTTCCCGTTGCTTCACACTCTTGTAACGGGGAACAATGCGATCAATTTTCAGCACCCGAATGTCAGTATGAGTGAACCATACTGGATGATATAATCCGAGCATTAGCCGTTTTCCCACCTCTGGAATCAGTTAAACATAGTGTAGGACATGGTCCCCTATCCGGGAGCAGTTTTCATATCCTGTGCTAATCCACTGTGGAGATCCTTTTCGCGGGATCCTACCTCCTCGCAGAATTGTTCATTGAGAAGATGAGGTAGGTCATCCTCCGGTTGGCCATCTTCCATATTGTGTTCCATTGAATCCGACGCGACGGAATGTAAAAGAGCAGTCAGAACGTGCGGTGAATACTTGACGAATTTATCAGCATCAGGGCCAACGCTTTGGTTGTCATGTAATACACTCCTGGAAATGGAAAAAAGAACACATTGACACCGGTTTGTCAGACCCACCGTACTTGCTCCGGACACTGCGAGAGGGCTGTACAAGCAATGATCACACGCACGGCACAGCGGACACACCAGGAACCGCGGTGTTGGCCGTCGAATGGCGCTAGCTGCGCAGCATTTGTGCACCGCCGCCGTCAGTGTCAGCCAATTTGCCGTGGCATACGGAGCTCCATCGCAGTCTTTAACACTGGTAGCATGCCGCGACAGCGTGGACGTGAACCGTATGTGCAGTTGACGGACTTTGAGCGAGGGCGTATAGTGGGCATGCGGGAGGCCGGGTGGACGTACCGCCGAATTGCTCAACACGTGGGGCGTGAGGTCTCCACAGTACATCGATGTTGTCGCCAGTGGTCGGCGGAAGGTGCACGTGCCCGTCGACCTGGGACCGGACCGCAGCGACGCACGGATGCACGCCAAGACCGTAGGATCCTACGCAGTGCCGTAGGGGACCGCACCGCCACTTCCCAGCAAATTAGGGACACTGTTGCTCCTGGGGTATCGGCGAGGACCATTCGCAACCGTCTCCATGAAGCTGGGCTACGGTCCCGCACACCGTTAGGCCGTCTTCCGCTCACGCCCCAACATCGTGCAGCCCGCCTCCAGTGGTGTCGCGACAGGCGTGAATGGAGGGACGAATGGAGACGTGTCGTCTTCAGCGATGAGAGTCGCTTCTGCCTTGGTGCCAATGATGGTCGTATGCGTGTTTGGCGCCGTGCAGGTGAGCGCCACAATCAGGACTGCATACGACCGAGGCACACAGGGCCAACACCCGGCGTCATGGTGTGGGGAGCGATCTCCTACACTGGCCGTACACCACTGGTGATCGTCGAGGGGACACTGAATAGTGCACGGTACATCCAAACCGTCATCGAACCCATCGTTCTACCATTCCTAGACCGGAAAGGGAACTTGCTGTTCCAACAGGACAATGCACGTCCGCATGTATCCCGTGCCACCCAACGTGCTCTAGAAGGTGTAAGTCAACTACCCTGGCCAGCAAGATCTCCGGATCTGTCCCCCATTGAGCATGTTTGGGACTGGATGAAGCGTCGTCTCACGCGGTCTGCACGTCCAGCACGAACGCTGGTCCAGCTGAGGCGCCAGGTGGAAATGGCATGGCAAGCCGTTCCACAGGACTACATCCAGCATCTCTACGATCGCCTCCATGGGAGAATAGCAGCCTGCATTGCTGCGAAAGGTGGATATACACTGTACTAGTGCCGACATTGTGCATGCTCTGTTGCCTGTGTCTATGTGCCTGTGGTTCTGTCAGTGTGATCATGTGATGTATCTGACCCCAGGAATGTGTCAATAAAGTTTCCCGTTCCTGGGACAATGAATTCACGGTGTTCTTATTTCAATTTCCAGGAGTGTATTTCCTACTCGCTAAGTGAGATGTCAACATTGCTGACAGTCTCTCGTTTTTGTAGTCACTCTTCGGAATATTTGCTTAGAAAAACTTTTCTTTGTCCACGTTTTGCTATCCAGTAGTTTGTTCCCCACTAATCCTGATTTTGTTCCAGTTTGTGCACGATTTCTCCCCGCAATAGCCATGTCATTTATGTGCTAGCAGCAATACTTAGCGGTTTCTGTAGCACGACTGTAGGCGACGGAGTGTAGAACTGGGTCTTTTGCAATACATCATCCTGGTTAGTGTCTTCATCCATTCATACATCCTCCAGTAGTGGCGTATTCCTTAGCTGGTACTGAAGCATTTTGTCCGTCAACATCGAGTCTGAACATTACTCACGAATGGCAGAACTGATGATCTCTCCAGTGTCTGGGGGATCGTTCATGGCAAGGGAAGTTAGTAGCCACCGGTCGTTTTCACTATGTGTTTATAACACCATTAAATTATTTGAACGTACACGAAGCATCACACTTATCGCAGAACATCAACTCGCGACCGCGTGGAACGCACCGGCTAAGACGTCCAAACTCCACGACAGACGGAAGTAAACTGCTACAGATATTTCGTGAGTGCATTAAAATAATAAACGAAATATCTGTTCAACAGTTTACCTCCATCTGTCGTGGAGTTTGTAAGCCACGTGTGACGACTTCCCAATGCTGTTTACGGTAAATGTAAATATATTGTATTCCCGAATTGTATGCAGAATTTTCCATACACTTTGTTTAAAGTAATTTGTAGGCTGTGCTTGCATCTCTGCAATGGCCTGCTCTTTACCCAGAAGCAATTTATGTTCTTCTTTTGTTTCCGCCATAAACTCCAGTCTTCGTTTGTTGACTCCAGTTTCTTCCATTTCTTATTTTCTTCTTTGTACACAAAACATATTAACTATTTCTAAAGGAGTCATTTCTTCAATAGGGAATGGTTTAAGTCTGTCTGGCACAGTGGGTCTTTTTGTTGATTGTCTAGAAATTTTACTTGTATACACATGTTTCATGTGTTCTTATTTTCACAGTAGACAAATTGCAGAACAGTGTTAAACACAACGCAGCAACTCATTTGTAAGCTATCAGTAATTTATATTGGGCACAGAGTACTGTGGAGCTGACTGTAAATACCATTTGTTGACATTTGATACATTTCGATAATCTTCCAACGCATTGCACACACCATCCGTTTCACAGTTATAAATCGTAGCTTCCAGCCTGGTAATGTTCTTTAGCCAACGAAGTAGTAAAAATTTCTCGTAACATCGTATCAGGGCACTTAATAAATTCGACAAGATACTCACAGATACCTTTGTTCATTCCTACGCATGTGATTTGACATTTAAATTTGTTTATTGTACACCTGCAGCTCATCCATGTTTAACAGCGTATTACAATTCTCTTTTCGTTCACACTGCAGCAGAGTGTGCGTTGATATGAAACTTCCTGGCAGATTAAAACTGTGTGCCGGACTGAGACTCGAACTCGAGAACTTTGCCTTTCGCGGGCAAGTGCTCTACCAACTGAGCTACCCAAGCACGACTCACCCGCCGTCCTCACAGCTTTACTTCTGCCAGAACCTCGTCTCCTACTTTCCAAACTTTACAGAATCTCTCCTGCGAACCTTGCAGAACTAGCACTCCTGAAAGTTTCACATCAGCGCACACTCCGCTGCAGAGCGAAAATCTCATTCTGGAAACATCCCCTAGGCTGTGGCTAAGCCATGTCTCCGCAATATCCTTACAGCAGCGTTCGGCTACATTTTGATACAAATATTGAGTCTTTGGTTGATGTTTAACAATGCTCAAACTTATAACGTTTAAGTAATGTAACAATGCTCAAAGTTATAAAGTTCATAAATGTAATAAAACGATATGTTGTTGTTGTGGTCTTCAGTCCTGAGACTGGCCTGATGCAGCTCTCCATGCTACTCTATCCTGTGCAAGCTTCTTCATCTCCCAGTACCTACTGCAACCTACATCCTCCTGAATCTGCTTAGTGTATTCATCTCTTGGTCTCCCCCTACGATTTTTACCCTCCACGATGCCCTCCAATACTAAATTGGTGATCCCTTGATGCCTCAGAACATGTCCTACCAACCGATCCCTTCTTCTGGTCAAGTTGTGCCACAAACTTCTCTTCTCCCCAATCCTATTCAATACTTCCTCATTAGTTATGTGATCTACCCATGTAATCTTCAGCATTCTTCTGTAGCACCACATTTCGAAAGCTTCTATTCTCTTCTTGTCCAAACTATTTACCGTCCATGTTTCACTTCCATACATGGCTACACTCCATACAAATACTTTCAGAAATGACTTCCTGACACTTAAATCTATACTCGATGTTAACAAATTTCTCTTCTTCAGAAACGCTTTCCTTGCCATTGCCAGTCTACATTTTATATCCTCTCTACTTCGACCATCATCAGTTATTTTGCTCCCCAAATAGCAAAACTCCTTTACTACTTTCAGTGTCTCATTTCCTAATCTAATTCCCTCAGCATCACCCGACTTAATTTGACTACATTCCATTATCCTCGTTTTGCTTTTGTTGATGTTCATCTTATATCCTCCCTTCAAGTCACCATCCATTCCGTTCATCTGCTCTTCCAAGTCCTTTGCTGTCTCTGACAGAATTACAATGTCATCGGCGAACCTCAAAGTTTTTATTTCTTCTCCATGGATTTTAATACGTACTCCGAATTTTTCTTTTGTTTCCTTTACTGCTTGCTCAATATACAGATTGAACAACATCGGGGAGAGGCTACAACCCTGTCTTACTCCATTCCCAACCGCTGCTTCCCTTTCATGTCCCTCGACTCTTACAACTGCCATCTGGTTTCTGTACAAATTGTAAATAGCCTTTCGCTCCCTGTATTTTACCCCTGCCACCTTTAGAATTTGAAGGAGAGTATTCCAGTCAACATTGTCAAAAGCTTTCTCTAAGTCTACAAATGCTAGAAACGTAGGTTTGCCTTTCCTTAATCTTTCTTCTAAGATAAGCCGTAGGGTCAGTATTGCCTCACGTGTTCCAGTATTTCTACGGAATCCAAACTGATCTTCCCCGAGGCCGGCTTCTACTAGTTTTTCCATTCGTCTGTAAAGAATTCGTGTTAGTATTTTGCAGCTGGGGCTTATTAAACTGATTGTCCGGTAATTTTCACATCGGTCAACACCTGCTTTCTTTGGGATTGGAATTATTATATTCTTCTTGAAGTCTGAGGGTATTTCACCTGTTTCATACATCTTGCTCACCAGATGGTAGAGTTTTGTCAGGACTGGCTCTCCCAAGGCCGTCAGTAGTTCCAATGGAATGTTGTCTACTCCGGGGGCCTTGTTTCGACTCAGGTCTTTCAGTGCTCTGTCAAACTCTTCACGCACTATCGTATCTCCCATTTCATCTTTATCAACATCCTCTTCCATTTCCATAATATTCTCAAGTACATCGCCCTTGTATAGACCCTCTATATACTCCTTCCACGATATAGTAAACGTTTTAACAAGGAAGCTGTTTTCTACTTCTACATCTACGGGGGTTGGAACTTTAACAGTGGCAATTATTTATTCGCAATTGATACAAAAGTGTTACATATTTGCACCTGTTACTGTCCTTCAAAGTAGTCACCAGCGTTGTGTTGAACCCGTTGCCAGCGATGTGGAAGGCGTAGTATACCGTTAGAAGAGCCTGTTCTGTTCATGGTGCGAATGGAGCGGTCTACTGCCTGTAGAATCTCTGGAACAGTTCTGAAGCGAATGCCACGAAGTGGTTCTTTCATCTTCGGAATCAAAGTCACAAGGACTTAAGCTGGGGAGTGTGGTGGATGGTACAGTACTTCCCAGTCCCATCGACCGAACAGAGCAGCCACAGCTTGCGCTGTATGCGCCCGCGCATTGTCGTGCAAAATGATGGGTGGGCTGCACAGGAATCGTCGCCGCTTCTTTCGCAAAGCTAGTCGCAGGTGATGCTCCAAAAACGAACAGTAATACTGTGCACTGTCGGTCTGCCGTGGAGGAACGTAATGCGTTAGGATAACACCATCACAGCCGTACACGAGAATCACCATAACTTTCACCACGCTGGGGCTCTGACGCACTTTCAACTTTAGCGGCGACCCATAATGACGCCATTCGTTGGATTGGTGTTTCAGTTTTGGCTCGTGGCTCGTACGATGTGGCCCATGTCTCATCCAGTGTTACGAAACGGCGTAAGAAAGCCTCTCCTTCTTCTTCAGAGACGCTAGGACGACCTGCCCGATGCATGTTGTAACGGAACATATTAAAGGCTTTACTTTAATGAAGTATGCGATCCCTTCCAAATTCAACCAGTTTAACGAGTATTTATGATTATAGAAAAGTTATTGTGTATGTTAACAATGATTGCACAACATGTCTCCATAAACAGTCAACCCATTAAATTATACTGAATAACTGACCCACACAAAAGTTTATATCACTTGATCACTGATACAGCAAATGTCATCATGTAAAAACACTAAGTTCATCTTAAATAATTAATATGAAGTACGAAAAATAGTGGCCAACTTAGGTATTTTGGATCTCCTTAAATAAAAATCACCCAGAGAAACCTATTTGTTCACTAGGAGCGTTTTCACTCAGTATTCACGTAATCAATCCTATTTTAGACGAAAACCAATGTAATTCTTAATAATTCATGTTACTTACTTATTTATGCAAATTAGAGAAGTCAATTGACAAACTTCTAAAAAACGGCCTTTTTGTAACAGAGAATTATTCTGTCAAGTCAACAGATCTGTCTGTCATTTTCATAATATGTTAAATTATGTCACTCGATGCAAATTAATAACTTTTCTGCACAAATTATGATAACAGATGTACATGTGACTCATAAACTATATCTCTTTTTAGTAGTTCTTTGACAATGTTATAAATACAAGCAGCGAGAAGGGTCGAGAGAGCAGTCGGAGGCAGTGGGGCAGTCGGAATGTCACTTTGGTGAAGTGTGTTTCTGTGTTATTGTTTGGCAAAACAAGGCAAAGAACATGTAAAGGAAGTACTACTTTGTGTTGTGTTATGGTCTTTGGTGGACAGTGGAATTAATATGGCCACTAAAGTAATAAATATTTGATGTTTACATACGTGTTGGTTTCGCTCGTTCTTTATCATCAAAAGCACATGAAAAACACGGGACCTCATGTTTTTTAACCCTAGACAACCAGATTTAGAGCCAGCATCAGCATCGAGACACAGCAGCGATCCAGCGAGCAGCAGCGATTACTACAATACAATACATTGTAATGGCGCCAACCTAACATCAAGTGCTAACAAACTCCGTAAATTGGAGTGAAATAGTGCGTTTACAGCAATTAGCGATATCAACGACGACCAGGTGGACCATTACAATGTCTGCCACGGTTTGTCGCCTTTGGTTGAAGGCTTTTACCCAGCGCGCCCCTCGTGGTCTCGCGGTAGCGTTCTCGCTTCCCAAGCAGGGGGTCCCGGGTTCGATTCCCGGCGGGGTCAGGGATTTTTCCTGCCTCGAGATGACTGGGTGTTGTTGTGTCGTCTTCATCATCGTCATTCATCCCCATTATGGTCGGAGGAAGGCAACGGCAAACCACCTCCATTAGGACCTTGCCTAGTAAGGCGGTGCGGGTCTCCCCCATCGTTCCCCTACGCTCTGTAAAGAAGCATGGGACTTCATTTCCAGCGTGCCACGGCTCTGTACGGCAATCCCCCCACGCCTCTTGAACACCTTGATGACACTATCGTACTGCACGACCTCTGGCACATTCAATCTTGATTCAACTCCGTTGTTCCTGTTTCGAAAATATAGTGTCACCACCGTTACGTTAGACCGCTCGCTCATAAGTGACTGTTTCCCTAGATTATGCGCACGCCGGTGACGTGGGACAGGAGAGTCCATTTGCTCAGAAGTAAGGTAGGTATGTCAACAAAGAGTGCTATCAGCGACAATCATAGATTCCATTGCATAGTGTCTCTACAGCAGTGTTGCCACTATTTAAGTGGATACTATGACATGGACACTCTGCAAATCATATTTAAGTGGCTGGCGGAGGGTTCATTGAACCACCTTCATAATTCTCTTTTCTTCCAATCTCGTATAGCGCGCGGAAAGAACGAACACTTTATCTTTCCGTACGAGCTCTGATTTCCCTTATTTTATCGTGGTGATCGTTTCTCCTTATGTAGGTCGGTGTCAACAAAATATTTTCGCATTCGGAGGAGAAAGTTGGTTATTGGAATTTCGTGAGAAGATTCTGTCGTAACGAAAAATGCCTTTCTTTTAATGATGTCCAGCCCAAATCCTGTATCATTTCAGTGACACTCTCTCCCACATTTCGCGATGGTACAAAATGTGCTGCCCTTCTTTGAATTTTTTCGATGTACTCCGTCAGTGCTATCTGGTAAGGATCCCAGACCTCATAGCAAGGTTCTAAAAGAGGACGGACAAGCTTAGTGTAGGCAGTCTCCTTAGTAGATCTGTTACATTTTCTAAGTGTCCTGCCAGTCTTTGATTAGCCTTCCCCACAACATTTTCTTTGTGTTCTATCTATTTTAAGTTGTTCGTTATTGTAATTCATAGGTATTTAGTTGAATTTGCGGCCTTTAGATTTGACTGATTTATCGCGTAACCGAAGTTTAACGAATTCCTTTTAGCACTCATGTGGATGACCTCACACTTTTCGTTATTTAGGGCCAGCTGCCAATTTTCGCACCATTCATATATCTTTTCTAAATCGTTTTGCGATTTTTTTATCTCCTGTTTATTAGTCGATAAACGACAGCATCATCTGCAAACAACCTAAGACGGTGGCTCAGATTGTCTCCAAAACCGTTTATATAGCTAAGGAACAGCAAAGGGCCTATAACACTACCTTGGGGAACGCCAGAAATTACTTTTGTTTTACTCGATGACTTTCCGTCGATTACTACGAACTGTGACCTCTCTGGCAGGAAGTCACAAATCCAGACACATAACTGAGACGATATTCCATAAGCACGCAATTTACTTACAAGCCGCTTGTGTGGTACAGTGTCAAAAGCCTTCCGGAAATCCAGAAAAACGAAATCGATCTGAAATCCCTTGTTAATAGCACTCAACACTTCATGCGAATAAAGAGCTAGTTGTGTTTCACAGGAAGTATGTTTTCTAAACCCATGTTGACTGTGTCAATAGACCGTTCTCTTTGACGAAATTAATAATGTTCGAACACAATATATGTCTCACAATCCTGCTGCGTATCGAAGTTAATGATATGGGCCTGTAATTTAGTGGATTGCTCTTATTACCTTTCTTGAATATTTGTGTGACCTGTGCAACTTTCCAGTCTTTGGGTACGGATCTTTCGTCGACCGAACGGTTGTTTATGATTGTTAAGTATGGAGCAAATGGATCAGCATACTCTGAAAGGAACCTAATTGGTATACCATCTGGACCAGAAGACTTGCTTTTATTAAGTTATTTAAGTTGATTCACTACTAGGAGGATATTTACTTCTTCGTTACTCATGTTGGCAGCTGTTCTTGATTCGACTTCTGGAATATTTACTTCATCTTCTTTGGTGAAGGAATTTCGGAAGGCTGTGTTTAGTGACTGTGCCTTAGCAACACTGTCTTCGATAGTATCTCCATTGCTATCGCGCTGAGAAGGCATTGACTGTTTCTTGCCGCTAACATATTTCACATACGACCAGAATATCTTTTGAATTTATTCCAGGTTTCGAGACGAAGTTTCGTTGTGCAAACTGTTATAAGTATCTCGGATTGAAGTTCGCGCTAAATTTCGAGCTTCTGTAAAAGATCGTCAATGTTGGGGATTTTGCGTCTGTTTAAATTTGGGATGTTTTTTTCATTGTTCCTGTAACAGTGTTCTGACACGTTTTTTGTACCAAGGAGGATCATCTCTGTCATTTGTTAATTTATTTGGTATAAATACTATTTTATGTTTAGCACAAGTGGACTATATAAGATTGTGACATCATAGTGACTGCCATCTTGGGCCTGACGTATTCGGGGAAAAGTTTCTTAATTAACTCACTGGCAAGGTTAAGGGTCATTAATCATATTTCTTTTCAATTCCTCAGCAAATATGATGGGAAGTGGGAGGGAGACGGTGGTAGACAGAAAGGGAGGGGGAGTGGTATCAGGAATAACTGATAATGGAAAATAAGGATAGTGGGTCAAAAATAACTGGGCCAGAATTGGTATAGCCCCAGTACTACTGTAGAGTAAGTAGTAATAAGAATAATATAAAGATATACACTAACTTTATTTTACTAAAATGTAAACTTTCACGGCCGGAAATATCATGTCCATTATAATTATCCGGGCTGTTATGCCGTGGTCGGTTGATGAATCCTGAGGTGATTCCCAACGTTTCGTCTCCGACTGCGGGAGACATCTTCAAGGGGGTCCGTAGCTTGATGGTCCAACACACACACTGGCTCGAGCCAGTGTGTGTGTTGGACCATCAAGCTACGGACCCCCTTGAAGATGTCTCCCGCAGTCGGAGACGAAACGTTGGGAATCACCTCAGGATTCATCAACCGACCACGGCATAACAGCCCGGATAATTATAATGGACATTATTTTATTGCACACAGCAGGAATGGAATAATAAGCTTTAAAGAGTTGAATGTTGTTCCGTTTCTGATGAATATAGAGTATTTCTGTAAACACTTTACCTGAACAGCTCCATTGCAGAGATATATGTCACAGATAGCTTCGGTAATGTGGTATATAAGGTACACAGTCACCACTCCGTCAAGAGCTGAAATAGACACAAGACCAAGTTTTAGTTTTCTTTCTCATAACTAAGTTATTAATATAAAAAGGAATGAAGAATTCACAATGAAAATAGACTGTAGTGCCATTCATTCCACTAAAACAGTGAAGACTTCCGGTTTGTATTGTACAAACACGCTGGGTTTCTAGTTCAATAGACGGCATTGATTAAGCTTGTTCACACATCTGAGCTCATAACTGTTTCGGCATATTACTTATTTGACATTTCGCTCCATCATTACAAATGACTTCTCCATAGTGGTAGCTATGGTTTTTAATTAAACTTTAGAATCTAGGTTCATATAAATGTCAGGAGAGACGAAATGGATGGTTAGGTGGTAAGAGGAGAGTGGGAAACAAACACAGATTATTTATGAAAGTTTGGTGGAGGAACTTGAAAAATGAACTACACAGAAATTAATAATGTAGCTCAATATAACACAAATCATGTTCTACAGTCTGAGGACTGCAGTGACGCTTCCTCGTGATAAGCGGCAAATCCTGATTTGAGTCCTGCTCCGACAAAAAATTTCTTATGTCATTATTGGCGAGTAAATCATGCATAATACTATAAAATTTCTAGACAACTGTGCAGCACAGCATCCCAGAACCTCGCTTGAGGACGATGAGTGCAAAACTCATAGAAACGTTGCGACAGGACGACGGCTGATCACCCGTGAAGAGTTCATAACTGTCTTTTCCTTTCCAGTTTCAGGTGTATACTTTCGTACTCTAACTTCATGTTCTTTCCACTTGAGACAACTCACCATACGACAGACAACACACGTGTATCCATATAAACAGATCCCAACGTCTAAATAGAGTAATTCAAATTGATTGGAGCTCTGGACCCGAATTGTCTGTCCATGACGTAATATTACTGATTTACCCAGTATCAAAGGAACGAAATGCAAGTGGCGACATTTAGAGGTTTTAAGTTGTGAGTGTGTATGAGCTTAAAGCTAAGGCGTGTGGTATTTCTTGCCAGGTGCCACACAGGATATATAAATAGCACCCTGCTTCGTATAATCATCTCGTCCACGAGCAGCTATGCACAGGAATTATTCACTTTGTAAGAAATGTAAAACTCTTGCGTGTCCACTCGTTAACAGAGGATTTCGCAGGAGACAATGATATTACAGTATAGATCATTGGTTCCCTAGTCGATCCAGTATTGTCCAGAACAATGGACATTTTTATCCATCCTCAGATCTTTCCAAGAATGTGGATGCAGAGACTCATAGAACTATCACTCAAAAAGGAAATACAAGCTGTTGTGGGTTCTACCAGTATTACCCTAGTATTTAGATTACATAGTTCTTGGTGTAATGAATCTTGGTTGCAAGAAACTTTGTACTCCAATTAAAATGTTCGAGTCTCTATAAATTTCGGCCTGGCGTGAGTCAGTTTTAATACTTAAATTATATATCCCAAAACTAAACAGAGTTTTGCGTACATTGATCACCAAAAATTATTTTTCTAATAATATAATTTTATTTTTCGTATCGATCCACTTAGCAACATTGGTCTTGAACCATGAAAATTAGTAATAACCACTGTTAACTTAAATGAGTCAATACCATTTTACAGTGAAACTAATATTATTATGCTTTAGTTTTCACAAACAAAATTTATGCTTTCATTTTTAACTTTTCTGATTTCATTACCGATAATTTAATCGGCAATTAAACAAAGACATGAAATTTTCAACCTTCATTATTAATTATTAGGCACATAATTTTTTCCAGAAAACATTATGCAAATTATATCTGTAAAATAATTAAGATCGCCATGATAAAATTCATTTGAACTAGATCCTGTTCTAGAAGGATCTGAAAGCTATACACATAATACTTATAGAAATTTTAGGCTACAAACGCGATGTAATAGCTTCAGTTGTCGAGATTGGTCAATGCAACTATCAAGTTCTTTGTTGTTTTGAAGTGTTGCACAATGCATTTACTTTACAAGTAGTATTGTAGAAAGTGTCAATAATTTACGAATAACTACCGATGATAACAAAAATGAACACTATTCCAGTGATTTTTACTGAAAAAAGCCTTGGACCTATTAACTGTAAAACACAAACAGGAACCAACATCCTAGATAAGGATACTGCTATGGCAAGATAAGTAACATTTATCTGTTAAATTAATGTTTCTGCCATTATGAAATTATATAAACATTGATAACACTTGAATTGCTAGTTCAAAGTAGGGTATTTACTTGCCATACATCTATGAACATTTTGATAGTAAGGGATATGTAACATTATACTGTACAGCATACTAAGTACTTAATATTGTATAACCTGTGAAATGTATACCAGTCTGGATTCTGGAAAAAGTATAGCATGATGACTGCTCTGATAAAAGCGGATGACGTTTTGAAGTACACATTGGACAAACAAGGAGTGACTACTCTGCCATTTTTGGTCTTCAGCATAGCTTGCAACACTCTAATTTGACATTATACTTGAGCCGGCCGGAGTGGCCGTGTGGTTCTAGGCGCTACAGTCTGGAACCGAGCGACCGCTACAGTCGCAGGTTCGAATCCTGCCTCGGGCATGGATGTGTATGATGTCCTTAGGTTAGTTAGGTTTAATTGGTTCTAAGTTCTAGGCGACCGATGACCTCAGAAGTTAAGTCGCATAGTGCTCAGAGCCATTTTTTGACATTATACTTGCTAAACTTACAACTCAAAAATTGTGTTCAAATACTGTACAACTACTCCAATCACACCTTGCATCTTACCAATAGCGCATGTGTCAGAACTAAAGGTTTTCAATGGGGTGATTATGACCGACTTAATATTTGTCTGAGTAGTAGTCTTTTTGATTCTCGTTGGATGGGAGTTTTGCTTTCTTGTAATCTGGGGTGTCGGGGCCAGGCGATTGCGCATCTGATGGGGTAGCAGGTAGGCAAAGAGGCACGCAAAGCCGCCTGCCGAGGCGTGTGGTACGGCCAGGTTACAACACTGTCGCGACGTGCGTCAGATCCGCCTAGTAGCGCGCACAGCGGGATAGACTGTATTGAAAACAATGGAGAATATGCAATGCAAAATGTTGTAGCTACTGCAAAGGTCGATCCATCAAGTTAAGAAAATAATAAGATTGTTCTGTGGATATGTAGATATGGTTTTGAGGTGATAAGGTAGGGAAGTTGAAGTGCAAGGAAGATTTAATGAGCAGGAAAATAGTAAATTATTAATAACCATTACACTTTTAATTGCGCAAAAGAGATCAACATATCAAACTATAGTGCTGGTCCATACACAGACTGAGATAGCCATATGTTTAATTAATTAATTAATCTGTGAGAAATACCTTAACTGAAATTTTGATTGAAATTAGCGTTTTTTTTTTTTTAAAAAAAATACAAGACAGCTATACTAATAGTAAAGGAGTAAATGTTGGCATACATTAAGTACAGAACTACCTAAAACATTTAGTGTTTAAGATTTTTGGTTTTGTTATTTTCAATTAATTGTTTATTAATTTTTACAATTTTATACGAAATTCAATAATGGTAAGAGATACATTAATTATGATTGTAGCAGTGGAAACAGCAGGACATTTCCTATAAAACAGAATTGCCATATTAGTCTGTATAGTAACTATTAAAAGCACAGTTTTCATGAACTGATTTTGAACTGCATAACAAAAATTTACTTTTGTGTTACATTAATTTGTATGGACAAACAACTATGACTTCGCAAATCTGTTAAGATTCCTAGCATTCATAAAATGGCAAATTCAGATTTATAGTTAGATACATGGACTTTCCAGAGAACAGAGTCACGGAGGTGGTATTTAGATGGTGGCCCTTTTGCTCATTCACACTGTTCTGAATGGAGTTGGAAAGGCAACACCTGTTTCAATTCTGGCTGTGGTTTACCCATGAAGTTTAGTACTTAGCAGTTTTTCAGTATTGTCGGTCGTGATACCAAAGAATGGGATGGTGAGTGCTGGGACCAAAGTCTCCAGAGGAAGTGCTGTTAATAGTTACAAATGACATTTATTGACTTGAATACATCACATATTCAGGTCGGCATGACTCTTCCCATTGTCCCTGGCTTGGGCTGATGAATGGGTGACAGCTTCCACCTGGAGATGCTGAGCCACAACCCCGTGAGGCCAGGTAATATTTACAGGAGAAGTCAGTGGCGCTGTGTGTTGTTCTTAAGAAATCGCTTCTCATCTTCACATTTGGCCATGGTGGCTGTGTTTGGAGTCTGCCCTGTGTGAGGTACAACCCGCTGCCTTCAGGCAGAAGTTGGGCAATGACTGATGTTCTGGCGCAATGTCTCAATAGAAACTCAGCTTTGTTGGCAGCAGGCATGCAGGGCTGTCACATCATGTACCGTGAAGGACATAGTGCGGACAGCAAGTGTCGAACCCATGGCTGCTGCTGGCAGAACCCAGTCATCTCATAGTCTGGAGTTGCTCTTGCGTCGTGGTGACGCTGCTGGTTTCTGGTGACGAGAAGGGATCGCTGCCTTAAAATCCAGTAATATTGATATTCCTATGGTGCCCATTTGTTTAACTAAAACCCAGCACTTACAATCCTACCACAGTAGACTCGCCCTGGTATGGTGACTATGCACCACTTGCTAAACGGTTAACAATGCTCGGCGCCATGTATCAGTGAGTTTTGTTATCCTGGCTTCGCTCCGGGTTCTGTGACCAAGCGGTTCTAGGCGCTTCAGTCTGGAACCGCGCAATCGCTACAGTCGCAGGTTCGAATCCTGCCTCGGGAATGGGTGTGTGTGATGTCCTTAGGTTAGCTAGGTTTAAGTAGTTCTAAGTTCTAGGGGACTGATGACCTCAGATGTTAAGTTTCATAGTGCTCAGAGCCATTTGAATTTGAACCTTGCTTCGCAATCCACTGACGCGTCTGTTGGTATAACCCACATTTCACCACAGTGCTAGCTACTGAAGCACGCTGTTAATGCATCTCTCTATGTCACCTTCCATACAATTCGCCTTACTGTTGTTAAGGACTTATAATTCTCTGTTCAACGACTTGGTCGTGGCATGGCAATAATTTAAAATGTTTCCCGAACATTGATTAAGAACTTAGTTATCTTCAGTTTGTCTGAGGTGAACTCTGTCTATTTCTGAAGCCTGTGATTTATTTCAGTCACTGCCTGGTACTTACCTTATAGCACTATATGTCAGTCAGATTGTATTTATTTATGTGAGAATGAATTTAACTTTGAACAGTTCAGCTGTGTGCATTACTAGTATTTTCGAACTGTTTTAGCTTTATGTGTTGGGAGCTCGAGCATTTTGCAATTCACTTAATTAAATAGCAAAATTTGTCACTAGCCTACTAATTTTAGCATCATTCGAGAACAATGAACTTAGTTTGTTTAAATTTAATCTGTATTTGGGGCATGTTATTTATATTTGCTGCACATACCATAAACCCAACATTATTTTAAATCTGATTAGTACGTCACAGATAATTCCAGCACTTTATCGATTTATTATTAACGTGACAATAACTGTAAAAGAAGTTATGCATGCACTAAGATGACCCAAGTACAAGGCTGTCACAGATGTGGGCTCATTTCTTGGACTTACTTTGCGACTTCAGCGAGCCATAGCAGCAGCCAACTCGTCATCGCATCAACACGCCTTCAGAGCAGCAACACAATCGATGCACGCTCCAAGGGCCCAGCATCTGCTGCAGCTTGCTATGTGCTGTCGGTCGGTGAGGCCAGCCACGAAGTCGGCGTTCGAAAAAGTCCCGGAGGTCTTCTATAGGATTTAGGTCAGTCCATTACAGGGATGTTACTGTCGTGTAACCACTAAGCCGCAGCCCGTGCATTACAAACAGGTGCTCGATCGTGTTGAAAGATGCAATCGCCATCCGCGAATTGCTCTTCAACAATGGGAAGCTAGAAGGTGCTTAAAGCATCAGTATAGGCCTATGTTGTGATAGTGCCACGCAAAACAACAAGGGGTGGAAGCTCCCTCGTAGAAAAACACGATCACACCATAACACCACCGCCCCCGAATTTCACTATTGGCACTGCACATGCTGGTAGATGACGTTCACGCTGCATTCGCCACACCCACACCCTGCCATCGGATCGCCCCGTTGTGTACCGTGATTCATCACTCCAAACAACGTTTTCCCACTGTTCAATCGTCCAATGTTTACGCTCTTTACATCAAGCGAGGCGTCGTTTGGCATTTACCGGCGTGATGTGTGGCTTATGAGCAGCCGCTCGACCATGAAACCCAAGTTTTCTCACCTCCCGCGTAATTGTCATACTACTTGGATGCTGATGCAGTATGGAATTCCTGTGTGACGGACTGGATAGATGTCTGCCAATTACACATTACGTCCCTCTTCAACTGTCGGCGGTCTCTGTCAGTCAACAGACGAGGTCGGCCTGTACGCTTTTGTGCTGTACGTGTCCCTTGACGTTTCCACTTCACTGTCACATAGGAAACAGTGGACCTAGGGACGTTTAGGAGTGTGGAAATCTCGCGTACAGAAGTATGACACAAGTGACATCCAATCACCTGACCACGTTCGAGGTCCATGAGTTCCGCGGAGCGACCTATTCCGCTCTCCCACGATGTCTAATGACTACTGAGGTCGCTGATATGGAGTACCTGGCTGTAGGTGGCAGCACCATGCACATAACATGAATATGATATTCGGGCTGTCTGGATACTTTCGATCACGAAGTATAACTTTTTATTTAATTACGTTTTACCAGGAAACTCCCAATGTTGTGCCAGCGCAGCGCTATGTGTGGTAGAAATGACAGCACATGCTCCTAGTTCTTAATGTTTATAATGTCATTTCAGTTATTTTAAAGTGAAACTGATGACAAACTGCAATATTTTCTAACAACTTTTTTTGGAAAGGAATCGATTAGGGAAAAAAAATAACGAACAGGATGAGAAAATCCAGAATGTTTTGAGGGGCTTAGCACAAAGGTTAGTTATGGTTCAAATGGCTCTAAGCACTATGGGACTTATCATCTGAGGTCATCAGTCCCCTAGACTTAGAACTACTTAAACCTAACCTAATGACATCACACACATCCATGTCTGAGGCAGGATTCGAACCTGCGACCGTAGCAGCAGCGCCGTTCCGGACTTAAGCGCCTAGAACCGTTCGGTCACAGCGGCCGGCGGTTAGTGATGTCGAAAAGCAACTGGCAGACCGCTTTAATGAGATGGAGAGTGATCTTGGGGAGAGAGTAGATTCTGTGCGGACAGGGTCTGCTAACAGGGCGGCAGAAACGGAGAACGCACTAAAATCAATAACTACCAGTGAAAGGCAATGTGGCTTAGTGCCAGACGAAAGTTAAAGCAGACCTGGCCTCTGTGAAATCAGAGGCGAGTAGTCTGGACACTGCTGTATTTAAAGAGGTAGAGGTAAGGAGTAATGGGTGGGCAGTGGAGACCATGTCGGTCGATGACCAGATTAAATTGGTTGAGTGCACAGCCGAGGTCAAACCAAAATTCTGCAGCGTTCTGGGATTATGCCACGTCTGAAGAACTTTCACCTAACAAAACGTCGGCAGTAGACAAGCAGCTGCAATTGCAGAATGTCTTTCTGAACGGACAATGTTATAACAACAATAGAGGCAGTATGAGTGAATTTTGTCAGTCGATTTGCAGAAGTTAGTTCATTTTTGGTTATGAAATGTAGATTAAACCTGAAGAAACTGCGAGAAGGTGGGAATTTCAGGAGATGTGATCTGGATAAACTGAAAGAACCAGAGGTCGTAGAGAGAGCATTAGGGAACGATTGACAAATACAGGGGAACGAAATACAGCTGAAGAGGATAGGATAGCTTTGAGAGATGAAATACTGAAAGCAGCAGAGGATCAAGTAGATAAAAAGATGAGGGCTAGTAGGAATCCTTGGGTAACAGAAGAGATATTGAACTTAATTGATGAAGGAAGAAAATATAAAAATGCTGCAAATGAAGCAGGTAAAAAAGGAATACAAACGTCTCAAAAATGAGATTGACAGGAAGTGCAAAATGGCTAAGCAGGGATGCCTAGAGGATAAATGTAAGGATGTAGAGGCATATATCACTAGGTGTAAGGCAGATACAGCCTAAAGGAAAGTTAAAGAGACCTTTGGAGAAAAGAGAACCACTTGTATGAATATCAAGAGCTCACATGGAAAATCAGTTTTAAGCAAAGAAGGGAAAGCAGAAAGGTGAAAAGAGTCTATACAAGTGCGATGTACTTTAGGGTAGTATTATGGAAATGGAAGAGGACATAGATGAAAATGAAATGGGAGATAAGATACTGCTTGAAGAGTTTGACAGAGCACTGGAAGACCTAAGTCGAAACAAGGCCCCGGGAGTGAACAGCATTCCATTCGAACTACTGGTAGCCTTGGGAGAGCCAGACCTGACAAAACTCTACTATCTGGTGAGCAAGATGTATGAGGCAGGTGAAATACCCTCATACTTCAAGAAGACTATAATAGTTCCAATCCCAAAGAAAGCAGGTGTTGACACGTGTGAAAATTACCGAACTATCAGTTTAATAAGTCACGGATGCAAAATATTAACACCAATTCTTTACAGATGAATGGAAAAAGAAGCCGGCTTCAGGAAGGATCAGTTTGGATTCCATAGAAATGTTGGGACACGTGAGGCAATACTGAACCTACTACTTACCCTAGAGTTAGGGGAAGGCAAACCTACGTTTCTAACATTTGTGGACTTAGATAAAGTTTTCGACAATGTTGACTGGAATAATCTCTCTCAAATTCTGAAGGTGCAAGGGGTCAAATACCGGAAGCGAAAGGCTATTTACAATTTGTACAGAAACCAGATGGCTGTCATAAGAGTCGAGGGGCTTGAATGGGAGCAGTGGATGGGAAGGGATTGAGACAGGGCTGTAGCCTATCCCCGATGTTATTCATTCTGTTTATTGAGCAAGCAGTAAAGGAACAAAAGAAAAATTTAGAGTAGGAATTAAAATCCATGGAGAAGAAATAAAAACTTAGAAATTTGCCGCCAACATGTCAATTCTGTCAGGGACAGCAAAAGACTTGCAAGAGCAGTTGAACGGAATGGACAATGTCTTGAAAGGAGAATATAAGATAAAGATAAACAAAAACAAAACGACGATAATGGAATGTAGTCAAATTAAATCAGGTGGTGCTGATGGAATTAGATTAGGAAATAAGACACTTGAAGTAGCAGATGAGTTTTGCTATTTGGGGAGCAAAATAACTGATAATGGTCGAAGTAGAGAGGATATAAAATGTAGACTGGCTGTGACAAGGAAAGCATTTCTGAAGAATAGAAATTTGTTAACATCGAGTATAGAGTTGTCAGGAAGTCCTTTCTGAAAGTATTTGTCTGGAGTGCAGCTATATATAGAAGTGAAACATGGACGATAAATAGTTTAGACAAGAAGAGAATAGAAGCTTTCGAAGTGTGGTGCTACAGAAGAATGCTGAAGATTAGATGCGTAGATCATGTAATAAATGAGGAAATGTTGTTGTTGTTGCTGTCTTCAGTCCTGAGACTGGTTTGATGCAGCTCTCCATGCTACTCTATCCTGTGCAAGCTTCTTCATCTCCCTGTACGTACTGCAACCTACATCCTTCTGAATCTGCTTAGTGTATTCATCTCTTGGTCTCCCTCTACGATTTTTACGCTCCACGCTGCCCTCCAATGCTAAATTTGTGATCCCTTGATGCCTCAGAACATGTCCTACCAACCGGTCCATTCTTCTTGTCAAGTTGTGCCACAAACTCCTCTTCTCCCCAGTTCTATTCAATACCTCCTTATTAGTTATGTGATGTACCCATCTAATTTTCAGCATTGTTCTGTAGCACCACATTTCGAAAGCTTCTATTCTCTTCTTGTATAAACTATTTATCGTCCATGTTTCACTTCCATACATGGCTACACTCCATACAAATACTTTCAGAAACGACTTCCTCACACTTAAATCTATACCCGATGTTAACAAATTTCTCTTCTTCAGAAACGCTTTCCTTGCCATTGCCAGTCTACATTTTATATCCTCTCTACTCCGACCATCATCAGTTATTTTGCTCCCCAAATAGCAAAACTCCTTTACTACTTTAAGTGTCTCATTCCCTAATCTAATTCCCTCAGCATCACCCGACTTAATTCGACTACATTCCATTATCCTCGTTTTGCTTTTGTTGATGTTCATCTTATATCCACCTTTCAAGACACTGTCCATTCCGTTCAACAGCTCTTCCAAGTCCTTTGCTGTCTCTGACAGAATTACAATGTCATCGGCGAACCTCAACGTTTTTATTTCTTCTCCATGGACTTTAAAACCTACTCCGAATTTTTCTTTTGTTTCCTTTACTGCTTGCTCAATATACAGATTGAATAACATCGGGGATAGGCTAAAACCCTGTCTCACTCCCTTCCCAACCGTTGCTTCCCTTTCATGCCCCTCGACTCTTATAACTACCATCTGGTTTCTGTACAAATTGTAAATAATGAGGAAATACTGAATAGAATTGGGGAGAAGAGGAATTTGTGGCCCAACTCGACTAGAAGAAGGGATCGGTTGGTAGGACATATTCTGAGGCATCAAGGGATCATCAATTTGGTATTGGAGGGCAGCGTGGAGGGTAAAAATCGTAGAGAGAGACCAAGAGATGAAGACCCTAAGCAGATTCAGAAAGATGTAGAAGCTTGCGCAGGATAGAGTAGCATGGAGAGCTGCATCAAACCAGTCTCTTGGACTGAAGACCACAACAACAGCAACAGTTCATTTACACAAACGATTGACACTCTTACAGAAATTTCCATTCCAAAAATATGGCAAGCCTTATTACTGTCAGTGGAACTTTTCCAACGCCCCACGGAACGAATACACGGTTTTTTGAAGCGAATGGACAATGGGGTTACTAAAACAAAGGAAACGGACCGTATTAAATCCTAGAGATGGAATCGTCTGACAACGTCAAGTGTCAGCTGCCAATGGAAAACGCTCTTGTGCTTGTAGGGAGTGTTATGCTATTTAAAGGAGCTATGGACGCCATGCCGCAAGTACCAATGTCATTTCCAGTGCAATAAGTTAAGTCAAAGAGGAAACGAAAGAGACCGAGTGTCAGCGATAAACGAGCTCAAAACGTGCCTTTTGCCATCACACCAAGCCGTGGAATGACTGAATGACATGGGTCGTTGAAATGTTGCTGTCGACTATACGTGAGGTAGTTGATTTTGTATGTCACTGTTTTGATATATTCATAAAATACTAAGTCTTTATTTTATTATAGTGGAATGCTGTGTTTTTAGTTATTTTTCTTTCTTGATAGGGTTATAATCTGTAATGATAGGATGTAGGATATTGTCAAGCGGTTTGATTATGACAGTAACTGGTATGCACACACTTTTTGAAAGAGGGAGGCAAGTGGAAGGATTCCTCGCTCCCAGGTCGCATACCTTCAAGAGTGTGCTGTATGGCTATCAGAATGCTTAAGATTCTACAACTGTGCGTGGGAGGAGTGGTGAATGCATTACAATATCAGCCACCAGAAGCAGGAATATTGTTTGCTAAACAATCAGACGTCCTATTTAGGAGTTACCAGTGGACACAGAAAGTAGCCTAAAAGGAGTTTGAAAGTAAGAAATGATGAATGGTTACAGGAAACGTTCACAGAGCTGCCACTTGAGTTAGAGAATGGAGCAGTGTTGACAAAAGTAAAAGGGGTGTATCAAGGACTACAATTTTTGTATGAGAAGTTGAAGGGACAGCTACATTACGTAGCAGATATGACTCCATAGACGTTGATATGTTGGTAATGAGAATGGTTAGATGCAGGTGGAAAAGTAAGAAAGACCGTATTTGCCACTGCAGACAGTGAGGTCATTCATGACTTGGATAGCCGCCTGGGATTAGCCGAGCGGCCTAGGGCGCTGCAGTCATGGTCTGTGCGGCTGGTCCCGGCGGAGGTTCGAGTCCTCCCTCGGGCATGTCCTTAGGATAATTTAGGTTAAGTAGTGTGTAAGCTTAGGGACTGATGACCTTAGCAGTTAAGTCCCATAAGATTTCACACACATTTGAACATTTTGAACATGACTTGGATAATACTGTGGGGAATGTACAAGCAGTAGCAGATGAAAATACTGCAACTTTGGAGTGGCACTTCACGAATCTGGAACACAAGGTACTGAACAGCGCAAGGTGCTGTCAGTGTTAACTGTGGAAGTGGTACGACGTGTAATGAATACCATGGGACTGGTGAACAGCAACTTGCTTGGAATACAACATCGATTAGATTTGGAAAAGGAGAGAATGGTTGTAAAAACATTGTTATGGTCGCTAGCAGGCAACCTAAGTGACACAAGAATTGAAGTAGCAGAGTCACAAAAAGTTGTGCTTCACTCAATATGTGGGCAGTTAAACCAAACGTTGCCACAACCACAATTGTTTCTAATCGGACTAGAAGATGCACAACGAAGAATGTCATGAGAATTTCAGTACCTGGTATAACCGATGAAGCAAATTATGTCGCTATTCTACCACTTGATAACCTTTGGAATTCGTTCGAATTATGTGATACTACATGTACTGGAACTACACTCCTGGAAATGGAAAAAAGAACACATTGACACCGGTGTGTCAGACCCACCATACTTGCTCCGGACACTGCGAGAGGGCTGTACAAGCAATGATCACACGCACGGCACAGCGGACACACCAGGAACCGCGGTGTTGGCCGTCGAATGGCGCTAGCTGCGCAGCATTTGTGCACCGCCGCCGTCAGTGTCAGCCAGTTTGCCGTGGCATACGGAGCTCCATCGCAGTCTTTAACACTGGTAGCATGCCGCGACAGCGTGGACGTGAACCGTATGTGCAGTTGACGGACTTTGAGCGAGGACGTATAGTGGGCATGCGGGAGGCCGGGTGGACGTACCGCCGAATTGCTCAACACGTGGGGCGTGAGGTCTCCACAGTACATCGATGTTGTCGCCAGTGGTCGGCGGAAGGTGCACGTGCCCGTCGACCTGGGACCGGACCGCAGCGACGCACAGATGCACGCCAAGACCGTAGGATCCTACGCAGTGCCGTAGGGGACCGCACCGCCACTTCCCAGCAAATTAGGGACACTGTTGCTCCTGGGGTATCGGCGAGGACCATTCGCAACCGTCTCCATGAAGCTGGGCTACGGTCCCGCACACCGTTAGGCCGTCTTCCGCTCACGCCCCAACATCGTGCAGCCCGCCTCCAGTGGTGTCGCGACAGGCGTGAATGGAGGGACGAATGGAGACGTGTCGTCTTCAGCGATGAGAGTCGCTTCTGCCTTGGTGCCAATGATGGTCGTACGCATGTTTGGCGCCGTGCAGGTGAGCGCCACAATCAGGACTGCATACGACCGAGGCACACAGGGCCAACACCCGGCATCATGGTGTGGGGAGCGATCTCCTACACTGGCCGTACACCACTGGTGATCGTCGAGGGGACACTGAATAGTGCACGGTACATCCAAACCGTCATCGAACCCATCGTTCTACCATTCCTAGACCGGCAAGGGAACTTGCTGTTCCAACAGGACAATGCACGTCCGCATGTATCCCGTGCCACCCAACGTGCTCTAGAAGGTGTAAGTCAACTACCCTGGCCAGCAAGATCTCCGGATCTGTCCCCCATTGAGCATGTTTGGGACTGGATGAAGCGTCGTCTCACGCGGTCTGCACGTCCAGCACGAACGCTGGTCCATCTGAGGCGCCAGGTGGAAATGGCATGGCAAGCCGTTCCACAGGACTACATCCAGCATCTCTACGATCGTCTCCATGGGAGAATAGCAGCCTGCATTGCTGCGAAAGGTGGATATACACTGTACTAGTGCCGACATTGTGCATGCTCTGTTGCCTGTATCTATGTGCCTGTGGTTCTGTCAGTGTGATCATGTGATGTATCTGACCCCAGGAATGTGTCAATAAAGTTTCCCCTTCCTGGGACAATGAATTCACGGTGTTCTTATTTCAATTTCCAGGAGTGTATTTCCAGTGGACTAGTGTTGATCTACACCACCATTGCTTTATAGTGAAGTGCAAACCAGTGGGAAAATGAGTATGAGTAAAGTCACAAAAGTGTTATTGGTGCCAGAGTAAAAAGAAACTTCTGTGATAATGTCAGTACAGGTGTTACAGAGTTGCCAAAGAGAGTATTATCGATGTCTACAGATCGTCTGGGTAGAACGGCTCACACACGTAGAATTAGGTTTAGGTGCTCTGAGGTGCATGGAGAAAATGCGACAGTGCAAATTAATTAGTTACAAACATATATACACTTTATTGCGCTGTGATACTTGACTAAGCTTTTACAACTAGTGTGATGTGCTTGTGGACTGATACAAGTAAGCAGTGGCTTGTGAAGGCATGCGTTACTGAATACAACATCAGCAAGACTGTGTCTGTCCTGGCCGCCACACTGCCAATCACTCGAATAAACACTTGTTCCTATGTGAAGGCTACAGGCGACTCCTCTTGTAGACTGAATCTCGCAGGACGATCTCCACTTCGAACTGTAGCTATGAACTGCAACCCTGGAACTCCGTACTAGCACTGTCATGCGCCAACGCCGAAGATAACCGTCGGCTGCTGTTTGTGACTGTCGTTTGTCACAACGCGGCAGTCCATCTCATCCGCGGCGGTGTGGAAGTTGCTGACTGGGCCGCACTTGGTAGTTTCTCACATGAGAATGGTACAGACTACCGAGCAGGCATGCAAAGTGCCATTGTTTCGGTGTAATGCAGAAGAAGCCGAAGTCAGAGGGAAGTGTAATTGACAGAGCCTTATTTTAAAATGCGCAGGCATTGAGTGTACTCAGTATTCACTCCGGAAGTGGTGCTCAAAAATTCTTATGAGGGAGGCGAGCCAAGAGATTTGATGACGATGGAGTCAAAAGGTAACGGGAGGCTAATAAATGACGCGACCTGTGAACAGGTGGTACGACATTCCGTCGTCACTGGAACGACGGTCGTAAATGTGCCACACTCTACGTTGTACTGGCTGGAAAACCCCTTAGATGTGTTGACTGACCCTAATCGCCGGCCGGAGTGGCCAAGCGGTTCTAGGCGCTACAGTCTGGAACCGCTCAACCACTACGGTCGCAGGTTCGAATCCTGCCTCGGGCATGGATGTGTGTGATGTCCTTAGGTTAGTTAGGTTTAAGTAGTTCTAAGTTCTAGGGGCTGATGACCTCAGAAGTTAAGTCCCATAGTGCTCAGAGCCATTTGAACCATTTTTTTTACCCTAATCTTCCTAAGAAAGACCTTGAAATGAGACCCACATAGATTTCGTAGCCAAATTTATAGGATCATGAAAGGGACGAATCAATGTGGAGCAGATGGCAATACGTAATGACCGTCAGTGACACAGCTTATTGCGCTGTGCTAGTTGAAGCTAGGCTTTGTGTGGCGTACATATGTCGCAAGAGGAAAACTTTACTCCCTCATGGAGCTACTGTACTTTTGATCACATAGTGTATGTGACGCAGGATTCCTTGTATTCGGTTCATTGGTTTAGTGGAGATATGGAACATACAGGCACACATATATACATTTTTATGATATGTATGGATTTTATTTTGCGTACAATGTGTTACTCCGTCACTCGCGAAAAGGTACACGTGAGCTTAATTTTGTTTTGAACGCTGAAAACGCAATGCACATGCTGACCCCGTCAGTTCACAAAATGTTACACTTCTGTATTTATGTATTTTACTCGCGCTCATTTTGGTGCTGGTTTCAATATCTGATTCGCTTAGTGAAAGATAAGGCAAGTGGAGGTAGTGACACGACGTACTACACTCCTGGAAATTGAAATAAGAACATCGTGAATTCATTGTCCCAGGAAGGGGAAACTTTATTGACACATTCCTGGGGTCAGATACATCACATGATCACACTGACAGAACCACAGGCACATAGACACAGGCAACAGAGCATGCACAATGTCGGCACTAGTACAGTGTATATCCACCTTTCGCAGCAATGCAGGCTGCTATTCTCCCATGGAGACGATTGTAGAGATGCTGGATGTAGTCCTGTGGAACGGCTTGCCATGCCATATCCACCTGGCGCCTCAGTTGGACCAGCGTTCGTGCTGGACGTGCAGACCGCGTGAGACGACGCTTCATCCAGTCCCAAACATGCTCAATGGGGGACAGATCCGGAGATCTTGCTGGCCAGGGTAGTTGACTTACACCTTCTAGAGCACGTTGGGTGGCACGGGATACATGCGGACGTGCATTGTCCTGTTGGAACAGCAAGTTCCCTTGCCGGTCTAGGAATGGTAGAACGATGGGTTCGATGACGGTTTGGATGTACCGTGCACTTTTCAGTGTCCACTCGACGATCACCAGTGGTGTACGGCCAGTGTAGGAGATCGCTCCCCACACCATGATGCCGGGTGTTGGCCCTGTGTGCCTCGGTCGTATGCAGTCCTGATTGTGGCGCTCACCTGCACGGCGCCAAACACGCATACGACCATCATTGGCACCAAGGTAGAAGCGACTCTCATCGCTGAAGACGACACGTCTCCATTCGTCCCTCCATTCACGCCTGTCGCGACACCACTGGAGGCGGGCTGCACGATGTTGGGGCGTGAGCGGAAGACGGCCTAACGGTGTGCGGGACCGTAGCCCAGCTTCATGGAGACGGTTGCGAATGGTCCTCGCCGATACCCCAGGAGCAACAGTGTCCCTAATTTGCTGGGAAGTGGCGGTGCGGTCCCCTACGGCACTGCGTAGGATCCTACGGTCTTGGCGTGCATCCGTGCGTCGCTGCGGTCCGGTCCCAGGTCGACGGGCACGTGCACCTTCCGCCGACCACTGGCGACAACATCGATGTACTGTGGAGACCTCACGCCCCACGTGTTGAGCAATTCGGCGGTACGTCCACCCGGCCTCCCGCATGCCCACTATACGCCCTCGCTCAAAGTCCGTCAACTACACATAGGGTTCACGTCCACGCTGTCGCGGCATGCTACCAGTGTTAAAGACTGCGATGGAGCTCCGTATGCCACGGCAAACTGGCTGACACTGACGGCGGCGGTGCACAAATGCTGCGCAGCTAGCGCCATTCGACGGCCAACACCGCGGTTCCTGGTGTGTCCGCTGTGCCGTGCGTGTGATCATTGCTTGTACAGCCCTCTCGCAGTGTCCGGAGCAAGTATGGTGGGTCTGACACACTGTGGTGTCACTGCCAGAGACCACACTTGCTAGGTGGTAGCTTAAATCGGCCGCGGTCCATTAGTACATGTCGGACCCGCGTGTCGCCACTGTGTGATCGTAGACCGAGCGCCACCACACGGCAGGTCTCGAGAGACGTACGAGAACTCGCCCCAGTTGTACGACGACGTTGCTAGCGACTATACGGACGAAGCCTTTGCTCTCATTTGCCGAGAGACAGAATAGCCTTCAGCTAAGTTCATGTCTACGACCTAGCAAGGCGCCATTAGCCTTAGATAGCTTGTATCAAAAGAGTCTCACTTGTATGGCCATAATCTCCAGATGTCTCATCAAGAACGATGTATATAAAGGAAGGATTAAAAGTTAAGTAGTCCAGAAGATACGTACTTTTCTTTATAGCATTCATTAAGTCTCCTGTTTCAGACCTCACTCCATCCGTCGTGAGTTAGCGCGTGCATCTTGGCCGCCTCTTTCAATTAGTGTGCGTAGTGTTGGCAAGTCTGCCGACACAACACTCTCCGGTGTCAATGTGTTCTTTTTTCCATTTCCAGGAGTGTATATTATTTGTCTGTTAGTGTTTGACTTTGTCAGCCAGCGCATTTGGTTTACACGTGCTGCAGTGCTGCCGCCGTGCTAGGGGACATCTGACGACAGGTTGGTAGTGATGGCAGCTAACAGAGCACCATGGCTGTACCATGCGGAACAGTCTGATTTAGACAATCTCCACACATGACGACAGATCCGTTCGGTAGTGAGCATAAGGGAATAGATTCACTTTTACACGTTTGTGCATGTGCAGTGCCATGTCTGTCGTTACTGCAGAGCACGAACCGTCATGTAAAAGATGAGAAAAGATAATTCTTTGTATATGTAGATATGCTTTGGAGATGGTAAGTGCGACAAGTTACAGAGGCGAGACGATATTTTAAAGTAAAAAATAATAAATAATTAATACCTATTACAGTTTTAATTGCACAAAAGAGATCGTTGTATCAATCTGGAGTGCTAGTCGATATGCATCATGTGACCTAGCCACAAGTTTCACTATTTAATTAATTAACATGTGAGAGACATTTTAATTGAATTTTTGACCAGAATCGGCACATTGGCAGTGAATGACAGTTATTCTAATAGCAAGGTAGTATCTGCTGTCATAAATAAATGTAAAAGAGTTACAAAATTTAGTATATAGTATTTATGTTTGTAATGGTTATTTTTAATCGATTGTTTATTACTTTACACACATTCTGTATAATTAAGTTTGATTGTGGCAGTGGATACAGTTGGGCTATTACTATGAAATACAGCTGACTGTAAGTTCAAATGGTTCAAATGGCTCTGAGCACTATGGGACTCAACTGCTGTGGTCATAAGTCCCCTAGAACTTAGAACTACTTAAACCTAACTAACCTAAGGACAGCACACAACACCCAGCCATCACGAGGCAGAGAAAATCCCTGACCCCGCCGGGAATCGAACCCGGGAACCCGGGCGTGGGAAGCGAGAACGCTACCGCACGACCACGAGATGCGGGCTGACTGTAAGTGTCTGTAGAGTATTTATTGAGGGCACAACAATTAAGACCCGATTTTGAATACTCAAACAAACATCTACATTTGTGGCGAAACTACTGCACGTAGAATCAACTGTGATATTTCAGTTTTGTTTACATTTTTAACGTGCTCCTAATGGCAAATTCAGATTTACGATTTTAGTGTTATATAAAAAGTGGTAAGGAAGGTGATTGCTTGAAGCGAGTAAGTGATGTAGAGATATAAAAACTCTGAGGAAGGGGACCCCTGAGGGGATAAAAAGATGGCGACCACCTTTCCCAGTGACACTGTTCTCGATGGAGCTGGACGGACAGGAACTATATCAGATCCGACGGTGGTTTAGTCGTACGGGTTAAGACGTAGAAATATTCCAGTGGCAGTGTCACGATACTTTAAAACTTTTAGTAAATAGTCATTGATGATTAGGACCTATCTGCTACGAGTCAGATTTCAGTTCAGTTTGTGGGTGATGATGTTCATTAATTTTCTTAACTGATGGGCTCTTAGATAATAATATTGTATGTCTGTCAGGTTCGTATTTATTTGCATTAGAGTGAAGGCAACTTTCAATAACTTAGCCTGAACACCGCATGTGGTTTAGAGCTATTTAATTTTTAGACTTTAGGGGCATGCGCTACTTCCATTTCACTTAATTCGGTAGCCGAGTTTATCACCCGTCTACGAACATTTGCGTAATTTAAAAACAATAAACTTTCTTTGCAATATATCGACCGTCTTTCCTTGGCATATGTTACGTAGATTTGCTGCACCTATGATAGACCTAATGTTATGTTGAATCTGATTAGTACGTCAGACAGAATTGCAGTATTTTATCTGTTTATAACTGTAGAAGCACCCCTAATCGTCTAACACGATTCAGTTAAGAAAGTCGCCAGGTGTAGTACCAGATGTTCCGCAAAGATCACTATTGGGCCCATTACATTTTCCATTATACGCTAATGATGGGTGACTGTTCTCTTACCACGCATATGTTACTCATATGCTGCATACCTTCAGTTATACCCAACTGTCACTCCGACACACCTGTGGACAGCCGTCCAGCATGTAAATACTGAGATACTTGCTTTATCGGAGATGGCAAAGAACAAAGATATGAATGTTAATGCACCTAAAACGCAAGCAGTCTTAGTAGATCAATAAGGATATATTAACCCTAATTTCAGAGGATCTCTTCCACCCTCAATACTGAACTGAACGTGAAGGCTCTCGATCTTCCACCATAATCGAGTTCATCAACATGAGGTGGCATTAAAATTGCTACACCACGAAGAAATGCAGATGATAAACGGGTATTCATTGAACAAATATATTATACTAGAACTGATATCTGATTACGTTTTCACGCAATTTGGGTGTATAGATCCTGAGAAATCAGTACCCAAAACAACCAACTCTGGCCGTAATAACGGCCTTGATACGCCTGGGCACTAAGTCAACCGAGCGAGGTGGCGCAGTGGTTAGCACACTGGACTCGCATTCGGGAGGACGACGGTTCAATCCCGTCTCCGGCCATCCTGATTTAGGTTTTCCGTGATTTCCCTAAATCGTTTCAGGCAAATGCCGGGATGGTTCCTTTGAAAGGGCACGGCCGATTTCCTTCCCAATCCTTCCCTAACCCGAGCTTGCGCTCCGTCTCTAATGACCTCGTTGTCGACGGGACGTTAAACACTAACCACCACCACCACCACCACTAAGTCAAACAGAGCTGGGATGGTGTGTACAGGTACAGCTGCCCATGCAGCTTCAACACGATACCCCAGTTCATCAAGAGTAGTGACTGGTGTATTGTGACGAGCCAGTTGCTCGGCCACCATTGACCAGACGTTTTCAGTTGGTGAGAGATCTGGAGAATGTGCTGGCCAGGGCAGCAGTCGAACATTTTCTGTATCCAGAAAGGCCCGTACAGGACCTGCAACATGCGGTCGTGCATTATCCTGCTGAAATGTACGGTTTCGCTGGGCTCAAAAATGGCTCTGAGCACTATGGGACTTAACTGCTGTGGTCATCAGTGCCCTAGAACTTAGAACTACTTAAAGCTAACTAACCTGACATCACACACATCCACGCCCGAGGCAGGATTCGAACCTGCGACCATAGCGGTCGCGCGGTACCAGACTGTAGCGCCTAGAACCGGTCGGCCACTCCGGCCTGCTCGCAGGCATCGAATGAAGGGTAGAGCCACGGGTCGTAACACATCTGAAATGTAACGTCCACTGTTCAACGTGCCGTCAATACGAACAAGAGGTGACCGAGACGTGTAACAAATGGCACCCCATACCATCATGCCAGGTGATACGCCAGTATGGCGATAACGAATACACACTTCCAGTGTATGTTCAGGGCGATGTCGCCAAACACGGATACGACCATCATGATGCTGTAAACAGAACCTGGATTCATCCGAAAAAATGACGTTTTACCATACGTGCACCCAGGTTCGTCGTTGAGTACACCGTCGCAGGCGCTCCTGTCTGTGATGCAGTGTGAAGGGTAACTGCAGCCGTGGTCTTCGAGCTGATATTCCATGCTGCTGCAAACGTCGTCGAACTGTTCGTGCAGATGATTGTCTTGCAAACGTCCCCTTCTGTTGGCTCAGGGATCGAGACGTGGCTGCACGATCCGTTACAGCCATGCGGATAAGATGCCTGTCATCTGGACTGCTAGTGATAAGAGGCCTTTGGGATCCAGCACAGCGTTCCGTATTACCTCCTGAACCCACCGATTCCATATTCCGCTAACAGTCATTGGATCTCGACCAACGCGAGCAGCAATGTCGCGATACGATAAACCGCAATCACGATAGGCTACAAATCGACCTTTAGCAATGTCTGAAACGTGATGGTACGCATTTCTCCTCCTTACACGAGGCATCACAACAACGTTTCACCAGGCAACGGCGGTCAACTGCTGTTTGTGTATGAGAAATCGGTCGGAAACTTTCCTCATGTTAGCACGTTGTAGGTGTCGCCACCGGCGCCAACCTTGTGTGAATGCTCTGGAATGCTAATCATTTGCATATCACAGCATCTTCTACCTGTCGGTTAAATTTAGCGTCTGTAGCACGTCATCTTCGTGGTGTAGCAAATTTTAATGGCCAGTAGTGTATGAGGTAGCCGAGTTGGTGCGAACGAGGGTTCTAATATGCCAAGACTGCCTGGTAGCTACAACAGGAAAACACAATTAACTAGCAGGAGTACATAATAAGAAAGTATTTGTTAGTTTGCTGTAGTCCATGATGAGTTGGTTGACAATTATAGAAGACGCGTCTAGACTAAGCGTCTGTAGAATGACATAATTTACAAGTCACAAATCTTGCAGTGACGAATTAATCTCTCGTAATCTTGAATGTCGAATCCGGTGACTTTGAGGACTAACTTGGAACGGAGCTACTAAGACTTGATGGCAGCAATGACTGAGCTGCAGACGGTGACTAACATCGGCGCTGGCTGACCACAGAGCGCGGCTACCAACTGTAGACTGGCACAACTGCACTATTCTCCTGCTGCACATGAAGTGGCCGAGCGGCGCCTCGCGGCGAGCATGAGTACTGCCACTGGCTGTGTACTCTCTGGCTAACACAGCTTATCTTCTGTTCCGTTTATCGAGAGAATCGCATCCGGCGGCTCGATCTCTCAGGCGGCGGTGTGTCATCACAGAACGCACAACTGCAGTCTGTAATACACTCCTGGAAATTGAAATAAGAACACCGTGAATTCATTGTCCCAGGAAGGGGAAACTTTATTGACACATTCATGGGGTCAGATACATCACATGATCACACTGACAGAACCACAGGCACATAGACACAGGCAACAGAGCATGCACAATGTCGGCACTAGTACAGTGTATATCCACCTTTCGCAGCAGTGCAGGCTGCTATTCTCCCATGGAGACGATCGTAGAGATGCTGGATGTAGTCCTGTGGAACGGCTTGCCATGCCATTTCCACCTGGCGCCTCAGTTGGACCAGCGTTCGTGCTGGACGTGCAGACCGCGTGAGACGACGCTTCATCCAGTCCCAAACATGCTCAATGGGGGACAGATCCGGAGATCTTGCTGGCCAGGGTAGTTGACTTACACCTTCTAGAGCACGTTGGGTGGCACGGGATACATGCGGACGTGGAACAGCAAGTTCCCTTGCCGGTCTAGGAATGGTAGAACGATGGGTTCGATGACGGTTTGGATGTACCGTGCACTATTCAGTGTCCCCTCGACGATCACCAGTGGTGTACGGCCAGTGTAGGAGATCGCTCCCCACACCATGATGCCGGGTGTTGGCCCTGTGTGCCTCGGTCGTATGCAGTCCTGATTGTGGCGCTCACCTGCACGGCGCCAAACACGCATACGACCATCATTGGCACCAAGGCAGAAGCGACTCTCATCGCTGAAGACGACACGTCTCCATTCGTCCCTCCATTCACGCCTGTCGCGACACCACTGGAGGCGGGCTGCACGATGTTGGGGCGTGAGCGGAAGACGGCCTAACGGTGTGCGGGACCGTAGCCCAGCTTCATGGAGACGGTTGCGAATGGTCCTCGCCGATACCCCAGGAGCAACAGTGTCCCTAATTTGCTGGGAAGTGGCGGTGCGGTCGCCTACGGCACTGCGTAGGATCCTACGGTCTTGGCGTGCATCCGTGCGTCGCTGCGGTCCGGTCCCAGGTCGATGGGCACGTGCACCTTCCGCCGACCACTGGCGACAACATCGATGTACTGTGGAGACCTCACGCCCCACGTGTTGAGCAATTCGGTGGTACGTCCACCCGGCCTCCCGCATGCCCACTATACGCCCTCGTTCAAAGTCCGTCAACTGCACATACGGTTCACGTCCACGCTGTCGCGGCATGCTACCATTGTTAAAGACTGCGATGGAGCTCCGTATGCCACGGCAAACTGGCTGACAATGACGGCGGCGGTGCACAAATGCTGCGCAGCTAGCGCCATTCGACGGCCAACACCGCGGTTCCTGGTGTGTCCGCTGTGCCGTGCGTGTGATCATTGCTTGTACAGCCCTCTCGTCTGGAGCAAGTATGGTGGGTCTGACACACCGGTGTCAAAGTGTTCTTTTTTCCATTTCCAGGAGTGTATGTTGTATATGTCACTTCATTCACTACAGAAGTATAAAAGAATTGCTTCCTCTCGAGTTTAAAATGAAACTCAGAGACACTAATAATCTCCCTGCCTGACTACGGCAGTCCCGATCTCCAGGGAATTGCTTAATCGAGCGCATGCAGGCTGCCACTGAATTTCTGTGTACGATTCATCTATGATGTTAGCTAAATTCGACCATATCACTTCTGTCTACGAAAAATTATTACAGCTGCGTGGAAATAAGCATGGCGATTATAATACACTGAGTTTATAGTCTTCTCAGTCATTCAAAATGGTTCAAATGGCTCTGAGCACTGTGGGGCTTAACTTCTGAGGTCATCAGTCCCCTAGAACTTAGAACTACACTACTGGCCATTAAAATTGCTACACCAAGAAGATGACGTGCTACAGACGCGAAATTTAAACGTCAGGAAGAAGATACTGTGATATGCAAATGATTAGCTTTTCAGAGCATTCACACAAGGTTGGCGCCGGTGGCGGCACCTACAACGTGCTGACACGAGGAAAGTTTCCAACAGATTTCTCACACATAAACAGCAGTTGACCGGTGTTGCCTGGTGAAACGTTGTTGTGATGCCGCGTGTAAGGAGGAGAAATGCGTACCGTCACGTTTTCGACTTTGATAAAGGTCGGATTGTGGCCTATCGCGATTGCTGTTTATCGTATCGCGACATTGCTGCTCGCGTTGGTCGAGATCCAATGACTGTTAGCAGAATATGGAATCGGTGGGTTCAGGAAGGTAATACGTAACGCCGTGCTGGATCCCAACGGCCTCGTATCACTAGCAGTCAAGATGACGGGCATCTTATCCGCATGGCTGTAACGGATCGTGCAGCCACGTCTGGATCCCTGAGTCAACAGATGGGGACGTTTGCAAGACAACAACCATCTGCTCGAACAGTTCTACGACTTTTGCAGCAGCATGGACTATCAGCTAGGAAACCATGTCTGCGGTTACCCTTGGCGCTGCATCACAGACAGGAGCGCCTGCGATGGTGTACTCAACGACGAACCTGGATGCGCGAATGGTAAAACGTCATTTTTCGGATGAATCCAGGTCCTGTTTACAGCATCATGACGGTCGCATCCGTATTTGGCGTCATCGCGATGAATGCGCATTGGAAGCTTATATTCGTCATCGCCATACTGGCGTATGACCCTGCGTGATAGTATGGGGTGCCATTCGTTACACGTCTCGGTCACCTCTTGTTTGCATTGACGGCGCTTTGAACAGTGGACATTACATTTCAGATGTGTTAAGACCCGTGGCTCTACCCTTCATTCGATCCCTGCGAAACCCTACATTTCAGCAGGATAATGTTCGGGCCTTTCGGATACAGAAAATGTTCGACTGCTGCCCTGGCCAGCACATTCTCCAGATCTCTCACCAATTGGAAACGTCTGGTCAATGGTGGCCGAGCAACTGGCTCGTCACAATACGCCAGTCACTACTCTTGATGAACTGTGGTATCGTGCTGAAGCTGCATGAGAAGCTGTACCTGTACACGCCATCCAAGCTGTGTTTGACTCAATGCCCAGGCGTATCAAGGCCGTTATTATGGCCAGATGTGGTTGTTCTGGGTACTGATTTCTCAGGATCTATGCACCCAAATTACGTGAAAATGTAAACACATGTCAGTTCTTGTATATTTTATTTGTCCAACGAATACCGATTTATCATGTGCATTTCTTCTTGGTGTAGCAATTTTAATGGCCAGTAGTGTACTTAAAACTAGCTAACCTAAGGACATCACACACATCCATGCCCGAGGCAGGATTCGAACCTGCGACCTTAGCGGTCGCGCGCTTCCAGACTGTAACGCCTGGAACCGCCTTCTCAGTCATTCCCCTCCCGCTTATTAACAGCAATTTACACAGTACCCGTTATTAACAAAGGATATTCCTATTCCTGCCATGTTGTCTAAACTATTTTCTGTACTAGGAAAGCCACATTTGAACAATCTTCCATAAAATACTAGAAAATTAATTTCCTTTCAAACTTCAAGGGACAGCTTACGGTCCATCTTCTATCACACTAATACATCTTCTATACTCATGTCTGCTGTTCATTCTCGTCTGCCCTCCCTCGCACACCACTTTTCCCTCTCCATTATCTACAGAGTTCTCTACTTAAATTCTGTTCTTTCTTAACAGCTACTGTCACAAATACTTCAATCTTCTCTTTTCCACTATCCCTTCCACTGCTATACATGGACAATCAGTATTTTCAAAATGCCGTTTATTATTACTGTTATTAATAGAAATTATCATCATTGTGAACATTATGTAATACATTTGGTTTATGTTGTTCGTGGTGAGAGGTACGAGGGGGGCTTAAGGCCTTATCTGAGTAAGCTAAATAGGCAATAAATAAATAAAGAGAAAAGAGGTAAATTTGTAGATAATGGCAGTAGAACATTAAAAGCGATGCAGAACCCCGGAAACGAATACTGTTGGTTCATGTGATCATACTAAGTTTAAATACAACGCAAAAAAGAGAGTAACCTCTTAGTTTCTTGATATTCACCACTTGCCAAACTGCAAAACTGAAATAAGAGGCAAGTGAATGCACGAAAGTCTGAAATAGAATCATGCTAGCCATTTAAAATTACATGGGAAGAGAAAAAAGGAGAAATAATTTCGAGAAAAGAAAGAAAGCAGAAAAGAAATACGATAAGAAGCCAAAGAGAAAAATCAATGAAATGAGAGCGAGAAATAGAAGAAGAAGAAGAATAAAAGCTGAAACTGTATTAAGTCAAAAAATACACCAACTGTCACTTGACGAAACAAAGAAAAGCAGTAGAAGAAACCTTTTGCACTGGCTACGGAAAGAGCTTTGAAGATTGTTGAGTGCGGACAGAATCAGCGATGACAACACGAGATGTGTTCTAATTGTGCAGGCTCAGGACCTTATGTTTTTGATCAGCGTTGAAGTTTAAAAGTTGCACAGTCCTAACTGTACCCTCAGCTGACAAGGCAGGTATGACAACACAAATGTAAACTTAAGAAAAACTATTAAAACAAAAAAAAATGTTTGTTAGACTTGAGTTTTAAAAAACTTGATAAAGTGAGGGTATTGGATAAATTGCATATTGACTAGGTTATTTCTTTTTGAATAAATTTGATTTTTCATAGCAAAAAAAATATTAAGTGAGGATTATTACCTGACCCGCCCAGGGCGAAGTATGACAACAATACCAGTATCTGCGCGAAGCTCCAAAACTGTATTAACAAAAAAGAATGTACATTTGTACTTAGTCAATTTAAGTTGTTCTTGACATATTGTAATAATAGATTTTATTAAAATATAGTGTCAGCTGCTTAGTATTCTAGATCTAGTTGTTTAGTATATTAGATGCCTCATACGGGAAAGTTAAACCCTCTATGTAAGTGTAATAGGAAATAGACTCACCTCGTGAATCAGCACTTTGCGTGTGGATATAAATAGCGAAACAATTGACGGGAAAGACAAGCAAATGGCGAACAATATGATTTCTAGTCTTCTTGAGGTATTTCACAAACCACGGTACTCAGCAAACAGTGGGATTCAAGGTGACACTTTATATCATCTACTAAAGTACAATATTGAGCCAAACTAGAAATATTTTCAGGCTGACCTAAGGAGAACAGAATGCGAACATTCCTATGTAACAAATGGTGGGTAAGTACAAGAATCAAGTACCAGATATTTAAGATACCAGCGAGTATGTTGTGGAATGTTTTAATGTGTGGATATGAAAACCATCTGTAGCTCCTCGGCAATCAAATGTTTATCAGATTGAGAGCTTTCTGTGGTACTGACTATAATGAAATAAGCCCACAGAATAAAACGATTTCGCTAGCATGGCGAACTACGAGGGTCGTTCAGTAAGTAATGCTCCATATTTTTTTTAAAAAAAGGCATTAATATACACAGACAAACGTCCTTGGTGCTGCTTCACATTTGTTATTTGTACGGTGCGCCGGTCAAGTTGCGAACCGTTCTGGCAGATGGCAGAGCCGTAGTACAGCATCAAAATGGCGTCTACCTTCGACTCCTCACTTTGCTAGCAGCATACCATTATTGAATTTTTCTGTGCAGAAAAAGGAACCATGGTGAACATCCATAAACATTTGTGTGCAGTGTATGACGATGCTGCAAATGATGGAAGTACAGTTGGTCGATGGGTAAAGAAATGTGCAGTGTATGGCGATGCTGCAGTTGATGGGAGTACAGTTGGTCGATGGGTAAAGAAATGTGCAGTGTATGGCGATGCTGCAGTTGATGGGAGTAAAGTTGGTCGATGGGTAAAGAAATGTGCAATGTATAGCTATGCTGCAGTTGATGGGAGTAAAGTTGGTCGATGGGTAAAGAAATGTGCAATGTATAGCTATGCTGCAGTTGATGGGAGTAAAGTTGGTCGATGGGTAAAGAAATGTGCAGTGTATGGCGAGGCTGCAGTTGATGGGAGTGCAGTTGGGCGATGGGTAAAGAAATGTGCAGTATATGGCGATGCTGCAGTTGATGGGAGTACAGTTGGGCGGTGGGTAAAGAAATGTGCAGTGTATGGCGATGCTGCAGTTGATGGAAGTACAGTTGGTCGATGGGTAAAGAAATGTGCAGTGTATGGCGATGCTGAAGTTGATGGGTTGTACAGTTGCACGATGGGTAAAGAAATGTGCAGTGTATGGCGATGCTGCAGTTGATGGGAGTAAAGTTGGTCGATGGGTAAAGAAATGTGCAATGTATAGCTATGCTGCAGTTGATGGGAGTAAAGTTGGTCGATGGGTAAAGAAATGTGCAGTGTATGGCGAGGCTGCAGTTGATGGGAGTGCAGTTGGGCGATGGGTAAAGAAATATGCAGTATATGGCGATGCTGCAGTTGATGGGAGTACAGTTGGGCGGTGGGTAAAGAAATGTGCAGTGTATGGCGATGCTGCAGTTGATGGAAGTACAGTTGGTCGATGGGTAAAGAAATGTGCAGTGTATGGCGATGCTGAAGTTGATGGGTTGTACAGTTGCCCGATGGGTAAAGAAATGTGCAGTGTATGGCGATGCTGCAGTTGATGGGAGTAAAGTTGGTCGATGGGTAAAGAAATGTGCAATGTATAGCTATGCTGCAGTTGATGGGAGTAAAGTTGGTCGATGGGTAAAGAAATGTGCAGTGTATGGCGAGGCTGCAGTTGATGGGAGTGCAGTTGGGCGATGGGTAAAGAAATATGCAGTATATGGCGATGCTGCAGTTGATGGGAGTACAGTTGGGCGGTGGGTAAAGAAATGTGCAGTGTATGGCGATGCTGCAGTTGATGGAAGTACAGTTGGTCGATGGGTAAAGAAATGTGCAGTGTATGGCGATGCTGAAGTTGATGGGTTGTACAGTTGCACGATGGGTAAAGAAATGTGCAGTGTATGGCGATGCTGCAGTTGATGGGAGTAAAGTTGGTCGATGGGTAAAGAAATGTGCAATGTATAGCTATGCTGCAGTTGATGGGAGTAAAGTTGGTCGATGGGTTAAGAAATGTGCAGTGTATGGCGAGGCTGCAGTTGATGGGAGTACAGTTGGTCGATGAGTAAAGAAACGTGCAGTGTATGGCGATGCTGCGGTTGATGGGAGTACAGTTGGTCGATGGGTACAGAAATGTGCAATGTATGGCGATGCTGCAGTTGATGGGAGTACAGTCGGTCGATGGGTAAAGAAATGTGCAATGTATAGCTATGCTGCAGTTGATGGGAGTACAGTTGATCGATGGGTAAAGAAATGTGCAATGTATGGCGATGCTGCAGTTGATGGGAGTACAGTTGGTCGATGGGTAAAGAAATGTGTAATGTATGGCGAAGGTGAAGTTGATGGGAGTGCAGTTGGGCGATAGGTAAAGAAATGTGCAGTGTATGGCGATGCTGCAGTTGATGGGAGTGCAGTTGGGCGATGGGTAAAGAAATGTGCAGTATATGGCGATGCTGCAGTTGATGGGAGTGCAGTTGGGCGATGGGTAAAGAAATGTGCAGTGTATGGCGATGCTGCAGTTGATGGGAGTACAGTTGGGCGGTGGGTAAAGAAATGTGCAGTGTATGGCGATGCTGCAGTTTATGGGAGTACAGTTGGGCGGTGGGTAAAGAAATGTGCAGTGTATGGCGATGCTGCAGTTTATGGGAGTACAGTTGGGCGGTGGGTAAAGAAAGTTACTATGTCAGCAAATGCAGAGACAGAGTTCCATGATCAGCTACGCTTGTGACGTCCAGTCACAATCACACCTCCAGACATGCTGAATCGTGTGGATGCCATTATTCGTGCCGACCGTTCGCGCCGTGTTGTCTACGAACTTCCATTTATTTGGGCTGCTTAATGCACGCTCTTCCACAACGTTGGCGCACGGCCATGGAACGTGACGGAGACTACGCAGAAAAATAGGACATGGACAATACATGTTGATGTATATTGTCATCGAATTCTGACTCTTAACAATAAATATGTTCTGAGAATAAAATGTGGGGCATTACTTATTAAATGACCCTTGTAAATTAAAATCAAATGAGGAACATGACCAGCATGTCCAGAAATAACAGCCATAATACGATAACCAGCATGTTGAGGCTCCATGGGGTTGAGACTGGTGGGGTTGTTGACATTGCACCGAGAACTGCACAATGACGCCACAGACCGGAATGGATAATCAGTTGATGTACATCATCAGACAAGCCATGGCATTAAAGAGAATTGAAATCGTATTTCATACTTCTATAATGTACGTAGTCACATTAATTCTCTGTCATTATTTAGGCGAGAATAAACAGATGTTAGTTAAAGTGGGCCTGGCACAGTTCCTTCGCGCACCTTCCACGACGAATCATGAATTTAGTTGATATTTCTATAGCAACGCCCCGTGCTGCCGCACTTGTCTGCAACTATGGCCATACTGGCGCCGCCTGAAAACTGGCAACATTGCTTCCAGCTGAGACTTTCTTCCGCCAGTACAGCTAGGCTCAAAAACCATTTACCCACACTCCAGGCATTCACGAAAAAGCAATGAAACAGCACTTGTCTCACGAAATCGAATACTTTGACATCCTTCAAGTGAATATGCACTTGTCACATAGTTGTATATAGGACAGACTTGTGACAGATATAAATGTGCAAGGGGAACTACATTTGGCAGGTGATACAGCCTTTCTGGCTGGGTGTAAGAAGGACTTCGGAGAACTGTGGAAAGGGATGGAAAGCAACACTTAAAACAGAATACAACTTGAGGGTAAACATAACAAAGACGAAGGTGATGGGCTGGATGAGTAACAGTGACTTTGTTAACAGGGAATGACGAAGGGACGTAAGCTGGATGATACACCTCTCCACTGAAGTGTGGAAGATTAGCTAGGACGCTCAAAACAAAGGAGACCGCCTTGCTTAAGTAAAATAGCTCTCTTGACACAAGGTAATGATCAAGAACTGAGAAATCACAGTACTGAAGAATACATGTGCAAATCATAAGAAGTACAAGACTTCTATCAGAAACAGCTGATGTTCAAATTGGACAATTGTCTACTGAAAAGAATAGGAGGGGAAGGAAATCTGCTGAAGCACTGAAACAGAAGAATGGAATGGCTGGTGGAATATCTGACAGATAACCGAGGAGTAGTTCATCTGGTACTGCAAGCAGCAGCAGAGAGAGATACGAAGGGTGTTTGAAAAGTCCGTGTAAAAATGAAAACTACTTAGGTGTTTGGGGTGAACCTTGTTTATTTTTCGACATAGTCTCCTTTTAGACTTATAAATTTCGTCCAACGCTGTTCTAATTTGTTGATCGCTTCCGAATAATAGGAATTGTCCTAGTCTCCAAAAAAAAAATAGCTATTAGTTACTATAATCACATCTTTGTCCAACCAGCCATTTCTTCAAATTGGGGAACAAATAGTAGTCCGAGGCAGCCAAGTGTGGAGAATAGGGGGGATGTGAAACGAGTTGGAATCCTATTTCCATTAATTTTGCGACGTAACTGCTGAGGTGTATGCTGGTGCATTGTCGTTATGGAACAGGAATTTTTTGCGGTCCAATCACCGGCGGTTTTCTTGCAGCTCGGTTTTCAAACGGTCCAATAACGATGAATAATATGCACCTGTAATAGTTTTACCCTTTTCCAGATAGTCGATGAGGATTATCCATTGCGAATCCCAAAAGACAGTCGCTGTAACCTTTCCCACCGAAGGCATGGTCTTCACGTTTTTTGGTGGACATTCTCCCCTCATAACCCATTGTTTAGATTGTTCTTTGGTCTTAGGAGTATAGTAATGTATCCATGTTTCACCCACAGTGAATTAAAGTCCTGCGGATTCTTCCTGAACAGTTGCAAACCATCCCTGCAACACTTCACACGATTCCGTTTTTGTCAAGCGTGAGCAATCGCGGAACCCATCTTGCGAATAGCTTTCTCATGTCCAAATGTTTTTGCAAAATATTATGTACCCGTTCATTCGAGATGCCCACAGCACTAGCAATCTCACGCACCTTAACTCTTCTGTCATCCACCACCATATCATGGATTTCATCAATGATTTCTGGAGTCGTAATCTCCACAGTGCGTCCAGAACGTTCAGTACCACTTGTGCCAATTTGGCCACTCCGAAAATTTTGAAACCACTTATAAACTGTTATAATCGAAGGTGCAGAGTCACTGTAATGTTTATCAGGCTTTATTTAGTCTCCTGAGGCGTTTTGCCGTTGATAAAATAATGTTTAATCATCACACGAAACTCTTTTTCGTCCATATTTTGACAATCACTCGACTTTCTGATTCACAAGAATGTCAAACACAAAGAAATAGACCAATATGGCTGAAACTTGGTGTGCGTTCTTTCCAAAGATGCTACTAACTAAACATGACCTCGATAGGCGTCGGTGGTGCCATCTCTCTGACTTTGCACGGACTTTTCAAACGCCCCTCGTATACACTGAGGTGACAAGAGTCATGGGATAGTGATGTGTATTTATGCGAATGGCGGTAGAACGTCGAATACAAGATATAAAAGGTCAGTGCTTTGTCGGAGCTGTCATTTGTATCCACGTAATTCATGCGAAAAAGTTTCCGACAAGATTATGGCCGCACGACAGGAATTACCAGACTCTGAAGGAAGGGCGGTAGTTGGAGCTACACTACTGACCATTAAAATTGCTACACCATCTTCATCTTTTTAAAACAAATTCTGTAGGCTGAAGAGCGGCGTAATAAGCTGCTGCCAGCCTGCCCCCTTTAGGGGGAATCGAAACCCAATAAAGGAAAAAAAAATTGCTACACCAAGAAGAAATGCAGATGATAAACGGGTATTCACTGGACAAATATATGTGATTACATTTTCACGCAATTTGGGTGCATAGATCCTGAGAAATCAGTACCCAGACCACCACCTCTGGCCGTACTAACGGCCTTGATATGCGTGGGCATTGAGTCAAACACAGCTTGGATGGCGTGTACAGGTACAGCTGCCCATGCAGCTTCAACACGATACCATAGTTCATAAAGTGTAGTGACTGACGTAATGTGACGAGCCAGTTGCTCGGCCACCATCGACCAGACGTTTTCAGTTGGTGAGAGATCTGGAGAATGTGCTGGCCAGGGCAGCAGTCGAACATTTTCTGTATCCAGAAAGGCCCGTACAGGACCTGCAACAAGCGGTCGTGCATTATCCTGCTGAAATGTAGGGTTTCGCAGGGCTCAAAAATGGCTCTGAGCACTATGGGACAACTGCTGTGGTCATCAGTCCCCTAGAACTTAGAACTACTTAAAGCTAACTAACCTGACATCACACACATCCATGCCCGAGGCAGGATTCGAACCTACGACCATAGCGGTCGCGCGGTACCAGACTGTAGCGCCTAGAACCGGTCGGCCACTCCGGCCGGCTCGCAGGGATCGAATGAAGGGTAGAGCCACGGGTCGTAACACATCTGAAATGTAACGTCCACTGTTCAACGTGCCGTCAATACGAACAAGAGGTGACCGAGACGTGTAACAAATGGCACCCCATACCATCACGCCAGGTGATACGCCAGTATGGCGATAACGAATACACACTTCCAGTGTATGTTCACGGCGATGTCGCCAAACACGGATACGACCATCATGATGCTGTAAACAGAACCTGGATTCATCCGAAAAAATGACGTTTTACCATACGTGCACCCTGGTTCGTCGTTGAGTACACCATCGCAGGCGCTCCTGTCTGTGATGCAGTGTCAAGGGTAACTGCAGCCGTGGTCTTCGAGCTGATATTCCATGCTGCTGCAAACGTCGTCGAACTGTTCGTGCAGATGGTTGTTGTCTTGCAAACGTCCCCATCTGTTGGCTCAGGGATCGAGACGTGGCTGCACGATCCGTTACAGCCATGCGGATAAGATGCCTGTCATCTGGACTGCTAGTGATACGAGGCCTTTGGGATCCAGCACAGCATTCCGTATTACCTCCTGAACCCACCGATTCCATATTCCGCTAACAGTCATTGGATCTCGACCAACGCGAGCAGCAATGTCGCGATACGATAAACCGCAATCGCGATAGGCTACAAATCGACCTTTAGCAATGTCTGAAACGTGATGGTACGCATTTCTCCTCCTTACACGAGGCATCACAACAACGTTTCACCAGGCAACGGCGGTCAACTGCTGTTTGTGTATGAGAAATCGGTCGGAAACTTTCCTCATGTTAGCACGTTGTAGGTGTCGCCACCAGCGCCAACCTTGTGTAAACGCTCTGAAAAGCTAATCACTTGCATATCACAGCATCTTCTTCTTGTCGGTTAAAGTTCGCGTCTGTAGCACGTCATCTTCGTGGTGTAGAAATTGTAATGGCCAGTATTGTATATGCATGGGGCATAGCAGTATTTAGGAAATTGAATGCCCCGAGCTCCCTGTGTCTAGAGTGTGTCGAGAATACCAAATTTCAGGCATTACCATTCACCACAGACAATGTAGTGGCCCACAGCCTTCACTTAACGTCCAAGAGCAGCGGTGTTTGCATAGGGTTGTCAGTGCTAATAGACAAGCAACACTGCGTGAAATAACCGCCGAAAGCAATGTGGGACGTACGTCGAACGTACCTGTTAGGACAGTGTGGAGAAATTTGGCGTTAATGGGGTTTGGCAGCAGACGACCGACGCCTCTGCTAACAGCACAACATCGCCTGCAGCGCCTCTCCTGGGCTTGTGATCATATCGATTGGACCCTAGAACAACTGGAAAACAGTGGCGTGATCCGATGAGTCCCGATTCAGCTCTTAAGAGCTGATGGTAGGGATCGAGTGTGGTGCAGGCACCAATCCATGGACCCAAGTTGTTAACAAGGTGCTGTGCAAACTGGTGGTGGATCCATAATTGTGTGGGCTGTGTTCACATGGAATGGACTGTACCTTCTGGTCCAAATGAACCGATCATTGACTGAAAATGGTTATATTTGACTACTTGGACAACATCTGTAGCCATTCATGATCTTCATGTTCCCAAACAGAGATGGAATTTTTATGGATGACAACGAGCCCGTCACCGTGCCACAGTTGTTCACAGTTGGTCTGAACAGCATTCTGGACAGTTCGAGAGAATGATACGGCCTGCCATATCGTCCGACACGAATTCCATTGAAAATTTACAAGGCATAATCGAGCGGTCAGTTCGTGCACAGTACGCGGCACTGGCAACACTTTCGGAGATATGGACGACTATAGAGGCAGCACGGCTCAATAATTCTGCACGGAACTTCCAACGACTTGTTGGAGTCTATGCCGCATCGAGTTGCAACACTACGCCGTGCAAAAGGAGGTCCGACACGACACTAGGAGGTATCCCATGGCTTGTCATCTTAGTGTAGAACTCAACTGAAACCATAGAAATGGTAGAATATCAAAGGTACATTGTAAACTGTATTGGGTGTAGTAATTACGTGGCAATGAAATGGGTAGCAGAAGATAGGAAAAGATGGAAGAGCGTCGAACAAGTGGAAAGGCTGACGGATTAAAAACAATTATAAGGTTATTGATTGGTGACTCCATGTTGTCTTGTGCACTACGACCAGATAACAGGTATACTTGAAAAAAGAGACAGCATTGGTCGTATATTTTTTACTATTGCAAAATCGATTTCCTGTCACTGAGTGACCATCTTCAGTGCTATACTGTATAACTTAAATTGGGATGCACTGTTGTCACTAAGCTTAGGGCAATCACATAGACTGACTATGCCGACACTACACCGGGTAAAAGGAGGTCCGACACGACACTAGGAGGTATCCCATGGCTTGTCATGTGATTGCCGTAAGCTTAGTGACAACAGTGCATCCCAATTTAAGTTATACAATATAGCACTGAAGATGGTCACTCAGTGACAGAAAATCGATTTTGCAATAGTAAAAAATATACGACCAATGCTGTCTCTTTTTTCAAGTATACCAATTATAAGGTTGTGTTCCACAATATTTCGGGCGAACTGCCGGATGTTTGCAACTTCCTGCCACAATATTTCGGCGCAGAGTCTTCTGGCCATCTTCAGGTGACAGTGGCGAAAACTCTTTTTTTTCTTTATTGTTATTTGACTCCTTACAATAAGGTGGGCTGGCAGCAGCATACTACGCTGCTCTTCAGCCACAAGTTTTACAAAGAAAATACAACGGAGACACAGAAGATACAGAACAAAGTGAGGGGCAAAAAACAGTAGACACAGGAACAAATAACAAGAAGCCGTTCACACTCGACGAAAAAACACTAAAAACTGTCGGCACTTGGCACAAACACTGACGACTTAGACGGTACAGCTGAACGAAGGAGCGTGACACTAAACCACAAACACGACGGCACACACACGAGAAACTGATGGCGATGATCTCCAGCGCGCAAATATCCACTAAACATGTGCGAGTCCGGGGACCTGCCAAGAGGGGAAGAAGGGGGTGGGGGACGGAGAGGGGAGAGCAAAGATGCCAATGGCAGAGGAGATGGTAGGAGGAATGAAGGTATGGGGGTAGGGGAAGCCCAGGGGAGGAGTGGGGAGAAAGGAGGGACGCAAGGGGGAGAGAAGGGAGAGAGGGTGCCCATAGGAAAGAAACAGAGTAACAGGGAGGGAGTATCAAAGTTGGTAGGAGGGGTAGATGGAGGGGAAGAGGGCATCATCAGGGAGGGGGAGCTGGCGGAAGCCACCTTGGGAGAGGGTATGGAGTGTCGAGAGATGGAGAGCAGGTGGGACGTGGAAATACAGGTGCGGCAGCGGACGGGGGCGGGAGAGGATGGGACAGACAAGCGGGTGAGGAGGATTGAGTTTACGGGAGGTGTAGCGGATCCGTATCCATTTGAGGAAAAGGAGGAGGTGGGGGAACGGGATAAGGTCGTACAGGATCCGCGTCGGGGAGGAGAGACGGATGCGATAGGCGAGGCCAAGAGCATGGCGTTCTAGGATCTGAAGGGATTTGTAAAAGGTAGGGGGAGCGGAGATCCAGGCAGGGTGGGCGTAGCAGAGGATAGGGCGGATGAGGGATTTATAGGTGTGGAGGATGGTGGAGGGATTCAGACCCCATGTGCAGCCAGAAAGGAGCTTGAGGAGATGGAGTCGGGAGTGTGCCTTGGCTTGGATAGTCTGGAGATGGGGGGTCCAGGAGAGGCGACGGTCAAGGGTGACGCCAAGGTACTTAAGGGTGGGGGTGAGGGCGATAGGGGCCATAAATGGTGAGATAGAAGACGAGGAGACGGAAGGAAGGGGTGGTTTTACCTACAATGGTCGCCTGGGCGAAAACTCCCTGAGATCTGGTATTTAAGGCCCCTCTGGCACATGCGTGGTGGATTCACTTGGCGTTGCGCGTGCGCTATTTAAGCGCGTTCGATTCTGCTGCGCCGCGCCCCCTCCGTGGTGGAAACTCGCCGCATCGATATCAATTCGATTGTCTTCCCGCGGTTCCATCACAGAACCACGCCGGCTACGGAGGACACGAAGTTTTTCGGCGACTGGATTCCATGCCGAATTCAATTGGTAACAGCCGTCACGATTAATAAGAGACTCATTGTCAGACAGCCGTATTTCCACGGATTCATTAATAATAGAACTGCAAAAGTTAGTCGTATGGGCCACAATTTTTGTCTAATTGTAATTCATGGCATGACCAGTGGAAATACAGTGTTCGGCGATGGCAGACTTACAAGGCTGAGGAAGGCGAGTGTGCCGATGACGTCCTACAATGCGATCGTACACAGTACGCGTCGTTTGCCCTACATAAGATTTGCTGCATTCACACGGAATCCTGTAAACACCTGCCTTGCGCAGCTCTAGGTCGTCTTTGACAGATCCCAACAGCGACGAAATTTTTGCAGGAGGGCGAAAGATTGCTTTCACTCTATATTTTCTTAGTAATCTGCCTATTTGCGCTGAAATATTACCAATATATGGTAAACAGGCAGTCGTTTTAAAGGCCTTTTCCTCTTTTTTGATCCGTCGTTTACAGGTCTGCAGCGCTGTCTCCGCTTGCTGCGACGAATACCCATTCTTCAGAAATACAGTCTGCAGGTGCTCCAGTTCGGTTTGCAAATTATCAGTGTCTGAGATGACGTGGGCTCGGTGATTGAATGTCTTCAAAACACCCATCGTTTGTGCCGGATGGTGGCAACTAGCGGCTTGCAAGTAAAGGTCTGTGTGAGTGGGCTTTCTATATACCGAATTACCAAGTGTGCCATCTCTCTTACGTCGCACCAGTACGCCTAAGAACGGCAGGCAACCCTCCTTCTCCAACTCAATAGTAAATTTTATGTTTTCATGTATGGAGTTCAGATATTGTAGGAACTCTCGCAGACGATGCAAACCATGAGGCCAAATTATAAAAGTATCATCGACATATCGCCAAAATACTGTTGGTTTAAAAGTGGCTGATGCGAGCGCTCGCTCCTCAGAATCTTCCATAAAACGATTGGTCACCAGGGGAGACAAAGGACTCCCCATGGCGACGCCGTCTGATTGCTCATAAAACTAGTTAAATGAAAAATATGTAGAGGAGAGGGTGTGCTCAAACAGCGCTGTAATGTCAGCTCCAAACTTATCGCCAATGAGGTGTAGTGAGTCCACAAGAGGTACATTTGTAAAAAGTGAAACTACGTCAAAACTGACCAACAAGTCATAACTTTGCAGCTGCTATAACTTAAGTCTGAGTAGTTCGCCCGAAATTTTGTGGAACAATATGTACGCTGGGAAAGTTTTAAATCTCACAATTATCAGGTGAAATTGGAAACGAGATCGCTACTGAAGTACAGCACCGAGGTGAACTCCTCAATGCAAGGGTACTCTAATTGCTATCATGGTTTATTTTCTAATGCACTCACCGAAAACAAGACACCTGCGATGGTGGCGCCCGTCTTGAGGGACAGTCCACAGCAACAGTCGTTCAAAACCACCACCTCTGCAACAGTGGTAGGTTTTCTGGCTCGGGAGCTGCTCTGTAACAAAGGGATGATGGTCACATTTGAGTCAAAAGCTTGAAGCACGTTCAGGAATTAATGGACAAATAGTTATGAGACGTGACTGGCCACACTGATTATACTGCACATGCTTAGAAGCTTTCTTATTGCCCTCATTGTTATCGACCTAGTATTACCGTTTCTCTGAATGACAGATATGATGTGTGTGAGCACAAGTACGCTGCCGCTTCAGTGCAGGCACAACGCAAACAGGATAAATAATTTGCACTCCTTCTAGTAAATCTAACTTTGGCAACGAAAGGAGTGCAATATTGAGGCATAAAACTTTTTGAAAATCTGCCTTCGGTTTAAGGACTGACACATTGACAGATGGACGCATGTGACGTTGTAAATATTTATAAAATAATTTATTATGGTTAGCTCGCTTCGTTCCTAGAAATACAAAAATTTCTGAACTGTTTGGTCTCTTTCCCAGTGTGACACTATGATGCATATTTTACTAGTGTGAATCATACCGTTTTCATTATAACGAATAGCTTACACCAGGTACATCTACGTCTACATACATACTCCGCAAGCCACAGTAAGGTGCGTGTTGGTGGGTACTGTGTACCACAACTAGTTGCTTCCTTTCCCATTCCACTCGCAGAAGAGCGAGGGAGAAACGACTATCTACGAGGTGAGACAATAAAGTAATAAGACTGATGTGAAAAAAAAATGCTGCTTACCGTTTTAGTCAATTTTAGTGTTGTCTCCTTCAAAGTAGTTCCCTTCTGATTGCACATACTTTTTTCAGCGTGTCTGCCATTGATGGTAACATTTCTGGAACTCATCTTTTGTAATATCCTCCAAGATCCTCGTCACAGCTTTTTGGACATCTTGTGTTGTTTGAAAATGGTGTCCCTTGACCGCCGTTTGCACTCTTGGACATAGGAAAAAGTCGCGTGGAGCGATATTTGGTGAATAAGGTCGCTGTAGTAGCACTGAAAATTGTTTTGAGGTTAAAAATTGCTGTACTGACAGAGCAGTATGGGATGGCGCATTATCGTGATACAAAATCCAATTATCAGCAATGTTGGCACGGACATTAAGAACTCTTTTACGAAGTGTTGTGTACACAGTTCCACGTAGTCAGCGCGTACACAACTTTCCCACTAGAGCGCACCCCGCTAAGCACAACAGCGCCGGCGCAGCGCTCGTCCGTCTCCACACTACGAGATGGTGCTGTCTTAGAGACGGACCAAATTCTGCTTCCACCGATCCGCTTATTAATATGTAACGCAGCCAATGAGATTGCTGCTAACATAGAACCTTTTCTCCTCGCGGATCACACTCGCGCAGTGATACCTGAACGCGCGAGGTATTATAACGAGTGTACAGACCTCCGATTAGTCAGTCTGCATTAGTCTGCATTAGTCTGCATTTGTCTGTCCCAGCCTATAGTCAAGTTTCAGTCTGCGTTTAATAAGATTACCATATTCCTGTACATAGCCATGAAGATAAATTTATAAACACTTTGTCAAATATCAGAGATATGTGAGAATAAGATTAACGTACGAAAACCAAAGGAACTTCAGAATGTCAATTGTAAATAGCATCCAGAAACAAGTTAAGTAAAGTTTATGATTGTTATTATTTTAATAAATGTGTGTGAAAATTAATTAAGTTCTGTTTAAAGTTGGTCACTGTAAATCTGCTATTCTAAGCGTGGAAGTGACATTTATATCGTCTGACCTAACGGCAGAAGATAAACACGCCACGATAAGACCATGAGACATATTGCTGACACTCGCCTACTTTGCTAGAGCGACAAGTCAAATAATTTGATGGTGTGTGTACCGAAGGTCTTGCAGTACACACACCACACGAAGTCTTTTTAAAATTTCTTTGTAGTAATATTGGTTAACTGTTTGTCCAGGACGCACCCACTCTATATGAACAATTCCCTTGGAATCAAAGAAACACACAAGCATGCATTTCAGTTTTGACTTTGACATCCGACCTTTTTTTGGCCTGGGAGATCCCTTTGAGCACCATTGCGAGCTTTGGTGTTTTGTCTCTGGATTGTAACTAAAAAACCAACTTTCATCATCAGTGATAAAACCGTTCAAAAATTCTGGATTGATTTCCTTTTGCTCTAACAGATCGGCTGCCCCATTTTTCTGTCTTTCTCGCTGTTGTGGTGTGAGATTTTTGGGGACCATTTTTGCACAAATCTTCCTCATACCAAGATCTTCAGGTATTATTAGACGAACCGTGTCTCGATTGATGTTCAGTTCTTCTACAATCATTTTTCACGGATAATCTTCGATCAGATCGTACGAGTTTACGCACCCTGGCCAAGTTGACATCCCTCCATGAGGTTGATGGTCGTCCACTGCGGTCTTAATCTTCAACATTCGTTCTGCCTTCACTTAACATTTTATGCCACTCCAAAAGCCTTCTGAAGTTTACCGTAAGTTGTCGTCGCGTTTTCACCCAATTAACACAAAAAGAAATGGCATACCGCTGCGCAATATTATGCTGTTCCATTTCCGTGACGAGAGACACAAACACGTGTCAACTCACTACAGCACAACTCACGACTGAGCAGTTGCATCGATGTGCCGCTTGGACTAGAAGCAGCGTATAGACCAAGGTCAAAGATATTGTGCCTACGCAAGCCTGCAGGGTTGCGACATCTTGCAACGAAAATCAGTGTCATTACTTTACTGTCATACCTTGTATACACCTCTGTATGAGTCCTAATTTCTCGTATCTTATCTTTGACTTCCCTATGCGAAATCTATGTTGGCGGCAGTAGAATCGTTCTACAGTCATCTTCAAATGCCGGTTCTCTAAACTTTCTCCCTCAAGGGATTCCCTCTTGAGCTCTCGAAGCATATCCGTAATACTTGCGTACTGATCGAACCTACCGGTAAGAAATCTAGCAGCTTGCCTCTGATTTGCTTCGATGTCTTCTTCCAAGCCGACCTAGTGTGGATCCCAAACACTCGAACAGTACCCAAGATTAGCGTCATCTATACGGTGTCCTTTACATAAGAACCCATATCGTTCGCTACGTTACGCCCAGATATTTAAACGGCGTGATTGTGTCAAGCTGGACACTACTAATGCTGTACCCGAACATTACGAATCTATTTTTCGTACTCATCCGCATTAATTTACATTTTCCTACACTTAGAGCTAGCTGCCAGTCATCACATCAACCACAAATTTTGTCTAGGTCGTCTTATATCAGCCTACAGTTACTTATCTTTGACACCTTCCTCTAGGCCACAGCATTATCAACGAACAACAGCAGATTGCTGGCAATGCTGTCTGACATGTCATTTATGTACAGCGAAAATTGCAACAGTCCTATCACACTTCCCTGGGGCCTCCGATGAACACTCGTCGTCGAGGACAACATACTGGGTTCTATTACTTATATATATATATACACTCCTGGAAATTGAAATAAGAACACCGTGAATTCATTGTCCCAGGAAGGGGAAACTTTATTGACACATTCCTGGGGTCAGATACATCACATGATCACACTGACAGAACCACAGGCACATAGACACAGGCAACAGAGCATGCACAATGTCGGCACTAGTACAGTGTATATCCACCTTTCGCAGCAATGCAGGCTGCTATTCTCCCATGGAGACGATCGTAGAGATGCTGGATGTACCCCTGTGGAACGGCTTGCCATGCCATTTCCACCTGGCGCCTCAGTTGGACCAGCGTTCGTGCTGGACGTGCAGACCGCGTGAGACGACGCTTCATCCAGTCCCAAACATGCTCAATGGGGGACAGATCCGGAGATCTTGCTGGCCAGGGTAGTTGACTTACACCTTCTAGAGCACGTTGGGTGGCACGGGATACATGCGGACGTGCATTGTCCTGTTGGAACAGCAAGTTCCCTTGCCGGTCTAGGAATGGTAGAACGATGGGTTCGATGACGGTTTGGATGTACCGTGCACTATTCAGTGTCCCCTCGACGATCACCAGTGGTGTACGGCCAGTGTAGGAGATCGCTCCCCACACCATGATGCCGGGTGTTGGCCCTGTGTGCCTCGGTCGTATGCAGTCCTGATTGTGGCGCTCACCTGCACGGCGCCAAACACGCATACGACCATCATTGGCACCAAGGCAGAAGCGACTCTCATCGCTGAAGACGACACGTCTCCATTCGTCCCTCCATTCACGCCTGTCGCGACACCACTGGAGGCGGGCTGCACGATGTTGGGGCGTGAGCGGAAGACGGCCTAACGGTGTGCGGGACCGTAGCCCAGCTTCATGGAGAGGGTTGCGGATGGTCCTCGCCGATACCCCAGGAGCAACAGTGTCCCTAATTTGCTGGGAAGTGGCGGTGCGGTCCCCTACGGCACTGCGTAGGATCCTACGGTCTTGGCGTGCATCCGAGCGTCGCTGCGGTCCGGTCCCAGGTCGACGGGCACGTGCACCTTCCGCCGACCACTGGCGACAACATCGATGTACTGTGGAGACCTCACGCCCCACGTGTTGAGCAATTCGGCGGTACGTCCACCCGGCCTCCCGCATGCCCACTATACGCCCTCGCTCAAAGTCCGTCAACTGCACATACGGTTCACGTCCACGCTGTCGCGGCATGCTACCAGTGTTAAAGACTGCGATGGAGCTCCGTATGCCACGGCAAACTGGCTGACACTGACGGCGGCGGTGCACAAATGCTGCGCAGCTAGCGCCATTCGACGGCCAACACCGCGGTTCCTGGTGTGTCCGCTGTGCCGTGCGTGTGATCATTGCTTGTACAGCCCTCTCGCAGTGTCCGGAGCAAGTATGGTGGGTCTGACACACCGGTGTCAATGTGTTCTTTTTTCAATTTCCAGGAGTATATATATATATATATATATATATATATATATATATAAATTATTTATTGTTGGCGAATTTTCCCTAAAAGGAAATCGTTAAGCTTATGACTTTGAAGGCTTGTTCTTCTTGTCCTTCCAGTACTCCTTCATTCTCTTGGAGAGGGCCTCTTTTCTCTCCTCAGACCATTCTTGTTTGGTCCGCTGTTTTAGCGCTTCTGACTTTACTTCCCAATTGTCTATGTGTTTTCGGAAGGTGCTTCTGTCTGTGGTGTTTGTGGTGCCAATTGCTTGTAGGTCTTTTCGGACTCCTTCCATCCAGGGTGTCGAGACTTTAAGTGTCTTGATGTGTTCTAGAATTTTCTTGGTGAGTCTTGTTTCAGGGAGTCTATCTAAATGTCCGTAGAATTTAAGGCGCCTTTTTCTCATATCGTTCTCGATGTTCGAATATGCTTCTACTGTTGAGTTCTTCTGTAGTCTGTAGCCATCTGGTGTGGGTCTTCCTCCTAAAATTTTCCTCATGATTTTGCGTTCTTCTTTTTTGATTTCTTCAATTTTGATTTTCCTGTTGAGTGCTAGTGTTTCGCTGGCATACAGTATGGCGGGTTTGATCACTGTGTTATAGTGTCTGATCTTGGTGTTTCTGGAAATGCATTGTTTGTTGTAGACGTTTCGTACCATGCCTAGTGATTTCCGTGTCTTCTGTTGTCTGTCTTCGTAAGCCAGTTTCTCTGTTCCGGTCGGTTCGGTGATTTCGCCTAGGTATCTGAAGTGTGTGACCCCTTTAATTTTGCCGTACTTGGTTGTGATGTCCTCGCCTTCTCTTGTTAGGACTTGCGTTTTTTCAAAAGAGATTTGTAGGCCGACTTTCTCGGCGCATTCTTTCAGGATTTCGATCTGTTTTTTTGCTGATGTTGGGTCATAGGTCAGTATCGCTAGGTCGTCTGCGAATGCTAGGTAAGGGATTTCCAGTCTTTTCCTTCCTAATGTGACTGGTCTCCAGGTGTTTTGTCTCCTGACTTCAGCTTCCCATTCGCTCATTACTTTGTCCAGGACGATGTTGAACAATAGCGGGGATAATCTCCTTGTCTTAGGCCAGTGTGGATTTCAAAGGGGTCCGAGATTTCGCCCATGAATTTGACTTTGGATTTTGTATTGGTTAGTGTCTGTTCGATTAGTCTTCGGGTCTTTTGGTCTAGGCCTTTTTCTCTGAGGATTTGGATGAGGGACTTTCTGTCGATCGAGTCGTAAGCCTTTTTGAAGTCGACGAAAGTGCAGATGATTTTTTTGGGGCTTGTCATGTGGGATTTTATGATTGATTTCAGGTTGAAGATTTGTTCGGGGCAGGCTCTGTTGGGTCTGAAACCCGCTTGGTATTCCGAGATGGCGGGTTCCAGTTGTCCTTGCGTTCTGGTGAGAAGGCAGGTTGATAGAATTTTGTAGATGACCGGTAGCAGGGAAATTCCTCTATAATTGTTTGTGTCTGTCCTGTCACCTTTCTTGTGTAGCGGGTGAATGAGTGCGGTCTTCCAGTCGTCAGGTATGATTTCGGTTGTCCAGGTGTTCTGTATGATTTGTGTGATTTCGTTTGGCGAGTTTGGTCCTAGGTTCTTCAGCAGTTCTGCCGTTATTCCGTCTTCACCGGCTGCCTTGTTGTTTTTCAGTTTCTTTATGCAGTGGAGGATTTCTTCTTTTGTTGGTGATGGTGAGTTTCCGGCGCGTTGGCCGGTTCTCGGGGTTCGAAGGTTGAGTTAGGTTCCGGGCAATTTAGTAATTTTGAAAAGTACTTCGCGAGCTCTTCACAGTTTTCTTTGTTGGTAAGTGCCAGTTTTCCGTCTTCTTTTCTGAAGCAGAGGTTCTGTGGTGAGTATCCTTTAACTTGGTTGGCGAACGTCCTGTAGAAATCCCGTGTGTTGAAATTTCTGAAGGTCTCTTCGATGGAGTTTAGCTGATCGTTTATGTATTTGCGTTTCTCTTGTCTTATTGTTTTCGATGTTTGTCTTCGAATTTCATAGAAGTTGTCCTGTGTTTCTTGTGTTTTGTTGCTGTTGTAGTTTGTGAAGGCTGTTCTTCGATTTTGTAGGGCGATTTCGCAGGTAGTGTTCCACCAAGGGTGCCTGGGTTTTCTAGTCAGCGGGATCAGTTCTTTGGCTGTGTTCACAATTTTTTGTTTAAAGCTGGTCCAATCTTTCGCCTCTTGTTTTTCCCAGTGTTCTGTGATGTTCGATTCTCTGATCTTTCTTGTATCAAATTTCGGTGAGGTCAATTTCTTTTTGTGTTGTCTTCTTGGTGTGAGTTTGATTTTGATTCTTGTTAGGTAGTGGTCCGAATCTATGTTGGCGCCTTTTCTCACTTGGACGTCGTGGATTTCTTTCTGGTAGTCATAGGAGATTGCCACGTGATCTATCTGGAATTCGCCTAGTGAGTGGACTGGTGATCGCCACGTCTTTTGTTTCTTGGGCTTTTTCATCAGGGAGGTTGACATGATTTTGAGGTTGTTTTGCTGGCAGAGTTCGATCAGTCTGGTGCCGTTTTTGTTGGTGAATTTGTGTGCAGGGAAATTTCCTACTGTTTTTCTGTAGCGTTTTTCTCTGCCGATTTGTGCGTTGAAATCGCCTAGTAGAATTTTCGCGTTGTCTTGGGGTATTTTTGCCAGGGTGGTTTCGAGTTTGTCCCAGAATTTGTCTGTTTCTTCCGGTTTGTCCTTGTTGTCTGCGTTCGTGGGGGCATGTACGTTGATGAGGGTGTAGTTCTTGTTGGCGTGTTTGATTCGCATGGCCATGAGCCTGTTGTTGATCGCGTTGACTTCTTTTACTGAGTCTAGGATGTTTTTGTTTACTGCGAAGGCCATGCCGAGGAGTGCTCCTCCTTTGCCGATTTTCCTGTTGGTTCCACTCTTGAAGAATCTGTAGTTTCCGTAGTCTATTGTGTCTGAATCCGTGTATCTTGTTTCTTGTAGCGCTAGGATCAAGATCTTTTGACTGGTGAGTTCCGTTGTTAGATTGTGTAATTTTCCCGTTTGTATTAGTGTCTGTATGTTGAAGGTGCCAAAGTATGTGTGTGTTTTCTTGGGTAGTTTGCCAGAGCGCTCCGACTCGCCCTTTAGTACATCTCCAGGTCCCCCAGAATCCGAGTGCCTGGTTGCCGTCTTGCGACGGGTGGATCGTCCACCTGGGGTAATGTTGTTTTTAGGTGTACTTGCCATTATGCTTGTAATTCGTCTGGCTTGCGCCAGTTTGGTAGAACCAGGGATTTTCAGTTCCTGGAGCTCGTATCAGCCGCACCATTGGTGACAGACGCTGGCCAGAGTACCGGTGGTTACCACACAGACGTGTCTGGGCTTTTGTGTTAGTTTTCTTCGTTTCGCCGGTTTTTACTCCGGGTCCTTATCCTCGAGGATGTGATAGTTTTGGTCGGCCCCGAGTATTTGATTTCCTCGGTGCCACCCATATCTGGGAGGCTTTCCCCTATCCGCCACCTGGGGAGGCGCCCTATGGAGGATCTATCAACCTCACACGGGTATATATATATATATATATATATATATATATATATATATATATATATATCGTAAGTAATAGAACCCAGTATGTTGTCCTATATATTATATGATAGTGGAACAAACACTGGTAGCAGTTACTTCTGTAAAATAACTGGGAGTACGCGTACGGAACAATTTGAAGTGGAATGATCATATAAAATTAATTGTTGATAAGGCAGGTGCCTGGCTGAGATTCATTGGGAGTGTCTTCAGAAAATGTAGTCCATCAACAAAGGAGGTGGCTTACAAAACACTCGTTCGACCTATACTTGAGTATTGCTCATCAGTGTGGGATCCATACCAGGTCGGGTTGACAGAGGAGGTTGAGAAGCTCCAAAGAAGAGCGGCGCGTTTCGTCACAGCATTAATTGGTAAGCGTCATAGCGTCACGGAAATGTTTAGCAAACTCAAGTTGCAGACTCTGCAAGAGAGGCGCTCTGCATCGCGGTGAAGGTTGCTGTCCAGGTTTCGAGAGGGTGCGTTTCTGGATGAGGTATCGAATATATTGCTTCCCCCTACTTATACCTCCCGAGGAGACCACGAATGTAAAATTAGAGAGATTAGAGCGCGCACGGAGGCTTTCCGGCAGTCGTTCTTCCCGCGAACCATACGCGACTGGAACAGGAAAGGGAGGTAATGACAGTGGCACGTAAAGTGCCATCCGCCACACCGTTGGGTGGCTTGCGGAGTATAGATGTAGATGTAGATATCTGGGAGCCTATTCCCTATGTGCGTACGTTCGTTAACAGTCTGAAGTGATGTACCGTGTCGAATGCTTTTTCGGAAATCTAGAAATAGAGAATCAACTTGTTGCCCTCCACCCGTAGTTCGCAGCATATCATATGAGAAACGAGCAAGCTGGGCTTCGCACGAGAGATGCTTCCTAAAACCGTGGTGATCCGTCGTCATGAGCTTTCAGTCTCTAGGAAATGCGTTATATTCGAACTCAGAATATGCTCTATGATTCTGCAGCAAACCGATATTAAGGCCACTGGTCTGTAATTTTTGCGAATCCGTCCTGTTACCTTTCTTATATACTGGAGCCATCTCCGTTTTTTCCCAGTCACTTGGCACTGGCGTGGAAAACTGTTTAAAAACCACTCAGTATGGGCACTGATCGAAGGTCATAAATGGAGGGCGCGGTTTCGAAAAGATACTGTCTCACACCTCCTGTCTCACAGATAATCGTAATTGGTAATTGAAAATTGTAGTCACAAGCAATTTTCCTATCCGTCAAAGGCACAATAATTTCGGTTTGAAATACACTTCTCTTACGTTAACTGCATTTATTACTGAGTACTTAATGACAGAATTTGTGAATAAATCCCTGTTTTATTAACTAGGCATGATTTTGTACAGGATAACGAACGAGTCTTCAGTGTATCAGTCTTTTTGATACCAACTAACGATTTCTTGCTACACATTCGCTTTTTGACCCAGCAGTTGTACTTTCCGATCTTCTGTCAGAGACGGGAAAAGACTTGGACGGGCAGCTGGGTGGCTGGGATTGTGCCTTGATGAGAGGTTATACGATAAAAGTCAACAAAAGTAAGACAAGATCACTGGAAGTCTTCGAATTGGTTTAGGAAACGTGATATTAGATGTGTAGGTTCGTTTTCCTGTTTGGGCTACGAAATAAATGATGATGATTGAAATAGAGAAAGTCAAAATGCAGAGTGGCAATAGCAAGATCTAAGATAAATTTAAATATTAGGAAGCATTTTCTGCACGTATTGGTCTAGACTGCACCCGTTGACGGAATTGAAACGTGAATAATAAACGATTCAGACAAGAAGAGAATGTATTTTGAAATACTGCGCCAAAGAGGATCCTGGAGATAGGTAAATTTGCGCAACGAATTAGATAGTGCTGAATCTAATTCGGGAGGAAAGAAGTAGAGGGCTTCCAGAAAAGTATTGTCCCTGAATTCTGTATGTCAAAACCCATAACCCATTTTTTAAGTAAAACAAACTTTATTAACAGTCTACATCTTTATGCTTGACGTCTACATATTTATTTCTCAACATAGTCATCCTGGCGAAGAACGCATTTCTCCCTAAGGAAGACTGTCACTACACAATGTGTCGACTTTGTTGACGGAGCCACAGCCTGATCTGTGCTGCACCACTTCAGCACTATCAAGATGATGTCCTCGAGGGTGTTCTTTAAGTCCTGGAATCAGATGAAAGTCGGGTGGAACTAAGTTGGGACTTGTATTACCCTCTTTCTAAACAACTATCTTTTGTGTAAAACATTTATATAAAGCTTGAGACCACAGAGTCGATGCTCATATTTGTGCTGTCTGTGTAATGAAAGAAGATTCAACCTTTAAATCATTTGAGAGCAGCTAGGAGAAGCTTGGCTGTTCGCACATGTTCTTTTTGTTTTCAGCTATGGACGAGTAAGTATTGTGAAGTATAATTGTAATGATTTCACAATAAACTAATTTATCTTGAGTTACTTAAGTGGTTCTCTGTTATTTAACCAGTCCACATATTTATTCCACTATTAATTACTTTTACGTGACACCAATATATATATATATATATATATATATATATATATATATATATATATATATATATATATATATATATATATATATATATTGGTGTCACATCAAAGTGTTGCGTCCTCTCTGCAAGAAACGCTGAAAAATAAAACTCGTAATACAATTAATAGTGGAATAAATATGTGGACTGGTTAAATAACAGAGAAGCACTTAAGTAACTCAATATATATATATATATATATATATATTTACTAATTTTCAATGTCCGTTCTCACTTATTGTATGTGTGAAACCTGGAATCATTGAGAAAAAAAGTCTGAACGTTTTTTTAAAAATCAGTCATGCAGCAGAGAGTGGCTATCAAATTAAATTTCCTAAAATTCAATCGGTTCAGATCCTCTGTTGCGCCGGTCCCAACACCAATCTGAGACCATTGTCTTGATTCTGGTAACGAAATTCTAAAATATTTTAATTGGCTGAGGTGGAAGCTGAGTTACAGACTATATGGTGCATCGATCTACGACAGTGAAAGAAGTTGTGGATTGTTGTCCCAGCACTCACATCTTGTCTGATATTATCACGGTGAAGAAGAGGGAGCTCCGTACATGGACTAAACATTGGAATTCATGGTTTCAGTGTCCTAATCTAACTTAACATGAGGACTGATGGTCACGAAGTAGATGAATTCTGCTACATAGGCAGCAAAACAACCAGAGACGAACGGAGCAAGGAGAACATCAATAGCAGACTAGTGCTGGCAAAAAGGGCATTCCTGGGCAAAGAGAAGTCTACTGTTATCTAACATAGACCTTAATTTGAGGAAGAAGTTAATGAGTATGTACGTTTGGAGTACTGCATTGAATGGTAGTGAAACATGGACTGCGGGAAAACAGGAACAGAAGACAATCGAAGCATTTGAGACTTGGTGCTACAGACAAATGTTGAAAATCAGGTGGACCAATAAGTTAAGGAATGAGGAGGTCCTGCGCAGAATAGGAGAGGAAAGGAATATGTGGAAAACACTGACAAGGAGAAGGGACAGGGTGGTAGGACATTTGTTAAGACATGAGGGGATGACTTCCATGGTATTAGAGGGAGCTGTAGAGGGCAAAAACTGTAGTGGAAGACAGAGATTGGAATACATCCAGCAAATAATTGAGGACGTGCAAGTGCTGATATGAGATGAAGAGGTTGACACAGGAGAGAAACTCGTGGCGGGCCGCATCAAACCACTCAGAAGACTGAAAAAAGGAAAGCTACACTCCTGGAAATTTAAATAAGAACACCGTGAATTCATTGTCCCAGGAAGGGGAAACTTTATTGACACATTGCTGGGGTCAGATACATCACATGATCACACTGACAGAACCACAGGCACATAGACACAGGCAACAGAGCATGCACAATGTCGGCACTAGTACAGTGTATATCCACCTTTCGCAGCAATGCAGGCTGCTATTCTCCCATGGAGACGATCGTAGAGATGCTGGATGTAGTCCTGTGGAACGGCTTGCCATGCCATTTCCATCTGGCGCCTCAGTTGGACCAGCGTTCGTGCTGGACGTGCAGACCGCGTGAGACGACGCTTCATCCAGTCCCAAACATGCTCAATGGGGGACAGATCCGGAGATCTTGCTGGCCAGGGTAGTTGACTTACACCTTCTAGAGCACGTTGGGTGGCACGGGATACATGCGGACGTGGAACAGCAAGTTCCCTTGCCGGTCTAGGAATGGTAGAACGATGGGTTCGATGACGGTTTGGATGTACTGTGCACTATTCAGTGTCCCCTCGACGATCACCAGTGGTGTACGTCCAGTGTAGGAGATCGCTCCCCACACCATGATGCCGGGTGTTGGCCCTGTGTGCCTCGGTCGTATGCAGTCCTGATTGTGGCGCTCACCTGCACGGCGCCAAACACGCATACGACCATCATTGGCACCAAGGCAGAAGCGACTCTCATCGCTGAAGACGACACGTCTCCATTCGTCCCTCCATTCACGCCTGTCGCGACACCACTGGAGGCGGGCTGCACGATGTTGGGGCGTGAGCGGAAGACGGCCTAACGGTGTGCGGGACCGTAGCCCAGCTTCATGGAGAGGGTTGCGGATGGTCCTCGCCGATACCCCAGGAACAACAGTGTCCCTAATTTGCTGGGAAGTGGCGGTGCGGTCCCCTACGGCACTGCGTAGGATCCTACGGTCTTGGCGTGCATCCGTGCGTCGCTGCGGTCCGGTCCCAGGTCGACGGGCACGTGCACCTTCCGCCGACCACTGGCGACGACATCGATGTACTGTGGAGATCTCACGCCCCAACTGTGGAGACCTCACGCCCCACGTGTTGAGCAATTCGGCGGTACGTCCACCCGGCCTCCCGCATCCCCACTATACGCCCTCGCTCAAAGTCCGTCAACTGCACATACGGTTCACCTCCACGCTGTCCACGTCCACGCTACCAGTGTTAAAGACTGCGATGGAGCTCCGTATGCCACGGCAAACTGGCTGACACTGACGGCGGCGGTGCACAAATGCTGCGCAGCTAGCGCCATTCGACGGCCAACACCGCGGTTCCTGGTGTGTCCGCTGTGCCGTGCGTGTGGTCATTGCTTGTACAGCCCTCTCGCAGTGTCCGGAGCAAGTATGGTGGGTCTGACACACCGGTGTCAATGTGTTCTTTTTTCCATTTCCAGGAGTGTATTTCTCACGCGACGACATCGTTACCTTACACACCGCCACGTCACACGCTACTATTCGGAGCCCTGTAGCAGCAGAGTGTTGCAGCTTGCGTCAACGAAGTGGCAAGACGACCGAGTAATATACACACATCAAAAAAAAGTTTTGCATCATCCAAGTTCCGCGAAATGCTGAAGATAGACGTTGACTGTGGATATTGCATCACAGACGTAGTCCCTTTGACTGTTCAGGGATGTCACTAAACCCTCCCAAAGATGTAAACAACCATGAATGAGCAACGCCTACTGGACGGAGGGGGTCCGAAAGCCGATCAGTTCCAGTCATTCCACAAGGAAGGAGGTATACGGCTCGTGTTGTCTGTAGTCAATGCCGCGGTTAGATCGAGTCCGCGTTGTTACTTTGTGCCAGGAAGGGATCTCAACAAGGCAAGTGTCCAGGCGTCTCGGAGTGAACCAAAGCGATGATGTTCGGACATGGAGGAGATACAGAGAGACAGGAACTGTCAACGACTTGCATCGCTCAGGGAGCCCAAGGTCTACATCAGTGAATGATCGCTGCCTACAGTTTGTGGCTCGGAGGAACCCTGACAGCAACGCCACGATGTTGAATAATGCTTTTAGTGCAGCCGTAGGACGTCGTGTGACAACTTAAACTGTGCGCTACTTCACTCCCGACGTCCGTGGCGAGGTCCATCTTTGCAACCACGACACGCAGCGTGGTACAGATGGGCCCAAAAACATGCCGAATGGACTGCTCGAGAGTGGTATCACGTCCTCTTCATCGAAGAGTGTCGCATATGCCTTGAACCAGACGATCGTCGGTAACGTGTTGGGAGGCAACCCGGTCAGGCTGAACGCCTTAGGCATACTGTCCAACGAGTGCAGCAAGGTGGAGGTTCCCTGATGTTTTGGGGTGGCATCATTTGGGGCCGACGTTCGCCGCTGGTCGTCATGGAAGGTGCCGTAACGGCTGTATGATACGTGAATGCCATCCTCCGACCGATAGTGCAACCATATCGGCAGCATATTGGCGAGGCATTCGTCTTTATAAATGACAATTCGCGCCCCCCTTCGTGCACATCTTGTGAATGACTTCAGGATAACGACAACGCTCGACTTGAGCGGCCAGCATGTTCTACAGACATGAACGATATCGAACATGCCTGGGATAGATTGAAAAGGGCTGTTTATGGGCGACGTGACCCACCAACCACTCTGAGGGATCTACGGCGAATCGCCGTTGACGAGTGGGACAATCAGGACCAACAGTGGCTTGATAAACTTGTGGATAGTATGCCACGACGAATACAGGCATGCATCAATGCAAGTCGACGTCCTATTGGGTATTAGAGGTACCGGTGTCTACAGCAATCTGGACTACCACCTCTGAATATCTCGCTGTATGGTGGTACAACATGCAATGTGCGGTTTTCATGAGCAATAAAAAGGGCGGAAATTATGTTTATGTTGATCTGTGTTCGAATCTCTGTACAGAGAGTTCTCGTAACTGAGGTGAGGCAATAGTTTTTTTTGATGTGTGTACATGACATGTACTTCAACCGATATCGTGAACAAAATTAAAAGACGAAGGAATTACTTTTCAACACGCCCTAGTATATGTTACAATTTGACTAAAAGGAGGGGTCAATGGGTAGAATACATTCCAAGGCAGCAATAAATTGTCAGTTTGGTAATGGCACGAAGCGTGTGCTTGGGCGAGGGGGAGGTGGGAAATAAGGTATCAGTACAGTAAGCAGGTTGAACTGGATGTGGGCTGCAATGGTTTTGCGGCTGCCACAGCTGGGAGAGCTGCGTCGAACCGGTCTTCGGACTGTAGACAACAGTAAGAGCCGGCCGCTGTGGCCGAGCGGTTATAGGCGCTTCTGTCCGCAACTGCACTGCTGCTACGGTCGCAGGTTCGAATCCTGCCTAGGGGACTGATGACGTCAGATGTTAAGTTCCTTAGTGCATAGAGCCATTTGAACCATTTTGAGCCACAGTAAGAAAAAAAATTCTTTTGCTTGGTCCTACCGCCATAACCTGTCCCGTGGCAATGTTGCGTTCCAATATGAACTCAGTTGACACCCTAAGAAAGGCAAAATAGAGGAAGTACATTATAGAGTATGTTGAGTGTAGTAGTTACGTGGGAATTGAAGTGATGGCGAAAGATAGGAAATGCACAATAGCATAAAAAAACATTGGAGATGAGATCTCTACTAAAGTACAGCGTGTGGGTGAGGCTCTCAATGCAAGGAAGCTCCAGAACTTTAAACACTATCGCAATTTCTTTTCTAATGAACTCACCAGGCACAAGAGGGTATCGATGACAGCGGCCGTCTTGAGCGAGAAATCACAGCAACAGTCTTTGGGATGTGCCCCCTCTGGATCAGTGATTGGTTCTCTGACTGGGAAGTTCATCTGTAACAAAGGGATGATGGTCACATTTCACTTTGAAGCTTGAAGCACATTCAGGAATTATTTGCCAGATACATATGAGTTGTGACTGGCCACACTGGTTACGTTGCACATGCTAAGTACCTACAGCTGGACATCCGATTGTGGAGCTTTTTGTTGTTATCGATCTATGTGACATTAAAGGTGTAGACGCGTTTTGCTATTTGAGCAGGAAAATAAATTATGGTGGTCGAAGTAGAGAGGATAAAAATGCAGAGTGGCAATAGCAAGAGAAGCATATCTGCAAAACATTAAGTTCGTTAACATCTAATACAAATATTGGGAAGTATTTTCTGAACCTATAAGCCTAGAGTGCAGCCATGGACGGAAGGGAAACGTGGGTAATAAACGATTCGGACAAGAAGCGAACAGAAGATTTTGAAATACTATGGTAAAGGTAATACTAGAGATGGATAGATTGCATAGTTAATGAGTAGTGAATGAATCTCACAGGGAGAAAGAAAATACTAGGGTATGCTGAACAGTATTGCCTCTGAATTTTGTACGTGAAAACCCATAAAAGTTTTTAAAATAAAATAAACTTCATTAACAGTCTACATCTTTATTCTTTTCGACTACACATTTAATTCTGAACTTAGTCACCCTCGCGACGAACACATTTCTCTCAAAGAAAGACCATCACTGTATAATGTTTGACTCTGTTGACGGAGCCACAACCATATCTCTGATTGCATTGGTTGAAAACTATTAAAGTGAAGTCCTCGAAGTAGTACTTTAAGTTCTGGAAACAGATGAAAGTCAGACTGGCCCAAGATGTTGTTGTATGGTGCATGATATTTGACAGTGAACCAAAGGAGCGGATTGTTGCAGATGTCACAGCACCCATGCATGGTCTGGAATTGTCATGGTGAAAGAGAGGAAGCTCCATGTGTAGACGACACCTTCGAATTAATTGGGAGTTCTCCAGCAACAGAGGGTTGCTACTTGGATCAGCGAAGTGAGGAAGTTGACCGAGTAAAAGGCATGGCATGTAATACTTCGATGGATATTGAGAACAAAATAAAAAATTTGAAGGCATTATTCAGCCCCCTCCCCCGTTTCCCCATGTATGTTACAATGTGACTAAAAGGAGGGATCAGTAGATAGAACACCTGCTGATGCATCAGAGAATTGTCAGCTTGGCAATGGAGGGAAGTGTGTGGCGGAGAGGGGAGGAGGGAGGAGGGAAGGAGGGGAAGAATTAATACAGCAAGCAGGCTCAAATGGATGTGCGCTGCAGTGCTTCCTCAGAGGCGAAGAGGCTTCCACAGGATACCCTAGCCTGGAGAGCTGCATCAAACCAATCTTCGAGCTGTAGACCACAACAATGAAAAGTAACAAAACCTTTTGCTCAGCCATACCGCCGCAGTGCGTACTGTGACAGTGTTGCCCCCTACATGATTTCAGTTGACACCATAATGTAAGCGCCACAAGTGTTTTGGCCGGAAAGGGCGACTCCTGGCGCCACTGGAGTTTGGAACGTCAAGCCAGCCTGTTGCGGTATCAAGTTGGTTGCACGTAGAAACCAGGGTTAACTGGTGGTAAGGTTCTGGGAACAGGGACATTTCACGTTTCTGCACATGAAACATGGGCAGGCTATCTCAGACGGTTATTTATTGTGGATGGCTGTACGTCTAAGGCTACAGAGTGGGTTATTCTCTGAACAGAGGCCTCAGGTGTTTCGCTTTCGCGGCACGTTTGCAATACGGTGCGTGCCGCGTACAGCTGCTGTCGGCCGACTTACTTTCTTTCTACATCTACATACATACATACTCCGCAATCCACCATACGGTGGGTGGCGGAGGGTACCTAGTACCACAACTAGCATCTTCTGTCCCTGTTCCACTCCCAAACAGAACGAGGGAAAAATGACTGCCTATATGCCTCTGTACGAGCCCTAATCTCTCTTATCTTATCTTTGTGGTCTTTCGGCGAAATGTAAGTTGGCGGCAGTAAAATTGTGCTGCAGTCAGCCTCAAATGCTGGTTCTCTAAATTAGTAGCGATTCACGAAAAGAACGCCTCCTTTCCTCTAGAGACTCCCACCCGAGTTCCTGAAGCATTACCGTAACACTCGCATGATGATCAAACCTACCAGTAACAAATCTAGCAGCCCGCCTCTGAATTGCTTCTATGTCCTCCCTCAATCCGACCTGAAAGGGATCCCAAACGCTCGAGCAGTACTCAAGAATAGGTCGTATTGGTGTTTTATAAGCGGTCTCCTTTACAGATGAACCACATCTTCCCAAAATTCTACCAATGAACCGAACTATCCGCCTTCCCCACAACTGGCATTACATGCTTGTCCCACTTCATATCGCTCTGCAGTGTTACGCCAAAATATTTAATCGACGTGACTGTGTCAAGCGCTACACTACTAATGGAGATTCAAACATTACGGGATTCTTTTTCCTATTCATCTGCACTGATTTACATTTATCTATATTTAGAGTTAGCTGCCATTCTTTACACCAATCACAAATCCTGTCCAAGTCATCTTGTATCCTCCTAAAGTCACTCAACTACGACACCTTCCCGTACACCACAGCATCATCAGCAAACAGCCGCACATTGCTGTCAACCCTATCCAAAAGATCATTTATGTAGATAGAACTACCACACTTCCCTGGGGCACTCCAGATGATGCCCTCACCCAGTACAAACCTACACCTACGGACGACTTCTGAACTACTGCTCAAGATTTTTAACATCGTTGCGCTTCAGCCGTTGTGCGTACAAGAGCTTCAATGCGTTAGAAAACAGCCAACCAGTTGCAAAAAACATGTTTATTAAATCTTGACCATGGTTTCGTCGGTTTTAAAATCGTCTGCTTCAGAAGATGTACGAGATAAAATCACATTATCTACAGTCAATGCGGGAGTCGTTGACTCTATTTAGTACATGTCATCCACTTAATCACCATTTAAATGCAGTATATAAAAATTCCATCAGTGTTCGCTAAAGTTATTGAAAAGGCTTGTATGTAAGGATAATTGATCATTTATATCACACGATTTACTCTCAAATGTACAGTTCGGCCTTAGAAGTCGTTTAACAACTGAAAATGCTATATTCTCTTTTCTCTGTGAGGTACGGGATGGGTTAAACAAAAGGTTTCGAACGCTAGGCATATTTTTTGATTTAACTAATTCGCGTGATGGTGTTGATCACAAAATGTTGCTCCAGAAGTTGGACCATTACAGAATACGGGGAGTAGCTCAAAATTGGTTCAGCTCTTACTTTAGCAACAGACAGCAAAAGGTCATTACTCACAATGTTGAGAAGGGCTGTGATGTGAGGTCTGAGTAGGTTACAGAAAAGTGGGGAGGTGCCCCAGGGATCAGTGTTGTGGCCACTCCTGTCCCTTATTTATATAAATGATTTGCCCTGTAGTATTACGGGTAACTGTTTCTGTTTGCTGATGACACTAAAGTAAAGTATGTTGTGTGCAACATTGGTTTGGTTTCAAATAGTGCAGTTCATGACTTAAGCTCATGGCTTGTAGGAAATAAACTAACGCTAAATCACGTTAAGACTCAGTTTTTACACTTTCTAACACACGATTCAACTAAACCTGACGTTTTAATTTCACAGAATGGTCATATGATTATAGTAAAACTGAACAGTTAAAATTTCTGGGTATTCAGATAGATAGTACACTGTCGTGGAAAGCACATGTTCAGGATCTTGTTCAAAGACTTAATGCTGCCGTTTTTACTATTCGAACAGTACCTGAAGACAGTATCGTTCGACAAGAATATTAGTCTACTTTGCTTATTTTCATTCTCTTATGTTGTATGGTATTATATTTTGGGGTAACTCTTCACATTCTAAGAGGATATTTTTGGATCAGAAACTGGCGGTTTAGGCATAAGTGATGTAAGTTCACAACCCTCTTGTCGACTCCTGTTCACGTGTCTAGGTATTTTGACAGTGGCCTCTCAATATAGATAATTCCTTACTGTTATTTCTTGTTAATAATATTAGCTTATTCCCAAGAATAAGCAGCTTTCACTCAGTTAATATTTGGGAGAAATCAAACTTGCATTTGGTTCGAACTTCCTTAACTGTTGTGCAAAAAGGTGTGCAATATACCGCTGCATCCTTTTTCAATAAGCTACAACTCGAATCTTAGCAGTAATCCACTCGCTTTCAAATCGAAACAGATATTTTCATGGGTTACTACCTATATTCTGTCCAGAAGTTACTTGAAAAAGTAAGCTGATTCTTGTTGTATTGTTGATTGCTTTTACTTAAACTTATGGATTGACTTTTTTAGGGTTCATACACATTTTATTTTTGTCTGTTATTACTTTTATGTTGTAATTTCATGTACTGACACGTTCCATTACCTTGGAGATTTGCTCCTCAATTTGGTCCTACGGAACTTGACGTGTAAATAAATAGTAGGCATCTACTGTAGGGCTTTGTCTTAAGAATTAAGTGGACGACATGTACTACACAGAATCAACGACTCCCACATTGACTGTTGATAGTGTGATTTTGCATCCTACATCTTCGGAAGAAGACTGTTTTAAAACCGTCGAAACCACGGTCAATGCTTAATAAACCTGTATTTTGCAACAGGTTGCCTGTTATTTGTAATGCTTTGAAACTACTGTACAGTTTACCTGAACTGTACTATATTCAGTAAATGTTTCTCTACTACCATGGCGAAATCTTGTGCAGCGTCGTTGCTTCGAAAGGTAAGTGACAGAAGACAATACTTCACACCGCAGGCACAGATGCTTTACGAAAAAAATGGAAATTTTTTTGAAAGTTGTAAGAAGTTAGAAGAAATCTAAAACTTACTGAATGACGTACATGTTGAAACAACAGAATATTAATATCCATCTCAGAAGAATAGTGTTCTCACTAACATTTTCTAGTTTATAATACTTCTTCCGTTCAGATCACCAACGTTAAGTGCAATGATAATTAAATCGAGATCCTACGCTGCCGACAGGGGTTGATATACATCAACGGGGACAGTGGAAGATCAGTGCCCCAACCGGGACTCGAACCCAGGATCTCCTGCTTAGCCGCGCGGGATTAGCCCAGCGGTCTCAGTCGCTGCAGTCATGGACTGTGCGGCTGGTACCGGCGGAGCTTCGAGTCCTCCCTCGGGCATGGGTGTGTGTGTTTGTCCTTAGCATAATTTAGGTTAAGTAGTGTGTAAGCTTAGGGACTGATGACCTTAGCAGTTAAGTCCCATAAGATTTCACACACATTTTTTTCTCCTGCTTACAAGGCAGACGCTCTATCCGTCTGGGCCACCGAGGGCACAGAAGATAGTGCAACTGCAGGGACTTATCCCTTGGATGCTCTCCATGAGACCCACATTCCCAAGCTAATTTCCACACACTACATTCGTAGTGCCCCTGTCCATTACACTCATTACTCATGGCGGACAATCTTGCCGAGTGCCATAAGAGTTCGGGCAATACGTGTGCATCCACACAGAAGAAGAAGGTCAATGGCTGGTTAGCCTTAACTATATGGAGATGGTAGGTGTTGTGTACATACTCATAGTTCCGCGTAGTCAGCGCATACGCAACTTTCCCACTAGAGCGCGCCCCGCTAAGCACAACAGCTCAGGCGCAGTGCTCGTCCGTCTCCGCACTACGAGGTGGCGCTGCCTTAGAGATGGACCAAATTCTGCTTCCGCCGATACACGTATTAATGTGTAACGCAACCAATGAGATTGTTGCTAACGTAGAACCTTTTCTCCTCATGGATCACACTCCCGCAGTGATACCTGAACGCGCGAGGTATTATAACGAGTGTACAGACCTCTGATTAGTCAGTCTGCATTTGTCTGCATTAGTCTGTACCAGTCTGCAATTGTCTGTACCAGTCTATAGTCAAGTTTCAGTCTGCACCTAAGAAGATTATCATATTCCTGTACATAGCCATGAAGATAAATGTATAGAACTTTGTCAAGTATCAGAGATATGTGAAAATAAGATTAACGTATCAAGACCAAAGGAACTTCAGATTGTCAATTGTAAATAGCATCCAGAATCAAGTTACATAAGGTCTATGCTTTTTATTATTTTAATACATGTGTGTGAAAATTAATCAAGTTCTGTTTAGAATTAATCACCGTCAATCTGCTACTCTAAGCGTGCAAGTGGCATTTGTATCGTCTGACCTAACGGCAGAAGATAAACACGCCATGATAAGACCACGAGACATATTGCTGACACTCGCGTACTTCGTTAGAGCGACAAGTCAAATAATCTGATGGTGTGTGTACCGAAGGTCTTACAGTACGCACACCACAGTAGGTCCGAAAGAATAGATACCATCTTCATATGACGTTAAGTGGTGTTGGGCTTGGCTAGCACTTGAATGGTTCACCATCCGTGTCTGCCAAGTGCAGCTGACAAGCGGGATGCACTCAGCCCTTGTGGAGACAATTGAGGAGCTGCATGACTGACAAGCAGCGGCTCCGGTCACGAAAACTGACAATGGCTGAGAGAGTGGTGTGCCGACCACGCGCCCCTCCGCGTGCACATCCAGTGACGCCTAAAGCCGTCGGCACACGGACCGTGCTGTCGAACGTTAACGTTGAGCGTGCCCAGTTCAACTTTCTGCTGAACGCTCAGGAACGATGCGACTTGTGCGTACGGTACGTGGGCCCCAACGTGGTGTACGCGATCGCAACGCACTCCAGCGGCAGTTGAGGGATGTTTCTTGTTCGTAAATCACACTGTTTACTCAACGGACGCGCGTAAAATTCCCACGTAAGCTCTATTTGAACGCACATTTCTTCCATCGTCCACGAAAAGGACACAGGCTTATAAAAGTTCCATTACAAACAGTGCGGTACAAATTTGGAATACTTCTCCGCAAAAGATAAACATTATTCATCATTCCCACATTTTAGTAAAACCCCAAGGTAAGTCTTACTTGATCACTGTTCCTACCCAGTAGCAGAATCTTTTCAACATGTGAATTACGAAGCATAAAAGAAAAAGGAGCAAACTATCTTTATACAAGTAGCGCAAGCTGTCCTGTAGATTAAGTCAATCGAACAAAGTCACCCCTCAGAAAAGGTGAACTTATGTTTACATAACATCGAATATTATAGCATATACTTATATTAAAGTAATAATAAAGTATCAGGACCAATTAAAAACGTGAATGTTATGGGAAAAAATTGAAAGTGTTGAGACGCGAACCACCGCCCCAACAAAAACTTATCACGAAGCAGAGACGCTACACATTACGCTAAACCAACAACACTCTGGCTCTCCTGAATCTTATTTTACCCCTTGATAAAAACGTTAATCGTAGATAATTATGTTACTAATTGAAATTATAAGAAATTGTACCGAGAACAATGCGTTTTGGGTGGATCTTCAGTGTGTCGCTGCCTTCAAATAGCCTACTCTCACAATACGCAAGTTACAATAATTCTTTTGGCACGAATACGATGTTTCTCATTATTTTATTGGAACGAATCATACAACTACCAACGGGTTTTCCAGTGATTCTCAATTTGCTGGTGCTCAGAAACGGCATATATACATATAGGCTTGAAATGAATGCCAATATGGCGCTTCACAACTCTGTACTGAAGGGAGACAGCGCGCTTGTGACGTAGGTGGCGTTGTGCCATCTCATTGGCCAACGCTCAGACGCACGCTCAGAATATCTGACATGCCAGATATTGCTCTGCACGTTTTGGAAAGACTCCCGAGCGTGTTATTCCTCGCTATGACGTCAGAAGCTCGGCATGCTCAACGCTAGGATGCACGGTCCGTGTGCCGACGGCTTAAGGCAGGGCTTCACAACATACGTGCTCGCGGAGCAAGCTGTGAGCAGCAAGGCGCGAGCACCGAGCAGCGCGAGCACGCTACCCCCACTACCGGACCAGAGCGGAGAGTGGGGAGAGTCACGTGGGGCACACAAATGGCTCTGAGCACTATGGGACTCAACTGCTGAGGTCATTAGTCCCCTAGAACTTAGAACTAGTTAAACCTAACTCACCTAAGGACATCACAAACATCCATGCCCGAGGCAGGATTCGAACCTGCGACCGTAGCGGTCTTGCGGTTCCAGACTGCAGCACCTTTAACCGCACGGCCACTTCGGCCGGCCGGGCACACAATAGCTGCCGCCAGTCAATGTAAATCCGCGCCACCTGCAGGCATATCACTCACGAATTATTACTGCGACAAATGAAACAAATAAAGGAGAATCTACACGTGCCACATAATTTTATTAGCTTAGTGTATGCCTCTACATTCGTATCAATTTGTGAACTGTTACACAATAAAAGGTGCCACTGAAGTGTGGGATTCTCGGTTGTCTTGTACTTTTTGCCCTTTACAATTGCGTCTATGTTTGGAGTAATTGTTCTCGTGCATTGTAGGCCCAGCGTGCAGTTTAAATTTTGATCAGACAATGCGTTTCTCAAGCGCGTCTTGTTACATTTCATTGCAGAGAACAGTTGTTCACAAACGTATGTGGAACCGAATATTGATATTATTGTAGCCGCTAGTTTGTGCAAACGAGGAAATCTATCCTGAAGGAAGTGTCTGTAGAATTCCAAAACGTTTTTCTTGTTCTGAAATTTGTCTCTGTATTCTCTGTGACACTGCAGGTCAATAATTTCTAGTTGCAGCTCAGGACGAATTTCTGCTATATTCGCTGAATATGGAGAGGAGAACAGATCAAAATCACTGTCTAGTGCTGTCAGATCTTGAAAGCGTTGATCAAATCCTTCCTTAAGGTTCAAAATGGTTCAAATGGCTCAGAGCACTATGGTCATCAGTCCCATAGAACTTAGAACTACTTAAACCTAACTAACCTAAGGACATCACACAACACCCAGGCATCACGAGGCAGAGAAAATCCCTGACCCCGCCGGGAATCGAACCCGGGCGTGGGAAGCGAGAACGCTACCGCACGACCACGAGCTGGCTGACTTCCTTAAGGGCAACTAAACTATGTGAATAAGGTTCACAGTCTTTGTGAACATCTTGCATGGATGATAATTTAGGAAAATGAGCAAGAGTTCCTGTTTCCAGCTGACTCACACAAAGTGTCAATTTCATTTTAAAAGCTCGTATTCGATCTATGAAATGAGTAATTAGCAATCTTTACCTTGTAGTGAAATGTTCAAAGCATTCAGATGGCTAGTTAAATCTGGTAAGAACGCGAGATCACATTTCCATGAAGGCTTTTTCAATTCAGTAACACACATGTTATTTATTTCCATGAACATATTTATCTAATCAAATAGGCAAAAAAATCGATTTAATAATTCGCCACGACTAAGCCAGCGGACCTCGCTGTAATAAGGCAGCCTACCATACTGGCTTTCTACATCCTCAAGAAAGCTTTTAAATTGCTTGTGTTGTAGCCCATGCTTCCTTATATAATTGGTTGTACGAACAAAACTTATCACATTTTTTAGAGTGATACTCTTTGCACATAAGTTTTCCTGATGGATCACACAGTGAACGCCCCTTATTTCATTCGGCACGGTCAGTTTTTGCATTTTCTCCTTCAACAGCGCAACGAAATCTGATTTTTTTTCCGTGTCATCGGTGGTGCACCGTCTGTAGACACTGAAACTAAAGAACTCCACGACAACTCTATATTTTCAACACTTTCTTCAACACTACTTAAAATATCACCTCCGGTTGTAGTGTTCTTCATGGCTACTACATCGAGGAGCTCCTCCCTCATCTGAAGATCTCTATTAACACCTCTAATAAATATGGCAAGCTGCGCTGTTCCAGTGATATCAACACTTTCGCCCAGAGCTAGAGAATACGCCATAAAATCTTTACAGATATTTGCAAGCTGGCTCTGGACGTCGTCTGCCATGTCCTGTATGCGATGCATAATGGTCATGTTAGATAATGGCACAATCCGAAACTGTTCAACTTGAGATGGACACAAATGTTCCGCTGCAACTACGAAACATTTTTTTATTAAATCGCCATCAGTGAAGGGGCGCAGGGATTTTGCTAAAAGCAAAGCAATTTTGTAACTCACTCTGAGAGCTGCCTCAGTTGATTTTTCTTCGTCGTCCATATCTTCTTCAGATAGCTACCTTTTAAGTTTAATAACTTCTTGTGCACGATCTGGTCCATCACATTTTCCACTTCCGTAGTCTTTCGCGTGGTACGACATATAATGTCGCTGCAAATTAAATTTCCTAAAAGAATTCAGCGTTTTGTGACATACTAAACATTTTGCAACACCATCTTTTTCTGTAAACAGATACAATTCCTCCCAATGGGGGTTAAACTGCGAAAGTACGGTTGGAGTTACACAACGGCGACTTGACATGATTCTTAACCAGCGAAGTGACTGTTAGAGCTGATCGTAGTACTTTAAACGTTAAACAGTCGGCGCGAATTCAATAGGCCCTATTCAAACGTGCGCGCGCATTTCCCCTCCCTCCCCTCCCTACCTACTCAGCGACCTTGCACCTGCTCGTGAGCACGTGCCTGAGCAGACGCGAGGACTCGCGCTCAAAACCTGCCAGTTGTTAAGCCTTGGCTTAAGGGCTGAGGATGACATGGCGGCCGGTCAGTACCGTGGGACCTTCAAGCCCTGTTCGGAAGGTTTTGGTTTTTCTACGTTGACATTGTTTGTGTATGTGCACTGGATGAAGGAAAAAAGTCATAAAACTTAAACGCTAATTTTGCGCAAAAATACGATCCTGGACAGAAATGGGTGTCATTTATTATAAAAGTATAATAAAGCATTTGACACTTACTGATGACGAATCGTCATAAATCTAAATGTTTGCTTCCAAAGTGAAATTTCGTCTTCTGCTCCTATGGAAGTGTTGTACTACACTGAAGCGACGGAGGTCGTGGGAAACCTCCTGCTATCGCGTCGCAACTCCTTTCTCCCGGCATATTGCAGCAGATCGACGTGGCATGGACCCATCCAGTCGTTAGAAGTGCCCTGTAGAAATACTGAGCCATACTTCCTGTGCGGCGGTCCACAATTGCGAAAGTGTTGACGGTGCTCGATGTTGTCCACGACTTGACCTCTCGAATATATCTCATAAATATTTGATGTGCTTCATGTCAGCTGATCTGGGTGGCCATACTATTCGCTAGAAACTGTCCGGAATGTACTTCAAACCGGTCGCGGACAATTCTGGCCCCGTGACATGTTTGGGAATGTGAAGTGCATGAATGGCTGGAAATGGTCTACATCTACATCTACATTTATACTCCGCAAGCCACCCAACGATGTGTGGCGGAGGGCACTTTACGTGCCACAGTCATTACCCCCCTTTCCTGTTCCAATCGCGTATGGTTCGCGGGAAGAACGACTGCCGGAAAGCCTCCGTGCGCGCTCGAATCTCTCTAATTTTACGTTCATGATCTCCTCGGGAGGTATAAGTAGGGGGAAGCAATATATTCGATACCTCACCCAGAAACGCACCCTCTCGAAACCTGGACAGCAAGCTTCACCGCAATGCAGAGCGCCTCTCTTGCAGAGTCCGCCACTTGAGTTTGCTAAACATCTCCGTAACGCTATTACGCTTACCAAGTAACCCTGTGACGAAACGCGCCGCTCTTCTTTGGATCTTCTCTATCTCCTCTGTCAACCCGACCTGTTACGGATCCCACACTGATGAGCAATACTCAAGTATAGGTCGAACGAGTGTTTTGTAAGCCACCTCCTTTGTTGATGGACTACATTTTCTAAGGACTCTCCAAATGAATCTCAATCTGGTACCCGCCTTACCAACAATTAATTTGATATGATCATTCCACTTCAAATCGTTCCGCACGCATACTCCCAGATATTTTACAGAAGTAACTGCTACCAGTGTTTGTTCCGCTATCATATAATCATACAATAAAGGATCCTTCTTTCTGTGTATTCACAATACATTACATTTGCCTATGTTAAGGGTCAGTTGCCACTCCCTGCACCAAGCGCCTATCCGCTGCAGATCTTCCTGCATTTCGCTGCAATTTTCTAACGCTGCAAATTCTCTGTATACTACAGCATCATCCGCGAAAATCTGCATGGAACTTCCGACACTATGTACTAGATCATTTATATATGTAGTGACAAGGAATGCTCCCATAACACTCCCCCGTGGCACGCCAGAGTTTACTTTAACGTCTGTAGACGTCTCTCCATTGAGAACAAAATGCTGTGTTCTGTTTGCTAAAAACTCTTCAATCCAGCCACACATCTGGTCTGATATTCCGTAGGCTCTTACTTTGTTTATCAGGCGACAGTGCGGAACTGTATCGAACGCCTTCCGGAAGTCAAGGAAAATGGCATCTACCTGGGAGCCTGTATCTAATATTTTCTGGGTCTCGTGAACAAATAAAGCGAGTTGGGTCTCACACGATCGCTGTTTCCGGAATCCATGTTGATTCCTACAGAGTAGATTCTGGGTTTCCAGAAACGACATGATACGCGAGCAAAAAAAAAAAAAAAAAAAAAAAAATGTTCTAAAATTCTACAACAGATCGATGTCAGAGATATAGGTCTATAGTTTTGCGCATCTGCTCGACGACCCTTCTTGAAGACTGGGACTACCTGTGCTCTTTTCCAATCATTTGGAACCTTCCGTTCCTCTAGAGACTTGCGGTACACGGCTGTTAGAAGGGGGGCAAGTTGTTTCGCGTACTCTGTGTAGAATCGAAGTAGCCGAACATAATTATTTCCAGTCAATGATCAGCTGGACCAGAGGACCCAGTCCGTTCCATGTAAACACAGCCCACAACATTGTGGAGCCACCACCAGCTTGCACAGTGGCTTGTTGACAACTCCGGTACATGTCCTTGTGGTGTCTGCGCCACACTCGAATCCTACCATCAGCTCTTACATACTGAAAAAGGGGCTCATCTGACCAGGCCACGGTTTTCCAATTATCTGAAGTCGAACCGACATGTTCACGACCCCGGAGAGGCGCTGCAGGTAATGTTGTCCTGCTTGCAAAGGCATTCACGTTGATCGTCTGCTGCCACAGCCCATTAACGCCACATTTAGCCGGACACGTTCGTCGTGTCCCACATTGAATTCTGCGGTTATTTGTCTATTACCACTGACAATCCTACGTAAACGCTGCTGCTCTCGGACGTTAAGTGAAGGCCGTGGGCCACTGCATTGTCCGTGGTGAGAGGTATTGCCAGAAATCTGGTGTTCTCGACACCCTCTTGACATTTGAAGATGGTATCTGTTCTATAGGACATGTCCGAAAGAACAGATACCATCGGTGACCATGCGGCTCTCTAGAATGAAATGATAATTAAATCAAGACCCTAACCTGTCGACAGGCGTTGATATACATCAATGGGGACAGTTGCAAATGTGTGCCCCGACTAGGACTCGAACCCAGGATCTCCTACTTACATGGCAGTCGCTCTATCCATTTTTTTGTTGTTGATCTCGTTTTGTTCGTTAATGTTCGTTGTACATGTTCGCGGTGGACGTCCCATAACTCTTGTTCAGGTGCATCGTTGGTCCTTTAACTCAGTTTGTTTTATTACAGAGGTTAGTTTACCCCCTGACCGAACATGCTGAGCTACCGTGTGCCGGCACCCATCTGAGGCACCGAGGGCACAGAGGATAGTGCGACTGCAGGGATTTATGCCTTGCACGCTCCCCGTGAGACCCACATTCCCATCGTAATGTCCACACACTACATTCATAGTGCTCCTGCCCATTACACTCATTACTCGCGGCAGACAATCTTACCGAGTCCCAGACATGTCCGAAAGAACAGATACAATGTTCATATAGTTAAGGGTAACCGGTCATTGACCTCCTTCTTCTATGCTGTATGCACACACATTGCCCAAAGTCTCACGGGACTCAGTAAGATTGTCTACCGCGCGTAATGAGTGTAATGGGCAGGAGCATTACGAATGTAGTGTGTGGACATTCAGTTGAGAATGTGGGTCTCACGGGGAGCGTGCAAGGGATAAATCCCTGCAGTCGCACTATGCTTTGTGCCCTCGGAGCTTAGATGGATAGAGCGTCTGCCATGTAATCAGGAGATACAGGGTTCGAGTCCCGGTCGGGACACACAGTTTAAACTGTCCCCGTTGATCTATATCAACGCCTGTCGGCAGCTTAGGGTCTCGATTTTTCCCTCTTGACATTGTGCATCTCGGAATATTGACCTCTCTAACGATTTCCAAAACGGAATGTTCCTTGCGTCTAGCCAGCTCCAACTACCATTCCGCGTTCACAGTCTGTTAATTCCCCTCGTGCGGCCACAAGCACTTCGGAAACCTTTTCACACGAATCACCTGAGTACAAATGGTAGGTCTGCCAACGCAGTGCCTGTTTCTACTTTGTGTACGCAACGCTACCACCATCGGTATACAGGGTGTGATTCAAAAGTTTGAAGCCGGCCGATATGACCGAGCGGTTCTAGGCGCTTCAGTCCAGAACTGCACTGCTGCTACTGTGGCAGGTTCAAATCCTGCCTCGCGCATGATGTCCTTAGGTTAGTTAAATTTAAGTAGTTCTAAGGGGACAATGACCTCAGATGTTAAGTCCAATAGTGCTTAGAGCCATTTGATCAAAAGTTACTAGACTTAGAACTAGAAATTTATTGGACATTTACGTGCAGCGGACTAAAATTCTTCAAAATATGATCCTTCAGCTTCAACACAGCGCTGCCATGGCGTCTTCCAATGTTCACGGCTCTTCTGGAAGGCCTCGGGCGGCATGATGTCCAGGGCTCTGGTCGAAGCCTGCTGCATGGCGTCGATGGAGTCGAATCGCTTCCCTATTAGGCCTGTCTTGATTCGGGGGAAGAGGAAAAACTCACTTGGAGCCAGGTCGGGGCTGTAGGGTGGCTGTGGCAGTGTTGTCACGTTGAACTTGACCAAAACTTCGGCGGCGCCGCGCGACGTGTGAGCGGGCGCGTTGTCGTGCTGGAGAATCCAATCGGCCTTGATCGCCGGGCGCACCCGGCGATCTCGATCCCTCAGCTCGATGGTCATTGTTTAAAATATCCCGCACTCTCCCCACATTTTGATCTGTTCAGCGTGATGATGGCCTCCCAGAGCGGTCGTCATCATCAACATTCTCACGGCCATCTTTGAGTTGTTTGTGCCACATGAAAACCATTGCACTTCCTTAAACACCTCTTGAATCATGCCGAGAGTCTCCGTGGCGGTTTTGTTCAGTCGCACGCAAAACGTAATCGCATAATGCTGCTCCATTCTCGCCTCTCCCACCTTTCGACCGAGGTTAATGACACGCACTCACTCTGCAAGCGATGCGCACTCTCCAGGGTTCCGGAGGCCACTGCCGCAGCGTCAGTTCGTTCCATGAGACCCCCCACTACTTCCCCCACCCGGCGGAACTGGCCCGTGCGCGCTCCCATATTCAGAAATGAATCAGTCTTGAAACTTCTGAATCACACCTTGTATGTGCGTATCCATGACTACTGTCACCTCAATGTAAGTGACACACAGTGAAACATATACAGGAATTCACTGAAGAACTGTAAATCTATCGTTTACAAAGAGAAAGAAACGTCAGTAGATTGTTTCAGACAGATTGTTAAGCTTTCCCGCAGGTTGGTTAATGTAAAAACGACACCCTTCGAATTAATGTCGAGAATTTCGGAGAAATGAACGGTACTATTACACATGTACTAGTAATACAAATCACTCAGTCGTTAAAATCAGTGTCTGATTTCCGTTATAAATGAGAAACGCTGTAACTGATGGGTCTGCTTCGCGTAGTGCGTGATGGCAGAAACTCATCTGTCTGCCCTCCATCACATGACAGAAATGGTGTCTGAAACAGTGGCGTCGCAAGATAGGGACAGTGAGGCCTACACATATGTATGAAACGAATGTCACTACACAGGCTGCAAATCTCTCACTGGTGACTTTGGATGAAAAAGAAAAAAAAATCACAAAGATTATTTTGCTGGCCTACATAAGGCTCGACACGGTGAAAAAGTAGGACAGTGATATTAATTTTTAGTATAACGTTTATTTCTCTCTATCGCAAGTTTATAAAATTATATTATCGATTTCAAATATGCTAACATTCATCTTCCGATCTGAGACAGAATTTCAATATTTGATGCCGAGAACTCATTAGAGAAAGCGACAGTAACCCATCAACTTTCTATCATCACTTAAAGACACAACGGCACACAGTGGGCGATGTAAGGAAGGCTGTCGAGGTTTCACACATCGGAAAAAAAGGAGTACTGACGAATTTTCTTGAAGATATCTAAAGATATTCACATAAAAAATAACACTCAAGAAATTCTAAATAAACAGATCGATTTGAAACACGAATATTACACACAAAATTATATTGAAATTATCCTCACAAACACGAGATGAGTAGAAAACAAAATTTCCAGTCATATTAGAGATAATGTTACCATGAAATTAAAAAGAGCCTCTGGTAAACATAGGTTTAAGAATAAAACAATACAGGGAAATTGTTGTAAACTTCGAGCACCACAACACTATCTGGCACAACCAATAAAAAAGTTTTAAATTACATACGACCGTAGAACCACCTACATACCTATCATATAAACAATGTAGTACAGATGGTAAGAGCAAAGATATAACCTATAGAATACCGTAGAAGTAAACAGCCTGTAACCAAATAACATCGCTGAATCGACTGTGAATTCAGCTGTCAAGTAACGTCCTTATCATTACTTTTATAAATAACTGCTCCAGCAAAAGTTTAACACCTACCATAGGTCCACCAACAACAAAGGAGCAAACTTATACAGTTGTGTGACACCAAGTGAGACAATCGACGTCGTATGGATATCAAGAGCACCTGATGTACATAGCAAATCAAAATTCTACAATACGGTAAATTATCGAGTACAAAATTTGAAATATCCTACCACAATACATACTTTCCACTGATAACCTGAAGATGGCAGTGACGCCGAAAATAGACGCAAACACGAAGTGTTTTGGTCTCATATAACAACATAGAAAAAATATGGTTCATAAGAAGGTCTATCTACATGCAATAAGTACAATATGTATATAGAGGGAAGTGACAAAGGAGACACCATAAAATAGCGCTAGAGAGTAGAACATGCCACATACAGTATTGTACATTCAGGCACTGAATCAGAAAACTCTGTGTGGTTCGCTATGCTGTTGTTTAATATACAAAGAGGCATGCATTTACTAGAGACCACCAACTACATAAAAAATTAACATATTAAAACAAAGCATTTACAGAAGAATGTTGGTAAGTTTACCTGTGGAAGTAAGAGTTCAACAGCTGAAAATTTGGGGAGAAGAGTTAAGCAGACAAAAGAATAACTCTAAAGAGCAAGCTGTTCATTGATAATGGAAGTTGCTCTTTAATAAATTACGAACACATTTAAAAAATAAAATACAAGGTACATAAGAACAAAGCTGTACTGTTAAAAAGTTCGTTTCACATTATTAAATTACGAGTTAAATTAACAAATGAAACCTAAAATTCAGGAGGCAAGGCAGGGTACACTGAGTCATCGGTAGACGCCGCTGGATTGTGCCATTTAGTAGTTTTGACAAAGGCCCACATTGTCTCCGGGAAGAAATGAAAGGTGGTTAAAAAATTACGAGAATGAATGGTGAAGAACGGGCTGCCATCAGATTAATGGCGGGTTGCATGCAGCCCACGGGCAACGCTCTGTTTGTCTGTGTTCTATCGTGTTAGGCTACGGCCACACGAGCGCGTTTCCCACGCTCTTAATGCGGAAATTCACGCAGATATTATAGATCACTCCTTGTTGGACGGGCCTGTCCACATGACGTGTTTCCACATGCTGCACGCTCCAGGACTTCTGTGTTCATGCGGCGTGAACGTGCTGGAGTGCATTCGATCTGTGTCCCCCCCTCCCCCCCCCCCACACACACACATGTTGGACGATGGCCAATAGTCCGGAGAGCGCACTGCGTTTTTATGGTCTGCCTGAGGAAGGAGCCTTCAAGGAAGAACTGTGGCTCCTAATCGGTTACACATGTAGCAACGCAGTGCAGCGACCGGTGGTTTATCTGAATTCTGTTAATGTGCCTTCCTTGCATTACTTATATTAGTTACTAATTACTGTATTTCGTATAGGGTAACGCAATTAGTGATACATTAACACTCCATTTGTGTTGCACTATGTCACCACTGCTTTGACAATCCCCCTGTGGAAGAGACGATGTAACTTTGTGGAACAGTCTGTGTGCAGGTGTCACGACATACCAGGGTACATGGACAGGGCATTCGGGAGGTGGTTGCAGACAGACCGAACCATTACAACATTATTGTCGCTGCACTCTTCTTGCTACGTCTTATAAAGTGTCAAAATGTAGCATCTGGAAGGTGGAGTAATGATTATGGGAGTGCAGAAACACCGATGGCTGTGCAACACGAGAGCCACAAAGTAGAAAACCACAGATAAAACGACAATCTTTGCAAGCTGTTAAAAGGCCTTTTAGGGAGAAAAGTGTGGTGGAATGGATGACAAGCAGAAATAAGATCTTGCTGAGCACAGAAAATAAATATTTCATTAACATTTGCAACCAGTATACACTGAAAAGTATTCATGAATAAAATGTCACCAAGACAGTTTTTAGACTAAAAATACTAGTCTTCAGTGTAGTGGAACAAAGCCAGTTCAGGGTCATTTTCATTGACAGGTTTCCTCCCCCCCCCTTCCCTAGAATAAAGTCAAGGTCTCCCCTCTCCAAAGTCAAATTCAAGGTCACAAAATGGCATAATGTGGCAGATGAGATGGCAGGTAAGGTGGCAGATACGATGGCATGCAGTGGCATACAGGATGGCAGATTATAACTTCAGATAGTTGTGGCACTGCAGTCACCAACCCTGAGGTACTATTCTCCTCCACCAACCGAGTCACTTGTGGTCTGTTGGCCTTAGTGGCAGGACCATGAAGTGACAGCGGAAATCAGCTGGGCAGAACAAGAGGAAGATGAATATGACTATGTGTAATTACTACTAATCATAACCTCCCACAGCCGCGCGGGATTAGCCGTGCGGTCTAAGGCGCTGCAGTCATGGACTGTGCGGCTGATCCCAGCGGAGGTTCGAGTCCTCCCTCGGGCATGGGTGTGTGTGTTTGTCCTTAGGATAATTGATGTTAAGTAGTGTGTAAGCTTAGCGACTGATGACCTTAGAAGTTAAGTCCCATAAGATTTCACACACATTTGAACATAACCTCCCACTGTTAATTGTATGTGTGTACAAGTACTTCTCACTTTTTTTCTTTTTCCCCATCGCAGTGCCGTACTGAGATATCGGAGCAGTGCATTCAACTCATCAAGCTCCCATTACATGAACTGTCACTTGTACAGCCACAGCAGTGCACAGATAGTGTTGAGCCACATGTAAGTGTTTTGTTGAGCACTCCACCACTAGTTGGGTCACAGCTGCTGGCTACCAGGTATATCTGATCAGAACACACAACCAATCATCAAGCCACTGCAAGTAGTCTGCAACTATTTGTCATGACTTATAATACATGTGAATATAGGCATATAGGCAGACAGTAAATACAAAGCAGTAATGGAAACAGAGAATGTCAAACATAGTATCAGAGTGCAATTTGACAAGATGGGTTGGAGCATGCTATGTTGTGCAATGCTCTACAACAGTGCTCACCTGACAAAAGAGTATGAACATCTCATTCTACCATCAACCTAGATGACATTAAGGTAGCCATCATAGTTTTGTATGCAAAGGCAACACTCGAGATAGGATCTGTAGACCCATCCATTTAGGTAAGGTATTCAAGTACTGTGGACTCAAGTGACAAAGAGGGTGCAGCATCAGGTGTGTTAGACAAACTGAATGACTTAGAACAGTGTATAAGAGCATACATCTGTGCAGTACCTAAGTATTAACTCCACAGATGCTGAATTTATGGCGTATAAGAAGCAATTATTTGGGCAACATTGTAGGTGACTTAGTGCACCCAACATACAAAGAAATGCCGTTTGGTGTAGCCATGCAGTCTGAGGCACCTTTCCACGCACTAATGAGTTCTTCTTGACCAATCATGAATGAGGTTGAGATACCTAGTAAATGCAGAGCAACAATGTTAGTTGTTAGTTTAAGTGGAAGTATACTGCATATTCCGAATTGAAGCATCAGCCTATATGTTGAACACATCCATTAAATTACTACACAAGGAGAATCCAACATGCGCAAAATGTCTAGTTAGCAATTTACAGCTTTATCTGCAACATATGTTGGCATCCCTATTTTAGAGCTCATCAGATCATTTAGTAGAATCGAGAGCCTCTGCCACCTGAGCAGTTATTTTACAGCCTCACTTCAAAAACAATGAACTAACAAACTGAGCTCTACATCTGCACTGGGACAACAACAAGTGTATTCTTGAAGTGGCAGAACCTGAGTAGGCCCTGTACAAGTCCTCCATTTCCAGTGCAAAAGTGGACAGTTACATGTCATTCATTCTAACTCAGAGGAGGATAAAAAAAGGAAGAGTTAATATTGGGAATGAGCGTTGATTAGGTAAAAGGCCACAGTCCTTAGCTCACTTGACATTTGTCTTGATTTTGATTTCTTCCTTCCTTATTTCCTGCACAGCCATACATGGCATCCCTGATGGGGATATCTTTGAAGATCATATTCTCCGCAGTTATGGGAGAAGTGAAACTGTAAAGCTGTACAGCTGTAAAGCTGTGCAGCTGTAAAGCTGTGCAACTAAAAGCTGTGCAACTAAAATCTGTGCAACTGTCAAGCTGTGCAACTGTAAATCTGTGCAGCTATAAAGCTGTGCAACTGTAAAGCTGTGCAACTGTAAAGCTGTGCAACTGTCAAGCTGTGCAACTGTAAAGCTGTGCAACTGTCAAGCTGTGCAGCTGTCAAGCTGTGCAGCTGTAAAGCTGTGCAACTGTAAAGCTGTGCAACTGTAAAGCTGTGCAACTGTAAAGCTGTGCAACTGTAAAGCTGTGCAACTGTAAGGCTGTGCAGCTGTAAGACACTGGTAGACAGGGTTAAAATGAGAAGTGAAACTGTAAAGCTGTACAGCTGTAAAGCTGTGCAGCTGTAAAGCTGTGCAACTAAAAGCTGTGCAACTAAAATCTGTGCAACTGTCAAGCTGTGCAACTGTAAATCTGTGCAGCTATAAATCTGTGCAACTGTAAAGCTGTGCAACTGTAAAGCTGTGCAACTGTCAAGCTGTGCAACTGTCAAGCTGTGCAACTGTAAAGCTGTGCAACTGTCAAGCTGTGCAGCTGTAAAGCTGTGCAACTGTAAAGCTGTGCAACTGTAAAGCTGTGCAACTGTAAAGCTGTGCAACTGTAAAGCTGTGCAACTGTAAAGCTGTGCAACTGTAAGGCTGTGCAGCTGTAAGACACTGGTAGACAGGGTTAAAATGATATTTGAACTATCTCTGAAATGTGCTAGAACTGTGTGGATCTGCTGTGACGAGATGTTAGTTGCTTAATGTTGCATACAACAAATGGAGAGACTAAGAGCTCAATTTTTAATGGCATGTGCAAAGAAATGTTAAATAAAATTCGTATGTGCAGTCCTTGGACAGCTAGTGCTGATTTCATTGGGTAACGAGACAATGCCGTGCAGGAGGCAGAGCAGAGGGAGTACTTCAGCAGGGCCAGTGCTGGGCGTAAGATGCAGCAGCCAGGCTGCAGCGAAAACATTACCTTAGCAGAGATGAAGCAATGAGAAATTCAGCACTCCTGAAACCTGTACCTCATGCCAGCTTCAGCAACGGCGGGAAGCAGAGTTTCTTAGTGCAAGAACATAGTATGAAGCAGATTAGAGTGTGCGTTACACCCACTCAGTGTAGTTTAATGTTTGCAGTGTCTAGTGAAAGGGTCTGAATAGCCTGAATGTGTTTGCAGCGTTTAGTGTAATAACTTCTCCATTGAGAAACTCTTGTATAAGATTTCCAAATTTTCTAAATTGTTAAATGGATAGCGAAGGGGAGAGAAGATATCCTCTTAGAAGTAGGGAAGGGGTGCAAGTGGATAATGGTAGGGAAAATCCCTCAGACCAGCTATAACAATTGCAAATAGATAATACTGGATAAGATCCTTCTAATCAGATATTAGCAGTGGATAGTGGTGTTAGAAATATTGTTCATAAAAGGGTGGTTGGTTCAAATGGCTCTGAGCACTATGGGACTTAACATCTATGGTCATCAGTCCCCTAGAACTTAGAACTACTTAAATCTAACTAACCTAAGGACATCACACAACACCCAGTCATAAAAGGGTGGACTCGGTTTTAAACAACTACACTGAAAATGAAAATTATGTCGCGCCTGACCACAATGACATGGTAAATTGGAATGAAAAAGAAAAGAAACAGGATGTGGTGTCGACATTTCCAGTGAGTCGACAGTAGAACAGCGTAGATTAAGCTATGGTAGTGCATCAGCCTGTAGTCTGCCAAATGAGAATATTAGTGATGATGATAATGATGTGGGGGACGACATTCAAAGTCAGATGCAAGGAATGATTAACATAATAAAATAAAAAAGAAGTAGGGCATAAAAACTCATCAGAATCTAGATGAAGGACAAACGAGCCCCATGAAAACTTCAGGGCCTTGGATGGGAAAGTCATGAAACTTAAAGCTAATACTGACTACATTATCAAGGGAAAGGACAAAAAAAATTTTACAATTTAAGTCAGTGCAAGAATGAGAGAAATAGTAAGATCAATGAAGAATCCAATATTCACAATGAAATGAACAGCCGTTATAGGCAACTCGAAGTCCATTCAGTTAGTAACGAACATTTAGCACCTGAAACTGGTAATTAAGTATTTGATGTACAACATAATATTGGTGAAATTTTTGATACAAATGATCAAAGTAAACATACTAGAAATGTATCGAAACAAAGGTTAAAGTTTGTAAACTCAGTATTATTGAACAGACAGCTCAGGATATACATATTAAATCAATGTCTGAAGAAACGTCTCGATATAATAATAGTATTTCCTACGTGGAATACAATATGTGATCAAAAGCATCCGGAGACCTGGTTGAAAATTACTTAAATGTTCGTGGCGCCCTCCATCGGTAATACTGGAATTCAGTGCGGTGTTGGTCCACCTTTAGCATTGATGACAGCTTCCACTCTCGCAGGAATACGTTCAATCAGGTGCTGGAAGGTTTCTTGGAGAATGGCAGCCCATTCTTCACGCAGTGCTGCACTGAGGAGAGGTATCGATGTCGGTCGGTGAGACCTGGCACGGAGTCGGCGTTCCAAAACATCCCAAAGGTGTTCTATAGGATTCAGGTCAGGATTCTGTGCAGGTCAGTCTATTACAGGGATGTTATTGTCGTGCAACCACTCCTCCATGGGCCGTGCGTTATGAATAGGTGCTCGATCATGTTGAAAGATGCAATCGCCATCCCCGAACTGCTCTTCAACAGTGGGAAGCAAGAAGGTGCTTAAAACATCAATGTAGGCCTGTCTGTGATAGTGTGACGCAAAACAACAAGGGGTGCAAGCTCCCTCCATGAAAAAATCGACCACACCATAACACCACTGCATTCGAATTTTCCTGTTGGCACTACACACGCTGCCAGATGACGTTCACCGGGCATTCACCATAGCCACACCCTGCCATCAGATCGCTACATTGTGTACCGTGATTCGTTACTCCACACAACGTTTTTCCACTGTTCAATAGTCCAATATTTAGGTTCCTTTCACAAAGCGAGGCGTCGTTTGGCATTTCCCGGTGTGATGTGTGGCTTATGAGCAGCTGCTCGACCACGATATCCAAGTTTTCTCACCTCCCGCCTAACTCTCATAGTACCTGCAGTGGACTCCAATGCAGTTTGGAATTCCTGTGTGATGGTCTGGATAGATGTCTGCCTGTTACACATTACGACCCTCTTGAACTGTCTGCGGTCTCTGTCAGTCAACAGACGAGGTCGGCCTGCACGCTTTTGTGCTGTACGTGTCCCTTCACGTTTCCACTTCACTATCATATCGGAAACAGTGGACCTAGGGATGTTTAGGAACATGGAAATCTCGCGTACAGACGTATGACACAAGTGACACCCAATCACCCGACCATGTTCGAAATCCGTGAGTTCTGCGGAGCGCCCCATTCTGCTCTCTCACGATGTCTAATGACTACTGAGGTCGCTGATATGGAGTACCTGGCAGTAGGTGGCAGAACAGTGCACCTAGTATTGACAACGTAAGTTTTTGGCGGTGTCAGTATACTTTTGATCACATAGTGTACATTTGTAAAGAGAGTGTAGGTGTGATTCACATCAGTTTGAGAGGAGTCACAGAAAATATAAAGAATTTTGTTAAAGTAGTTAAGGGAACTGTAACCACCGAAGTCAGTCGACTTACCAGGAGGATTACACCCCAACTAAATTTGCAGAATGACTGGGATAAGAGAACATTGTCATTACAGAAAGCGATGCAGCAGGTTCAATCGCTGTAGACAGAGTTCATGGTGTGTCAACACAAAGGAACATGCAGTCACTGCTATTCATGCATCATTTAGAGGCAAACATTATATTTATGTGGGCACAACGAAAAATATTCCAATGGGTTATGTGTAAACTTAATCAGGCAAGTGAGCACAGTGGTTAACAAAAATAGACGAAGTGTTGTTGATTTGCAGCTAAAAGTAGTAGCTGGCAAAAGAAAATGCATTGTTGTAGTGTTGCAGCAAATAAAGTATGAATACCAACCTCAGGGGTGATTGCACTGCTAGTGATACGTTGGGATCCAGCACAGCGTTCCTATTACCTTCCTGAAGCCACCGATTCCATATTCTGCTAACAGTCATTGGATCTCGACAAACGCGAGCAGCAATGTCGCGAAACGATAAACCGCAATCGCGATAGGATACAATACGACCTTTATCAAAGTCGGAAACGTGATGGTACGCATTTCTCTTCTTACATGAGGCATTACAACAACGTTTCACCAGGCAACGCCGGTCAACTGCTGTTTGTGTATGAGAAATCGGTTGTAAACTTTCCTTATGTCAGCACGTTGTAGGTGTCGCCATCGGCGCGCCAACCTTGCGTGAATGATCTGAAAAGCTAATCATTTGCATATACACAGCATCTTCTTCCTGTCGGTTAAATTTGACGTCTGTAGCACGTCATCTTCGTGGTGTAGCAATTTAAATGGCCAGTAGTGTAGGTTTTGATGAGCGTTTTTGCGAGTATCAAAATATGTGACGTAAATGGCTGTATCTTTTGACTACTTTGAGTTATATGTTTCGAAATAAATTCCCTCAAAGCAAATATGCTCTCAGCTGTGTTAGGTACAAATGTAATGTCCAATACCGCGCGGGGTAGCCGTGCGGTCTATGGCGCCTTGCACAGTTCGCACGGCTGCTTCCGTCGGAGTTTCGAATCCTCCCTCGGGCATGGGTGCGTGTGTTGTCTTTAGCGTAAGTTAGCTTAAGTTAGATTAAGTAGTGTGTAAGCTTAGGGACCGATGACCTCAGCGGTTTGGTGCCATAGGACTTACCACAAATTTAAAAATTTTTACTATCCGCTGGTGACAAACGAAAATTTGCGTCATACCGGAACTCGGACCCGAATTTTCCACGAGTGGTCGCCTTAACCATTATGCTATCCGTGCACGCCTCCCGCACTGACCGTAAGTTCTACAGGGCTATTACAAATGATTGAAGCGATTTCATAAATTCACTGTAGCTCCATTCATTGACATATGGTCACGACACGCTACAGATACGTAGAGAGACTCATAAAGTTTTGTTCGGCTGAAGCCGCACTTCAGGTTTCTGCCGCCAGAGCGCTCGAGAGCACAGTGAGACAAAATGGCGACAGGAGCCGAGAAGCGTATGTCGGGCTTGAAATAAACTCATATCAGTCAGTCATAACAGTGCAACGACACTTCAGGACGAAGTTCAACAAAGATCCACCAACTGCTAACTCCATTTGGCGATGGTATGCGCAGTTTAAAGCTTCTGGATGCCTCTGTAAGGGGAAATCAACGGGTAGGCCTGCAGTGAGCGAAGAAACGGTTGAACGCGTGCGGGCAAGTTTCACGCGTAGCCCGCGGAAGTCGAGGAATAAAGCAAGCAGGGAGCTAAACGTACCACAGCCGACGGTTTGGAAAATCTTACGGAAAAGGCTAAAGGAGAAGCCTTACCGTTTACAATTGCTACAAGCCCTGACACCCGATGACAAAGTCAAACGCTTTGAATTTTCTGCGCGGTTGCAACAGCTCATGGAAGAGGATGCGTTCAGTGCGAAACTTGTTTTCAGTGATGAAGCAACATTTTTTCTTAATGGTGAAGTGAACAGACACAATGTGCCAGAACTGCGAGCTCGCATCAACGATGCTTTCGAACTCATTGATGGGGACATGCTGCGCCGAGTGTGGGAGGAACTTGATTATCAGCTTGATGTCTGCCGAATCACTAAAGGGGCACATATCGAACATTTGTGAATGCCTAAAAAGATTTTTTGAGTTTTTGTATGTGTGTGCAAAGCATTTTGAAAATATCTCAAATAATAAAGTTATTGTAGAGCTGTGAAATCGCTTCAATCATTTGTAATAACCCTGTATATGTAAAAGCGTCAACATCACTACACCCTAGTCTCCTACATTTATCACGAAATGCTTGCAGGGTTTACTCTGTATTCCCGCATCAGTCAGAAATGTGACATATGGACATGGTGAAGTTTGGGTCGGTCTGGGGCATGTGCGCGAGTAGCCTAATGGTTAAGGTGGCCGCTCGCGGTATGCGGGAGATCCGGCTTTGCGTCCCGGTCCGACACTAATTTTCACGTGTCACCAACAGGTAGCTCATCCGCCCATAATACAGCCGAGGCCAGGTTATTCGAATTCAGCGATTTTTTCCATTTAAAATAATAACACAGAAAACTAGTCAAAATTATATCACGTTATCGCAAAAGAAAGATTTGCAAAGACTGAAGTCGGCTGAAAGGTGCCGAAAGAAATTTTGGTAACAAAAAATCTGAAGGTGGCTGTCAATTTATTTTTCTCCTCTCTGGTGGTGGAGTATTTATTGCTGTCAGAGGTAGTTTGCCTTGTGGCGAAATTGTTCGTGTGAAATAGTATGGGTAGAGGTTGTACCTGACAATCGGCCTAACTATTAATTGGATCGTTTTACCGACCCCCACCCCACTCAGAAGGTATAGTTGATGAACAGTTCAAAGAAAACCTGAGTCTCATTTCAAATAAGTACCCCGCTCATACAATTATAGTCGGAGGTGACTTTAATCTACCCTCGATATGCTGGAAAAATTATACATTTGAAGCCGGCGGCAGGCATAAAACGTCATCCGAAATTGTACTGAATGCTTTCTCAGAAAATTATATTGAACAATTATTTCATGAGCCCACTCGAACCGTAAATGCTTGCGAAAGCATACTGGACCTTTTTCCAACAAATAATCCTGGACAAATAGTGAGTAATGTGACGAATACAGGGATTCGCGACCACAAGGCAGTTGCTGCTAGGCTGAATACCGTAACACCTACAACCATCAAAAAGAAACCCAAAGTATATCTATTTAAAAAAGCTGATAAAAATGCTCTTAACACCTTTTTAAGAGACAGTCTTCACTCCTTCTGACCTGATCATGTAAGTGTAGAAGTGTTGTGGAATGTTTTCAAAGAGATAGTATCGACAGCAATTGAGGGATATATACCACATAAATTAATAAATGATGGTACTGATCCCCCATGGTACACAAAGCGGGTCAGATCGTTGTTGCAACGAAAAAAGCATGCCAAATTTAAAAGAATGCAAAATCCCCAAGATTGGCAAAGTTTTACAGAAGTTCGAAATACGGCGCGTGCTTCAATGCGAGATGCTTTTAATAACTTCCGCAATGAAATTTTGTCTCGAAATCTGGCAGAAAACCCAAAGAGATTCTGGTCATACATAAATCACACCAGTGGCAAGACGCAATCAATACCTTCACTGTGCGATAACAACGGTGAAGTCACTGATGACAGTGACACTAAAGCAGAGTTATTAACCACGGTTTTCCGAAACTCCTTCACCAAAGAAGACGAAGTAAATATTCCTGAATTCCAATCAAGAGCAACTGCCAAGAAGAGAAACATAGAAATAGATATCCTCGGAGTAACGAAGCAGCTTAAATCACTTAATAAAGGCAAGGCCTCCGGTCCAGATTGTATACCAGTCAGGTTCCTCTCAGAGTATGCTGATAAAATAGCTCCATATTTAGCAATTATATAAAACCACTCGCTCACAGAAAGTTCCGTACCTAAAGACTGGAAAATTGCTCAAGTCACACCAATACCCAAAAAGGCAAGTAGGAGTAGTCCGATGAATTACAGGCCTATTTCACTGACGTCGATTTGCAGTAGGGTTTTGGAACATATACTGTATTCGAACATTATGAAGTACCTCGAAGAAAACGATTTATTGACACATAGTCAGCACGGTTTCAGAAGATAGCGTTCTTGTGATACTCAACCAGCTCTTTATACTCATGAAGTTATAAGTGCTATCGACAGGGGATGTCAAATTGATACCATATTTTTAGATTTCCAGAAGGCTTTCGACACCGTTCCTCACAAGCATCTACCCAAACTGCTTGCCTACGGAGTATCGCCTCAGTTGTGTGACTGGATTCGTGATTTCCTGTCAGAAAGGTCACAGTTAATAATAACAGACGGAAAGTCATCGAGTAAAACAGAATTAATTTCCGGCGTTCCCTAAGGAAGTGTTATAGGCCCTGTATTGTTCCTGATCTATACTAACGACATAGGAGACAATCTGAGTAGCCGTCCTAGATTGTTTGCAGAAGATGCCGTCATTTACCGTCTTGTAAAGTCATCAGATGATCAAAACGACTTGCAAAATGATTTAGGTAAGACATCTGTATGGTGCGAAAAGTGGCAATTGACCCTGAATAAAGAAAAGTGTGAAGTTATTCACATGAGCACTAAAAGGAATCAGCTAAATTTCGATTACGTGATAAGTCACACAAATCTGAAGGCTGTAAATTCAACTAAATACTTACGGATTACAATTACAAATAACCTAAATTGGAACGATCACATAGATAATATTGTGTGTAGAGCAAACCAAAGACTGCGATTCATTGGCAGAACACTTAGAAGTTGCAACAGGTCTACTAAAGAGAATGCTTACACCACGATTGTCCGCCCTATTCTGGAGTATTGCTGTTCGGTGTGGGATCCGCGTCAGGTGGAACTGCGGAAAAGTACAAAGAAGGGCAGCTCGTTTTGTATTATCGCGAAATAGGGGAGATCGTGTCACAAACGTGATACGTGAATTGGAGTGGCAATCATTAAAACAAAGGCGTTTTTCGTTGCGACGGGATCTTCTCATGAAATTTCAATCACCAGTTTTCTCTTCTGATTGCGAAAACAATCTGTTGGTACCCACCTACATAGGGAGAAATGATCATCACGATAAAATAAGAGAAATGAGGGCTCGCACAGAAAAATTTAAGTGCTCGTTTTTCCCGCGTGCCCTTCGAGAGTGTAACGGTAGAGAGACAGCTCGAAGGTGGTTCCTCTGCCAGGCACTTTATTGTGAATAACAGAGTAATCACGTAGATGTAGATAGATACGAGTCGTTTTTAATTACTTTTGAAATGTTCTCCACATACTAAACATAATTGCTGATATTAATATTACTTACTGGCCCTGGTCCGATTGTAGTCCCACCACAGGCAGAACTTGTTTGTCGGTTTGGGGGCGTTTCCTGGAATAAAACATATTTTAAGACGTAGTACAAAGAATAAACTGTGAACAAAGCATACAAAACAAAAAATAGGTAAAATGTGCTAGGTGTTTGGGCAGGGGAATTCTAGACTGTATTTGAAATAAAATTTTGTTTTATTTGACGAAAGCTTTAACAAATTTATAATTCTTGGTTGGAAGTTGACAATTAAGCCAGTGCTAATTGTTCCATACATGCTTAGACCCAATCGGTAGGGAACTCAAGTTTATAGTTATTTTCTATTTTTATTCCTAGAACCTAGATTATTTTTAGAAGCTATGTTTAGATACTGGACAGGAAAATGGCAATATTACAGAGATTCATATCAAACTAAAAGGACTATTTTGTTAGCTACTCATTCTGTAAACTATGTATTTTTTTATTTGTTTTATCCAGTAAATTATTTTTAGTGCACTGTTAGTACATATGACATAGGACAGGTCAGTGATAATTTAATCTACATCACTATATAAAGGCAAGTTGTAGTTCTTGACCGATTTATTTCTTATTTTTACAAGATACTCTAATAAGCTTTCAGACAGACATAGATTACATTTTTAATTAGATATCGTCAATAAATACATATGTAATGTATAAAGGGGAAACACTGTTATCAAAAATCTCGAAAAGCCATTGACCGATTTATTTCAAATTTTTGCATGATGCTCTAATAAATATTCAGACAAATATTGGCTATATATATATATATATATATATATATATATATATATATATATATATATATATATATATATATATATATACTCCTGGAAATTGAAATAAGAACACCGTGAATTCATTGTCCCAGGAAGGGGAAACTTTATTGACACATTCCTGGGGTCAGATACATCACATGATCACACTGACAGAACCACAGGCACATAGACACAGGCAACAGAGCATGCACAATGTCGGCACTAGTACAGTGTATATCCACCTTTCGCAGCAATGCAGGCTGCTATTCTCCCATGGAGACGATCGTAGAGATGCTGGATGTAGTCCTGTGGAACGGCTTGCCATGCCATTTCCACCTGGCGCCTCAGTTGGACCAGCGTTCGTGCTGGACGTGCAGACCGCGTGAGACGACGCTTCATCCAGTCCCAAACATGCTCAATGGGGGACAGATCCGGAGATCTTGCTGGCCAGGGTAGTTGACTTACACCTTCTAGAGCACGTTGGGTGGCACGGGATACATGCGGACGTGCATTGTCCTGTTGGAACAGCAAGTTCCCTTGCCGGTCTAGGAATGGTAGAACGATGGGTTCGATGACGGTTTGGATGTACCGTGCACTATTCAGTGTCCCCTCGACGATCACCAGTGGTGTACGGCCAGTGTAGGAGATCACTCCCCACACCATGATGCCGGGGGTTGGCCCTGTGTGCCTCGGTCGTATGCAGTCCTGATTGTGGCGCTCACCTGCACGGCGCCAAACACGCATACGACCATCATTGGCACCAAGGCAGAAGCGACTCTCATCGCTGAAGACGACACGTCTCCATTCGTCCCTCCATTCACGCCTGTCGCGACACCACTGGAGGCGGGCTGCACGATGTTGGGGCGTGAGCGGAAGACGGCCTAACGGTGTGCGGGACCGTAGCCCAGCTTCATGGAGACGGTTGCGAATGGTCCTCGCCGATACCCCAGGAGCAGCAGTGTCCCTAATTTGCTGGGAAGTGGCGGTGCGGTCCCCTACGGCACTGCGTAGGATCCTACGGTCTTGGCGTGCATCCGTGCGTCGCTGCGGTCCGGTCCCAGGTCGACGGGCACGTGCACCTTCCGCCGACCACTGGCGACAACATCGATGTACTGTGGAGACCTCAGGCCCCACGTGTTGAGCAATTCGGCGGTACGTCCACCCGGCCTCCCGCATGCCCACTATACGCCCTCGCTCAAAGTCCGTCAACTGCACATACGGTTCACGTCCACGCTGTCGCGGCATGCTACCAGTGTTAAAGACTGCGATGGAGCTCCGTATGCCACGGCAAACTGGCTGACACTGACGGCGGCGGTGCACAAATGCTGCGCAGCTAGCGCCATTCGACGGCCAACACCGCGGTTCCTGGTGTGTCCGCTGTGCCGTGCGTGTGATCATTGCTTGTACAGCCCTCTCGCAGTGTCCGATATTTACTAGCAACTGAATTATCCATTTACAAAAGCTAGACCTTGTTGAAGCAGGAAATTTTCTATCAAGAATGCAGCATCCTAGGTTGCAGTTTTTTGCTTTTTCTAAAATGGAAATAGCGTCTAGTAAGTACTTCCCATAATAGCAGAAGTTTCCTATCTTTAATTACACTTAGTTATATAGCCATCAGGAGTGATTCATTAGAGCAGCATACTATTGGAGTGTATGTTTTAGTTTGCTTATATCCGTGACAATTCTACCCAATTATGGGAGTCTTCAAAACGTGGTCTCTGAATGAACGATTCTCCCTAGGTTAACAGTGTTGAATCTCACTGTAGTCTACAGAGTTTTCCTTCTGAAATGCCACAGTCAGTCTCATGTCTTCGGTTTTGTATGTGTATAAAGACCGTTTTCCACCTTCCCTATCGCTGCTAGTTTCCCCAGAATAACAGAACTCTCTTTGTGTTAACACTTCCTAACTAATTATACCGAGAAACAATCAGTACAGTGTTGTTTTTATAAAGTACACACATTCTATGGTGTAAAAGTTGACAGAACAGCTCTGTATTAAGAACGGTATATATATTTAAGAGCAAATGCTCCAAACAGGAAATAGCTACCCTTCTTGTTGACAGAGGTTTCAGTTGTGAATAGCAAAACCTCTTAAAATCAAACCAAGGTGGAGCAATATGGTACAGATATTATGTGGTTTTCATTCTGTTTGTATCTAGGCTGGATAAGAGAAGAGAAGGATACCTCTAGAAAACGACTGATATTGAGACACGTTTTAAAATTAAAAAAAAAAAGAAAGCCGTATATAAATAGCTTGAGAGTCTGCTAGAGAAGAAATGGGAAAGATGGGCACATATTTCTGAAGTCTAACCACTTGGTCAACAAGCAATAATGTGTACCTTCCTCCTGGATAGCAGTCAGTACATGTGGGAGATGATTGCAGGTGCTTAAGCTACCTACCCAACACACCCATTCACAGCAGCTTACTCACTATATGCCCAAGAGCGCTTTCGTAGATGTATATTGTGTAATGAAAACTATAGTGCGATGTATATTGTGCAATGAAAACTATAGTGACAGACTGAGCTGAAATCAAGTCTTACGTCTTGGTTAGGCTGACAAGTGGTAACCTGATTTTAAACTGCCAAAGTCAATAACCAATGCGATATAGTAAGAACAGAACTAATTTGCTCTGAAAAATCAAATTTACATGTTCATCTTAAGGTGACTCCTCTTCATACACTATGACTATTAAAGAACAATTTCTTGTTTTCCTAATGTATTGCAATTAGTGAAACTGTGCAAGTTGCGAATCAGTTCATAGTTTTGACAGTTTGGGAAAACCGAGCAAACAAATTAAAAACGCAGGTAAAAATCTTTCTTGAATACCTGCTATACTGCGTAAGACAATCAGTGAGATTAAACAGCACAGTGTGCGGTTAAGTGAAATATGCGGACACCGACTGATGATGGTGTCACATCATTCATTTACACGTAAAGCGAATATAAAAAGGAATTGAGTTTTGGTCAAAGCAGAATATCCCTAACATATTTGAACCGTACGGAACGTGGGTAAGATGAGATACCGATACCTTATTTAAATTATCTTTTCAAGCTCCACTTTTGCGAGCCACTTAGATAAACTGCCAAACCTATGGTACATATTAGTGTAATATTCGCACGCTGTTTGATGGTTTTTATCAGATACCAAATACATGCTAAATTTTGCATGTAACACAATCTAGGCAATATAGTTAAAGCCGGTTATAACGACGTCGAAGGGACCGACGGTATACGGTTGTTATAGCCGACAGTCGTACCACCCGGGTTTTTGCATAGTTTTTTGATAAAAATTTCGTATTTGTAAATCTTAGGCTGCCATACAGTTAACGCCGGCCGCTGGTGGCCGAGCGGTTCTGGCGCTACAGTCTGGAACCGCGCGACCGCAAAGGTCGCAGGTTCGAATCCTGCCTCGGGCATGGATGTGTGTGTTGTCCTTAGGTTAGGTTTAAGCAGTTCTAAGTTCTATGGGACTTATGACTTCAGCAGTTGAGTCCCATAGTGCTCAGAGCCATTTGAACCATACAGTTAACACTTCAAAAAGTTTTTGAAATGAACATAAACAGTCGCGACCGCAAGAAATCCTTATTTTGTGGAGAGGGAATGAAGATAAAATGCCAGTAAAATGTATGAAACTTGTAATAAGGGAAGACAGAAGTAGCAAGAATGTAAATTGTTCAAGAATGTCGAATACGCTCTTGGATAATGAATGAGATAAAATGCTGGCCACGTTTAAAACGTGTTGTAGGTACTGTGCAGTATAATGGTCACGAGTGTCACAACTTCGTAACAGTTACTGTATTCCAAAAAATAATCAACGATAGCAAAATGAATAGTATTCTACACATAAATTACATGAAGGCCTACATTTTGTCCCCTATTTCTCTGTGAAATGTTATACGAATGTGATACTGTACCTAACTCACTGAAAATATCCAACACACATAATCATAAAGCATCAATAACGAATACACTATTGCTCCACTTCTGTGCTTTCAAAAAATAACTCAGATGGGAATTTAATTTTCTAGTTTTCCACAATCACACAAAAACATTGACATTTAGTCTTCCAACCAGTTGCTTTAAAATGCGATACAGTAAGCATACTACTTAAATGCTTTTTTCGCTTAAAATGTGCGTGCGCATTTTGCATTCGTTCTAACGCCTGATTTGAAACCAAAAATCTGCAGCAAAAAAGAGTTTAAATATAAGTGTTTCATTAATGTTAGTAATCCCCAAATACGTAACAAACAAAAATGAGCATTGGACGTTATCCATATCCATACTTTCGGTACTAATATTGTAAATGCAGAAGTAAGTGTCTGTTCGCTTTCACGACTACACCGTTGAGCCGATTTCGATGAAATTTGGCATGGAGATAGCTTGAACGCTGAGGAAGAACACAGGCTACCTTAGAAAGTGTTTAGTTCGAGACATTTGTTAATTTGAAGAAAATAAAGCGGAATATGGAAAAATAGTTATTCTTTGAAAAAGCTACTTACTGTTTGACTTTTGAACTTTGTCATATTTACGAATGTGCTTTTGTTGTTTGACACGTTATAAACAAGACGATTCAACATAATGAATAAAACACTAATACAACCCCCAACGTCTGTAATCCATACTTCTATTCTAATTTCAGACACAAACCAGTCGCATTTTGGTCGCTGAGCGTCTCTTAGAGCCTCTGGCATGTTTGAAGACTGACAACTATGTTTTTTAAATGATGTACGACAGAGAGGCGTTGTTCCTTCACATATAGGCTGCATTTGGTTATATGGAAGCGTAGCAGCGTATAACAGAGGCAGAATCGTGAGGGTATCTGACGTCATTGCCCATCCAAATGTAAAATTTTTGCTGCATCCAAATTATTTATTTTTTTTTCTTCCTCAGTTTAACTCTATTTAATAATTTTGAGAAGTTCATATTTTACTTTGGTACCGCCACCATCACTCATCGTAACGAAAGTACTGATAATACTCAACAAATCGCGGTCTTTTGATTAGCTTTGCCCCGTCCTTAGTAGTATTCCAAACCGGGCCGGATTCTATCCGCTCGGGACTGTCTGTGTGTGTGTGTGGTCATTATTTTATCGTCAACTACGCGCAAATCGGCGAATTAGCATAAAATAAAGAGAATTACTTGCAGCAAGTGGTCATCGTTTTATCATCAACTACGCGCAAATCGCCGAATTAGCATAAAATAGAAAGAATTATTTGCAGCAAGTGGCCGAACAAACAATAAAGCCATACGAACAATTCATTTCATTTTATTGACAAGCGAACGCAGCTGCGAGAAACAGCTAATAGCAGTTACGTTTCTCCGAAAATGTAATGAAGAGTAGGCCGTTTGGTAAGATAACTTGCAATAAGCGATATCGATTTTTTAGATACCGTTTGTGTACGATTTAGACGGTAGCGTTAGATTTCGCTGTTGTAGCCAATACGATATATACATGTACTATGCAAAAGTTAGTTGTTAAGCCAAAAATACTATAGTTGTCGTTACGATAAAACTAACCATTTCCAGCGTGAATGGATCCGCTCAGGTTATGTCCTTCCAAATGTGAGTTCTCTTTCACAAAAACAAGCCAGAACTGGATCACAGTTCCGCCTCCCAGCGCAAGATGGGCAGTTCTTATTTTCTGTTTATTTTAGCTGTTTTCACTATGTTCAGTGCTTCACAATTTTGACAGCGACGACCAATGAGGCAGCGACGATAAAAGTAGGCCGTAGCGTCTGGCTGCGGCGGGACTGCGCGTCGACGTCCGATGCTGATTGGGCGTCCATATCCGCAGCGACGCCACGCATCTCAGACGTAGTGCAGCCGGCGGCCGCAAGGGGGCAGGCGTTTCCAGCCGGCGCCGCTGTAGAGAGCCTATTTGCCAACCGTAGGGACGTTTCCCTACTCGTAGGGACTCTTGGCTCCTTCTTCCAAAATGCAGGGGCGTAGGAACGGATTCACAATCCCTCTGTAATACTCGGGGAATATATATATATATATATATATATATATATATATATATATATATATATATATATATATATATATATATATGAGAGATGTTTCCTAGTGGGCACACACACACACAAAACATACATATCCACCTCACCCTCCTGGTATTAAAAGAAGAAATCGCACACTAACGAGAAGTCAGAGTGTCCCACCTCAAGTTCGTGTGGAGGAAACACTGATTAAGTTCATAATCTTTTGAAAACTCAGCGTTATTTCCCATGCAGAGCTATAACTGAAGGGCTGAACATTTCTAAATGTCAGGACATTCGCTAGAATGTTTTGAAGCGGAGAAAAAGTCTGTGAAAAGTTTGTCCCACACACATCGACTCCAGAACAAAAGCAACCGTCCGTGGGCGCCTGCTGTGACTTGATTCAAATGCAAACAGCAGACAATTCTTTTCTGGAAAAAATCATCATGGGTGACGAGACTTGGCATTATCCATATGAACCTATTAAATGGTTCAAATGGCTCTGAGCACTATGGGACTTAACTGCTGAGGTCATCAGTCCCCTAGAACTTAGAACTAACCTAAGGACATCACACACATCCATGCCCGAGGCAGGAGTCGAACCTGCGACCGTAGCGGTCGCGCGGTTCCAGACTGTAGCGTCTAGAATCGCTCGGCCACCCCGGCCGGCGAACCTATTAAAAGACGACAAAGTGCAGACTGGCTCTCTCACGGTTTGCCTAGACTGAAGAAGGTGCGAATGACAAAATCCAAAGTGAAGATAATACGTGTCGTATTTTTTGACGCTCACAGCATTATCTACAGTAAGATATTCCCACTGGAACCAATATTATTTTGGTGTCGTGGTATGGTTGTGCAAAAGGATTCAGAGAGTTTGTGATCAAAATGGGAGGGGAGGGATTTCCCCTCGTTGTATATCAATGAGCTCTCTCATGCAGCTGCAATTGTGGTAGAGTTTGCAGCGGCGAAAACATGTACCAGCTCTTAACCAATCCCCATATTAACAGGTTATCAGCAGCACTTCGAGGGCAGAACAGATTTTAGGGTTTCTTATATCAAGGTCGCTGATAAAACTTCTGGGGCATCATGTTACACTTGAAGCAAATATGCCTCGGGGCAGGAGTCGAACCTGCGACCGTAGCGGTCGTACGGTTCCAGACTGTAGCGCCCAGAAGCGCTCGTCCACCCCGGCCGGCGAACCTATTAAAATACGACAAAGTGCAGACTGGATCTCTCATGGTTTGCCTAGACTGAAGAAGGTGCGAATGACAAAATCCAAAGTGAAGATAATACGTGTCGTATTTTTTGACGCTCACAGCATTATCTACAGTAAGATATTTCCACTGGAACCAATATTATTTTGGTGTCGTGGTATGGTTGTGCAAAAGGATTCAGAGAGTTTGTGATCAAAATGGGAGGGGAGGGATTTCCCCTCGTTGCATATCATGCAGCTACAATTGTGGTAGGGTTTGCAGCGGCGAAAACATGTACCAGCTCTTAACCAATCCCTATAGTAACAGCTTACCAGCAGCAGTTCGATGACAGAACAGATTCTAGGGTTTCTTATATCAAGGTCGCTGATAAAGCTTCTGGGGCATCATGTTAAGACGTCACCCCCTCCATCCCGTCTCCCCGAAGATCCTTCTGTCACCATTTCTCATTCATAACTAGAGCAATTGTGTGGGTTTTGTCATTCAAGACCTGTACACTGTAGTGAGCGGATTCGGTTTGTTTGAGAAGATGGTGTGGGTAATTGTTACAAATAATGATGATAATAAATATTTTATCATTATTGAAACGACGCGAGTTCTTTCATTGAAGGTGTAAGTTAGAGGACAGTGTGTGTGTGTGTGTGTGTGTGTGTGTGTGTGTGTGTGTGTTATAAATAATAATAATAATAGTAATGTAACGTTCTTTAACAAAGATGAAACAATAAACTTTACGATTACCTTAAAATGAGATCTGAAGTATGAAATGAGAACTGAACTCGAATTGTTTGTTGCGTGTTGGAAGTGCAAGTGGAGTGCTTATTCTATGTTATTGTTAGCAAAAGTTTAGACGAATTGATTGGGCAATGCAACTCCCAATACCAATAAAGAAACACAGTCACTGCAAGATACATTCAGCCCCTTAGGCACTGAATCATGTTGCCCAGTGCAAAACTGATAACTTTGGACCCTGTGTATACAACAAAGACATTAAATTGTCTTACCTCTAGAGCAGCAACGGTGGAAGGCGATATATTCTGGTCTGTCACAAACAAAATAACAAATATGCTGACCACAGGCTCAGCGGTGCAGTGCTGACCGTAATACTTTCGAATGTACATGAAATTCTTTTAGCTGTTAAACGAGAACATTTAAAAAATCGAACTTAGTGAAAAATATATGACCTGGACAGGGAGGCGGTATTGATTGTCGTGACTTTGATTTTTCGTGAAATTATATTGCAAGTTAAGTTTGGCTTTTTCAAAAATATTTGACAACTAAAGTTACATTGGTCAAAAAGAAAAAAAAAAAGAATATTTCATGTCTAGTAAATAACCCACAAATAATGAGATTTTTACAGCAAGTATGATCTGACCTCACTAATCCAGCATAAATGCATATTATTAAATTACACATAGCACTGTTAACAAGTCTTAGAAGCATTACAAAAGTGATCTATCTAACTACCCTTTTTATTAATCAGTTTACACACATTCTGGGTTTACTCAACAATTACAAATTATTAGCCAGCTCATCTATACTAACGTTCTGTCAAATCGAAAATTACAATTATTTAACATCTTTACCTTGCTTGCATGCAGATTTCTGCTTCCAAGTTCTCTTAATTCCTACATTAATCTAACACTTGGCGGCTTCACAGAGCATACCACAAAAACTGTCTACTCCATCGTCTTTCGCTGACAGACAGCTACCTACAACTTTGCGCCCAGGAAGCAGTACCTTTGGCTCTGCGGTCGTGCGCAGTCAGCGATCTGCATTATATTGCCTATCAGAGACACACATCGTTTATAAAATCATTTCCTAGGTTCATTTTAGTTTACATTAATAATATCGTATTCGGTGTGCCACACACAAGTGCGGCCCAGTAGACTCCTTTCAATACTTATTACAAAATTAATGCCTCATTTGTGGTCCTTGGGAAAAATACGTACCACAGTTTAGGGGTAACCCAAGGCTTTTGGGAATACGTTTTACCACCTCTGTCTATGCCTGACATCTGGTGGTAATAGGCTGCACGACGTGTACGAAAACTGCTACAACAATCACATTCTGTTTCTCGTGGGGATTACTGCTGTTGTCAGAATACATTGCTTCGCTTGTGCAATATACACTATTGTGACCTGTATCAGCTCATACCTTTATTGCGTGATAAAGTTTCAAGGATTGTTTTCACATTGTGGTAAGTATACTTTAATATCGATAGCAAATATATTTAAAATAAAGTAAAAGAAAACGTAAAAAAAAGAAAACACTGTTCATTATTTTTTACGTGTAATGGCAACACATAACAGCATACAAAAGGGAAGTGGGAGATCCATTTACCAGTAATTTTAATACCACACAAAAGTGCCATGGTGATGTATATATGTACCATCATAGTTTTTGATGCTAAATCACAAAAATAAAATTATCAAAAAATTGATCACATTACTAATAAGATAGCGGATAGCAAAAATAATTACCTTCGCAGAGTTGCTACAAAAATGCGCCTGCGAAAGGATTAAGGCGAAAGGAAGTGAACTGAACTGATCTATACGAGATGTTTATCCTTTACTTTCAAGATGTGAACACACCACAAAGGCAAAAATACTATCACCGCCGCGGAAGTTAAGAATATAACGGTGGAAGTAACAATAATGTCTTCTATTCAAGATTGTTGCTAGAGTCGCGGTTTCCCGAACAGTGGCCATATTTCTACTGCTCATTGCGTTGTATTGCTAGAAGGTTAGTTTAATTTACGTTCTTTGCTGCAAACAAGTACCGCATTTGCAAATGGTTGTCTCGTGATGCTCATTACCTCCGTGCGAAATTTTTACTTAAGAGGCAACAGACCATCGACACGAGGAGCGCTAAGCAACAAATGGTTCAAATGGCTCTGAGCACTATGGGACTTAACATCTATGCTCATCAGTCCCCTAGAACTTAGAACTACTTAAACCTAACTAACCTAAAGACATCACACAACACCCAGCCATCACGAGGCAGAGAAAATCCCTGACCCCGCCGGGAATCGAACCCGGGAACCCGGGCGTGGGGCCGGCCGAAGTGGCCGTGCGGTTAAAGGCGCTGCAGTCTGGAACCGCAAGACCGCTACGGTCGCAGGTTCGAATCCTGCCTCGGGCATGGATGTTTGTGATGTCCTTAGGTTAGTTAGGTTTAACTAGTTCTAAGTTCTAGGGGACTAATGACCTCAGCAGTTGAGTCCCATAGTGCTCAGAGCCATTTGAACCATTTTGAACCCGGGCGTGGGAAGCGAGAACGCTACCGCACGACCACGAGATGCGGGCGCTAAGCAACGAACAGGTCATTATTTCCCCACGTACCCTCTCCAGACAGTGCCTAACGTACCCTTGCTTCAGCACCTCGTTTCGTCCCTGAGATAGGCCCTTATAGGCCAACTTTCCATACACAATATTGACAGACGAATACAGTGTTTAATATTTATAGAGTTCGGCAACTTTTTCAATTTCTTAATATATATATATATATATATATATATATATATATATATATATATATATATATATAAGGAGATGTTCAAAACAGAATTTTTCCATGACCATTTGACCATTTGCTGGGCCAGTACCATAGTAGTCTAGTGCAATATAAAGTTTATCAATATATGTTAACAGGGACATTATAACACGAAGAACAGTCAGCATTCCAGCAGCAGCTTACTTACTACTCTGCCACACACTGTCTGCTGTCGCCATGCAACAGCGCTTCTTAGTCACTACTGAAGCAGTTTCTTTATACTGCCTACCAAAGAGTGAAAAAGCTTATTCCAAAGTGTTTCAGTTTTGTTATATTCTTTGCAAAATATTCCTTTTAATTACGATTCCTTTGAATGTGCATTTTCCCCCCATCTCTTGTACTATAATCCGAATTCGCTGTAAGTTTCTTGTTTTACTTCGAGGACTACAGAATTTCTGTTTTGCATAAACAATGATAAAACCCGCAGAACTGCTAGAGCCTCATAACGCACAACTAATTTCGTTACAAGCAACCACTTTGTGAGATATTTTAGCAACTCTCGAGTTTCAGATGTCTTAAGAGTTGATCAGGAACAATCATGACTCAGTTTTTCATAACAAATGGGCAAGAGAACTGCGACTTTCAAGCAAATCTAGAACAGCATTAAATTATGGAGCAACCCAACGTACTTGTGAATCTTGGCCTAATTTTAATAGCTGAGAGGATATATCCTGCGAAACATCCTGTCTTTATATGATACATTTCTGCTGCATCATTCAAGACATGGTGGACAGCTACAGTAGTTCCATTCTATGGCTCATACAATGCGCGACAATTTAGTCCTTGCGTAAATGAACATGCAGCAAAGCGGAAAGCGGCTCCACCTGCGCATGATGCAAGCATTGTTGATGCATCCTATCTTGCGATACCTACAAATTGCTTCTTGATACAGCGTATTTAATCTTGAAGAGCTGCTATTATTGTACTGAATATACCTTCTCTTGTTCCACCTTCTAATTCAACAATATCGAAAAACTAATTGTAAGCAACTCCCTCAAACGCATGTATACTATTAATCAGGTTTAACTGGAAATTTTTCTACTTGCGTTCGTCATGATACTAAAGTTTTCATCCGATTCTACAGTGTGACATGGAAGAAGTATATTTTCGATCGTCGTACTTCTGAAAGTGTGGTGGAGGGAGTAGATCGTGATAGCGATAGTTCTTTTCCACACAAGACACCACTACAATTACAATGGAGCAGTGGGACCTGCAATATCGTTTGTTCGTCTACGACAGTTTCGTTAGAAGTGGTGAGTCTGTTATGGCTGCGCAGCGTATTTTAGGTGTGTAATTCAATCACGATCAGTAGAGATTTGATCCGGGTCTTAGCACAATCCTCTGGTTGGTGGAACACTTTAGATCAAATGGGAACATAATGGATAAGACGCGAACGAATGCGGGACCGAGACGAAGCATAACGACGCCAGAAAGTGTTGCAAGGATAAGGGCAACGATAGTCAGAAGCCAAGACGGTCATCTAAACGTCATCTTAGTGAGCTAGCAATCAATCGTGAAACGTTTACACGAATTTTCTACATACTGAAGTTCCAGCAGTACAAACTTCTTGGCGCCGGCTGATGTGGCCGAGAGGTTCTGGGCGCTTCGGTCTGGAACCGCGCGACCGCTACGGTCGCATTTTCGAATCCTGCCTCGGGCATGGATGTGAGTGATGTCCTTAGGTTAGTTAGGTTTAAGTAATTCTAGGTTCTAGGGGACTGATGACCTCAGATGTTAAGTCCCATAGTGCTCAGAGCCATTTGAACCAAATTTCTTACTGTGAAACAATTGAAGACAACTGATGTTGCTGTATGTGAAGACTTCGCTTGTAGAATGCAAGTGATTTGAGTGTTAATGTAATTTAATTGATGCAACTCATTTTCATTCAAATGGGACCCTCAATAAGCAAAACCTGCGTTACTCCCCTTCTTAGCATCCACAATGTATTCATCAACGGCCTTTACTCTCTGAAAAAGGCTCAGTCTGGTGCTGTTGGCTCCTTCCGCATTTTTGGACCGTATTTTTTCTAAGATAATGGTGCCACAATCACTTCCATTCGGATCGGTAAATTGATGTGCTTGAAATTTGAAACCAGAACTGAGAAGACGAAGAATCTCTTTAAAAGATGTTTGGTTTCAGCAGGATGGCGCTACATCACACACAATGAACGCTTCAGTGGCATTCCTTCGACACTTGTTTCCTGTACAGACTATCTCACGTTTTTGCAATGTTCCTTGGCCTTCCAGATCTCCCGACTTAGCAGTGTGTGACTTTTTTGAGTGGGTGTATCTCAAGAGCCGTGTATATTACCCACAAACCGCGAAATTTAGACCATTTGAAGAAATCAGTCACTGAAGAAATTGCTGTCAGGGACGTTGGCCTGTTTGATGGTGGATGTGGAGAAGAGTCTTGATGCGTGAATTTGAAATGATCAACATAACCTCGACGACTCTATTTAGGCGACGAACCCCCAAATCACTCCCTGCGTCTCGTTGTCCAAGAACGACACCTGTCCTTCAAAACGTTTAAACCACTCAGACACTGGTGCACGACTTAAACAAAACCGTCGTAAGCCTCTTTATGGACTCAGATGTCTCTGTAGCGCTTTTAACGAAGACAACGTAAGATCTTTATACTATTCATTGGTCCATCGCGATTTGTGATACAAAACTTTCATCCACTAAGGTCAAACATATTTGTGCTGTTTACAGTTATTATTTGAAGCTCTCGAATTGCCTAACAAATCGAATTTAATGGACATGCATGGTGACACGTAACGTTTCTATTTGATGTTACTCGTTTTTGTATTTTTATGCTTTCATTTAGAGTCTGATTGGCCTGTATGGACACAACAGTTGGTAATGTAATATGAAACTGTTAAACGATTAACACCACTAACCGCTAACAAATGCCGATATAGAAGCAGTGCTTTTGTTATTATCTGGAGCTTTGTCAGCCATACTGCCAACAAATATAAATACATTAAAAAGTGAATTCACAATATAGACGCGACGGTGCTCATTTAGGTGACCTGGTGACATATTGAACAACACGAACGTAAGCTAGATTGCGCTTTATACTTTTAAAGTACAGTATTCCAAGTTATCGAAATAAAGCAAGGAAATAACAATGGGTCGTTTTACAACATTTCCAAATTTCAGCCCTGCTCAACCTCATCCCCGCTACTAGGGGTAGTGGGGTATCTCACTCCCAAAGCGTTTTTGCACAAATAATGAGTCACGTAGATGCCACATTTGGTTGAAACTGCTCTAGGCGTTCTAGAGTTACGGTTTTGTCGATCATTTTCAAGCCCAACCTCAGCCATAGTGGCGGTTGGGATGCCTCACAGTCGAAGTAGTTTAAAAAAAAAAATGGTTCAAATGGCTCTGAGCACTATGAGACTTAACTTCTGAGGTCATCAGTCCCCTAGAACTTAGAACTACTTCAACCTAACTAACCTAAGGACGTCACACACATCCATGCCCGAGGCAGGATTCGAACCTGCCACCGTAGCGGTCGCGCGGTTCCACACTGTAGCGCCTAGAACCGCTCGGCCACCCCGGCCGGCTCACAAGGGCTGAGTGCACCACGCTTGCCAACAGCGCTCGACAGACTGGATGATAACTCTTGTCAGTGGATTAAAGTTCCAACAGAGTGGAAAAATTCGTATGTGATTCCCATTTTCATGGAGGGGAATAGAAGAGACACAAAGTGCAACAGGGTCATTATTACGAAATGCACGATGAGTCGCTTATTTGGCAAAATTATGTATGTGAAAATAACGCAGAGTGCTAGCCAACGTCCTGGTGAAGACCACAGTGAGTTTAGACGGAACAGATCCTGTACAGGTTAACTCTTTATTTTACGACATCCAATACAAAAATTTATAGCAATAGGGAAAAAATTACACATTGCTTTGTACATTTAGCGAAAGCTTAAAACACGATAGCTATAGCAAAACTGTGGGCAACTATAAAAAATATGGACGTGGATGACCAACTTTTACAGTTTATTATTGATGTGTGCTGAGATAATAAGGTGCAGTTTAAAATAGGGTCAAAATCATCAGAACCTAGTAATGTCATAAAAGGGTGAGACAAGGTTACAGTGTGTCACTCGTCTTGTTCAATTTACGCGTTGAAGCGTCTCTTTGAAAACGCAAGGCTGTTGAGGAATGGGAGTCCTTGTTAATCAGTAGCGATGTTTTCCTTAAGTTTTGCTGATGATGAGGACATTCTAGCACATTCCAGGAGGTTATTTTCCTTCTCTCTTTGCAACTACAAGACAATACGAGTTTTTTTTCCATGACGCGTTTTGCTTTATTGAGGTGAAGCATCTTTCGTGGTCTGTAATTAAAAAAGGACTCCGTCTTCAGGCCACAAGTGGCCCATCGGGACCATCTGACCGCCGTGTCATCCTCAGTTGAGGATGCAGGCAGGAGGGGCGTGTGGTCAGCACACCGCTCTTCCGGTCGTTATGATGGCATTATTGACCGAAGCCGCTACTATTCGGTCGAGTAGCTCCTCGATTGGCATCACGAGGCTGAGTGCACCCCGAAAAATGGCAACAGCGCATGGCGACCTGGATGGTCACCCATCCAAGTGCCGACAACGCCCGACAGAGCTTAACTCCGGTGATCTTACAGGAACCGGTGTATCCACTGCGGCACGGCCGTTGCCCCGGTCTGTAATTGAAGATATTTATAATTTGTTTTATTTTTAAGATCGAAAAACAGTTCGTTAACAATATGTAGCTTTTTATTTACGGTGATTTCCGCCTGGTTTCTCGCCTGCATCGGGAAATGTCGTCTGCTAGCACATTTTTGGAATTTTTCTTCGTTAGTTACTGATATTCACTTGTACTGAACAACTATGTATTTCTCACGTTTGGCGGAGCACACTTTCTCGCACACCACTGTTTCTGTTTATTTCTATACTTCTAAGAATGTGTTGCGGTTTGTGCATTCTAGCACAAGATGAAGACTGTCGACCCAGACGAAAATATCCTCGTCGGTACAATGACCAGTTCTTTACTTTGTTCCAAGAGGAGACCGAGTTGATACTATCACAGATAAAATATTATTTCACCTTACTATAACATAGAAATGAAGAATTACTTAACTTTGTACAGTTCGTTTCCACAGGTGTGTCGTGAATATTTACAATTGTCTCTGAGCATCAATGTATCATCTGATACTGAGAAAATACAGGTCCTACACTCAGAGTACATATACCAATTACTTTCACGTACATTTATACCTCATAAACTGATCATACAGCTCGCCTACTAGAAGGTGATGCTGTCGCATTACTCAGTGACTGCAGAATGTGCTGAGCGGTACTGTGATCGATCGTTAAGTAGAAGAGCCTTTGCAGTGGCGTAGCGAAACGTTTGTGGGCGTGGCTTCGCCTGGGATGCTCATTCGTCAATACGGCTTGCAGCGACTATCTTCCCTTGTGGCTGCATTGTGAGGTACCAACCTGGCTTCGGCACCTCCGTTTTCGGACGACACCACAAATACGAACTTGAGTTAATCATACGATGTTTGTATCTGAAAGACAAAAGGTGAGTAGGGGTGTGTCCAACAGAAACCGGATATGCAATAGAGAACAGTGAGACTAGATTGGAAGTTCACGTCAGTGATACAACAGTTATTTGACAGGTGCAAAAATTTAAATGATTAGGGGCATGTATTGACAAAAGTTACGGAATGTAACAAACCAGAAAAGTATTAGGGTGTTCGAATTCTTTTTCGTGGGACAATAACTTTTCTGACAACAATAAAAAGAGCTTTCAGGTGACGGAACAATAGCTGCGCCAAAATGATTCCAGATATTATCGTCGCATCTTGCGGTAACGAACTGTTGACGTAAAAAAGGTAAAATAACAGTAATTAGAGCTATCGTAACAAATTACCGAATTGATAAAGACTGACATGCGAAATATACAGAATTTTGTATGCCTAAATCTGCATCTACATTAGAATCTATATCTACATCTACAGCTACATCGATACAGGGCAATCCACCTTACAGTACGTGGTGGTGAGTACTCCCTACCTCTAGTAGGTTCCTTTCCTGTTACACTCGCTAACAGAACGAGAGAAAACGACTGTCTATATGGCTACTATGAGCCCTAATTTCTCGTATTTTATGTTCGTGGTCCTTACTCGCAATGTGTGTTGGAGGCAACAGAATCGTTTTGCAGTAAGCTTCAAATGGCATTTCTCTAAATTTTCTCAAAATTGTTCCTCGAAAAGAACGTCGCCTTCCGTCGAGGGATTCCCAGTTGAGTTCCTGAAGCATCTCCGAAACACTTGCGTATTGTTCGAACCTGCCACTAACAAACCTAGCAGCCTGCCTCTGAATCACTTTGATGTGTTTCTTTAATACGACCTGGTACGGAGTCCAAACACTCAAGAAGTACTCAAGAATAAGTCGCCTATATGCGGTCTCCTATACAGATGAACCACACTTTCCTACAATTCTCCCAATAAACCTCAATCGATTATTCACCTTTCCTTTCAGTACATAATGTGTTTGAGACTCCATAAGGGTAAATAATAGAAGTTCCCTATCTTCCACCACGAAATGTACGTCAGAAAGTATACAAACGTCATGAATAAAATGTCTGGAGAAGGACGCAGTTCGAGAAACAAGAATTCATACAAACTACACTACTGGCCATTAAAATTGCTACACAAAGAAGAAATGCAGATGATAAACGGGTATTCATTGAACAAATATATTATACTAGAACTGACATGTGATTACAGTTTCACACAATTTGGGTGCATAGATCCTGAGAAATCAGTACCCAGAACAAACACGTCTGGCCGTAATAACGGCCTTGATACGCCTGGGCATTGAGTCAAACAGAGCTTGGATGGCGTGTACAGATGCCCGTGCAGCTTCAACACGATACCACAGTTCATCAAAAGTAGTGACTGGCGTATTGTGGCGAGCCAGTTGCTCGGCCAATTGATGAGAGATCTGGAGAATGTGCTGGCCAGGGCAGCAGTCGAACATTTTCTGTATCCAGAACGGCCCGTACAGGACCTGCAACATGCGGTCGTGCATTATCCTGCTGAAATGTAGGGTTTCGTAGGGATCGAATGAAAGGTAGACCCACGGGTCGTAACACGTCTGAAATGTAACGTCCACTGTTCAAAGTGCCGTCAATGCGAACGAGGGGTGACCGAGACGTGTAACCAATGGCACCCCATGCCATCGCGCCAGGTGATACGGCAGTATGGCGATGACGAATACACGCTTCAAAAATGGTTCAGATGGCTCTGAGCACTATGGGACTTAACGTCTGAGGTCATCAGTCCCCATCACACACATCCATGCCCGAGGCAGGATTCGAACCTGTGACCGTAGTGCCGCGCGGTTCCAGACTGAAGCGCCTTGAACCGCTCGGCCCCACCAGCCGGCCCTTCTGGTCATTATAGAAGTAGTTGCCCAAGAACAGGCTCTGTCCCTGTCTACTGAATCCTTTTCAAGTTAATATCAAACATCAGCCATTACTCGTAGATTACATTAAAACTAAAGTAATTGATGAAGACGTTAGTTGATAACAAAAACGCGCTTCCTTTCTTCATTTACTTGCGCCTAGTAATGGCTGTCGAATACTGCCAAACCAAAATCCAAGGGATCTTACTGCCTTTCGATATATGTCGCTGTCAGTTCTTCCATATGATTTGGTCGACGTGACCTGTTTCAAGTTGTGTATGACAGAGAATGTTTTAGAAAATCAATTGTTTTCCTTTGCAATAAACAGAAAGATTTTCATTCTAAGCTAACCAAATTCAAAAGTTTCGCAACATTAGTTCAAATTTAATATTTGCTTCTATACTGTAGGAAAGTATTTCACAGTCGCAAAACCCGCATCCGAGTCATTGTCATTACACTTAGTCGCTGACCATAAATTCTAGCTCAGAATGACACCAGTTTAAGTAACCTAATGAAGCGAAGACTGTTTGCCAGTGCTCTTTCTCACCGGAAAATATGCAGTTCACTCATTGGGCTCCATAAGTACACTGTAACAGTAATTTCTATGTGTATGCAATGCATACGGATTGTAGAAATTGGTGGTGCTCTGTCTTCCACTTCCGTATACAACATGCCTAACCTAAACGGGTCCTTTATCATTACAGGCCCTGGGCGGTGCAACGTCATACTGACAACAGTAATGTGCTTATACTGACAACCTCACTATTCGTTTTACCTGATTTTGTAATCATTTAAATAAAACAACATGATCTTCCAGTGGGAGACATTTGGTCCCCCGTTTCCTTGTGTGAAATTTGTCAGTAAGCTTTTTGTCTTCCAACCAGCGAAATGCAGCAGAGTACGGCCGGTAAACGATTCACAAACCACGATTTAGTGCCGTTAAGACGATTTCTTTAAACACTGGCGTAGCTGAAGGAATTTAGTTACTTCTTAAATCGTCTTCACAGATATCTCAAATAGGGAAAGCTCTTTATCCAGGAACGAAGGTTGTAAAACAAACTGCCCACAGTTTGTGTCAGGTTGATCTTTTCGTCTGATAGCACTGCATAAGTATTTTGTGTAAGAGGTATCACAAGTAGTGTTCCTGTAGCTGTGGGAATCGTTGGTTGAAAACGCGTTTAACACCAATGGGAACAGTACTGCTAAATATTCAAAATGATTATCAATCTAAGTCTGCGTTCATCCACAAACTGAGGATTATTTGTAATACTGAAGCTAGACTGTGTATCCTTGTCTTCCTTGAGTGGGCATTGGAAGGCGTTTACACACACGTAGACGAGGGTAATCCGAAAGGTAAGGTCTTACGGGACGCGTAAGTGCCAACGCAGGCACAAACGAGAGATCCTAATTTTAATGCCAAGCAGGATCCACAGTAGTCGCTGCGTGGTGGCAAAGTGATAAAGAGCAAGACTACGGATATAAAGGTCTCAGGTTCAATGCCTCGTCAGGCCCACGATATTTATGTGTCATTTTACACTTATTTCCCTTCGGGCAGTGTTTGTTGATGTGATAAGTGCCGATTTCCACTGTGGTCCGAAAGCCACGTTAAACTGTAGGCTCTCCTATTAACTGACTAGGTAGGTCAACTCAACGGTCGGAGGAAAGCAACGGCATACCACCTCCAACAAGACAGTGCCTATTAAAGCACTGTGGTGTTCAAACCACTCTTCCGTCTGATGACTGCTTTACTTTCTGTGGGTTTCAAAGTTAATGATATTCGGGGTATTAACATTTTTGTGCTTTCATGCTGTAGCTTTGATACCAGTAAACGTAAGTAACCGGCCGAGCACTGTCACCGTTCGAGTTGTCAAGGTGGTGGACGACGATGCTGTCGACCCCAGTTACAATCTTCGTCATGGCTATGTTTTAGTCGAATACCTCTATGTGACTTTCTGCGTATTTCAAGATATACTTTTATACACTTGGTACGCATCCAAATTGATATCTGATAGAGCTGTATTTAGCCACATAAATCACATATGTTTTCCGTGCAATATATCGGACAACACGTCAGTGCAGCGAGATTTCGTTTGTGTGTTGCGCATGGTGCAAGAAATATTTGTTTTGCTTGCTTCTGTGATAGGTTTCACCCCGCTGTATGCGAGCAAGCTCACGAATAGACTGTCAATAACTGGAATTACGCAATAATACACTTAAAAGTTGTATTTTTGCATTATGTATCGTAATGAAAATAACTGTAAACAGGTTATATGCCTACTTGCTTATTATTCGCGCTTCTGGATGATTTCCTCAAAAAATAAAAAGAGAGACATAGACAGAGAAAACAGAAATGAATTTCAAATATCAGCTCGGTGACGCCATGTTCGTCTCGTGATATAAAGCAAGGATAGTTGATAGGTAATATCTCGTTGTACTAGCGGTATGTATGGCTACAGGGTTCTTTCTTTTCTCGCTGCAAACAACCAGAACAGAATTCAGTAACAAAGTGGTAAGAACACATATGCAGTGAGCCAATTAAACACTCAGCCTTTATTGGTTATTTTGTTAATCGTCTGTAATGCAGTAAACATCCTTGATTACTGATTTGTTATTACTACCATTTTTAGTGTTATTCGTCAACTCACAACAGCTTTCCTATCACTCATTGCTGCCGACGCGCGTAATTAATGGATCAGGGTGAATGGAATGTGGGATGTTTCGACACGGATAATATACACATTTATCTCGGCGTCTTGTGTTCAGGGTAATATGAAAATCTCAATATGGGAAGACGAGAATGGGATGCCGGTGATGCAGGCAATAACACCCAACTATTTCTGTCGACTTAACACCACGACGACAGACAAATCGGTGTTTCACTGTATTTTGATTATAATTCGTTACCCTTCTTGCGACCTCGTTTTAATACCTCTTGGGAGCAAGCATAATATTTTGCTTTTTGAACACCGAACAGTAACACACAAAGATAGTAGATGGAAGGATACAAAGAAAAAATCAGACTCATGGGTGTGGATCCAGTTCATCACTAGAAGATTAAACAAGAGGGAAACATTATGAAAGCAATGAATACGCTGGTTAGTATACATTATTTGTATAAATCTGAAGACGAAAAAGCGCAGATCTGCACAGTGCCCGCGTCTGCACTTTAGTTTTTGTTTTAATGGGCATAATTTTTAGTTTCTTCTCTTCTGAATTTTCAGATGAATTGATTATTATGTGGTACAGAATAATTAGTTAACTGTGTTTCTTACAGCTTCCATTTGCACCAACATTTTTCTATATTCTCGTACAGTTCATGAAATTCTACTTGTATGATCACAGTACTGCACTTACATGCAATCGATTCGAGGTGCAAAGTGATTGTTATCTTACGTTTCGTGACAGGTGGGCAAAGTTGATTTCCAAAGACTTTTTATTGTACTGAAATAATCTTTTGTCACAAAGTAACAAGGTAAGTGTTTTATTCATATATATTGTATGGGAAACTGTAATCGTGATAGAAGATTACACACCTGAATGTTTGACACAACTGGTAGGAGAAAACACTGCATATTAATCAAACCCCGCACCTCCTCTCCGTATTCTCCTATGACACGAGCACGGGATTCTCCTCCCATAATGCTACAGAGCTATTCCTAGCACAGTTGAGAATTGGCAACATCGTCACAAACATTTGGCAACGCTGTGACAATGCAATCACTTCTGCGTATGGTACTGAATTGACTCGCTAAATTTACTTGATATTCCCTTCCCATTTGAATAACTCGTGTTGTATAATCCTCATGTAAACTAAGACGCTGAGACAGAAAATTCAATTTTTTGGCTAAAGAAATGCTATTCTTCACATAAGTGACAACTTTTACTATCTTCACGATGCAACAATATGATGAGAGTAGGGTGCTGGCAGCAGTGTGTTCGTAGCCCCGTGGTACTGCCCATGCTTCGTGTCACACAGGTTCAAGGAGTCGTCAGTTCTAACCGTGGTAGGGGTCAGCGTTTGCGAGTTTTTTTCTGATTTATTTTATAGAGCTGCGAATTTCCAGAAAAAATTCTGTAACGAAATCAGGAGAAAACCTTTATACATCAAATCCTCTTGGTGGCTCGACACAGTAAGTTGTGTTAATGACCATAGATCTCGGTTTTCTGACGGCCAAGCTGCTTCACAATACAAGTGTCTCTGAAGAAATTCGAACCGATCGTCAACAATACGAAATTCAATATTGTTCTTCGCTTAAGACTCACATGCCAGGGCAGTGAGTATGAAGGAAAGGAACCTCTTGGTTACTACAGGGCCTCTATGCTAAATTACCACAGTAGTAATTCGGATCTCTCTGCAGACATTTGCTAACAGCGGCTCTAGCAACTTACTTTTTCTCTGGGTAGCTGAAAATATGGGCAATTTTGTCGCCTTAAATCTTATTGAAGATTTTAAATATCACTTTTGAACAGCTTTCAGTTCTCTATTATTTAATGTATGGACCTCAAAACAAGCAGTTTGCCTTAGTAGCTATAGAGCAGGTCCTGAAAGGTATTGAAACAATGTTTTGCATCCATTTACAATAGGGAATCAAAGAAAGAAACCGAACACATTACATTGCATTTACTCTTTGTGCCCTGACTAACACATATGAATCCATGACAAAAATAAATTATTTGAAGAATCTCCTGTGAAAGGAAAAAAAAAACAGGATGTGACGCTTTAATTATAGCACACTAGATCAGAAACAATGAAATTAATTCTGTGCAACATTATGTATTGGATACTAGTGTAATAAAATACTCATCAAATAAAAACAGTTTTGTGCCTCCATTGCTATCAAGTGTGAAACACAAATCTTAGTCAGATTTTATGGGTCACCACTCAGCAACATTAAAGCTTTTATACCGTTGAGAGTGAGGAGTGGAGCAGACGTTGTCGGCAGAAGGCGAGGCAATGAAGTGCTTCAGCCCCCGCCGATAGGCAGCAAACGGGTCCCAAAGAACTCAGACGCATGCGGTGTTCAGAGGCAGATGGTCAGCCAAGAAATCTCTAGCTAAAATATTGTTGAACCAATCTGTTATTACCAATGTGACAGAAAGCGAAATATATTGTAGATTCACTGAATTACGAGTAAACTCATAGCTACAGCACCGAGAGGAAAGAGGCAATAAAAATTTTTTGGACGTTTGCTTTTGGTTACCAGATATCGTATTAGCTAGTCTCGCGTTTTACTTCAAGTCTACAGTCGTAGACAAGAGTGATGTACTCAGACTGCAGTCAAGAATTCCTCCGAGAAGTATAGCAGTCTACAATGTTGCCAGACCGACCATATTGCCCAACATAGAATTAAGAGGGGAGCACAACTGTATTGTCCACATTACGTGAACGACTCGGCGGTCAGTTTTTTTCTCTAAGACTGTATCTACAGCACATATTGCACGCTTAAGAACCAGAAAAATTAAAAACAAAAATTTAGTTTATGAGAGCAACGTTAACTATAGCGTTCGAAGTGTTCGTTGTATTGTATACGCCTGTGTCAACGCCATTCAACGACCACTCAAGGAAGACAAGGATACACAGTCTAGCTTCAATATTATAAATACGCCTCAGTTTGTGGATGAACTCAGAGTTAGGTTCATAATCATTTTGAATATTTAGCAGTGCTGTACCCATTGGTGTTAAACTCGTTTTCACCCATGATTCCCACAGCTACAGGAATACAACTTGTGACGCCTCTTACACAAAATACTTATGCAGTACTATCAGACGAAAAGATCAACCTGACACAAACGGTGGGAAGTTTGTTTTAAACCTTCGTTCCTGGATGAAGAGCTTTCCCTATTTGAGATATCTGTGAAGACGATTTAAGAAGAAACTAAATTCCTTCAGCTACGCCAGTGTTTAAAGAAATCGTCTTAACGGCACTAAATCGTGGTTTGTGAATCGTTTACCAGCCGTACTCTGCTGCATTTCGCTGGTTGGAAGACAAAAAGCTTACTGACAAATTTCACAGCAGGAAAAGGGGGACCAAATGTCTCCCACTGGAAGATCATGTTGTTTTATTTAAACGATTACAAAATCAGGTAAAACGAATAGTGAGGTTGTCAGTATAAGCACATTACTGTTGTCAGTATGATGTTGCACCGCCCAGGGCCTGTAATGATAAAGGGCCCGTTTAGGTTAGGCATATTGTATACAGAAGTGGAAGACAGAGCACCACCAATTTCTACAATCCGTATGCATTGCATACACATAGAAATTACTGTTACAGTGTACTTATGGAGCCCAATGAGTGAACAGGGACAATAGATGCTGGGTAGGAATTCGCGTCCGTTAAAAATGTCTACGTTATGTATTTTAAAGTTGATATTTGTTAACTGATACTGTCCAAAATCGAGGTATATCACTCTCTGTATTCCTAGTCAAGAATGACTTTTAGTTTCCGTCAGTCACGAAATTTTTGCTTTGTCTGCATAACCTGGGTTTGAATCCATATGCAGAACGAGGCGTCTCGTCGTGTCATTTGAAGTTCATACATCTTTTTAACTAGCTGCTCGTGAATAACTTAAATTTTTAATGTCATTTTGTGTCACATAACTAGTATGGTACGTTACTTTGAAGAGGAAATCATGAATACGACGACAGTATTACCTATTGAAATCCCTACAAAAGAATGGCCCTGACTAACATTAAACTATACTTTTCACAAATCACTAAATCACTTACCTCACAATAATCTTCGTTTCTCCCACTACTGCAATACAGCAAGCGCCACTACTGCCAGCTAAATAAAAGATTCAAACTATGGAAGGCACTAACTACTGATAGGGATAGTTAGCAAATGAAAGATATTAATAGAGAACAAACAATGTATTTACCTTGATATCATCATATATAAATATAGCAGTTCATGACAAATTTCAAAACTCCGCCATCTCTCTCCCCACATCCACCACTGCTGGCGGCTCACCTCCAACTGCGCAACGCTACGCGCTGTTCACAGTCCTAACACTACAATGGCGAGTATTACAACAATGCAAAGCAGCCACAGACTGCACACAGCACAGCCAGTGATTTTCATACAGAGGTGGCGTTACCAATAAAAAAACCTAAACAGCCTACTTACATAGCCCCCATGCTACCCACAAAAAATTTTACAAATTTTTTTGGGCACTGGCCAATACATATTTGTTAAAATTTTTCATAATCGTAATTACAATAACAAGAAATCAAATGCACACACTTATTGATACAATGTTGGTCAAAAGCTAAAATTTTCTCACAGTCCATAAAAACAGTCCTGATCATTCATCACATTGCAGTGTTTTTCTCAAAGTCTGAGCAGTAAAATAAAATGCACACGGAATTAGTGGATTTCCATGCAGTCTTGAAGAAGTAGCGTTGTCCTTCCAACGGAAAGACAGTGCTGACTCTTGACATGCTGACAGGTAATGGGCCACAACAGAGCAAACCCACAGCGGAGTCAGTCGAAGTTTTGAAGAGTATTGGTGGGTAGGTCATCACAGAGCAGACCCACTGTAGTCCTGGTAGAGATTACGGTATTGGTGGGCCACCAGAGGTGCAGACCCACTGCAGTCCATGTAGAAATAATGGTACTGGTGAGTCAGCAAAGACGCAGACCCACTGTAGTCCTTGTAGAGATAATGGTACTGGTGGGCCACCAGAGGTGCAGACCCACTGCAGTCCTTGTAGAGATGGCCAGCAGCCATCTGTTGTGACTGTGCAGGTGCACAATCACCATTGAAGAGTCTTGCGGATAATATAGCAAGTCCATAACCACCACTTGTGCACTCACAAAGTTTTTGGAATTGTCCTTAGAACCAGCAATGCTGTTAACCAGTCCCTTGCTGAATTATTAACACACGTGCAAACACTAACAGTCCCTACTTCTCACATATTGTCCATATACTATGACCAACAGAAACGTGTGCAGTGAAATGTAACTTACAAGTTAATAATATGATGAACTGGTGACAATTACAATTTTATAACATGAGAATACAATAACAAGGTACAAAATACATCATTCAAGAACATAACAATACAGAGAACATTTGTAGTACAGGCTTTACAACAGAATAGAAATAGACATATACATCAGTGTTACAGGAATTATGACATAAGTAAATAAATAAAATAATGAGAATAGTTTTCGAAACATTAATTTCACACATGAGCATTGAAACAAAACAGAATAAATAATGTCTAAACATCTTTACGAAGAAAATAACATAGTATTTGAAAAATTCTACAACATAAATCTTATTAGCTAAACACATAAAGACAGGAAAAACACAAATATACGAGAGTACACAAACACATACCAGAATAACACAGGGGGAAAGGACAGGGTTTGTTTTACTGCAGTATTTTGCAAACAAAACTTTCTTTACTTCTTGGAGACCTCCCTTCATTCCTCACTATTTCCAAAAAGTCCTATCTATACCTGTTTTCTGTACTTTTCTCGTATGACTTCTCAATGCATTTCTTCCAATTCATCGCAACACAGTCTCTCATATAGTCTACCCCCTCTTAAGCTAACTTAAATCTACTGAGCTCAGATGCTAAACTAAGGGACGAGGCAATGCAGCAGCACATAAAACAATTAACGCAAACAGCAATGACAAAAAGGTGCAGATTTGCAAAGGAAGCAGCATTTTAGAAATTAGCGAAGCAATTGCAATATTACGACTAATATAAGGCAATGTGCAGCAAACAAGAAAAATAAATCTGGCTTAGCAGAGTAACACAAATTAAAATTCAGTAACACTATGCCTGGCAAACAGCATAACTTATACCTAAACATGACAAAGTTCAAGCAGAAAAAGTATTACACTAAAAATGGCCATGTCTAATACCTATGTCACATCTTAACACTAGAGTGATGCATCACGATAACTTACTCTACCAAAAAAATTACCAAGTAGTTGAAAAGAAAATTATGTATGCAGTTCGTGTTACTAGTCCCTTCTTATTGTTCTTTCCATTCCAAGAGCTCCTTTTTCGAAGAATGTGGATCACAAAATTATTATTTAATAGATCTGTTGACAGAAAGTGTTCACATTAGTAAATGCATTTAATTTTACTTTATGAAACCAATGCTGCAAGACAGCTGGAAACCAGATATCAAATGAAATAAGCAACTATGCACAAAGTAAAGCATAAAATAATCATTCAGTAGTCATGAGGCGTTTCATAAGTTAGTAGAAATTCTCTCAATTCTTGTAGAAAGACGCTTGTCATAATCAGGTGTGCAGATGTAAAAATATTTCTCGTCATTTCATTAGGCATTTCTGTAAATATCATAAATTAAGAGCTCTACAGTGTCAACATATGTTTTCAAGTTCGACCGTGTCGTTTTTGCGATGCTCTCTACAAAGGAACGTCAATAGTGAGGATAATGGCCTCCCTTTTTTTTCTACCTGTCCCGCTGAAAAGGGCTCGCAATAATGGCTTTTTCTCCAGGCGTCTGACACACCTGGCCGCTCCACTGGGTGCCCACGACGCATTACGTGCAGGTGGTCACTGAACTTTCTTACCGAAATATTTACGACACCAGTTTCCGCTACAGTGACAGTCTCATATAAAAATATTTCACAGGTCAAGAATTGGGTTACAAATCTGTAGAAACAAAAATCCTATGAATATAATAGTGTTCAAAAAAATTTTCGTCGGCATTGTGATACATTAACCCATTTACATACATTTCATAACTTTAAAGTACGATTTCTCGGTTTCCAACATCCTTTTTCACAAACCACAGTCCCTAAACACTATTCATTACTCCTTACCTTATTATACATATACATATTCGTCGACACTTCAATATTTCATCGTAACATACGTAGCATAATCAGATTCCTCATATAGCATCATCTCATTGATAATAAACATACCTCAACAACATAATACACATCGTCGCCGTAATAATAACATCATAAAACCTCAGTCAAATCTCAAAAACGTCGTAGCTTCCTCCAATAATTTCAAAACCTAAAAAAATTCTCTGCTCATGTCAAAAGTGTCATCTACCTCAAATGTACTTTAAAATCATGCTCCCTTACCAAATACATCATTCAAAGCTCTCATAGTATCACAAAGGTTCCGAAAAAATATGAACAGTTCACAAAGTACAGACAAAATACAATTTCATGAGTGTGAAATTACCCAACTGTGTAATTACGTAACCATCTGTCACTAATATAGTAAAAAAAATGTTTGTTTCTCTCAGGTAAATAATCAGATAGCTGTGTAATTTGTGTGTTAGAGAAATATGGTACCGATGTGTAAAGTTGTATAAGCAAATACCACATTAGCTAGGGTTCCTTGTGCTTGCCAAACACATGGTACACAAAGTAAGCGTGTACCCCCCTGAGGATTAATGTAATTATACCCTCAGGTGTTACAGATTACAGCAATGGAATGAAATGTATCACGGAAAACTTTCTTTGCAATTCAAAAATCTTTAAAAATAAATGTTTTAAGTACAAAATTAATCACTCAAATACGTGTCCTGTAGCGCTGAACTGTGCGTCATGTTGCAACATAATCTCTGTGGAAGTGTCGTAGTTATCGTCCTCCGAAAGCTAAGTTCTGCAGAAGTCAATGTACTTACCTCATGATACACAAAAATGAAATGCTTTGCGAATAGATATCTTAGTTATTACGCTTATTGCCGTGATGAAGAAAGTACTGTGCTGTAACGTATTGTTGTGCTACAGAAAAGGCTGTCTCATTGTAGCTATACCACAAAAGTTACTACTAAAACATGTTTTACTTTCCAGAAGAATTCAGAAAAATTATGCAGATATAAAACAGATACACCGCAAAAGCAACAAGGTAAATTGTGTCACACATTAGTAGCGTCGTGATATAGTCGTGTAGCTGTCAAATAAACTAACCACTGTGTCATCTGGTATCTCTCAGAAAGCACCTTGAATCCAGAATGTATTTTCAAGTAAACCAAAATGTTGCATTAAAATCTCATTAGCAGTACCAGTACATGTTCGAAGTATGTAAGCCTGATAGTCGTTACGTAATCGTGTAACTAACAAGCAAGAATGTACAAATAACAACACTGTGTCGTCTGTTCACAATAACAATGCATTCGTAATTTCTGTTTAAAAATGTTCCCTAGGTTCTAGACTGGATATTTAACTTCAAACATTGTTGCATGTGATAAATTTTATAGCAAAGACAAAGTTAAAAAGCAGATTATCTCTCAATAAACGGTTTTACATGTCAAATGTGGTGTAACCCTTTACTCTTCCTAGTGCACAGAGTTTCAACTTTAAAGCAATTATTATGTTGTATACATCGGTAAAGAATGCTAAAATTTTACTCAAGGTTAGCGTCTATGTTATTTTTCTCTGAGCCAGCCGGCGCACGTGGCAGCCTGCGGTGCGAGTCATTGTCTGTCTCTTTGTTGTCGCGCGTCGTTATTGGGATTTGGAGACCTAACTTCTACAAATTCACCTCCTTGAGAGGGCCCTGCTCTGTTTGAATCACGCCAGTTCTGATGCAATTCAGGTCTGTCGTCACGATCATATCGTCTGTCGTCATGTCGGTAGATGCCATAGTTTCTTTCTTGTCGGTCATGTGGTGGAGAATTTCTCCCTGAATCGTAACTGCGCGCTGATCTGTTGCGTCTGAAGTTATTCTGTCTCCCCAGATAATAATAGTTCTGGTTACCATATTGTCTGTTTCTATGATTGTCTCTGTCATATTCATTACTACGGAAATGCGAACTTTCTCTGTAGTTATTACTCTGCCAGTGGTTGTCATACGGGTGGTGTCTGTTTTGGTCACGATTTGTGTTGTGAGAATAGCCTTGTCGCGTCCAGTTATTATTTCTTTCATCGCGGAATTGCGACGGATGTGACCTGTAATTGTTATGTTCCTGTTTTCGCATCCCGCGACTGTCTGTGTCAATTTCTAATTCTTGTAAGAGTCCCTGAAAAGCTTCAATGTCGTCTTTGCAACGTCCTGCTAAAATAATATTTCTTAAATGTTCAGGCAATTTCATTAAGCAAATGCGGATGAGTTCTGAAGGGCTGTATGGGTTTGAAAGATATTGATTCTTGTGCAACATGTCTTCAAAATATTTGACAAGACTGGAAAATTCAGATTGCTCGAAACGTTTCATCATTATGATGCTATGTTTTACTCGGTCTTGTGTAGCTTGAGACCAATACGCTGAGAGGAAGGCATGATAAAATTCTCCTTCACTGTGACAATCGTGAATGACCGATCGCATTCTTACAGCTGGTTCATTCTCTAAATAGCCACACATAAATTCTAATCTGTGTTCTAATGACCAGTTGGGAGGAAAACAATGAGAGAATTGATGGAGCCATGCTTGTGGATGAATGTCGCTGCCAGAATTCTTAAATGTTTGAATTTACGTGTAGTAATGAACAGCTTATAGTCAAAGTCATCATGTCGGCGAGTCGCATATCGGTCACTGATATGTCGTCTCGGCGGTTCCATTTCAAAATTCGGTGCACCTTGCCAATTTCTTTCATAATTTCTGAAATGCCCTGTGTTATTATTTTGTGGCTGTTCCGTATTTCTATGTCCCTCTTCCCGTATTGGGGCGCGAGTGTCCTCTGAAATACGTAATTGTTTTATTACCTGTGTCAGCTGATCTTGTACTTCGCGGATTTCTCTTTGGTGTTGCGTATTAATTTGATTCAGATTTTGTTTCAGTTTCCTAATTTGTTCGCTCTCTTCTGTGTCATTAAAGACTGCCGGTTTTGTGTCATTCAGATTATCATCTACCTTCGTAGATAAGTTAGTGAACTGATCCGAAAGTTCGGCTACTTTCTCCGATAGTGAACACATTTCCTCAGTGTGTTTTCCTGAACCAAGTTTCAGAGTATCTACTGTGTCCTTTAAGTTTTCCTGAGTTTTTGCAAGTTGCGTAACCGAATCGGTAGATGCAACTGAGTCAAATTTAGCTTGCAAGGTCTCATGATTTTCGTGAACAGCAGTTTGCAGTTCTTTTATGGCTGCTTCGTGATTCTGTAATGCATTTTCATGCCGCGAAAAAATAGGTTGAAAATGCTCACAAATTTGTGTTTTTACATCATTACAGACTTTTTGACATTTCGATTCGATGTTATGTAACTCACTAGTTAAATCTTCACGTGTTTGTTCAAGCGTCGTGTCTAACTTTTTAAGATTTTGTTCCACTGTGTCTAACTTTTGAAGATTTTGTTCCATTGTGTCTAACTGTTGCTGTGTTTGTCTCTGATTTTGTTTCATTTGCTGCATTAATTGCAATAATAATGTGTTAGTGTCTGGAATCTGTTTCTCTACGCTTTTCGGCAGTGAATTTGCACCGGCAACATTCACATTTTGACAAGCGGAAAATGTGTCTTGACTCATTTGAAAAAACGGTGAGGACGCAAAACCTGAATCTACAGTATTTGCAAAATTATGTCCTATCATTTCGGATTCCTGAGGCGAGCTGTTGCCGACCGACCGATCGATAATGCTTCCCTGCTCACTAATTGTTTCACTGTCTACGCCATTGTTTGCCGCCCGCTCCATTTCCCTATGCACAATTACCAAATTATTACTTTGAACATCAGTTAATTCATTACTCGGTGGCGCTAACACACTGCTTTCGTTTTCACTGTCATTTCTCAGTTTACTTTGGAGCCTAGTATTACGTTTTTCACACGCCATTATTGTCACAGTATTTCACACGACAACACAGAAAAACACAATTTGAAGAGCAAAAATAAGAGAACACATTAACATAACACTGAAAATAATATCTAGTTAATTGCAGCTGCTAAATACTTGGTGCAAATCTACATGCATGCCACAACTGTTTTACTGTACAACAATGAAAAACTACAACTACAAAGGAAATTCTCTCTATAATTACGCGCTAGCAATAAACAATAGCTACACTAATTACACAAACTACAAGGAAAAAATCAGAAGATTCCAGTGAGGTATCCTAGGCTAAGGGTCGACATATGAAACGTCCCCTTTTTTTTTTTTTGAACAATTATATACGAGACTGTGCTTTAACCTGACACACAATATTTTTTAGCGCAACGCAATCTGACTTTCACAAAATCCCTACAAAAGAATGGCCCTGGCTAACATTAAACTATACCTTTCACAAATCACTAAATCACTTACCTCACAATAATCTTCGTTTCTCCCACTACTGCAATACAGCAAGCGCCACTACTGCCAGCTAAATAAAAGATTCAAACTATGGAAGGCACTAACTACTGATAGGGATAGTTAGCAAATGAAAGATATTAATAGAGAACAAACAATGTATTTACCTTGATATCATCATATATAAATATAGCAGTTCATGACAAATTTCAAAACTCCGCCATCTCTCTCCCCACATCCACCACTGCTGGCGGCTCACCTCCAACTGCGCAACGCTACGCGCTGTTCACAGTCCTAACACTACAATGGCGAGTATTACAACAATGCAAAGCAGCCACAGACTGCACACAGCACAGCCAGTGATTTTCATACAGAGGTGGCGTTACCAATAAAAAAACCTAAACAGCCTACTTACACTATCTGACGTAATGATGGGAGTGGTAACATTTCCGGTATGTCATTTAATGCAATAAATGTGAGCTTACAAGCCTTAAGGACAGTCTTATCTGTGATAAGGTGTTCCCTGATATTTCTAGTATCGTGGTATTACTTTACATCTTGCGTTATTGAGATACAGAGCAGTGTTTTCTCGTGGTGACTTGTTGGAACCATTTTCAACAGTCAAACGACTGTACCAAGGACCGATTAGAGGACCTGCTAGAGAGCTGCGTTATGTGGATTGCATGCGAATCAGGCGAAATGCAATTCAGGTCGTTCGGATACTTTTGAGTATGACTGTGCATACATGCATACATACACTACTGGCCATTGAAATTGCTACACCAAGAAGAAATGCAGATGATAAACGGGTATTCATTGCACAAGTATATTATACTAGAACTAACATGTGATTACATTTTCAAGCAATTTGGGTGCATAGATCCTGAGAAATCAGTATCCATAACAACCACCTCTGGCCGTAATAACGGCCGTGACACGCCCGGGGCATTGAGTCAAACTGAGCTTGGATGGGGTGCTCGGCCACCATTGACCAGATGTTTTCAATTGGTGAGAGATCTGGAGAATGTGCTGGCCAGGGCAGCAGTGGAACATTTTCTGTATCCAGAAAGGCCCGTACAGGACCTGCAACATGCGGTCGTGCATTATCCTGCTGAAATGTAGGGTTTCGCAGGGATCGAATGAAGGGTAGAGGCACGGGTGGTAACACATCTGTAATGTAACGTCCACTGTTCAAAGTGCCGTCAATGCAAACAAGAGGTGACCGAGACGTGTAACCAATGGCACCCCATATCATCACGCTGGGTGATACGCCAGTATGGCGATGACGCATACACGCTTCCAATGTGCGTTCACCGAGATGACGCCAAACACGCATGCGACCATCATGATGCTCTAAACAGAACCTGAATTCATCCGAAAAATGACGTTTTGCCATTTCTGCACACAGGTTCGTCACTGAGTACACGATCGCAGGCGCTCCTGTCTGTGATGCAATGTCAAGGGTAACCGCAGCCATGGTGTTCGATCTGATAGTCCATGCAGCTGCAAACGTTGTCGAACTGTTCGTGCAGATGGTTGTTGTCTTGCAAACGTCCCCATCTGGTGACTCAGGGATCGAGACGGGGCTGCACGATCCGTTACAGCCATGCGGATAAGATGCCTGTCATCTCGACTGCTAGTGATACGAAGCCGTTGGGATCCAGCACGGCGTGCCGTATTACCCTCCTGAACCCACCGATTCCATATTCTGCTAACATTCATTGGATCTCAACCAACGCGAGCAGCAATGTCGCGATACGATAAAACCGCAATCGGGTTAGGCTACATTCCGACCTTTATCAAAGTCGGAAACGTGATGGTACGCATTTCTCCTCCTTACACGAGACATCACAACAACGTTTCACCAGGTAACGCCGGTCAACTGCTGTTTCTGTATGACAAATCGGTTGGAAACTTTCCTCATGTCAGCACGTTGTAGGTGTCGCCATCGGCGCCAACCTTATGTAAATGCTCTGAAAAGCTAATCATTTGCATATCACAGCATCTTCTTCCTGTCGGTTAATTTTCGCGACTGTAGCAGGTCATCTTCGTGGTGTAGCAATTTTAATGGGCATTAGTGTATATGTATGCATGTAGAGGAGAAGATCCAAATATAGGCCAGCTAAAATTTTTACACAATAACATTTTTCTGTTAAGGGGAGGTTTACTATCTTCGGCCCGAAAAAAGCTCGTTTTTTTCTCGGGATGTGTTATAGATATCAATGTCAAATTTGGTCAAAATGGTTATTGATACTCCGTCTACAAACTGGAATATTCTCGACCGTAAATGTCGAAGAGCAAAGGCGGATGTGCCGTCGCAACGAAACAAAATTTCGATGTAGACCTCCACGCGCGGTATGTCATAGGTCAGCCGGCTTGCCTGAAATCAAAATTGAGTTGACGTTAGCGAAGTATTTAAGATTCCTTAGGAGTTGTACCTCGCTTAACTTACTTGGACCATAGGAAACAAAATGGGTGCCATTTTAAAGAGAGGGTTTTTTTCATCATTTTGTCTACTTGGTTGGCGAAGTAAATATATTTATAGTTGATGGATCGGAATAAAAGTGGTACAACTCCTAGACAATTTAGTTAACATTGTCGGAAACAAAGAATCATGCCAATCGGTTCGGTTCAGTAGATTTAATGTTACCATACCGCGCGATAATATATATATATATATATATATATATATATATATATATATATATATATATATATATATACTCCTGGAAATGGAAAAAAGAACACATTGACACCGGTGTCTCAGACCCACCATACTTGCTCCGGACACTGCGAGAGGGCTGTACAAGCAATGATCACACGCACGGCACAGCGGACACACCAGGAACCGCGGTGTTGGCCGTCGAATGGCGCTAGCTGCGCAGCATTTGTGCACCGCCGCCGTCAGTGTCAGCCAGTTTGCCGTGGCATACGGAGCTCCATCGCAGTCTTTAACACTGGTAGCATGCCGCGACAGCGTGGACGTGAACCGTATGTGCAGTTGACGGACTTTGAGCGAGGGCGTATAGTGGGCATGCGGGAGGCCGGGTGGACGTACCGCCGAATTGCTCAACACGTGGGGCGTGAGGTCTCCACAGTACATCGATGTTGTCGCCAGTGGTCGGCGGAAGGTGCACGTGCCCGTCGACCTGGGACCGGACCGCAGCGACGCACGGATGCACGCCAAGACCGTAGAATCCTACGCAGTGCCGTAGGGGACCGCACCGCCACTTCCCAGCAAATTAAGGACACTGTTGCTCCTGGGGTATCGGCGAGGACCATTCGCAACCGTCTCCATGAAGCTGGGCTACGGTCCCGCACACCGTTAGGCCGTCTTCCGCTCACGCCCCAACATCGTGCAGCCCGCCTCCAGTGGTGTCGCGACAGGCGTGAATGGAGGGACGAATGGAGACGTGTCGTCTTCAGCGATGAGAGTCGCTTCTGCCTTGGTGCCAGTGATGGTCGTATGCGTGTTTGGCGCCGTGCAGGTGAGCGCCACAATCAGGACTGCATACGACCGAGGCACACAGGGCCAACACCCGGCATCATGGTGTGGGGAGCGATCTCCTGCACTGGCCGTACACCACTGGTGATCGTCGAGGGGACACTGAATAGTGCACGGTACATCAAAACCGTCATCGAACCCATCGTTCTACCATTCCTAGACCGGCAAGGGAACCTGCTGTTCCAACAGGACAATGCACGTCCGCATGTATCCCGTGCCACCCAACGTGCTCTAGAAGGTGTAAGTCAACTACCCTGGCCAGCAAGATCTCCGGATCTGTCCCCCATTGAGCATGTTTGGGACTGGATGAAGCGTCGTCTCACGCGGTCTGCACGTCCAGCACGAACGCTGGTCCAGCTGAGGCGCCAGGTGGAAATGGCATGGCAAGCCGTTCCACAGGACTACATCCAGCATCTCTACGATCGTCTCCATGGGAGAATAGCAGCCTGCATTGCTGCGAAAGGTGGATATACGCTGTACTAGTGCCGACATTGTGCATGCTCTGTTGCCTGTGTCTATGTGCTTGTGGTTCTGTCAGTGTGATCATGTGATGTATCTGACCCCAGGAATGCGTCAATAAAGTTTCCCCTTCCTGGGACAATGAATTCACGGTGTTCTTATTTCAATTTCCAGGAGTGTATATATAATTTCGAGATAAACGCGTTTGAAGTTTTAACTACATATAAATGAAATACTATGCCACGTACGTTGAATCTGCTATTCGGGGTCCATAAATTAGCCGTTCCTCTTCCTCAGAGGGCGTTCTGCTCGACCTGGGCCATCCTGCGCTGCTCCAGAGCCGCTCGCACGGCCGGTGACAAGCGGTTTTCGGCCGCCTGAATCCGGTGGTCGTCCGAATGCTTGGCGAACTGCGTCGAATAGATTCCCGGGGTGACGTCTATCGTTGTCATTGTCTTCAGAATTGCTGAATATCCTTCGTTGAAGCTGGTCACTGCCAGGAAAGTCGCAAACTCCACAGTCTTCGCACCAGAATGCAAATGCTTGGGGGCTAACTTCCAAATACACGCGTTCAAACATTCATTTGAATTTTGTTTGTTTGCTCCCAAGCACGTACAATAACTCGTCCTCCGGAAGAAAAAAACTGGTGCTTGAAAGAGGCCGATTTCACGCAGGTGCATTTTTTTGTTCAACCGCAAATAACAAACGTTTTTGTTCCGTATTCGGAAAAACCGTTTCAGTGGTGGATTCTAAGCACTTTTATGGATCCAAAAATGCAATTTTAAAAAAATCGATGTTTTGAACAAAAGGATAGTAAACCTCCCCTTAATGATTAAATTATTGAAGAAACTCTGGGGTGGTACAATAGCATGTGCCCTTCAAAGTTATGGGATATTAAGGAATTAAAAACATTCTTCTTATTTTAAATAATTTATTTAAGAAACCAATACGATGCCACCTTTTTTTTCTTTGGTCCTAATATAGGCTAATTTTATCATGAAGGAAAAATATTTAAAAACGAGGTTGAAGTGTAAGTTAATTTGCAATAATCACAAATAAAAACTTCATTGCCTATCTCTGCACATTCAGTACGGCGCCCACATACTGCACTGGATGCATTGAATCCTAATTTCGCCGTTGGTTTCCGCTGAAAATGGGCTGTCGCAGAGTATGCACTATACGTCTGTGCCGCGAGGTGAGCGGCCTTCAGAAAGCTCGAAATCACTTTCCTCGCCGTCTAGGGCAGGCTCATCCTGACTAGATAATTCGTCAGGCGAAGACAAGTGTACTTTATTTTTCTTCCGTAGATTTTCTTTTGTTTCTCTTGCCTTCTTTATTTGATTTTTGAATCTGCTTCAGTTTCTGATCAGGAAACGTTAGTTGTCACTTCCTCTTCAGTGACCTGTCCTCGGACCTTGTGAGCTCTTCCTTGTACGGTGATCCTTTAATCACGCAAGATTTTACAAATTTGCGACCTCTATTGCTTTTCTTCTTTGCAATCGTTGGTGGTGGGGAAATGTCAAAAGTGCTAACAGGAGTCGAAGTTTCTGGTTGTGCATGTGATGAGGAAGGAATGAGCAGAGAAAATTCAGAAAACGTTTCTGGCCGAGGAGAGGATAACCTGAATTTGTTGGTAGGTTTACCATCGGAGATCCTGTGTTATCCTGTAGTGACGATCCCGGCTGAGGATCGAACGATAGGCGAGGTGACTGGTGATTCAAAAAAACGTCTTCCAAACTCTACCAGCAGCATTGGTCGTGAAAGGTGCATTGATGCTATTCCTCTTTGCTAAAACAAACGCCATTCGTTTCAAATCGGATAAAGTACAACAAAAAACCTTTGTCCCATAGTCAACAAGTAAGAAACAAGTTTTTCGTCTAGACGTGGTCCTGAAACACAAGGGCTACCTAACTTAGCACCGGCAGCAGCAGTTGGAGAAAGATCTGTTTTTTTTTTTTTTTTTTTTTTACTTGATGGCTGCAGCATAGAGCGAAGTACATCATATTCTTTTGCAACCTTTAGTGTTCACATTTTCTTCGCCCCCACAGCAATGATGGTTTCAGCCGTCTTCAAAGGGGTGCGCTGATGACCTCGACGTTGAGCGCCCATAACCCCCAACACACACACACACACACACACACACACACACACACACACAAATGGTTCAAATGGCTCTGAGCACTATGGGACTTAACATCTATGGTCATCAGTCCCCTAGAACTTAGAACTACTTAAACCTAACTAACCTAAGGACATCACACAACACCCAGTCATCACGAGGCAGAGAAAATCCCTGACCCCGCCGGGAATCGAACCCGGGAACTCTGGCGCGGGAAGCGAGAACGCTACCGCACGACCACGAGCTGCGGACTACACACACACACACACACTATAACGATATGTTTACGTAATGTGTATATATAAACATACAGTTATAAATGTCCCCGTTAGTAGTCGCTACTTATAACAATATGTTTACTTTTGTGCTGTAACATCTAGCTATAATCAGCGGTGGAAATATATTTGCGAACGGCGACCGTGTGCGGCTGTTTCTTGTTGGATCGTCTGATCAGTCGGAAGTTGCATTGCAGAGGAGAGTAAATGGCTATTCAAAATATAATTATTTTTGGATAGCTCTACACGAATTTCCTAAGGAACCGTAGTTTATCATGCATTTACCAGTAGAATATGGCGCGGAGAAAATATTTCGCCGCATGCAACTTGCGTCCGATTTCGACGAAAGAATTCGTGACTGTGAACTCTCTATTTGGCAGAAACATAAAGAAAATTAAATAACTTCATGAAGGAGTGAGACATAGATTCTATACTAAATAAATAGTCCATACACCAGTTCCATTTAAATCTGAATTTATGGCAATTAATAGATGCACTTACACTGCGATGGACATTTAACATGGATGCTGTTTTGACTGGCACTTCTCTTCTCGTAATGAAAATAATTCCTTTGACGTTTTCACATACACGCTGCACAATAAATCTACTTCTATGCAGTATTGCACTTTCAGTATTGCCCTTTTACTTTACACTAAAATAATATTATTTTTAACGATAATAATACGGCGGCAAGACATGCGCGTCCGACACAAGTTACAAGAGACAAGAGAAAAATGAGTAACTGTTCATCGAGAATATCTCGTACATCAAATAAAATGTGTAAAAGTGTTCTTCTTCCGTCCGTTTTTCGCGCTGTGGTTTTCAAAGTCATTAACTCACTGCATCTCTGACGGCGCTTCGACAATAAACACGTTACGTTACAGGACGTTCACCTTCTACATTCTCGCAATATTATTTGCTAACTGTAGCTGTTGCCGAGCGACTGCTCGATTAGTGAATGATTTAAAATGATAAGGCAATCACATAATGCTACAACACACACACACACACACACACACACACACACACACACACACAGTTAGATATCTTCAAAGGGTCCCACGTGTACCTTTTGCCCTTGGCTAGGTATTTAGGCTTGTTACGGGGCGTCCCAAAAAACAAATCTTGGCTAGATTTCAACAAAAATTATAGGAATCTAAATTGGCCCAAATATGGGCTAGCCCATAATTAGATCCTTCATGGTAGCCCATATCTGGGACAAACCGTGGTTTCCGCAAAATGGCCCTAACGATCATTACGAAATACAGACAGAACAATGAAAATTGGGAAGCAGATACTTTAATATGCCAGTAATACAGTTCTTCGAACGAACTGCGTGCAGAGCTAAGTCAAATTCTACAGAAAATGGTTAAGCACATACCTGTCAATACATTGTAGTCACAAAATCGAGATTTTCACGAGCAAAATGTCACTGTAACCAAACAATATGCATTGCACAACCAACTGTTTACAGTCGATCTCGGAGGCGGTGGGGGCAGGCTTATACGCGCCACGGCTAGAACCTTCTGCACGCTCAGCCCTCTTAGCCTATATTTACACCATTGCCCATATTTGGACCTTTCCCCTATATATTGCAAGTATGTATGTATATGTTTATATGTAGAGAGTTGGGCAAATAAATGTGACCCAGATGAGTGGATATGATCGGACGTAAAGGTATGCATATAACCACATCCCTTGACGAGCACACCACGTGTACGCCCGTCACGTGATCCACACCGGTTCCTTCGAGTGCGTTCACACAGTCTTAACGGCTGACAGAGTTGTTAGCAGAGGGCGATCTGGTCGCGGCCCTAGCTCGTCAGCCAGGTCACCTGAGCTGTCAGTGTGCGATTACCTTGTGTGGGGAGCCCTCAAACCTAAGGCGTATCTCGACCAACGTCATAGTCTTCAAGAATCGCAGCAGAACATTTCGAATGATACTGCAGTCTAGCTTCGATCCGCCTTCACCAACTTGCTGACCAGGGCCCAAAAGAGCCACGAGATGAATGGTCATCATTTTCAACACCTGAAAACGTCTGTTTGCTACTGTATCTCCTATCCTCTGCTGTGGTTCTTCGTATTCTGCAACTCTGTTCTCCAGGCCACTTTTATTTGCCCCAGTCCGTATACACGTATGTACACTACTGGCCAATAAAATTTACACACCACGACGTGCTACAGAGGCGAAATTTAACCGAAGGGAAGAAGATGCTGTGATATGCAAATGATAAGCATTTCAGAGCATTCGCACAATGTTGGCGACGGTGGCGACACCTACAACGTGCTGACATGAGGAAAGTTTCCAACCGATTTCTCATACACAAACAGCAGTTGACCAGCGTTGCCTGGTGAAACGATATTGTGATGCCTCGTGTAAGGAGGGGAAATGCGTACCATCACGTTTCCGACTTCGATAAAGGTCGGATTGTAGCCTATCGCGATTGCGGTTTATCGTATCGCGACATTGCTGCTCGCGTTGGTCGAGATCCAATGACTGTTAGCAGAATATGCAATCGGTGGGTTCAGGAGGGTAATACGGCCTCGTATCACTAGCAGTCGAGATGAAAGACTTCCTATCCGCATGGCTGTAACGGATCGTGCAGTCACGTCTTGATCCCTGAGTCAACAGATGGGGATGTTTGCAAGACAACCATCTGCACGAACAGTTCGACGACGTTTGCAGCTGCATGGACTATCAGCTCGGAGACCATGGCTGCGGTTACCCTTGACAGGAGCGCCTGCGATGGTGTACTCAACGATGAACCTGGGTGCACGAATGGCAAAAAGTCATTTTTAGGATGAATTCAGGGTCTGTTTACAGCATCATGATGGTTGCATCCGTGTTTGGCGTCATCGCGGTGAACGCACATTGGAAGGGTGTATCACCCAGCGTGATGGTATGGGGTGCCATTGGTTACACGTCTCGGTCACCTCTTGTTCGCAATGACGGCACTTTGAACAGTGGACGTTACATTTCAGATGTGTTACAACCCGTGGCTCTACCATTCATTCGATCACTGCGAAAACTTACATTTCAGCAGGATAATGCACGACCGCATGTTGCAGGTCTTGTACGGGCCTTTCTGGATACAGAAAATGTTCGACTGCTGCCCTGGCCAGCACATTCTCCAGATCTCTCACCAATTGAAAACGTCTGGTCAATGGTGGCCGAGCAACTGGTTCGTCACAATACGCCAGTCATTACTCTTGATGAACTGTGGTATCGTGTTGAAGCTGCATGGGCAGCTGTACTTGTACACTCCATCCGAGCTCTGTTTGACTCAATGCGCAGGCATTCAAGGCCGTTATTACGGCCAGAGGTGGTTGTTCTGGGTACTGGTTTATCGGGATCTATGCACCCAAATTGCGTGAAAATGTAATCACATGTCAGTTCTAGTATAATATATTTGTGCAATGAATACCCGTTTATCATGTGCATTTCTTCTTTGTGAACCAATTTTAATGGCCAGTAGTGTGGAACTTATTCGAACACAGCTGTACATCTCTTTTAATATTTCGAGAATGTCTAACAATTACATTCACATACCCGCCATATCGACACGATATCAAGTCTGTGACGACAGTACAAGAAAAAGACACGAGTATGAAATGTATTCCTTAAGTGGGGATTAATTATTAAAATAATTTACAGCGGTCTTCTAAAGAGTTAATGAAAATAAATGATAAACAACACAGCTCGCAATTAGCTCATGGACCAAGGTGGCGATGACCAAAAAGAGTACACAAAATAAACTCACTTTCTGTCCCAGAGGCCTAACAGTGACGTTGCTCTGTGCCCACCCAGTTTTCTTTGGACTCAGTGCACAAGTTTTCTCGTGATGGAGTTGGAATAAACAAGAACCGTTTTGAAACTTCCTGGCAGATTAAAACTGTGTGCTCGACCGAGACTCGAACTCGGGACCTTTGCCTTTCGCGGGCAAGTGGTCTACCAACTGAGCTACCAAAACACGACTCACGCCCGGTACTCACAGCTTTACTTCTGGCAGTACGTCGTCTCCTACCTTCCAAACTTTACAGAAGCTCTCCTGCGAACCTTGCAGAACTAGCACTCCTGAAAGAAAGGATACTGCGGAGACATGGCTTAGCCACAGTCTGGGGGATGTTTCCAGAATGAGATTTTCACTCTGCAGCGGAGTGTGCGCTGATATGAAACTTCCTGGCAGATTAAAACTGTGTGCCCGACCGAGACTCGAACTCGGGACCTTTGGGAGGTAGGTGACTGGTAGAAGTAAAGCTGTGAGTACCGGGCGTGAGTCGTGCTTCGGTAGCTCAGTTGGTAGAGCACTTGCCCGCGAAAGGCAAAGGCCCCGAGTTCGAGTCTCGGTCGGGCACACAGTTTTAATCTGCCAGGAAGTTTCATATCAGCGCACACTCCGCTGCAGAGTGAAAATCTCATTCAAGAACCGTTTTGTTTTCACTGTGCAAGCTTTGTACATTTTCTGCCTGAAGGGTGGACTATAACATCGATTCTTCCTACAATGGAACACACTTTAATTGCAGACTGTGCTGCAATTAATTTTCGTCTTACAGCCTGCACAGTCTCAGAAAACACAGCTTCGCTAGAAGCCATCTGATCCCCACAATCGTTCATTTCGCCCTGCCGGTGCCACTTTACAGCAGAGTGATCGTGTTCTCAACTTCCATAGTGTCACGGCTTGCCTCATTCCAGCATGCTTCACTAAGAGAGGACGACGAGAGGGACGAATCAACATTCTCAGAGTAATTGCGTCCACAAAACTATAGCGAGAAGGAAGAATCCAGTATAGAATTGACGTCGATTTCTGATGTATGCAACTCTCAACATTAGATTCCTACTTGCTAGATTTCTAATTTCTAGTTATGATACCACCCATCCTCGTCCCTTCATTCTGAATCCACTTCAGTACGTACAGGAATTTCTTTTTTTTTTAAATTTTTTGTTCATATGTGCGCCCACTGACTTCAGAAGTTTTGAGAAAGAGAGTATTATGCGCAGTATGCTATTTTCATATGTTCATCGTACGATTAGCCTATTTCGACACTAAGTTACTTTCAAGCACCTAAAACAGAATACATCAAGGTGGACGAATATTACAGTATAGATATAGGGGAACTCGGGGCAGAACGGGATAGCGGGGCACAATGTGAAATTGCTCTTTTCTAGACTGGACAGTGTTGCAACCTGCTGTATGGGCATGTAACTATTACTCCGAATGGAAGGGAAGTGAGGGCAGCCATTCTGATTTAGTTTGAAGTGCGAGATCTAAGTGAATTATTGTCCGTTACGTTACCACTTGCGTTGTCCTAACGTTTGGTGAATTTCAATGCCAGGTAAGCTGTTAATTGTTAATTGTATATCCTAAAATGCCACATTCCCTTAAAGCGCATGGCGTTTGTTATACTTCAGTTATTTAATGCGTTTAAATACGTCAGTTATTAGACTCCATAAAAGTTGTTAACCTCAAAAGTGCTCTTGGGGTGGAACGGGACGGGACGGGGCAGAATGCGATAGTGTCCCGTTCTGCCCCGTCACATTCTGCTGCAAGTAGAAAGCAAACCCAGCCTGGATGTTCATGGATGCCAGACTCTCCCAACCACCTATGTTCGCCGAACAACTCAGCTTTCCAGATATCGCCCGAGGCTGTCATTCCAATCCCACTAATCTGTCAAAATACTCTGCGGACAACAAGACGGAAAGGAAAAACCGTCGTATTAACAGATTCTTCTTATAAGAAGGAACTGCAGAATGCTGTCGCACGTAAAGTAGGCCTAAAGAAAGGAGGAGGGTGCACAAATATGAACAATGTCAGGACAGAGACGTCAGGTGCAATGCAACTTAAGACAAAAATATCAAACTGTACACAAAAAAAAAAAAAAAAAAAATAAAATAAAATAAAATAAAAAATAAAAAAAATAAAAAAAATAAAAGGAAGAAGATGGAGAAGAGAGAATCGTAGAGAGAGGATGCTGAGTGTCTCTACTGTGGGTACTTCTACTCCGTTTCTAATGAGGGCTGGGTGGCAAGCCAGGGGTGTTTCAGGTGGGCACACAATTCACGTGCTGGCATAGACAGTGAAGATGAAATACTGATTTGTGACTATTGTCGAAAGGGCTAGTAGTTAATGGTTTGGTGGTTATTAAGCAATGTACATTTTTCCGAATGACATTAAAATATTTTCTTATTTTGAAGAATGACCTTTTAATTGTTTAAATTACACATTTCTTAGTCTGAATTGCCTGTTATACAACATTTTGTCATACTTTAATACGATGTTCGTAATTCAAATTCAACGTTTACGCAATAATTTAACAAAAAATACCCTTATCCCATTCTGCCCCATGGGTGGGGCGGAACGGGAAATGTGGAAGACTTCCTTTGAAAAATTGTAAAAAAATGCAAAATATATTGTTTTAAGTGATTTTAAAATAAGGTACATTAGGTTACACTACAAGGTGTTTATTTATCACTTTAAGAAGTGTTTCCTTGTGCTCCTTTATAAATTGTTAAACATTAAGTATCCCGTTCCGCTCCGAGTTCCCCTACAGGGCACTTCCGTAAGAGCGTGCAAAAATTTAGCTGGACATAGAGGATGCTCCACTGCACAATTTGAGGTACGGAACCTGGGGTTGAAGAAGCCAGCTTAAGGAGATATGGAAGTAAATTTGTGTACCTTTGTCTAGCATGACTGCTTTCCAGCTTATTTACAACTAAAATGTGTACAAGTTTACAGGTACTTTCCTGTTTATTTACATGTATTATTTATTTCGTGCAAGGAAACAAGGAGGACGAGCCGTATCTTCTACATGGCCGTCTGAATGGCCACCTGTACTTGAGATTCGTGCAAATTCTACCTGAGTTGTTGGAGAACTTAGCCTTGGCTTTTTCGTGGGAGTTTGTCGATACAACATGACGGTGCACCTCCTCACTTCAGTATTGATGTCTGCAACCATCTCAATGCTGTATTTCCTGGTCACTTAACCTGAATCCCCTCGATTATTTTCTAAGGGGACACCTAAAGTCACTTGTGTCTGAGATCCCAGTGGATAAGGAGATGGAATTAGTTGCCAGAATTGTAGGTGCCTGTGATTTGATTCGAAACACGGTATGGATATTTGTAAGGGAGCGTCAGAATCTTGTTCGCCAATGGCAGTCTTGCAGTGTGGTTGATGGCCGTCAGTTTCAGCACATTTTGTTAAATAAAGTACAAATGGTAAGTTCATTCTATGAGTGATGGTATTTGCAGTCAACTGTATTCGAATGGCTTTAAGCAGTATGGCACTTAACATCTGTCATCAGTCCCCTAGACTTAGAACTATTTAAACCTAACTAACCTAAGGACATCACACAGATCCATGCCCGAGGCAGGATTCGAACCTGTCACCGTAGCAGCAGCGCGGTTCAGGACTGAAGCATCTAGAACCGCTCGGCCACAGCGGCCGGCAGGCAACTGTAACTAATGTAAATAAAAACTGCACAGTAATGTGATTTTAATCCTATTATCTCCTTAAGGGTTGTACCCTATCCCCGATGTTATTCAATCTGTATATTGAGCAAGCAATAAAGGAAAGAAAAGAAAAGTTCGGAGTAGGTATGAAAATCCACGGAGAAGAAATAAAAACTTTGAGGTTCGCCTATGACATTGTAATTCTGTCAGAGACAGCAAAGGACTTGGAAGAGCACTTGAACGGAATGGACATTGTATTGAAAGAAGGGTATAAGATGAACAACAACAAAAGCAAAACGAGGATAATGGAATGTAGACGAATGAAGTCGGGTGATGCTGAGGGAATTAGATTAGGAAATGAGACACTTAAAGTAGTAAAGGAGTTTTGCTATTTGGGGAGCAAAATAACTGATGATGGTCGAAGTAGAGAGGATATAAAATGTAGACTGGCAATGGCAAGGAAAGCGTTTCTGAAGAAGAAAAATTTGTTAACATCGAGTATAGATTTAAATGTCAGGAAGTCGTTTCTGAAAGTATTTGTATGGAGTGTGGCCATGTATGAAGGTGAAACTTGGACGATAAATAGTTTAGACAAAAAGAGAATAGAAGCTTTTGAAATGTGGTGCTGTAACCTCCCCCTCACTTATCGACCTTAACGACAGTGAAAAATTAAACCGCGTGCACCTAATGGAAATTTGGGAAAAGCAATCGTCACCGAAGTTAATCTGTCGGTAAAGAGAGAGGAAAGGGTTACATCTAAATGAAAGGAAAAATGCAAATGAAACTGGTGGAAATTAATTTTGAAAAGGGGTAAAGTTAATAAAGAAAGTAAATGTGCGGCCGTTACGTTAACAATTAACTAGCGGTAATTAGATATTTGAGATTTGGGGGAAATTTCGGTCGCCAGTCCTATGGACAATTACTATAGTAACTGAAAAAGAAAGGTTATTACACATATAATTAGCACTAGAAGCGTGGCCACTGAAGGTTGACACGTGTAGTGTGAAAACTGAATGTTTGTCAGAAGTAATAAATTTCGCTACACTCTGACTTAATTTAGCAAAAGAATTAATAAAACCGGAAAACTGAAAGTTAATTTAGTGACTTAAATTAATAGTGAGATTAGTTTCTGAAGCACTACGAAATTCAGTAAAATAAGGTTAGTCTTGGGCTACCTCAACAACCATTTCAAAAGCTACTTGAATCTACGCAATTTAGAAATAAGAGATTTAACTTTGAACTTGAATTAAATGATTCTGAACAATTAACAATAGTAACATATAGTACGTACCAAGCCGAGCTGCAGTCACAGGTAAGCTAAAATATGGTAACGAAACTCGCACTCTTAATTTGTGCTTGCGTAATCTAAATACTGTAGCCAGCTACGAATACATTAACTGAACTTTGAAATTAAAGCAGTGAAATGGAATGATATTACTTCAACGCTGGCGTCTGAATTTCAACGACACTCGGGTTCATTTCGGAAAAGGAAGGGACCCTGCTTGGTAATGCAATTGGGACAATGAGCAACAAAGGTTCATGCTAAGTTGCTGTAATTTTGTGATGCAACAATTTTAAAAGCTGAGGTCTGCCATACAGTTCTAAAACTTTACGTGCTTCCAGTCTTCCTTGTTGGTTGATTGAACGTTTGAAATCGTCGGTCGAGGAGGTGGCAACACTCACTCATTGTCGGCCGTCGCTGTTTCAGAAGCTGGATGTTGGCGCGCCTCCTTCTCGACACGGTCACCACGCGAAACGGGCTCTTGATGTGCGCCAGCTAATGCTTCCCGTCCGCGACACCGTGTCAGAAACTATCATAGCAATTCGAGCGCAATTACATGCTGCCAAACCCCGAAAGCGCGGCAACTCGCGGGAGCGTCACACAACACACCTGCTCCACTGCACTACTCCAGCCAGACACACACTGCTCTGCCCGCGCTCCACGCGGCAGAGTTAACACTACCAAAGATCCTAAACACTTTGGTTCTCCACACGACCTATCGATGTATTCGTTCGATAGCATAGTTTTCCCTAGGCAAGACCCAGCGCAAAAATACAAATAATTATACGACATAAATGCATAAATATATATATACAAATAGTAAAACAATTACAATATATAAAGACACAGAAATGTCATATCTTGAGGTAACAAAAAAAGGAAAAAAAATTATAGTACAATAGATGGAAATAGGAGGGTATGCATTTCCGGCGTTACAGTGCTACAGAAGAATGCTGAAGATTAGATGGGTAGATCACATAACTAATGAGGAGGTATTGAATAGAATTGGGGAGAAGAGGAGCTTGTGGCACAACTTGACTATAAGAAGGGATCGGTTGGTAGGACATGTTTTGCGACATCAAGGGATCACCAATTTAGTATTGGAGGGCAGCATGGAGGGTAAAAATCGTAGAGGGAGACCAAGAGACGAATACAATAGGCAGATTAAGAAGGATGTAGGCTGCAGTAGGTACTGGGAGATGATGAAGCTAGCACAGGATAGAGTAGCATGGAGAGCTGCATCAAACCAGTCTCAGGACTGAAGACCACAACAACAACAACATCTCCTTAAGTTGTCTCCTCCGACCCCAGGTTCCCTACCTGAGATTGTCCAGTGGTGCATTCTCTATGCACTGTTATATTTTTGCACGCTCTTACGGAAACACCCTGTATGTACACTATTAAAAACAATTAAACAAAACCAGAACTGTGTTTAAATCTATAGGTCTTACTTATGCAACTTGTCGTAAGTGATGTGGCATACAATCAAAAATTATACGAAGCCATACGTGAAATATTGCACTAAAAACAATCTAAAGAACCAAAGCATCCTTGTAGACGCACATAACCGCGTCTTATCATGCGAGAACTACAACACTTCCACAATGGTCTCAGGCTGAAATCAGCTGTTCTGATTTCTACAAATGCAGAAGAAAACTGAGGGTCTTTTAGATGACGATCGGTTCGACATTAGGAAACGTAAAGGCACCAAAGAGTCAACTCTGACACTGCGGTTGATGTAATGGTAGCAAGGCTGAGGAAAAGTCAAGACACGTTCATAGGATTTCTCGACCTGGAAAAAGCGTTCGACAGCGTAAAATAGTGCAAGAAATTCAGAATTCTGCGAAAAATACCGACATACAATAGGAAAGTACGGGTAATATACAATATGTAAATGAATCTAGAGGAAACGATAAGATTGACAGGCGAAGGAGAAAGTGCTAGGATAGAAAAACGGTGTAAGACAGGGACGTAGCTTTCCTTACCTACCTTACAACTATTCATCAAAGAAGCAGTGACGGAGACGAATCAAGATTCATGAGTGGAATTAAAATTCAAGCTGAAAGGATATCGGAGATAAGATTCGCTGATGTTTCTTTCCTCTGTGAGAGTGAAGAATGTAGTGGGGCATACTCCTCTAGCATTACTTTTCCTCAAAAGCAGTTGTCGATACCAGTATTATTTTTCGAATTTTGGACAAGTCAGTATCATCTCCGTTGATTTTCTGAAAACTTTCATATAATCTTATACACAGTATGTCATGTTCAAGCTAAAATTTATGAAAAGGAATTACTATACAAAATATTTTAGTTTTGATGTTGTAATCGATAAGTACTACTTCAGAATATAGGAGTACTGTTAAAGTTGTTTTGGCAACAATTTGAAATTACGAAATATTTGCACACGTAAAATTTCTATTATTAATTACCCAAGCTCGTACAGTTTACTATGTTTATAACTATGATTATTTTTGGATTCATTTACGAAATAATATCCGAAATTAATAATGTAACGAAAGCTAGCAGGAATTCATTTGCTATGAAAAATTGTAAACTCTTCGGAATATTGTTGAGAGTCGGAAGCTTGCCTCTGATGTGATCGGATGTATTTTTGTATAGTAGGCGCGAACATTGTAATTTCGGCTTTGTTAAAGCGGAAAATCAAAAGACTGTATTATCTACTAAAATGTGAAAAAATATATTTACGTAAATAAATTCTGCAGCAACAGTCTTCAAATTTATTTAGTTCAAACCAACCGTGAGGACCGGATGAAGCTGAAAAACATCAAGAATGAGACCCCTAGACAAGAAGAACAGGAGCCATCTCAACATGAGAGGCTAAGTAAACTTGAAAGTTTATTGCAATGTTCGCTCCTCTCAAAATCTTCATAAAGACTTTGCTCATTAATTACTTGGACTGGGCATTTTGAATGTGGACAATAGCTGGCACAAGGAAGAAGCGGGAAGGTTACAAGAAGAATAACAGGATGTGTTGAATGGAATGGTCTAATGAGTTCAGAATATGGACTGAGAGTAAACCGAAGAAAGACGAATGTAATGAGAAGTACCAGAAATGAGAACAGCGAGAAACTTAACATCAGAATCAAGGATCAGGAAGTAGACGTAGTTTAGGAATTCTGATTCCTAGGCAGCAAAATAACCTATTATCAGCTGACAAGGAAGACATAGAAAGCAAACTAACATTGGAAAAAATTACGTTACTGGCAGTGAGAAGTCTACTAGTATCAAATAAAGGTCTAATTTGAAGAAGAAATCTCTGATAACGTGTTTGGAGGTCAGCATTGTACGTCAGTGAAACATGGACTGCGGGAAAACCGGAACAGAGGAGAATCGAAGCATTTGAGATGTGGTGCTACTGACCCTTGTTGAAAATTCGGTGGAGTGATTAGATACGGAATGAGGAGGCATCTGAAGAATCAGAAAAGAAAGGAACATGTGGAGAACATAGCCAAATGGTTCAAGTGGCTCTGAGCACTATGGGACATAACATCTGCGATCGTAGCGGTCACGCGGTTCCAGACTGAAGCGCATAGAACCGCTCGGAGAACATAGACAAGAAGAAGTGACACGATGATAGGACATATGTTAGGTCATTAGGGAATGACTTCCGTGGTAGTAAAGGGAGCTTTAGAGGGTAAAACTGTAGAGGAAGACAGAGATGTGAGTATATCCAGAAAATAATGGAAGACGTACGTTGCAAGTGCTACTCTAAGATGAAGAGGTTGGCATAGGAGAGGAATTCGTGGTGAGCCGCGTCAAACCAGTGACAAGACTGGTTTCTAGCGTGGATGTATTCGAAGATAACACGGATAATTATCGATATCATACATCTTTGTGTAGTACATGCTTTGCTTGCGTTTCAATAACAGCAAATTACTCTTGCATACAAAAAGAATATATGAAACGTATATTGCAATGTTAAAATACGAGGGTAATACCAAATGTAAGGTCTCCTATTTTTTTATAAGTACATAGACCTGTTTATTTCTACAATAACTGCAAATTAATCTTGCATACAAAAACAGAGTATATGAAACGTATGTTGCAACGTCAAAATACAAGGATAATCCCAAATATAAGGTCTCCTATTTTTTTATAAGTACATAGACCTGTTTATTTCTACAATGGTTTACGTCAGTTTACAGCTTGAACATTTAGCTATTTTTCGACATAATCACCATTTCTATCGATGCATTTTTGTAGACGCTGTGGCAATTTTTGTGTGCCCATGTCATACCAGCTCGCTGCCATGCTGTTTAGAAAATTACGTACCTCTTCTTTCACCTCGTCGTCGGAGCTGAATCGCTGGGACCACAATTAACGCTGACAGGTACTGTGAGACTCTGAAAAAACTCAAACGGGCAATTCAGAACTGGGGAAGAGGAATGTTGATCAAGGGCGTACACGTTCTCCATGACAACGCTCGCCCACACATCGCTCGGCAGACCGTTGCTCTCCTGCAACAGTTTCAGTGGAACATAATCACCCACCCACCCTATAGTCCTGACTTGGCACCCTGTGACTATCACCTCTTCCCTAGGTTAAAAAAAACATTCGGCCGGAAAGCGATTCAGCTCCGACGACGAGGCGAAAAAAGAGGTTCATGACTTTCTGAAGAACATGGCGGCGAGCTGGTATGACATGGGCATACAAAAACTGCCACAGCGTCTACAAAAATGCATCGACATAAATGGTGATTATGTCGAAAAATAGCTGAATGCTGAAGCTGTAAACTGATGTAAGCCATTGTAGAAATAAACAGGTCTCTGTACTTATAAAAAGTAGAAGACCTTACTTTTGGTATTACCCTCGTATATTAAGGTTCAAATGGCTCTGAGCACTATGGGACTCAACTGCTGAGGTTATTAGTCCCCTAGAACTTAGAACTAGTTAAACCTAACTAACCTAAGGACATCACACACATCCATGCCCGAGGCAGGATTCGAACCTGCGACCGTAGCGTATATTAAGGAAATATGTGCTACAACGGCAAGTATTATACATAAAATGTACATTGTAAATCAATTTTCAAACATACTGTCAGATGGTCTCCATGTACGTATGTGACTATAAGTACGAATGGTTACAAGAGCGACATAGCATGTCTATAATATAAAACGTGCATAACGTTAGTCTTTTTACCGAGGATGAGAGAGGGATCGGCTAGTGTTGGATACTGTGACACTGTTTGTCTGAAATGTAATACACGTATTATTAGTATAGAACCACATCAGCGTAGTCAAATGAGGTAAACGTGTAAAACGCTTGCTGTACTCCTATACATATGCAGAATGACTGTAAAAGAAGCTTTTTACTTCTTTTACGCATCCTTTACATTTTTCACTTAATGGCTATGAAAACAGTGCCGGAAAAATTTTTTCGACAGGGGACTGTGAGTAAGATGCGTGAGGAAATGTCTTTCCGAAATCTATTCAGTTAGGCAGTGTGGTCGGAGTTTCCTCCTGAATAAATAGCTGGAAGACTTAAGTGAGAAGCCGCACGGTCCAAAATAGATACTGTGGCTTTCCTTGAGTGAAGCTTCCTGCTGTGGTCACGATTGTCAAACATTCCGTCGCTTCCTGGTGTCGAATTCCACTCCTCGTTCCGCCACGGCTCGCCTGTGTCCCACATTTAAGCCGTTCGTTCTTTCGACGTATAATGCCTGTGTGGATGCTCCTGTCGGGTCAGGTTGGTATGCTGTTGCTGGTGCTGCAAGCTTCGATAGGCAGCAGTTTGGTCCTCCAGTGTTTCTGCCACCATCCCGAACTACTGAACGACCGCGGCTTTATCAGTGCGGAAGCGGACTCTGACGTGAGGAGCTACTGTGACGGTAAGTACCCTCTGTTTCTGTAGGTGCCGTGTTCCCACTCTAAACAACTCTCTGCACTACTATTTTTCGGGGGGCATGTTCCCTCTGACTGATTTAATGCGGTACGTACAACTTCTTCGAAGCTTACTACGCACCAATTGCCCAATATGAGTGATGTATTTAACACAGGCATCGGGACTACGTTATCGCTTTATGAAGTACTAAGGGTAATTTTTTTCACCGTGTACAAACTCTAGGGACTGATCGATGAAAGGATACGAACCAAAAATGGTTTACTGAAGTTATGTCCGGAAATGCATGGTTCCCGTGCTAGAGGCCATTTATTTAATTATACGAGTACTTTGTTACAGAGTCTGCTGTCTAATACGCGCTCTAGCACGCAGCCACAGTTGCAGTATGCATGCTTTCCTCCTAGAGGGTGGTACTGCTCCTCATGCATCATGCCCTAGCGCCCTCTCCTGCCATAGTCATTGGTAATGTTGTGTCCGATTCACTTCTCTTGTTGACTCACCTTGTGGTGGATGTGATACAGCGTTCTACACAGTGGGTCCGTATTCGAATAGAGAGCTTGCCGACATGGTGTTTTTGCTTACGGAAAGGCAAATGGCAAGGGGTGGCGGGCAGCAAAGCTGTGTAGCAAGACCTATCCCCGCCTACAACCACCACAGCATTCAATGTTTGCAACAGTGTTTCGCCATTTGTCTGAGACGAGGTCGTTTTAAAAAGCAGGAAATCATGAAGAACGTACCCGAAATGTTCGGACACCAGACCTAGACGAAAATGTGATTAACACTTTGGAAGGCGACCGCCGTTTCAGTGCTAGGCAGTTGGCCGGCTATTACGGGGTGAACCAGACGACCGTGTGGAACATTCTCCATGACAATTGTAAATACCCTCATCACTTACAGCGTGTGCAGGGCTTACTAGCGACAGACTTTCCACATCGAGCGTAGTTTTGTCACTGGCTTCTTCACCAGGCAACCACGATTCAGGGATTTGTATCATCCAGCCTATTCAAAGATGAGGTCACCTTTACGTGGAGTGGTATCTTCAATTTTCGTAACAGTCATCTTTGGGGCAGCATGCAAAACCACTACGGTATGGTGACACGAATCATCAGCGTCGGTACAGCCGGCACGTGTGGGGAGGGATAATTGGTGTAAGTATTTTGGGGCCAGTCTTCCTTACACGTCGCCTAACAGGCCGGAACTATCGGCGTTCCTTGTGGGTGACTTTGCCTCCCCTGCTGGGAGAAGTTCCGTTGATTGTTCAAAGCGTTTTGTGGCTGCTACATGATGGTGCTCCAACCCACATCGCCGTAAACGTGCGGACGCATCTCAAGTTTGCCTTCCCTGGTCGATGGATCGGACGAGGAAGTCCACTTGCATGGCCTGGTCGTTCATCAGATCTCAACCTCTGCGATTTCTGGTTATGGGGCCATATCCAAAGTTTCGTGTATGCAGAGCCCATTCCAGACGTGGAGACACTGTAGCAGCGTATTCATGCTGCCTTTGACACTGTTCCAATGGAAACTGGCCGATGTGTGTTACGGTGCCAACATGCATGCATTGAGACACGTGGAAAGTATCTTCAGCACTCGCTGTAACTGTAGCTGCATGGTAGAGCTAATGTTAGATCGCAGTCTCTGTAACAGTGTGTGACTGAAACCATGCATTTCCGGACGTAAGTTCACTAGATCATTTTTGTTCAGTATCCTCTCACCGATCAATCCCTAGACTTTGTACGCTGTGGAATTATCACCCTTTTTATGACAAGAAGAAACGCAAGTCATGTCATGACATAGAAACGTTTAAAGACTTTTGTGTGGACTGCAGCAGCGTTAGTGGCGCCGATACGATCACTAAATAAAAAATAAGGCACCCGTAAAGAAATAATTACAAGAATCATTTAATATCGTGTAATTCCGCCCAAAGGCTTGATAAACGCCTGGATTCGGTTACTATTTCCCGGTCACGTGTGTTATACCATTGTTCGGAGACACGTTGAAGAGTCTGCCGCGAAAAGCCAACAAGCGCAGCAACTTCACACGCCGTATGATCACGGGCACGGCCAAACACGAATGCCCCTTTCCTCCAATCTGTCACATCCTTACATTTACGCACGCCTACGTACAATGTCCGTTTGAACCATGTATGTCTGTCTTATGCTCCCGTAGAACCAATGAACGCGCGATTAAGCAAATCTCTGCGCCATCTGCGAAGCCTTAACCATTCATCTGCGCGTGCGCACTCGGGTGATTAATTTTTTGTCCTTTGAGATTTTACAGTGAGTTCAACGAGCAGTGGTCAATATTCAGAGATGCCATAGGAACGAGCACTCGAAGCAAAAGAAGTTCTACCTTAATAGCTATGACCGCTACTTCATCTTCAGTATTATGAAGCCAATCCCTTCCATTGGAAGCTCCTTGGTTTCCACATTTCAGGACGAGGCTGTAAGGACCAAAACAAGGAAAAAGTCTAGTAAACATAAGTTTTAAAATGCACGTCTTAAGAGCTACGTTTCACAGTAGCGAAGATGAACCAGCTGCCGGATATCGTCTCCATTTTACTGTGTGTGTGTGTGTGTGTGTGTGTGTGTGTGTGTGTGTGTGTATGAAATGTTATGGGACTTAACTGCTAAGTTCATCAGTCCCTAAGCTTACACACTACCCAACCTAAATTATCCTAAGGACAAACACACACACCCATGCCGGCAGGAGGACTCGAACCTCCGCTGGGACCAGCCGCACAGTAAATGACTGCAGTCCCCCCAGACCGCTCGGCTAATCCCGCGCGGCTCTATTTTACTCAACGGCTCTCCGTCGGTTACTACAAAGCATTATATTTCTGACAGGAAATCATGAATTCAGTCATAACTAAGACGATATTTCATAGGCACGCAATTTTTATTAAAAGCCGCTTGTTCGGAACGGTATCTAATGCCGTCTGGAAATCTAGAAACATGAGATGAAACAGAGAGACTTTGTCGACAACACTCATTTACTTCACGTGAATAAAGGGCTGGTTGAGCTGCACAAGAACAACAATTTCTGAATCCGTGTTGACTTGTTGTTGTTGTCGTCTTCAGTCCTGAGACTGGTTTGATGCAGCTCTCCATGCTACTCTATCCTGTGCAAGCTTCTTCATCTCCCATTACCTACTGCAACCTACATCCTTCTGAATCTGCTTAGTGTATTCATCTCTTGGTCTCCTTCTACGATTTTTACCCTCCACGTTGCCCTCCAATACTAAATTGGTGATCCCTTGATGCCTCAGAACATGTCCTACCAACCGATCCCGTCTTTTGGTCAAGCTGTGCCACAAACTTCTCTTCTCCCCAATCCTATTCAGTACTTCCTCATTAGTTATGTGATCTACCCACCTTATCTTCAGCATTCTTCTGTAGCACCACATTTCGAAAGCTTCTATCCTCTTCTCGTCTAAACTATTTATCGTCCACGTTTCACTTCCATACATGGCTACACTCCATACAAATACTTTCAGAAACGACTTCCTGACACTTAAATCTATACTCGATGTTAACAAATTTCTCTTCTTCAGAAACGCTTTCCTTGCCATTGCCAGTCTACATTTTATATCCTCTCTACTTCGACCATCATCAGTTATTTTCCTCCCCAAATAGCAAAACTCTTTTACTACTTTAAGTGTCTCATTTCCTAATCTAATTCCCACAGCATCACCTGACTTAATTCTACTACATTCCATTATCCTCGTTTTGCTTTTGTTGATGTTCATCTTATAACCTCCTTTCAAGACACTGTCCATTCCGTTCAACTGCTCTTCCAAGTCCTTTGCTGTCTCTGACAGAATTACAATGTCATCGGCGAACCTCAAAGTTTTTATTTCTTCTCCATGGATTTTAATACCTACTCCGAATTTTTCTTTTGTTTCCTTTACTGCTTGCTCAATATACAGATTGAATAACATCGGGGAGAGGCTTCAACCCTGTCTTACTCCCTTCTCAACCACTGCTTCCCTTTCATGTCCCTCAACTCTTATAACTGCCATCTGGTTTCTGTACAAATTGTAAATAGCCTTTCGCTCTCTGTATTTTACCCCTGCCACCATTAGAATTTGAAAGAGAGTATTCCAGTCAACATTGTCAAAAGCTTTCTCTAAGTCTACAAATGCTAGAAACGTAGGTTTGCCTTTCCTTAATCTTTCTTCTAAGATAAGTCGTAAGGTCAGTATTGCCTCACGTGTTCCAGTGTTTCTACGGAATCCAAACTGATCTTCCCCAAGGTTGGATTCTCTTAGTTTTTCCAGTCGTCTGTAAAGAATTCGTGTTAGTATTTTCCAGCTGTGACTTATTAAACTGATAGTTCGGTAATTTTCACATCTGTCAACACCTGCTTTCTTTGGGATTGGAATTATTATATTCTTCTTGAAGTCTGAGTTGACTATGTGTTAATAATCTTTTTCTTCGATGTAATTCACAATGCTTTGAAACAGTACATGTTCCAAAATCCTACACCACATCAACGTCAATTATACGGGACTGTAAATCAGCAGGCTACTCCTTTTTCCCTTCTTGGGTACTGGTGTGACTTGTGCAACTTTCATTTGTTTAGCTACAGTTTTTCGTCGAGAGAGCGGTTGTATATTGTCGCTAATTGGTATACAAATATTTTTGTGTGGCCATCCTTGTGACTGGATGTCTGAGGAACGTCAGCCGTTCGCTTATATATTAAAATGGGACACCTAGAGCCGTCCTTATGATGTCGTTATTATTTTTAGTATGGCATATTTTAAGTATGTGACAATGAATGTATCTGTTGCTTTTGTCAAATGATTACAGTAAATTCACTTGTTGAGTTTTATCTTTGATTCTTTTTCCTGTATGTGGATTCTTCGGTCACTTCTTGGCAGAACAATTCCATATTGAGGGTTGAATAACACTTAGGCGGTTTTTTGTTCTGCTGATTTTTATTTGTATGAACTAGTTTTCGGCTTATTAGGCTATTGTTTATAAGGAGTTTGAGTTCTTACGAACCAAACATTCTGGACTAAGATATAACGCACTTGCATACAACCTTTAGTTGTGGTATTGTCTTTTGAATTGTCAAATGGGTCGTTTGACTTTTTGTTCTGTAAAACTATTCTTTAACATAATAAATCACATTTTATGGTTTGTGAGTACCATGCATGACAACAATTAGAATTATTTAGAATACACATTATTACAAAATTACAGTTTTTTGGTATTTGTTGTAAATAGTTGAACTGGACACTAATTGTTGGTTGTACAATAGCGATATTACATTTTGTCAATAGAAATTTTTTTTCACATTAGTGTATTAATAAATAGCAAAGATTACATTGTTACAGTTGTGTTAGTTAGGAATGTAAACACAAAAGGGATATTACATTACCTTGTGGTGTGAATTTGTTTACTATTGGGACACTTTGTGGTTAGTAGCAGGTTTATTCTATTGTGTGAAGCTTAAGAGTGGTGATGTGCTCAGTTGCAATTGGTCATTTAGAACCATCTGGGGATTTAGGGCTAAGTGTTTGTTAGTTTCAAGTGCTTCTAGTAGCCTGAGTTTTCTGCCTTTATGTTCAGTCAGCCTTGTTGATATGGCCCGGCCCTTTTGGCCAGTGTACAGTTGATTGCAGCCAGTGCAGGTTATTTTGTAGACCCTACTGTTGCTTAGTTTATCTGTTTTGTCCTTGCCGTTGAATAGGAGATTAGCGGTAGTGTCTCTTACATTAAATGATGTTCTACAGTTATGGGATTTCAGTGTTTTGGCTAGTTTGTCTGATACCTTATCTACATATGGAATAGTACACCAGTTGGTTTTTGGTGTGATTGTTATTGCAAAGGGGGCATAAATGTAGGGCAAAATTTTTCTTCTTTGTTTATGGTGCAGAATTTTGTGAACTAATTCGGGGTTATAGGCATTGTTATACGCAATATATTTAATGATTTCTTCTTCTGTTTGGAAATTCTGTTTTGACATTGGTATGGATGTGAGGCGATGCACCATAGAATGGAAGCTGCATGTTTGTGTGGTATTGGGTGTTTCTGTTTTTAATCTGTCGCAGTATTGCGTGGTTGGTAAGTTCATGATCCTATCGGCACTGTTTACGCATACAGGTCTGAAGATAGTGCACTGAAGCACCGAAACTGGTAGCCATACAATAAATGACATCATAAAGATGTCTGTAGGTGTTCCACATTATTACACAACTGGTGTACGGTCTGGGCCGGACACCGTGCCTTTATTGGTTTAAGCTGCTTCGCTACACCGAGGATATCTACTTCTATGTTACTCGGCTTTGTAGTTCTTCATTATTCAAATTATGGAATATTTACTTCGTTTTCTTTGGTGAAGGTATTTCGGAAAAACCGTGTTTAGTAACTCTGCTTTACTGGAAGCGTCATCAATAACGTCACAATTGGTATCACGAAATGCCACTGGTTTACTTTACATACGAACAGAGTCTCTCTGGCATTTGGGAAAGTTTGTTGGCTGAGAGTTTCTTTGTGGAAACTATTGAAGGCGTCTCAGATTTAAATTTTAATTGAAGAAAAGCATTCTTCCAGTTACAGCGACAATAAGGTGGAACTGATTGGTAATTTTACAACATACCACGAAGTCTACTTCTGTACGTTCTCGTCATACGTTGTCAGGTACATTTAAAGAACTTTTATTTGAAAGAGACAGTGTAACCATTATGTTACCATCATAGCATATCCTAACGGGAACAAGAGAAAAAGAGAAGACAGATTTGGAAACATACAACGACATACAGAGAGGCATTTTTCACTCTATCTATACAGGAATGGAATAGGAAAGGGAACTGGTAATACACTACTGGCCATTAAAATCGCAACACCACGAGGATGACGTGCTACAGACACGAAATTTAACCGACAGGAAGAAGATGCTGTGATATACAAATGATTAGCTTTTCAGAGCATTCACACAAGGTTGACGCCGGTGGCGATACCTACAACGTGCTGACAAGAGGAAAGTTTCCAACCGATTTCTCATACACAAACAGCAGCTGACCGGCGTTGCCTTGCGAAACGTTCTTGTGATGCCTCGTGTAAGGAGGAGAAATGCGTATCATCACGTTTCCGACTTTGATAAAGGTCAGATTGTAGCATATCGCGATTGCGGTTTATCGTATCGCGACATTGCTGCTCGCGTTGGTCGAGATCCAATGACTGTTAGCAGAATATGGAATCGGTGGGTTCAGGAGTTTAATAAGGAACGCCGTGCTGGATCCCAACGGCCTCGTATCACTAGCAGTCGAGATGACAGGCATCTTATCCGCATGGCTGTAACGGATCGTGCAGCCCCGTCTCGATCACTGAGTCACCAGATGGGGACGTTTGCAAGACAACAACCATCTGCACGAACAGTTCGACGACGTTTGCAGCAGCATGGACTATCAGCTCGGAGACCATGGCTGCGGTTACCCTTGACGCTGCATCACAGCCAGGAGCGCCTGCGATGGTGTACTCAACGACGAACCTGGGTTCACGAATGGCAAAACCTCATTTTTCGGTTGAATCCAAATTCTGTTTACAGGAACATGATGGTCGCATCCGTGTTTGGCATCATCGCGGTAACGCACATTAGAAGCGTGTATTCGTCATCTCCATGGTGGCGTATCACCCGGCGTGATGGTATGGGGTGCCATTGGTTACACATCTCAGTCACCTCTTGTTCAGATTGACAGCACTTTGTACAGTGGACGTTACATTTCAGACGAATTATGACCAGTGGCTCTACCCTTCATTCGATCCCTGCGAAACCCTACATTTCAGCAGGATAGTGCACGACCACGTGTTGCAGGTCCTGTACGGGCATTTCTGGATACAGAAAATGTTCGACTGCTGCCCTGGCCAGCACATTCTCCAGATCTCTCACCAACTGAAAACGTCTGGTCAATTGTGGCCGAGCATCTGGCTCGTCACAATACGCCGGTCACTACTCTTGATGAACTGTGGTATCGTGTTGCAGTTGCATGGGCAGCTGTACCTGTACACGCCATCCAAGCTCTGTTTGACTCAATGCCCAGGCGTATCAAGGCAGTTATTAGGGCCAGAGGTGGTTGTTCTGGGCACTGATTTCTCAGGATCTATGCATCCAAATTGCGTGAAAATGTAATCACATGTCAGTTCTAGTATAACATATTTGTCCAATGAATAACCGTTTATCATCTGCATTTCTTGTTGGTGTAGCAATCTTAATTGCCAGTAGTATATTAGTATGACGTACCCTCGACCACATAGACATAGTTCTTCGTTGGTGTTCATCTGCTTGCCAAAAACCAAACTTGATGTAGATTTCAATGCCCAGAAATGCGTGTCACCCTCTAGCACAGAAATCGCCCACGGGATTTTCAGTGTGACTCTTGTTTCTAGCTGCTGCCGGCATGATCATCAGCTTGAATCGCAACACGACATGTGATGACGTCATGCGCAACAGAACTTTCAACACCACTGCCGGAGAGCTGGTGAGAAGAATCGTGCAGAAAGGCACCAGGAAGCCTCAGAAGGACGCGTCGGTCCCAGGTCGTGACGTCTGTCATGCTCTGCTATCGAAGATGAAACCTGTTTCGAAACCTAAAGTCAGAACGTTGCTGTGCGAAGCTGCGACTACCGAACAAATAGTTCCCTTCGTCCACTGGTAAGTGTTTGTACAATTCTTTAAAAACAAATCATTGTTTATTTATTACTTTTAGATTACCTGTTGTTGTGGTCTTCAGTCCTAAGACTTTTGGCACTGCTCTCTAGGCTAATATAATTATTTAATGCTTAATTATCCTGATCAGATTAGGGCCTTAAGGCACCCTCTTACATATGACCAGGAATAACACATACTAAAGACTTCATAAAAACAGTTTTCAGTAATAATATACATAATATTAATAACGATAATAGCAATAGTTGACACTATCAGTAATAATTATCAATAATAATGATAATGATAGTAATAATAATAACAGTGAATGGCAAAAGGAATAATTTAGATTATTTTAGTACATTTGAGTCCATGATTAGATTTATCACGAGTGAAAAGAGTATAGATGGAGAAGATTGCTCATCAGTATGGGACCCTTACCAGGTTGGATTAATAGAAGAGATAGACATGATCCAGCGAAAAGCAGCGCGATTCGTCATGTGGACATTTAGTCAGCGCGAGAGCGTTACGGAGATGCTGAACAAGCTTCAGTGGCGGACACTTCAAGAAAGGCGTTACGCAATACGGAGAGGTTTATTATCGAAATTACGAGAGAGCACATTCCGGGAAGAGATGGGCAACATATTACTACCGCCCACATATATCTCGCGTAATGATCACAACGAAAAGATCCGAGAAATTAGAGCAAATACGGAGACTTACAAGCAGTCGTTCTTCCCACGCACAATTCGTGAATGGAACAGGGAAGGGGGGATCAGATAGTGGTACAATAAGTACCCTCCGCCACACACCGTAAGGTGGCTCGCGGAGTATAGATGTAGATGTAGATGTAGAAGATTGAAATGACAGTGAAAATAGGAAACAATAAAATACAAATAGAGAACTCTGCTAACAAAAGGGGAAGAAGGGGTGGGAGTTGTGGGGTAGAGAGAATTTGTGAGAATAAGTTGCCCATCTGAGTATGCGATAAGAAGCTGTTGTGATAGAAGGTGGACTATTAGCTGTCTTTTGAAGGGGAAGGTATTTGGTTTCTCTGATATTTTGTGGAAGATGGCTTACGGGTCGGGTTCATGATACAAAGAATGATTTAAAGAATATGGCAGTGTTATGTGCTGGTACATAGAGGATTTTACTGTGTTGAGAGCGGATGTTTCTGCTCTGCTGTTCAGATGGTAGCGTAAAAGTTGTCGATAAATAAGAGGGAGTGCAGTGATTGACAAGATGATAGAGCAAGCATAGGGTGTGATAGTCTCTAGTCTTATTGGAACATAGCCAAGATAACTGTTTGTAGGCAGGAGTGATATGGTCGAGAAAGAGAATGTGACAAATGTATCGTGCACAAGCGTTCATCGCCAGTTGCAGCGTTAATTTTCGTATGAAAGTCCTTGGAGAACAGCATCACCATAGTCGAGTATAGTGAGTATAAGTGCTCTACAAGCTTCTTTTTAAACTCGAGAGAAATCAATTTCTTATATTTCTCTAGAGAGTGAAGTGACGCTGGCACCTTCTCATAGACTGCAATTGCGTATTCACTCCAGTCTAGGGGACATGGTCCAGAATTATTCAAGTTTTTTGCAGAAGAAGAGAAGGTTATTACTCTGCCGTTTAGGATTAATGGTGGAAGAGGTTTCTGTATTGAGGGGTACTCAGTCTTTTATGAGCGACTAAGATTGCTTGTGTTTTAGATGGGTTACGTTTCAAACCTAATTGCAGAGCCCAGAGCAAGTAATATATGGTATGCAAGTCTCTCCATGTCAGTGAAACTGCTACAAGATACCACTGAACTTACTTAGCATAGTCAAGCCTTGATCAATCTCTGCAGTTATTACTATTTCAAGCTTTGCCCCACACCTAGCGATTACACAGTGTCATATTACTGTTTCTAAGACTCATTTTTAGAGGTCTGTACACCCTAGGCCTCTAGATTCGGCTCTAGAAGTAGCGTCTTTGACTAATAATCAAAACTTCTGAGTCTCGGATTCGAACTGAGCCAATGATTAAACTTTTAATAAAATTCATCAGCAATGACGGCCGAATAGTTCCCATATATGGAGTCATCTTCGAACTACCAACGGTCTTGTAAAGAAGGCTGTAGGAGTCGACAGAACTGAAGGACAACCTCTTGGCTTGGGGTGAGAAGATGCCCCTAAAATGCGGAAGAATTAGCGATAATCAATGGAATGATGATGTAGAAGGCATTAAAGACACACTTTATGTAGTCACAGGAAATGTGGTCTGTGATGGAAAGGGAGTCATTGTTAACTCTCCACTGCCAAAAGATTCTGGATTAATCACCAGTTCGGATTTCTGGCATGGGATTAAGAAGGGGAAATGACCCTGAAGGAAACATCGAATAACGAAAAAAAAAGTTCTACGAGCCGGGGCGTCGAACGTCAGAAATTTGATCGTGCTAGGGAAGCTAGAAAATCCGAAAAGGGAACTGCTAAGGCTCAGTCAAAATGTAGAGGGAATCAGTAATCAAGAGGTGGAAAGAATATGAGAATTTCTGGTCAGACAAATGGTGGGTAATATCAACAGCTGTAGAAAATGTTATAACGGGAGTAGGATTCGTTATGAATAGGAAGGAGGGGAAGAGAGTGAGTTACTGTGAACAGTTCAGTAATAGGTTTGTCCTCACCACAGCCGACAGCACACCGACAACAACAATAATACAGTGATATATGCCAGAACCACAAGCAGAAGATCATGAGACAGAGAGAAAGTATACGAGGACATTTAACGGGTAATGTACGTGAAAGGAGATGATATTCAAATAGTCGTGGGGCACTGGGGCAGTGTTGTAGGAGAAGGGAGAATTTTGGGCTGGTAGTAGAAATAAGAGAGGAGAGAAACTAAATCAGTTCTGCAGTAAATTTCAGCTTGTACAGTCGCAGGTTCGAATCCTGCCTCGGGCATGGATGTGTGTGATGTCCTTATGTTAGTTAGTCAATTGGTGATCAGTCACAAGGCCTACTGCTAACTTCTCTATGTTACCTTGCAAGGTATCGGCCCGCATCTCGTGGTCGTGCGGTAGCGTTCTCGCTTCCCACGCCCGGGTTCCCGGGTTCGATTCCCGGCGAGGTCAGGGATTTTCTCTGCCTCGTGATGGCTGGGTGTTGTGTGATGTCCTTAGGTTAGTTAGGTTTAAGTAGTTCTAGGGGACTGATGACCATAGATGTTAAGTCCCATAGTGCTCAGAACCCTTTGAACCATTTTTTTGCAAGGTATCCCTAATGTATGACACCACAGTATCTGTTGAATTAAGTCAGCTGCATTACGGCACTTACTGCACATGCTGCAGAGGGTGTGTTTAAAAGCTGGCCTCAGATTGGTGGGGCTGTCACATCGATTACTGCCAACTTCTCAGTGTAATCTATCTGGTGTGGTATCGAAAGCGCATGAAAACATGAGTAACATATCTGTTGGACTAAGTTGGCTGCACGGTGGTACTAGCTGTGTGTGGTACGCAGGATGTGTCTCAGAGTTGGCTGTGGCTTGGTTGGGCAGTCATGAGTTACTGCCAACGTCTGCATGTGGAATTCCTGGTATGGTATTGACAGTGGTGTGGTATCGATAGTGCACATCATCACACTAACGAGTTTGTTAGATTAAGTCGGCTTTGGTGCTAGCCCCACAAGCTACAGAGAGTGTGACTCAGGGCTGGCCATGGAATGGTGGGGAAGTCACATACGTAACTGCCATCTTCTCTATGTGGGCTACCTAACATGGTATCGATAGTGTAAGAAACGACAGTAATATTATTGGATTATGCCGGTTGCATGGTGACACTAGCTGTGTGTGCTGCACAAGGTATATCTTGGAGCTGGCCATCGATTGGCTGGACAGTCACACGAGCTACTGCCAACTTCTCTATGTAGACTGCCTGGTGTGGTATCAATCGTTTATGACACCGCAGTAACAAATTTGTTGGATTAAATCAGTTTCGTTGTGATGCTAGCTGCGCATGCTGCAAAGGGTATGTCTTGGAGCTGGCTATAGGTTGGCAGCCCAGTCCCATAAGTTATGGTTCAAATTGCTCTGAGCACTATGGGACTTAACTGCTGAGGTCATCAGTCCCCTAGAACTTAGAACTACTTAAACCTAACTAACCTAAGGACATCACACACATCCATGCCCGAGGCAGGATTCGAACCTGCAACCGTAGCGGTCGCGCGGTTCCAGACTGTAGCGCCTAGAACCGCTCGGCCACTCCGGCCGGCATAAGTTATGGTCAACTTGTTGAAGTTGATAGCACGCCGTGGTACCAGTAGCTTACGACACACTGTACCACTACGCTATACTTTTTCTTTTACTTTTTTCATTTACTTGTAAAGATCATCAGCTACTTAGTACCAGCACAAAGGCATGTAGTCGAGTCGACATGGTCAATAGTTTTCTTTGTGCCTTTCCATTACACACATTAAAATATCGTGCTTCCCTTTATTAGACAATTCGTATTTTAAAATATGTAATGGTTTAGTTCAATAACAAGACCTATACAATAGCGTTTGGTACATTTTTGAGAAAGTTGTAAGTTAAGTGTTCTTAGTTACATCAATGATCCAAAACGTTATCGTCACATACCACCATGGAACTGAATGCCACCTAGTGGCATAAGGGAAGTGCGGGGGCGTGCTGCAAGGCAATGCCTTCCAAATTTTGATGTGAAAACTCTTAAAGCTTTTCAAATAAAACAAACGTTACTGACATTTTTGTGCCTCATGTCTTCATATTTATTTCTCAACATAGTCACCGTGGCGATGATCACATTTCTCCCAACTTAGATACCAGTTTGTTGATACCATCACTGTAGAATGTTTGAAGCTGTTGACGGAGCCATAGCTTGCATAGCTCCATCACTATCATAGTGCAGTCTTCGAAGATGTTTCTTAGGATTCTAAAACACGTCAGTGGCTCGAAGACTTCTAAATAATAAAATACGTTGTCCTCGACGGTGAGTTATCGTCAGGACTCTCCGTATACATAAATGATCTGGTGAGTGGGTTGACCAGCAATCTGCGACAGTTTTCTGATGACGCTGTGGTGTACGGGAAAGTGTCAGCATCGAGTGACTGCAGAAGGATACAAGATGACCAGACGGAATTTATAGCTGTTTGGAGTGGATAACAGATTCTTCTAAATATGAAAAAAAGGTCCGTTGTAGCAAATGAGGAGGGAAAACTTTCTCATAATGCTCGACTACATGATTAGTAGTGTGCTGCGTGACATAGTTGTCTTGATGAAATATCTAGGCGTAACGTTATTCCGTATGCTCAGACCCTTGTTAACACTATGTAATTGGCCATCGTGCCAAACGATTTTCGGAAATCTAGGAATACAGAAACTGCCTGTTGCTCTCCATCCACCGTTCGCAGGATATCAAGCGAGAAAACGGCAAGCTGAGTTTCGCATGAGCGGTGCTATTTATGATTTCTGTGGAGAAGATATTCGAACTCAATGTATTCAAGAATTCTGCAGTGAATCATTAGAAAGGATGTTGGTCAGCAATTTTAGGGATGCGTTGTTTTATCCTTCCCATATATAGGAGTCAACTGAGCTTTTTTCCAGCCGCATGGGACATCGCATTGGGTGAAATACTCGCGGTAAATGGAAGCTAAGTTCGGGACCAATGGCGTACAGTACTCTCTGGAAAACCGAAATGGGATTCCATCCATCTTGCTAGCTTATAACGGTGTGAATATTCTTCATGTTTTCCTTCAATTGTATATTGGGACCTGAAGATGGTCGATGCACTCAAACTTATTGTCAAAAAAAAAAAAAATACCAGCAACTCTTGGCGTCAAATCACGACGTTTTTCAAGTGCTGAAGCTTGTTTATGCCAGCAGAAATTAAGACACATTTATTTTCCTGTTACAACAGTGTAATACTTACGGATGTATTGCTACAGGTTATGTGTTAAAACCAGCAACGTATTAGAGGTGCTGACATTTGGGATTGCACGTTGATGCATAGCTAAAGGCATTAATGTTGTTGTTGTGGTCTTCAGTCCTGAGACTGGTTTGATGCAGCTCTCCATGCTAATCTATCCTGTGCAAGCTCCTTCATCTCCCAGTACCTCCGGCAACCTACATCCTTCTGAATCTGCTTAGTGTATTCATCTCTTGGTCTCCCTCTACGATTTTTACCCTCCATACTGCCCTCCAATGCTAAATTTGTGATCCCTTGATGCCTCAGGACATGTCCTACCAACCGATCCCTTCTTCTAGTCAAGTTGTGCCACAAACTTCTCTTCTCCCCAATCCTATTCAGTACCTCCTCATTAGTTATGTGATCTACCCACCTAATCTTCAGCATTCTTCTGTAGCACTACATTTCAAAACCTTCTATTCTCTTCTTGTCCAAACTATTTATTGTCCATGTTTCACTTCCATACATGGCTAAAGGCATTAATAATGTCTGTAATAAACTTTATTGTTCGTGATATCATTTTTAAGTTCAGTCCTCGCACTCCTGGGTACTAAATCGTATTACAAAACTTAAAATGATTGCCACATTTTCATCTAACTTCCTCTCATTGCTTGTTAGCCTCTGCTTGCAGGGGCCAGCATAGACATCAGTAGTTCTGCCAAGGCTTTTCTCACCCGAGCCACTTTTGACTAGAATACTAGTAGCGTCATGCCAGGAACTATTTTCTTCTTTTTGTTTTTAAGGACGAACAAGACGGAATGGAACGAGCAGGACCTTACAAATGATGACCAAAGGAATTGTCTCGTCGAGCGAGTGCTGGATATCAACAGTCGCATTTCAGAAGCCATTACAAACAACGTCATGTGTTACTATCTGAACAAGGCGGAGTTCGACCTGGGCGAAAGCACGATCGCCGCTCGTGAGTATATTGTTACAAGATAAAACTTTCTAAATGTGTGGACTGATGTCTTATTGTTTAACTGAACAAAGCTGTTCTGAAGCCAATGTTTCCTCTGGACATCAGAGTGCTTCACTAGGCATGATCCGTGGGAGCCGGTACGTCAGTGCATTCCTTCAAATTCTGAACTGACGTGCCCAGTCATTTAAAGTGGAAATTTTCTCTTCGACAGGGGCCCAGAACCACGGTCCAACACGCCATTATCTCATTTAGAATTAATGGCCAGATGAGTAAGAAGTGACAAGAAACACGAAAAATCATCGGAAAGAGCAGGAACTGGTGTACATATGGATCTGTAAACTGACACGCTTTTGACACATTTGTGGTTTTTTGTCCTGTCATTGAGATTCTTCCCTTTCTTTCATCCCTTCCTTTCTCCTTCACCGTTATGTTCCATGTCAGAGTGGCATTCGCCAAAATAAAATGTGTGTCTTCTACACACGCAATTTGACTGCATAGATCCTAAGAAATCAGGACCCAGAACAACTACCTCTGGCCGTAATAATGGCCTTGATACGCCTGGGCATTGAGTCAAACAGAGCTTGGATGGCGTGTACAGATACAGCTGCCCATGCAGCTTCAACACGATACCACAATTCATCAAGAGTAGTGACTGGCGTATTGTGCTAGGCCACCATTGACCATATGTTTTCAATTGGTGAGAGATCTGGAGAATGTGCTGGCCAGGGCAGAAGTCGAACATTTTCTGTATCCAAAAAGGCCCATACAGGACCTGCAACATGCGGTCGTGCATTGTCGTGCTGAAATGTAGGGTTTTGCAGGGATCGAATGAAGGGTAGAGCTACAGGTCGTAACACATCTGAAATTTAACGTCCACTGTTCAAAGTGCCGTCAATGGGAACAAGAGGTGACCCAGACGTGTAACCAGTGGCACCCCATACCATCACGCCGGGTGATACGCCAGTATGGCGATGAAAAATACACGCTTTCAATGTGCGTTCACCGCGATGTCGCCAAACACGGATGCGACCATCATGAAGCTGTAAACAGAACCTGGATTCATCCGTAAAAATGACGTTTTGCCATTCGTGCACCCAGGTTCGTCGTTGAGTACACCATCACAGGCGCTCCTGTCTGTGATGCAGTGTCAAGGGTAACCGCAGCCATAGTCTCCGAGCTGCTGCAAACCTCATCGAACTGTTCGTGCAGATGGCTGTTGTCTTGCAAACATCCCGATCTGTTGACTCAGGGATAAAGACGTGGCTGCACGATCCGCTACAGCCATGCGGATAACATGCCTGTCATTTCGACTGCTAGTGATACGAGGCCGTTGGGATCCAGAACGGCGTTCCGTATTACCGTCCTGAACCCACCGATTTCATATTCTGCTAACAGTCATTTGATCTCGACCAACGCTAACAGCAATGTCGTGATACGATAAACCGTAATTGCGATGGTCTACAATCCGACGTCGGAAACGTGACGGTACGCATTTCTCCTCCTTGCACGAGGCATCACAACAGCTTTTCACCAGGCAATGCTGGTCAACTGCTGTTTGTGTATGAGAAATCGGTTGGAAACTTTCCTCATGTCAGCACGTTGTAGGTGTCGCTACCGGCGCCAACCTTGTGTGAATGCTCTGAAAAGCTAATCATTTGCATAACACAGCATCTTATTCCTGTCGGTTAAATCTCGCTTCTGTAGCGCGTCATCTTTGTGGTGCAGCAATTTTAATGGCCAGTAGTGTATATGTATACGAGGGTAATCCCAAAAGTAAGGTATCCTATTTTTGTATAAGTACGTAGACCTGTTCATTTTTACAATGGTTTACATCAGTTTACAGCTTGAACATTTAACTATTTTTCGACATAATCACCATTTCTGTCGATGCATTTTTGTATACGCTGTGGCAGTTATTGTATGCCCATGTCATACCAGCTCGCCGCCATGCTGTTCAGAAAGTTATGAACCTCTTTTTTCACCTCGTCGACGGAGCTGAATCGCAGGGACCACAATTAACGCTGGCAGGTACTGTGAGACTGAAAAACTCTTGTCTGGCCAGATATCCCTGTCTTCTTTCCATTTCCCTTCAATGACTCCCACTAAATCTAGATTGAGCCTTTGCATTTCCATTTCCAGATTTTTTTTAGGTTATCTCTCACGTTCAGACTTCTAACTCCACGCTCCGTCTCGTAGAGTGTTATCCCGTCTTTGATTATTTCATCTTTTTCTCATGGTCACCTCCCCCTTGGCAGGGTGCAATCGAAGATCCGAATGGGGTACTAACACGGAATTTTTTGCGAACGGAGAGCTCATCATGACAGTTCTCCAATTACAGGCCACATATCCTGTGGATACACATTAAGTGTCTTTAATGCAATGGCTTCTGCATCCTCATGACTTGGATCATTGATGCTTCTTCTGACTTTTAAGGGCAGTTTCCCACCCCAAAGATAAGAGAATGCGCTAAACCTCTGTCCGCTCCTCTCGAAGGAGCTGGCAGAATGAGGGTGATTTTTTATGCCGGAAGTCTTCGGCCGCCAATGCTGTTGATATTTATTAAAATTTAAGAAACGGAAGGGTTGGAAACCTGGATTTATGATGTTCTGATTACTAATGAAAGACGCTACCTCTAGACCACGGGTTACGAAATTGGAGCTGTTTGTGATACTACACCTAGTAAACTGGAGACAGGGAAAAGCAAATAGGTGTCTATCTGTAATGAATTTGCTAAAAATGTATCCCTTCAAATATAGTAACCAATGGCGCCTACTTTAAGCAGCAACTTTCGAAGTATTCCTTCACTATCCATGATCTCGTACCGAGCGAATATATTCCGAATGCACTGCGACAAAGATCACAAATGAAGTGACATAATTTCTTCTTCCCTTCATAAGTCATGCCTTAGGTTAAACACTAGGGTGTTCCAGGAGGAATGGTCAGTATTCAAGGATAGGATAGGAACGATCATTCAAAGCAAAAACAATCTAGTAAACATGGGCTCTAAAATGCATACTTAACAGGTACGGACACTAGTTTCGTACCAGAGATGCCTTTCACGTAGGAAATACGTACAAGTGCTCAAAGCTCTTAAGGTATGCAGTTTAGAGCCCTGTTTTGCTTCAAATAATCATTCCTGGCATATCACTGAATACTGGTCATTCCTCCTGAGACATCCTGTATATTCTGTGAATCTGTTGGTGCTCAAAATAAAATCTTTGTCTTTCCTGTCACTCATTATACAACTCTCCATCAATTTACTGGGCTGAATAAGACAAAAATTACATTCCTATGCGAGGCCATTCGCATTTACAGTCCCATAAAAATTCTGGATTACAGAGCGAAAAGCCGCTGATGGAAACACCTGTAGAATTCAAGGAAATGATCGAAGAATGCAGATTAAGCCATCTCCTTTGACTGTGGTCAGTGTTAATCGAGAAATGGAAAACAGTATCCGCTGCAAAATGCCCTTTCAGAACTCTGTCTATTTAGATATCATCTGAATCCAACTACTGTCATATTCTGACACGTTAAATAATGTATGGAAACCGGCATCACAAGGACACTATGGCAATATCAACCAGTTGATGAGCTATTTAACTGCCCACTCTTGCTTACAACTGTGTGTTTAACGTCATATTTTCTTCAAAATAACTTTGAAGTTATCTTCTGTTCACCGTAATCTAACTCGAACAACTCTTCTTTATCTATTTCCCCTTCGAATTTTCAGACTAAATTTTCAAATGACAACACACATGCGCAGTGGAGAAAATGTAGAAGCGTAGTAGTGCATGGCTAGCACATCAAGGCACATGAAATATTTAAGTATTTGGGCAGCTTCTTATCGGAAGATGGAACAAGTAATTGGAAAATACAGCAACATGTAGTCCACGGCTAAACAGCAATCCAAAAGCTAAACTCTTTGTTATGGTCTTACAAGATAAACTTAAACTCAAGAAGATCGTATAAGTACTGCAGGGCATATAACAACTTACGGATGCGATTACTGGGAGGTGACTGGATAAAACAAAAACAAACCGAGAGTTTTACTAATGAACTGTCACAGAAAATCGTGTAGAAAGTCTCGGCGTGGCCACATACGAAAATCTAAAGCGAAGCATCGCAGATAGAATACAAGAATGTCAGATTAGCTGGTTTGGACATGTAATGCGACTGACAGATGACAGATGGCCAACGAAAACCTGGGGAGGAAAGAGAGGAAGGATATCGAAGGCTGCCTGGTTAGATAGTGTAAAGGAGGCCATGAAAAAAATTAGAAATCCAAGAGGAACAATAGGGCTGTAGGAAACGATGGCTACTGATACGTGGGGCGCGGCAACAGCCTTAGGCTTCCAACATGATGGATGTGTGGCACATAGATCGCGTGCGGTTGAAACGGTACTGAATAGCATATTCATGACAGGTGGATTGGTCGTCGAAGCCCCATACGATGGCCCGCACGTTCACCGGATCTGACGTACCCGGATTTCTTTCTGTGGGGAAAGTTGAAGGATATTTGCTATCGTGATCCACTGACAACGCCTGACAACGTGCGTCAGCGCATTGTCAATCCATGTGCGAACATTATGGAAGGCGAACTACTCTGTGTTGAGAGGAATGTCATTAAACGCATTGCCAAATGTATGGATGTTGACGAACATCATTTTGAACATTTATTGCATTAATGTTGTATTTACTGGTAATCACGCTGTAACAGCATGCGTTCTCAGAAATGATAAGTTCACAAAGGTACATGTATCACATTGGAACAACCGAAATAAAATGTTGAAACGTACCCTCGTTTCGTATTTTAATTTAAAAAACCTACCTGTTACCAAGTGTTCGTCTAAAATTGTGAGCCGTATGTTTGTGACTATTACAGCGCCATCTATCACAAAGCGAAAAAAATGGTCCAACTAAAACATTCATATTTCCTTACGTACTACACTAATATGTAATAAACATGGGAGTTCCTATTTTAAAAAACACAGTTGATGTCCGTTTGACCTATAGTAGCGCCATCTAGCGGGGCAACCATAGCGCCGTCTGGTTTCCCACTTCAAGCTAGACAAGTTTCGTTCTTTGTAGTTTTTTCGTTTGACGCTTATTTCGTGAGATATTTGGCCAGGTCATGTTCAATGGACCACCCTGTATACAGGTATGTCATTCTATACAGGCACATCTCTCTGCCAGAGTACATCAGTCATAGTGGCTGGCATTGTTGTGTGCCAGTCTGTCTGTCCATAACCAAGTGTTTTCCGTGGGTAAAAATCTGAAGAATATGCTGATCTGGGCAACAGTCGAACACTCTGTGGGGTAAGTCGGAAGTGGCCTTGCGTATTTTTGTCGAATATGAACGTCATGGGGACACCGTAGGCGCCCATCGTCCTTGGAATTAAACTTCACCAATGGAACTGCTGCTGTCCAAATAACCAGGTACGAGAAGTAGAGATGCCTCCCGTCAGTTCGACCGGTCACCTGTTGCATGCCTTTTAAGTTGACGCCATTCGGGGACTTGCGCTCGATGGGCATGAGGTGATGATCATGAAGACAACACAATACCCAGTGCCTGAGAGGAGAAAATCTCCGAATCAACCGGGAATCGAACTACGACCCTTTATCGGGACATTCCGTCGCGCTGATCACCCAGCTATTGAGGCGGACGCGGTGATGGTGTTGTGTTCCCAATGCACCTCGAAGCATCCTGCCAGGTTCTAGACTCACATAACATAAGGAGAGCGTGGAGGCCATGGAATTAGTCCACCTCTACCAATCCATCGGTCACCGGATCTGTTGTTGAGAAGCGTATGAACACTTCGACTGAATTGTGCAGGAGCTCCATCGTGCATGAACCACATGTTGTGTTGTACTTGCAAATGTACATGTTCTAGCAGCACAGGTAGAGTATCCAACATGAAATCATGATAACGTGCTCCATTGAGCGTAGGTGGAAGAACATGGGGCCCAATCAAGACATCACCAACAATGCCTGCCCAAACGTTCACAGAAAATCTGTGTTCATGACGTGATTGCACAATTGCGTGCGGATTCTCGTCAGCCCACACATGTTGGTTGTGAAAATTTACAATTTAATCACATTGGAAAGAAGCCTCATCCGTAAAGAGAACATTTGCACTGAAATGAGGATTGACACATTGTTGGGTGAACTATTCGCAGAAGTGTACCCGTGGAGGCCAATCAGCTGCTGATAGTGCCTGCACACGCTGTACATGGTACGGAAACAATTGGTTCTCCCGTAGCACCCTCCATAAAGTGACGTGGTCAACGTTACCTTGTACAGCAGCAACGTCTCTGACGCTGACATTAGGGTTATCGTCAACTGCACGACCAATTGCCTCGTCCATTGCAGGTGTCCTCGTCGTTCTAGGTCTTCCCCAGTCGCGAGTCATAGGCTGGAATGTTCCGTGCTCCCTGAGACGCCGATCAATTGCTTCGAACGTCTTCCTGTCGGGACACCTTCGTTCTGGAAATCTGTCTCGATACAAACGTACCGCGCCACGGCTATTGCCCCGTGCTAATCCATATATCAAATGGGCATCTGCCAACTCCGCATTTGTAAACATTGCACTGACTGCAAAACAACGTTCGTGATGAACACTAACCTGTTGATGCTACGTACTGATGTGCTTGATGCTAGTACTGTAGAGCAATGAGTCGCATGTCAACACAAGCACCGAAGTCAACATTACCTTCCTTCAATTGGGCCAACTGGCGGTGAATCGAGGAAGTACAGTGCATACTGACGAAACTAAAATGAGCTCTAACATGGAAATTAAGCGTTTCCAGACACATGTCCACATAACATCTTTTCTTTATTTGTGTGTGAGGAATGTTTCCTGAAATTTTGGCCGTACGTTTTTGTAACATCCTGTATATACTGCAATGATGTTATTCTTATGTGTATTCTTTCTTTTGTCACTATGATCTTTGACGTAACTCTGATTTTTGGGCGCGTGCGGTTATTGGAGAGTCAAGCTTTGGTCGTCATGTTAAAAAGACAGTCACTTCCCGAAATGTGAACTTTAAGAGTGAGGAAGATATTTGCAAGTATGTTTTATATTGTGAAGTGATGTTTTGGAACGAGTTACGTGATACTGCAACAAAAGTAATAAAAAAGAAGTGTAACTTAAATTCGGAGTGCTGATTACTTTTTTACATCACCATTGTCCTCACTTGCAAACGTTTAATCTTCAAGAATGGTTAATGAAACACATCTATAAAACTTTTGAATATCGTAGAATAACACCTAGGCCTCTTTGTATCCGAGCTTGGAATCATCACTACCTAGATTTTCGACGATTGGGCCATGAGTTCACAACGAGACAAGGGTGGGAAACATGAAAAGATGAGTGCCTAGTTTATCCATTATTTCAAAAAAATGACTTTATTAACTGTGCTCTAATGACACCTGCCACATAATATAACTTTGTTGTTGCCCGAAAATGCAATATTTAGCAACGTGAGCAACACTACAATCATAATTAATTTTTGACCTTTGTTGTGGTAGGGTTGTTAGAAGGTGGTTCATTGAACCCTCTGCCAGGCACTTTATTCTGAATAGCAGAGTAATGACGTAGATGTAGATGTAGATGGGACTGTAAACAAGCGCTTATACTGACATGAGGTGCGTGATGTGGCTGTACGATTCTGTACAGCAGAGTGGGCAATGTATTCTCTGGTGGTGGTCACGTTGAGGTTAGTTTCTGTGTAGCCCTCCTGAACACATATATACCATACTAGCTATTATCCGCGGCTGCCCTCACATATTAGTAAAATGAAATGAAAAGTGTGTATAGCCTTCTTTACTGGCCAGAAGCCCCCGTTCGGGAAGTTCTGGCGATTGGTGCAAGCCTTTTTATCTGGTGCCACTTCGGTGACTTGAGCGTCGACGATGGTAAAATTATGATGAGGACAACACTTGCATACCCAAGCGCGAACGGAAGAAGTTCGAGCCGGCCGGGAATAGAACCCAGGACTCCATAGACAGAAGAACGCTAACCGCATGATCACCAACAGTTGACGCTTCTGATCACGCGTCTTAGAAACTAAAGTGACACGTGACACAAAGTGGCTAAAATGCAGTGGGTTTCCTGCTGATATTAGTATGGACGTACTGGTTAAACACATGGACGACTTTATAAGCATTGTATTCATTACATTCAATCGTATTGTACAGACTGTTCCGAGCACGGGGCTCGCAACCCGAACCACACGCCACTGTTAAGCACTAATGAAGGACCGGGTCCCTTACTTCGATTGCACATAATTCATTAAAGTCAATCCAACACGTTTATTCCAAATAACATAAATGAAGTTACATTTGAATCTGTCTGACATTAAACAGGAATAAACAAAACAATTTCAATGTCAGTTGATTTAGTGCGTGATGCGCGATTCAAGCCAATAGCCAGATAGACTAAACAATTCTCCGTAATTGAAAAGAAAGAGAAAAACAAAATTGAATCGCCGGCCGCGGTGGTCTAGCGGTTCAGGCGCTCAGTCCGGAACCGCGCGATTGCTACGGTCGCAGGTTCGAATCCTGCCTCGGGCATGGATGTGTGTGATGTCCTTAGGTTAGTTAGGTTTAAGTAGTTCTAAGTTCTAGGGGACTGATGACCATAGCTGTTAAGTCCCATAGTGCTCAGAGCCATTTGAACCATTTTTGAACAAAATTGAATCAATACACCCCACTGACAAATATCCAGAAAACAATACCACTCAAAAGAATATACTGAAGTGGGGAGCAGTCATTCACCCGACAGAACACTTCAAAATGAGATCAATAACACAGCTGCGTGCCCCAGAAAACTGCAAGACATTAAATACACTTAATCTGACGAATAACAAATACTCATTAACATCACGCCACTCCTGTTTGAACTCCAGTGTCCCTAAGAAACAGGCGCTTATTCTGAAAGAACAATTGTTTTTATGTGTTTAAATTACAGCATTAAGGAATTCCAAAAGATGTCCAATCGAACCCCCCCCCCCCTTTTCAGTTGAGGCACAAATCTTTCCCTTTTCTAGGCGGAGGCTGAGCCAGAAACACAGAACGCCACAAAAACACAGTTTTGCTGTGAAATCTTACAGGACACCCGGAAGCAGTAAAAGACAAGGGGTCGGCACCCACAAATAACACAGGCTAAGAGTCAGGCTGGGAGCACATCCTACGAGAACTTGTTCACACTATGCTCACCACAAACTGTAGACATTCCGGCCGAACATCCGCTTGCGGTGGCTGCCAGAAGGACGAAGCAACCGACGGGCCCACGCCGTGCTTCTCACACAGGCACCTCAATTTCTACAAACATCTCGGCCAACACCAACTCCGGACTCCCCTCTCAATGCGAGGCTTGGCACAGTTTATATGAAATGTCTTCCAGGCAACCAGTAACCGCCGCAGGAGTTTCACGATAAGCAAACAGCCCCAACGTAACAGACATTACCCGTGTGCTTACGCCCGAGCCACAACTCCGCCAGTCTGACCGGCCGCCCCAAAGCGACTGCCTCTCGCCGTCCCGCGCGCCCCAGCCAGAAACGCAAAGATGCTCATGCCCGGGGACGCGCCAAAGATAACAAGCCGATCGCTGATGATCGACCAGCGATCTGGCTCACAGACCATATCAAACAATGAAGGGATATTCAAAAACAAAACAAAAACAAAGTTCAAAAGCTGAAAACTATCTAGCTTTCTTGAACAGTAATTATTGTTCTTTATTTCGGGTTATGTTCTTCAAATAAACAAATGTGTTGTTCTAATACTTTTGCATTTATAGCATTAGCAAGGATTCGCATGAATGCTGTGTGTTCACGACCAACACAAGCAGCAATATTGTGGAATGAAGATCCCTAGTCGCACTACGGCATGAACCACGACAGGTCACGAATTGCTCTTATACGGACGACGAGTGGAAGACTGTATCAATTACTATGGAGCAGTGTGAAGTACCAACTTCACAATGAATTGCTTAGTGTGCATGTATGCCTAAATTTACTCCAACTGCTCGCAGTTTGGTCTGCACAACAGGTATCTTTGTTTCAGAGTTGAAGATATTGTCCGACGGCTATCATCAGTACATGACCACACTGGTTCAGCACCGCGCTGAGTTAATATCATTCGGAATAAACAACACCATGCACAATTTTGTCCCGCTCGCCCTCGAAGGGATTGTAAGTATAAGTGGAATATTCCACTCTATGCCAAGTCTTTTGTTACTGTGGCACTTGAACCTTTAATATTAAGCAATAACAATGTTTATTTGTTTAATAATTTAGATTTAGGCATATATTTATTCCGATTGCTAATATTAAGTAACTGCCACCGCACGACAGACGTCCAGCATTTGGTAAACAGCAGCCAACTTCTCTTTCGACGGTGACCACCAATCATGGCACATGGCACAAGGGCCAATAGACAGCAGCAGTTACGTTCTCCCTCCTCCGCAATAACCTGTTAAAATAAAGTTCCCTCTCCTCCTTCCTTAACCCTCCGTTGCTCGCGCGGCTGACACTCGACATCCACGTGACTTTCCCGCTCAATTTTGTCTGACAGGGCTGGTTTGAGTTCGCGCCATTTTCAGTACCTTTCTGTTGACTCTCCAGGTGTTAGCTCCAATCATTGTGGGCTTTCAGTTACGAAAGATACATTGTTTATGAAACATTATTGTAGTCTGGAGGACACGTGTCATCCGAGCGAGATCTGCTGCCACAATCTGAAACAAAGTCTGTATTACTTTGTTGCTTTCCTAGAATCAATCGATCTTTTACGTGCGTAAATTTAGACGTATTGAAGCTGATTGCAGTTAACTTTCGTGTTACCTAGTATTCTCTTTATATTTAGATTGTAGAAGAGATGTCAAAGGCAAAATAACCTCGGACAGAGTTTAGTAGAGATCCTAATGTATGGCTGGAATGGTGATAGCGCTGACTCAAAGACTGATTGTGTTCATGAAATCGGTCATGATTCAGGAACAAACAAAGAAGTGTCAGAAAATGATTAATATGAATCACAGGAAGAAGTAACTCAAAGGGATGCATTTTTTTTTTAGGGAAAGATGGAATAACTAAACGGAAGAAAAATTAATATCCTACAAATGTTAGAAGCAGATCTTGTAATATTATTACGTATTTGTCTGGACCAAAAAATCAAGCTCGTATAAAAAAAGACAGAAATAGAAATTCTGAATTAGTTCCAGACAGAGGTAACATTCTAATTAACAATCGGGATAATGAATGCTAAAATATCGCTCGATATTTGTTGTAATGGGCTTGAACAACAACAGCAAATGTATAGCATGTGCCGTTCGCTACTATAAGTTCTTTACCAAAGTATGCCCGCATCTCGTGGTCGTGCGGTAGCGTTCTCGCTTCCCACGCCCGGGTTCCCGGGTTCCCGGGTTCGATTCCCCGCGGGGTCAGGCATTTTCTCTGCCTCGTGATGGCTGGGTGTTGTGTGCTGTCCTTAGGTTAGTTAGGTTTAAGTAGTTCTAAGTTCTAGGGGACTTATGACCACAGCAGTTGAGTCCCATAGTGCTCAGAGCCATTTGAACCATTTTACCAAAGTCTAAATGCCGTTAAAAGTCAATTCAAATCACTCAGGATAGCTCACATGCACGGAAATCCTAATTCTGTGAAGTAGTTATTTGGCACACTTTAACTATTAATTGACTATTATTGATAGCTAAAACAGCCTCTGCAATACAGGAAACCTCTTTTGAAGTTCATTACATGATTGTATGCTGTCACGCTAAATAATAATCAAGTCTTTTCGCTATTTACGCCTGAAATATTATTTTTACTTCTGAGCATACACAATGGTGGTAACATTTACTGTCGTCAAACTTCCATTTGGCCTCGTGAAGACTTCATAAGAGATATGAGAATTTCCATTAAAGTTGCTTGACGATTTTTCCTGTACCTACAAACCTTAAAAATTATGTACCCTCATATTTCGTATCCCAAATATAGTTATACTTCCTGTGTGAAATTCTTACTTACATTCAGTTACCAACTGACACATATGGCGCAAAACATAAATTTGTAACCTTCACCATTAGACATCAGATACAATAGCGAGTACAGTTCATCAATTCATTTTATATCAAGACATTTTTAGTAAGTAAAATTTAGTCCCGACAATGCCTTTCAGGTCGTCTGCCGCCCAAAAGCCGGAGATTGGTTTCCAGTAGCGCTCGCTATACCTTCTGCTGAGTAGCCAGAAAACCATTAGAAAACCATTTTGAACTCGATCGTGGATCATTAAACAAATAACAAACAAACATTCCTAAAACTTCAATTGATATAAAATCTACAATGGAAAATTATAACTATTTATACTTGCCTGGTGTCGCTCAACGGTACTACTCAGTGTTTAGCACTATTTATCGTAAACACTAAGCGAGTGTTTGAATATGTAATAAAAAGTAATCATGCGCTGTATTTTCAGAATATTTCACGTAATCATCCTGTAACGCTGTTAATAGGGTACTAAATGAATAACAAACACGTCTGGGATGACATAATGTTAAACTACGTTGCAATAAGCAAATAAAAGAACCAGTGTAACAAGAAGACTGTAACTAGCCGACAATAAAAAAAATCGGTGCCTTAATGTAAAATGTAAATCTGCATGTGTGGTATGTCATGAGATTATAAAACATTGCAAAGGCGATTTTTTAACCAAAATGGTTTAAAATGGGCGCTTATTTATAGAGAACAGTGCTCAGGCAACCAACTACAAATAAAAAATAGAAAAATTAAAAAAGTAATGCGGCAATAGCCGACGGTGATAGCGAAACAGACAAAATGTCTGGTTTTCTGGATCGTAATAAAACTGAGTTTGAAATTTTTCTTTACCAGCAGGGACAGGCAAATACAAGCTCCATAAATTCTGTCAACTTTTACGTGAAATTTGAAACCAATGTAGAGCGTCTGAAAATCAGTACTTTACAACATATCTTGACGGAATGGTGGTTAACGGAACAAACTAAAACAGACACCTGAAACATTGAGAGTCACAGGAGTGATCTAACAGATTTTTCATCCGTAAAGGAGAGTGAAAAAGGAGGACAGTATGTGATCCAGTAGTCACCTGCATAAACATTTTTCATGTATGTTTCATATCTCTACTCCAAATGTTCACTGACTCCTTTTTCCTTTAATCGGGGGATGTATGAGCAAAAAATACATTTATTAATTCTAGGGATGGAAGAGTGAGATTGGTGTACTTAATTTTTTTCAGTTTAGAGTAAGGCATTTCGCAGGTATGAGCTAATTTTTAATTTATTTTCATGCAACCACTAATTGAAAATAGAAAGATGCTACCCCCGTTAAAAAATAATGATAGTAGATACAGAATTGAAATGAAAATAAAAAAGAATTGTCAGTAGCGAGATTTGAATCATCAAACATTGACGCTATACATTAAGCCACCGGCGCTTTTGTGAATAAAGGCAATCAAAAATCTTGTCATACAGAAAGTGATCTTTTCGAGTCTTTTTGAGAATCTCATCATACTTCACTATTCATGTATGGAATAGAAGGAGTTGCCTAGGAGAAATGCTTCTAATTTTGAAACTAGCAATACTACCTGTTAAACATTTTATGTTATCGCGCAAAGGATCAAATATTTATGTTGATGGGCAATAGTCTATACGAGTCAGTGACAGATTTATAACGTGTAACAAAAGTCACATTTTCTTCTAGTGGTTTTCATATCGATAGCGTTAGTCTTCTCAGATTCTGATTTATTTATGAGGAATTCCATTTGCGAATTATACTGCGTAGATGCAGTTAAAGTACCGAACCCATTGAAGAGGTACCTACAACATATATAAAAGTCATTACTCACAGGGTCAACAAGTGGCTTCAGCCCACTGTTTGCTCATGTAGCCCCACCACATTCAGAGTTCTAGAAACGTCTCCTCTGTTTTGAGGTTTCGTATGTTTATTGGGAGTTCTTGTAATAATTTGATACTGACATACTGACACCCTGTTTCAAAAATCTGAAGCCTGTTGAAATGAAAGGCACAACAGTTGTTTTCTGTTTCAAGAGTTATGGTTGCGAGATCTGTTAATGTGGTCACAATGATCTTTTCTATATAGACATGGAAAAGAGAAGATTTAAAAAGAGCTCTGGGGCATTCTTCTTTTTCAGTACTATCAAAATGGTTTTTCTTTGTAGTATGAGTCTTCTTTTCATTTTTGTCGTGGTAAAACTTCCCCATACTACGCCTCCATAGTGAACATGGTTGAATAACACCATAAAAGCAAGGCACAAGAGCTCTAGATATGCGTACCTAGAGGATAACTGAAATTAACATATGTGTTGTTTCCATTTTAGCACACAATTTGACCTGATTAAACAAGCACGTCGCCAATAACAAATCTCTTTCATTAATACAGATTTTGGCCATTAGCCTTGCGCAGAACACGAAATGTTTCTTTCAGTCAGTAATACAAGTTTTAGTACACATATATCGTTTCCTGTTAGCGCCTGTCCATTAACTTAGAAAAGAAACAATATAGCTTTATTAGTGACTTCTTGCACAAAATTTCCATTACCTAATTTTAGTCTGACACTCTGACCAGTCTTATAATGACTATCTCTGGGTGCTTTAGTACATATGCCAGTGGTTTCCTCCTCCCCTATTTCTTCATGTACCTTTCCGTTTCATACTTTGTCCGGTTTAGCTTCCTCTCTACAATATCTGTTGTTGAATCCAGCAGGCTACTTTTAAGTCTACCATGTTAAACTATAGTAGAATGCTTTGACCTAAGACAGCCAATTTCAGATTAGTCAGCTTCAATTAAAAGTCAATATGTGGTACCAAGAGTCCATTTATGAAGCCTGCAGCTTTCTTTCGGTGCGGAATTATCTTTCTGATGCCACGTTTCCCTACGCTACCCTGTCTATTTTCTTAAAGAGTCATGTTAGGTACCTAACGTTTTAAGTGTATTTTAAGTGTATTTAAGTGTATTTTGGAGTAGCATGCGAATTCTTTATTAGTTTCTTTTGTGGTATTGTTTGTAAGAAATCTTGGTTCATGTTGCGCAATCGAACATTGTTTCCTATTGCTACTTGTACAGTATTAGGCAGCCCACTGTTTAAGTGGTTCAAATTAATATCCAATTAGATGCAAACTTTTCGAAACAATTAACTTGAATCGTTGCAAGACATCAGAAAACTGTTTCTTAAATATTGTATTTACTTCGATACAATGTAATCTGGCTTCGTTGTTATCATCAGTGGAACAAAGTTTGTTAAGCTGTTTTTAAAATGTGTGTGTGAATTTTTTCCTTGTATTGCAACATTTTATTACGTGTGTACGTTTGATTGCCAATAACGATATTTACCAGTGGGTCGCATTCAATCTTTCTCAATGTGCACAAGTATCTACTTTTTCATAAAATTTTTGATATACTGGAAACATTTCCTATTTCACCAAAAAATTTGACAATCTGATAAACTGTTTTACTCTTGCTCATATTAGTCGCAGCGCTCTAATGACACAAATTTCAATGCCTGCTTCACTAAATGTTAAACGGACACAGTAAGATCTGTATTTCTGTCTGCAGGGTAGAACACTGCCTAAAGAGCGGCTGCAGGTTTGGGTGAGGCAGATGGGAAAGCTCGCAGACTGGTTTCGTATGAGACTGAATGCAGTGGTGGAAGACATCGTTGCTATAAATGAGGAAATGGACAGAATGAAACTGGACGCAGTCGACCCAAATCCGGGGCGTTACGCATTTCCGTGAGTATGAAAAGTCTTCGAGGTTTACATTCTCTTTCCCAAAATAGCAACGAGTGTGTTATATTTATTTTCTTTCTGATTACTTTTTTCTTAGAGATAATTTCGGAAGATCTCCCGTATGGATGGAGTTAGTGTCTTTGTTTAAGGGGGGGGGGGGGGGGTAGGACGTCAAACGGGCCGACTTGGAGCAGGAGAGGCATCACAGGACATTTTAATTTCCAGTGTCTATACTTTTAGAAATAAATTCATAAAACTTTGTCAGCATGACCAGGAAGGATTCAGAATTTACACTCATTGCATTGGAAGTTCGGAAACATAACAAAATAATATTTTTTTACGTTTGAAAGTTCATCATTTTTTCACTTACTAATGGCTGCATTTGTTTCTATAGGTACACTTTTCTTCATAAGTTAGAGAGATTCTTCGATGAATTTTGCACAGCATACATACCATACTCACAGGTGTATGAAACTCTAGAATTTATTTAATTTATGAAAAAACCAATGATCTGTTGTATTTTAAACTACATGTTTAGAGAAAACACAAATTTTGTAGTTAATTACGTCAATTTTTACCACAGTTTTTAATAGTTCTGGAAAATTCTAGAGTTTCATACACCTTTAAGAATGGTTTGTATGCTGTGCAAAATTCATCGAACCCTCAATCATACTTATGATGAGAATTGTACCTATAGCAACAAATGCTGCCATTAGTAAGTGAAAAAATGATGAAATTTCACATGTAAAAAAAATTACTTCGTTATGTTTTCGAACTTCCACTGCTATGAGTGTAAATTCTGAATCCTTCCTGGTTATGCTGACAAAGTTTTATGAATTTATTTGTAAAAGTATAGACAGTGGAAAATAAAATGTCCTATGGTGCCTCTCCTGCTCCAAGTCGGCCCGTTTGACGTCCTAACCCCCTTAACACATCTACATTACAAATCAACAAGTTACTTTTCTGTGTTAAAAATATCGTCGGGATTGTTGTTATTCTGAATGATTACACCATTCTAATAGTATTTTCGATGAATGTTCTCACAAAGTATCTGTAATTTTTATATAATTAAACCTTAAAAATCATTACGTTTAAAGATTTGGTCACGTGATGGAAAACTCAAAATTTTGTTTTCCTTGAGTAAGAGATGTGAAAAATTTATTAAATGGCGAGTGCGACGGAAGTACTGCGACACAGCAGATGGCAGATGTGTTTGACCAGATGCGGTTTTGAACCATCGTCCTTCCGAATGCGACTCCACTGTATTAACATTGCCCCGATGTCGGCTCCATCGTGCAAACCACACAACCATACGCTCTTCTTTGATAATGCCTGGGATTGCGATGCACGGTACGCTGCTACCCCATTTCTACACGGTGGAGCAAAGGAAACGCATGTTTTTTGAACGGCTTCTGCACAGTGCTAGTACACGGCGACGAGAGGGAGTATTGACCTTGAGTGAATGTTGGCAGGCTGCCCATACAATGCGGTTTCAGTCGCTATAGAGTGTTGGAGCGTACAGCATCGTGTGTTCGTTGTCGAGCACTATTGTCGAGCAGTACTTCAGAAACAATGATTCCATATTCACAGTGCAACGTCCTTTCCGTCGAAATGTTAGATTTGGATGTCGAGGTGCAGTGCTTGATCGAAATACTGTAATCCGATGGGTTGCAGCTTTTAGAAGTACTGGATCTGGGATGAGAAAGAAACCCCCTGATCTTTCCCGTTCAGTTTGTACTCCGGAAACTATAGACCGAGTCAGAACGGAAGTTCTTGCTGGTCCGAAACGATCGGCTGGACGGCTATAGCGCTAGGTATGTCACGTCTTTCGCTTCACCGCATCTTACATGATGACCTTTAGTTTCACCCGTACAAGATAATGATAGTCCAGAAGCTTAGTGAAGGGGATTTTGTGCAGCGCAGAGAGTTTTGTCGCGTAATGGGTGCTACAGTCTTCATGAGTGATGAAGCACTGTCAGAGACAGCAAAGGACTTGGAAGAGCAGTTGAACGGAATGGACAGTGTCTTGAAAGGAGGATATAAGACGAACATCAACAAAATCAACACGAGAATAATGGAATGTAGTCGAAGTCGGGTGATGCTGAGGGAATTAGATTAGGAAATGTTCCGAATTGTCGGTATTGGGCGCTGGAGAATCCACATGAACTACACCAAAGACCACTCCACAGTTTAAAAGTAACTGTGTGGTGCTGCATTTCAAAGATGGGGATTGTTGGACCCTATTTTTTTGAAGAGGAAGGAACTGCAGTTACTGTGACATCAGCGCGCTTCGTTAAAATGTTAAACAACTTTCTTCGTCCAGAACTTGAAAAGCGTCTAGTGAACATGAGAGAAATATGGTTTCATCTGGACGGTGCCACAGCTCAAACGGCGAGAGCATCCGTGGAAGTGGTTCGACAAATGTTGGCAGGACATGTTATTTCGAGATGTGCTGATGTTTACTGGCCCCCTCGCTCACCCGATTTGTCGATATGCGACTTCTTTTTGTGGGGATATTTAAAATCAGTCTACATCAAAAAGCCTCTCCCAATCGATGACCTGAAGAATTCCAATCGTCAGGAAATAGAAGCCGTGCCGAATGAAATGTAGGAGAGAGCCATGCGTAACTTTCTGGAGAGGATCCAAATGTGTATCCAGCAAGAAGGACGTCATCTCCAAGACATTATTTTTCGAAGATAATTAAAGTACGTATATTTCAAAACTGCATTAAAATATCTATCACTTAATGCTTGTTTTTATTATTTTTATCAAACCGTGTCCCGGTCATTCAATAGTGAAAAACATGCGTTTCCTCTGCTCCACCCTGTACATCCCTGCATCGGAGCCCATTGGCCATTTCCTGCAAAAATGAATATAAATTTATACAACGTCAGGGCGTTTTGTAGCAAATCTGCTTATATGATGAAGAGGGATTTAAAAGTCTTCCCAGAACAAGTGATGCTCGCAGGTGTACAAGAAAAAACTAAAGTCTTTTTATTTCGCTGACACCTGGACAGCCAACAGAGATGACGAACTAGACAACTCTTCCGTCCACACAAAAATTTTCTGAAATTTATTACAGATACAGTTATAGTATGACAATAATATATGGCATAGAGACCACTTCTTCAGTCCCCAGTCGTTACTGTAATTCTACTCCTCGGCGGCACGATTCTCCAACTTAATCAGATTTGCGTGTTTTCGGTGCGACTCTACCAAAGACCCTCCAGCTGTATTCAATACACCTGTACAGAACTGCTTCGAAGATAGATTAACGGAAGAGCCTTTTCACGAGAAGTGTGACTAACCTGCTTCCATCAAACGTGCGCACTGCGAAAACTGTCTATGAGCTGGGCGTGCTGTTATTGCTCAGTTAAATACTGTTTGCCTTCGATAGTGCAGTCAAGTAAGTAATCTCTGTTAAAGAGTGTATCATATCATATTATCGACTGTTCGTCTCAAATAATACAATTGTGCAATAAATAATTTGCACTTATTCTTTTCTGTTCTTAAATTTGACGACTGATATCTCCTGTTCTAATAGTCCATAGCAGCTGCGGTTTTTACGCTGTATGTATATTTTGTTGCTAACTGCACATTGTACGAATATAATTTGTGCAAAAACACATTGTGACTTTCCCTTGTCAGATATTCCATACAAGGTACAAGCTCTATATAAGAGTCTGAGTCGAGTGTATTCAAAAACTAGTTATTTCTCATTCAATTAGAGACACTCTTGAGGATGGTATCGTGTTTTATTTTGCAGGGTAGCGCTGCTCAGTGAGCGATTACTGTCTTATCATAGACGGCCACTTCCTCTTCAAGAGGCGTTTGGAAAGCAATGCGGAAAGCAGATACCCGAGGGGCCTGAAATGTTGCAGCTGATTGAGACACTGCACATGTATCTCATTATTAACTGGTTCCAGCTAATACCTTACAATCGAGGATTAACCTTATCCAGAGATTTTACAATTAAAGGTGAGCATAGTGTGGAATGAATTCCTTTACCTTCAAGTGCTCTTTTACTTGACAGTATCTGTTAAGCTACCAATACCGAGTATCAAGTGTTGAACCTTTACTATGAAAAGTTAAGAGCTCAATTGTGGCAACTGACGGAAGTAGTCCTGCGTTCACTAGTACGGAAGAGAAGAAGATGGTTAGACGCAGGTGGGTGGTTATTAAGAGCTGTGTTTGGAACAGCAGACAACGTGGTTGTACTAAGCTTGGACGACAAGACAGGAATCGTATAGGAGATGACACAAAGAGCAATGATGGAACAGGGGATAATGAATGTTACCAAAACAGTGGGGAAACTAACAACAGAATTAGAACAGTACACACAGAGTACCGTAGATACCCTAAATAGAGGCTGAAAAGAGGTGCAAAGTCACCAAAGCGCGGTTGATGAGAGAATGGTAGTAGCGAAGTTACTGAGGTCATTAGCAGACTGTTCGGGGGATGCAGTTTGGAACCGCGCGACCGCTATGGTCGCAGGTTCGAATCCTGCCTCGGGCATGGATGTGTGTGATGTCCTTAGGTTAGTTAGGTTTAAGTAGGTCTAAGTTCTAGGGGACTGATGACCTCAGAAGTTAAGTCCCATAGTGCTCAGAGCCATTTGAACAATTTTTGATGCAAGGATTGAAATTGTGGCGTTGCCATCGATGTACAACTGAGAGCAACTTGCGACAGGATTACAACAAGCACAAAGCGACTTTCCCACAATATTGTGCTACGTCGTATCTGTAACAGAAAAATATAATCTTGTTTCATCACACATCTTTTGTTAAAGTTAGTACTGACAAAGCTAGTTTATATATCATCATATAATTTTGGGTAGTAGGCATAAATGAACTATATCGATTTTTACGATCTATGCATAAGGGATCAATTAACAGGAATGGGGGAAAGAAATACAGTAGAAGAAGAATGGGTAGCTTTGAAGGGTGAAGTACTGAAGGCAGCAGAGGATCAAGTAGGTAAAAAGACGAGGGCTAGAAGAAATCCTTGGGTAACAGAAGAAGTATTGAATTTAATTGATGAAAGGAGAAAATATAAAAATGCAGTAAATGAAGCAGGCAAAAAGGAATACAAACGTCTCAAAAATGAGATCGACAGGAAGTGCAAAATGTCTAAGCAGGGATAGCTAGAGGACAAATGTAAGGATGTAGAGGTTTATCTCACTAGGGAGAAGATAGATACTGCCTACAGGAAAATTAAAGAGACGTTTGGAAAAAAGAGAACCATTTGTACGAATATCAAGAGCTCAGATGGAAACACATTTCTAAGCAAAGAAGGGAAAGCCGAAAGGTGGAAGGAATATATAGAGGGTCTATACAAGGGCGATGTGCTTGAGGACAATATTATGGAAATGGAAGAGGATATAGATGGAGATGAAATGGGAAATATGATACTGCGTGAAGAGTTTGACAGAGCACTGAAAGACCTGAGTCGAAACTAGGCCCCGGGAGTAGAGAACATTCCATTAGAACTACTGACAGCCTTGGCAGAGCCATTCCTGACAAAACTCTATCATCTGGTGATCAGAGAGGCGAAATACCTTCAGACTTCAAGAAGAATATAATAATTTCAACCCCAAGGAAAGCAGGTGTTGACAGATGTGAAAATTACCGAACTATCAGTTTAATAAGTGACGGCTGGAAAATACTAACACGAATTCTTTACAGACCAATGGAAAAACTGGTAGAAGCTGACCTAGGGGAAGATCAGTTTGGATTCCGTAGAAATAATGGAACACGGGAGGCAATAGTGGCCATACGACTTATCTTAGAAAAAAGATTAAGGAAACACAAACCTACGTTTCTAGCATTTGTAGACTTAGAGAAAGATTTTGACAATGTTGACTGGAATACTCTCATTCAAATTCTGAAGGTGGCAGGAGTAAAATACAGGGACCGAAAGGCTATTTACAATTTGTACATAAAGCAGATGGCAGTTACAAGAGTCGAGGGACATGAAAGGGAAGCAGTGGTTGGGAAGGGAGTGAGACAGGTTTGTAGCCTATCCCCGATGTTATTCAATCTGTATATTGAGCAAGCAGTAAAGGAAACAAAAGAAAAATTCGGAGTAGGTATTAACATCCATGGAGAAGAAATAAAAACTTCGAGGTTCGCCGATGACATTGTAATTCTGTCAGAGACAGCAAAAGACTTGTAAGAGCAGTTGAACGGCATGGACAGTGTCTTGGACGGAGGATATAAGATGAACATCAACAAATGCAAAATTAGGATAATGGAATGTAGTCGAATTAAGTCGGGTGATGCTGAGGGAATTAGATTAGGAAATGAGACGCTTAAAGTAGTAAATGAGTTTTGCTATTTGGGGAGCAAAATAACTGATGATGGTCGAAGTATAGAGGATATAAAATATAGACTGGCAATGGCAAGGAAAGCGTTTTTGAAGAAGAGAAATTTGTTAACTTCGAGTATAGATTTAAGTGTCAGGGAGTCGTTTCTGAAAGTATTTGTATGGAGTGTAGCCATGTGTGGAAGTGAAACGTGGACGATAAATAGTTTGGACAAGAACAGAATGGAAGAATGCTGAATATTAGATGGTTAGATCGCGTAACTAAGGAGGAGGTATTGAATAGAATTGGGGAGAAGAGGATTTTGTGGCACAACTTGACTAGAAGAAGAGATCGGTTGGTAAGACATGTTCTGAGGCATTAAGGTATCACCAATTTAGTATTGGAGGGCAGCGTGGAGGGTAAAAATTGTGGAGGGAGACGAATACACTAAGCAGATTCAGAAGGATGTAGGTTGCAGTAAGTACTTGGAGATGAAGAAGCTTGCACAGGATAGAGTAGCATGGAGAGCTGCATCAAATCAGTCTCAGGACCGAAGACCACAACAACAACAACACGATCCATGCATATCCGTTTAAGTGGGACACCATCAATAAATGGGTAAAAGTAAAGGCTCAGGAAAAGTTACTGGCCTCGGAACAAAAACATGACCTTAGCGGAAAAGTTATTGGTCTCAGAACGAAAAGACGTCCATAGCAGATATAACAAGTGGAGCAATTTTCCAGCCAGGTAGATGAGACCAACGAACAAATATTTATTCGGAAAATGGAAGCAGTACAGAGTAAAAGGAAGCACTGGTCCCATAGCCACATTTCCAGAAAGTTGGTTAGCGCTGGATTTACTCCATGTTCTCATTAGAGCCGCGCGGAGTGGCCACGTGGTTTGAGGCGTCATGTCACGGACTGCGCGGCCGCTCCCGCCGGAGGTTCGAGTCTTCCCTCGGGCATGGGTGTGTTTGTTGTTCTTAACATAAGTTAGTTTAAGTAGTGGATAAGTCTAGGGACCGATGACCTAAGCAGTTTGGCCCCTTAGGAATTCACACATATTTGAACATTTTTTCAACAGAAAAGTTGATTGTCAACTGTTATACACGAACAGAAAATTAGCAGGGATGACAGAATTGCGAAATACCATATTACTAATCAACAGAACCAAGTGTGACATAGCGAGAACATGGTTTCATCTTCCAGCTACTATCACAGGGACAACAATGGTTATCTTTTCTCGACAAACGTTGTGTTAAAACCGTGTGCCGGACCGAGTGTCGAACTCACGACCTTTCTTTCGCAGGCAAGTGCTCCATCGTCTATACTACTCATGCACGACTCACGAGCCCTCCTCACAGGTCTACGTACGCCAGTACCTCGTCTCCTACCTTTGAGCATTTACCCGCGAAAAGCAAAGGCACTGTTTTAATCTGCGAGGAAGTTTCATATCAGCGCAAACTCCGCTGCAGGGTGAAAATTTCATTCTGGTAACATCCCCCAGACCGTGGCAAAGCCATTTCTCCGCAATATCGTTTTTATCCTGGAGTGCTAGTTCTGCAAGTTTCGTTTGAGAGCTTCTGTGAAGTTTGGAAGGTAAGAGACGAGGTACTATCGGAAGTACAGCTGTGAGGACGGGTTGTGAGTCGTGCTTCGGTAGCTCAGATGGTAGAGCACTTGCTGCGACTGGGAAAGGTCCTGAGTTCGAGTCTCGGTTCGGCACTCAGTTTTAATCTGACACGAAGTTTCATATCAGCGCACACTCCGCTGCAGAGAGAAAATTTCATTCTGGAAACGTTGTATTGCTAGAAAAAGCATTATGCATATTGAATGCACAGAATAGCTTAGTAATGGGCGTAGGAAGTAAAATTAGTTACGAATTTCTTAAATAAATGGGGAATGTTACGCCACTGGGTAGGAGAGGGGAAGACATTAAAATTTTTCTGAAGTTTACACAGGCACAGCCACTGGGGACATCAGACAGAGGTCATGTACAATTGCGCACTATATGAATATAATTCGTGCGAGAACATATCGCGACTTTCTCTAGTCAAATATTCCATACACTGTACATAATAAAATTTATTTAAGTTAATGAGCATATGCCACTATTGGAACACACTTGAAGACAACAGCAAAGATAATGTATACATACTAATGTGTTCTAATTGCAAGTTCTTCTGCAGAGTAGAAGAATGTATCTAGAAGAAACAACTTCAGAGTAAATAGATTTCTTTCCTGCTGGTCAGATACTTTGTGTTGTAAAAGTGGCTTCAGATTCTTTCAGGCCACACATACTTCATCCGTTTCCGAAATACGCAGAGTTTTAGCGATAATTGGTGAATTTATTTTTACTTATACTTTTGTAGGTTGACCATTATTATTATTACACCGAAATTATTTCCACATAATGAGGTACCCTAACATGCCAAAGCGCATTAAAGTGTAGAATACTGAAATTTATACCTATTTATTGATTATGTTTGGTTGTGTTGCGAGATATGATGTGAAGAGTAGAAGTAAATAAACTAGGTGTCTCATATGTTCCATAATACATTCGATATTTTCATTGATACGTACACCCTAAACATTGTATGTACGGTGCTATTCCTTGCACATTGTCTCTATGATATAGTTAATGTTTGTGTTATTATATCTGTTGTATAGGAACGATATTGCTGTCTTTTTCTTGGAATTTAGGAAGAATCAAATTGTAAATAACAAATTAATTGAAACTAATGTTTACAGTTTTTTCTATGGTTCCACTCCTAATGATTATTTGAAATTCGTGAGTCACTCGAAAAAAGCCCTACTGTTACATGTAGTACATGGAGGGTGATTTGTAGACGTAATGGAAAGAGTGGACTCCAAAATCAACCCCGCAGGAATGTATACATTATTTCTCCCAGTCTTTCACGTTCTTATTTTTCTTATATTGTCCGAATTATCCATCGAAGCAATATTCGTTCTTCTTTTAAAGCTAACATCCGTTGCAGTGTTCAAGTACACCTTGTCATCTTCAGAGTATATACCACTATACATGATGAAGCTAAATTCCTATTACACTCTATGATGACAGGTTCATTACTCGAAAACAAGAAAAAAACTTCGGCAAACATGGACTCTAAAACGTATACCTTAAGATCTGTGAGTATTTCCTCAGTAAGAAGGGTGTGTTTCACAATATCAAAGACGAGCAAGCGTTCTCAGCTTTTAAGGTACTCATATTAGGGCCCATGATCAACGGACATTTTTCTCTTGTTACGGTCGTATTACCTCCTCTACAGAGATGAAATTCATAGAGCCTGCAGTGGGAGAGATTTGTTTAAAGGTTCAAAGGCAAGACTTAGTTTCAGATTGTTTCCGAATATCACGACACTTTTTGACCGATTTCCTTAATATTTTTACACTATATTCTAATAAACCATCGGACGGACGTAGATTACACGCATGCCTGGGCATCTGAGTGAGTCGTGGCCCATGATTTGCGCATGCGCGACGCTGAACCGTATAGTAATGTGCACTACTCGCCATTAAAATTGCTGCACCACGAAGATGACGTGCTACAGACGCGAAATTTAACCGACAGGATGAAGATGCTGTGATATGCAAATGATTAGCTATCAAAGCATTCACACAAGGTTGGCACCAGTGGCGACACCTACAAAGTGCTGACATGAGGAAAGTTTCCGACCGATTTGTCATACACAAACAGCAGTTGACCGGTGTTGCCTGGTGAAACGTTGTTGTGATGCCTCGTGTAAGGAGGAGAAATGCGTACCATCACGTTTCCGACTTTGATAAAGGTCGGATTGTAGCCTATCACGATTGCGGTTTATCGTATCACGACATTGCTGCTCGCGTTGGTCGAGATCCAATGACTGGTAGCAGAATATGCAATCGGTGGGTTCAGGAGGGTAATACGGAACGCCGTGCTGGATCCCAACGGCCTCGTATCACTAGCAGTCGAGATGACAGGCATCTTATCCGCATGGCTGTAACGGATCGTGCAGCCACGTCTCGATCCCTGAGTCAAGAGATGGGGACGTTTGCAAGAGAACAACCATCTGGACGAAAAGTTCGACGACGTTTGCAGCAGCATGGACTATCAGCTCGGAGACCATGGCTGCGGTTACCCTTGACGCTGCATTACAGACAGGAGCGCCTGCGATGGTGTACTCAGCGCCGACCTGAGTGCACGAATGGCAAAACGTCATTTTTTCGGATGAATCCAGGTTCTGTTTACAGCATCATGATGGTCGCATCCGTGTTTGGCGACATCGTGGTGAACGCACATTGGAAGGGTGTATTCGTCATCGCCGTAATGGCGTATCACCCGGCGTGACGGTATGGGGTGCCATTGGTTACACGTCTCGGTCACCTCTTGTTCGCATTGACGGCACTTTGAACAGTGGACGTTACATTTAAGATGTGTTACCACCCGTGGCTCTACCCTTCATTCGATCCCTGCGAAACCGTACATTTCAGCAGGATAATGCACGACCGCATGTAGCAGGTCCTGTACGGGCTTTTCTGGATACAGAAAATGTTCGACTGCTGCCCTGGCCAGCACATTCTCCAGATCTCTCACCAACTGAAAAGATCTGGTCAATGTTGGCCGAGCAATTGGCTTGTCATAATACTACGCCAGTCACTGCTCTTAATGAACTGTGGTATCGTGTTGAAGCTGCATGGACACCTGTACCTGTACACGTCATCCAAGTTCTGTTTGACTCAATGCCCAGGCGTATCAAGGTCGTTATTACGGCCAGAGGTGGTTGTTCTGGGTACTGATTTCTCAGGATCTATGCACCCAAATTGCGTGAAAATGTGATCACATGTCAGTTCTAGTGTAATATATTTGTCCAATGAATACCCGTTTATCATATGCATTTCTTCTTGGTGTAGCAATTTTAATGGACAGTAGTGTAGTTTGTGTACTTGTGGTCTCCGCCCGCAGCGAGCGCCTGTAGTTGTACTGGGAATCTCGCGCAGTTTTCAGCGCGTCCGGTTTCCCGTGCAGATAAGGGCGCTCGGCTATATAAGCGTTGACCGCTTCCGTTTCCGCTGCCAGTCTGGATGGGGCTGCCGCACAGGCAACTGCTGGAAACGACTCAACAGGTGTGTCATTGTAGGAGGAGCGGGCACTCACGCGCTAATGTATATAAAGCAAATTACTACAGGGAATATGCCTATCACGACTAAATGGAGTCGTGAGGTACTGATTCTTTAACTGCAGTGGAGGGACCGTTTGTTTTTATAGCAGTGGTACTGAATTTTAGTATTAATAAAACTGCTACGTTCTCTCGTAGTAGTGGTTGGAAACGCTTTTAGCAAAAAGCTAGACAAGTTCTTTGATGTACTTATCATATTTGCACGGTGCTCTAATGAACTTTCAGATGGACATAGGATATATATTTTTTAAGAACAATATACATAAAGGGTGATTTTTTCCACAGTGTACAAACTCTAGGGGTTGATCGATGAGAGGATACGGAACAAAAAAGCTGTAATGAACTTACGTCCGGAAATGCATGGTTTCTAAGCTAGAGAGCATTTATTCGATCATACAGTGCCCCAGAGAATGCGGCGTAATACGCGCTGTTCCATGCACCCTCTAGGAGGAAACCATGCATACTGTAACTGTGGCTACGTGGTATTAGACCACAGTCTCTGTAATAAATTATGATTGAATAAGTGGTGTCTACCATTGAAACCTGCAATTTCCGATACGAGGTCATTAGACCTTATTAGTTGCATGCTAGAGACCACTTGTTCAGTCATAATGTGTTAAAGAGACTGTGGTCTAACATGCACTGTTACAACGCAACAGCTGGAGAGGTCTCTTTCATGTACCACTGATCCAAACCGATTAACCCATTCATTTTCAGTGCCTTTAATTCCCAGCCAAGGTTTCGTTTGCAATAGCAATAAACAAGGCTCAAGATAAGAGAAAGTGGGCAAGAGGAGAATAACGGGAGGGGGTGGGGGCGATGTAATGGACGTAAAAGTGGGGGAAAGGGGGGAGGAGGAGAATGACAGAGAGAGGTGGAGAAGGAGACGGCGAGAGATGGGTGAGGATGACATGGACGAAGAGATGGGGAGAAGGTGATGGACAAACAGGGGGAGGAGGCAGAGGTCATGGACAAAGTCTATGGCAAACCTGTCACGGAGCACTCACAGCCTTGTAAAATGGGAGACATGATGGAATGGTTCGAATGGCTCTGAGACTTTGGGACTTAACATCTATGGTCATCAGTCCCCTAGAACTTAGAACTACTTAAACCTAACTAACCTAAGGACAGCACACAACACCCAGCCATCACGAGGCAGAGAAAATCCCTGACCCCGCCGGGAATCGAACCCGGGAACCCGGGCGTGGGAAGCGAGAACGCTACCGCACGACCACGAGATGCGGGCGGAGACATGATGGAATGCCTCATTCATGAACAGACCAGGTTAGCGACAGAGGTACAGGAAGATGATGCTTTGGGCTCCCTTGATCTATTAGTCCACCATAGATCTAGTAGATTTGTCAGCTGTAATGCGCATGACAAATCCACCCAAACTGTCCGAAATCTGTACGTTCGTAGCTACTACCATTTGGGATCGAAGTGTCCTGTTCTGAGGACTCCAATGTGCCGAATACAAAAGTCATATGAAAAAAATTATCTGTATTTACAATGTGTCAAGTGGTTTTATTTACACAATCGTAGGTTAAATGCCCCAAGGAATTTCTGCAACAGCATTCTTCGCTTTGGCATCAGGAACGTTCTATATGGTATCTACAGTAGTACAATATAGACATCATGTGTGAGGTAGCCAGCAGATAATGAGCGTTGTGAAAATCTCAAAGATTGCGTTGTTCAAATACACAAATACATACTCCTCTTCTCAAAGACTCTTCAAACTACGCCAGCAGCTTATTGCCACAAACAAATACACTGATACACAAGCACACATACAATACACAACACCCCATACATGTACATACATAAAACTTTAAATTTCGTTTGGAACTTTCGGACAACCGTATGTCAAAATAAAATCAAATAGCTGGAACACCTCGGTTGCAAACAAGTGTTTTGGTCACTAGGTGAACGCCAGAACTGGAAATCTCGACACTGATATTTCCAACGCCTCTAAAAAAGAGTTCCCAATACAGCAGTCGACTGCAATCAACAAGATCACTGCCCAGGTCGGGCTGCTCATCAACGTTACCCCTTTTCGCTTACTTTTACTTTTAAGGGCATCTCCGCTGTTCATTAATATCTCTCTGTTCCCTTTCGCCAACACTAACGATCATCGCAGTCTGCCTCTTTGAGTGTTCTCTTCCTCATCGTTCCAATCATTCCTGCGCTCCATGTTATTCTCAGCCGACTGTGCTTCCGCCTTTATGATGGCAACCACTCCAGGGTTTGCTTTCAGCCACCACCGTTGCTTCATTTGCCTCTTGAAGAGACCAATTCTCAGTTTTTTACACGGCCAGTCATTCGAAGTTCACTGCCTCCCTAATTTATTATCCCCTCTTTTCTGGGTAACTTAACCGCCCTCCTTACTCCAGCCATCTCTGCTGCCTGTACTGTACTTCTCTGCCATTCCTCCAGGGACCGTCCACCTGCGAAATATGTTTTGTGTGCATAATCCTCTCCTGTCTTTCTTTTGATACTGCCATGCTCCACAGAACTCCATTTAGCATCTTACATTCGTCCTTTTCCTTGCTGGATCCTGCCTTCCACATCTGCTTTGCAGCTTGCTGTTGTATAGATCCTAAGTGTTGAAACTGCTTCAGTAATTTAACAGTTGATTGTGGTGGTACTACATCCCTCCTGCTACTAGCTATTCTGTATTATTCACGTTCATTCTAAACCCATTTCATTCGTATGTTTCAGTTAACTTCTCCATACAGGGTGTGTTACTATGTTGTTGTTGTAGTCTTCAGTTCAGAGACTGGTTTGATGGAACTCTCCATGCTACTCTATCCTGTGCAAGCTTCTTCATCTCCCAGATCTTTCTGAATCTAGTGTATTCGTCTCTTGATCTCCCTCTACGATTTTTACCCTCAACGCTGCCCTCCAATACTAAAATGGTGATCCCTTGATGCCTCAGGATATGCCCTACCACCCGATCCCTTCTTCTAGTCAAGTTGTGCTGTAAATTTCTCTTCTCCCCAATTCTATTCAATACCTCCTCATTAGTTACGTGATCTACCCATCTAATCTTCAGCATTCTTCTGTAGCACCACATTTCGAAAGCATCTATTCTCTTCTTGTTCAAACTATTTATCGTCCACGTTTCACTTCCATTCATGGCCACACTCCATAAAAATACTTCCAGAAACGACTTTCTGACACTTAAATCTGTCACTTAAAACTGTCCATTCCGTTGAATTGCTCTTCCAGGTCCTTTGCTGTCTCTGACAGAATTACAATATCATCGGCGAACCTCAAAGTTTTTATTTCTTCTCCATGGATTTTAATACCTACTCTGAATTTTTCTTTTGTTTCCTTTACTGCTTGTTCAATATACAGATTGAATAACATCGGGGATAGGCTACAGCCCTGTCTTACTCCCTTCCCAACCACTGCTTCCCTTCCATGCCCCTCGACTCTTATAACTGCCATCTGGTTTCTGTACAAATTGTAAATAGCCTTTCGCTCCCTGTATTTTACCCCTGCCACCTTCAGATTTTGAAAGAGAGTTTTTCAGTCAACACGGTCAAAAGATTTCTCTAAGTCTACAAATGCTAGAAACGTAGCTTTGCCTTTCGTTAATCTATTTTCTAAGATAAGTCGTAGGGTCAGTATTGCCTCACGTGTTCGAATATTTCTACGGAATCCAAACTGATCTTACCGGAGGTCGACTTCTACCAGTTTTTCGATCCATCTGTAAGGAATTCGCGTTAGTATTTTGCAGCCATGGCTTATTAAACTGATAGTTCGGTAATTTTCACGTCTGTCTACGCGTTCTTTCTTTGGGATTGGAATTATTATATTCTTCCTGAAGTCTGAGGGTATTTCGCCTTAAATTTTGCTCACCAGATGGTAGAGTTTTGTCAGGACTGTCTCTCCCAAGGCTGTCAGTAGTTCTGATGGAATGTTGTCTACTCCCGGGGCCTTGTTTCCACTCAGGTCTTTCAGTGCTCTGTCAAACTCTTAACGCAGTATTGTATCTCCCATTTCATCTTCATCTACATCCTCTTCCATTTCCATAATATTGTCCTCAAGAACGGCGCCCTTGTATAGACCCTCTATATACTCGTTCCACCTTTCTGCTTTCCCTTCTTTGCTCAGAACTGGGTTTCCCTCTGAGCTCTTGATATTCATGCAAGTGGTTCTCTTTTCTCCAAAGGTCTCTTTAATTTTCCTGTAGGCAGTGTCTATCACCCCTAGTGCTATACGCCTCTACATCCTTACATGTGTCCTCTAGCCATCCCTGCTTAGCTATTTTGCACTTCCTGTCGATCTCATTTTCGAGACGTTTGTATTCCTTTTTGCCTGCTTCAGTTACTGCATTTTTTTATTTTCTCCTTTAATCAATTAAAGTCAATACCTCTTCTGTTACTCATGGTTTTCTGTTCACCCTCACTCTTTTACCTACTTGATCCTCCGCCACCTTCACTATTTCATCTCTAAAAGCTACCCATTCTTCTTCTACTGTGAAACTATAAGTGCAGATATTTTCACTTTTGGTACCTTAACATGTACACACATCAGTGTGTTGGTTGTTCTTTCTGTGCATACAACAGTCTTCCTACAATACAAACAGGTCACATAATTTACTGCATTAACGCATCCATACTTCAGCATATGATCTGCTGCCCAGGGCAAAACAACCATTCTTGCACTAGTTCTTGGAGGTACTAACCAACCTAAAAATATACGATTTGTAACAGGTGTAGTTATTGGCCTGTAAACGAAGTAAAATCTGATCTAATCTTGTTCAGTACACTGTTTGCAGCCATCAGTAAAAATATCTGTACGTATACGCCCTGTATGTGTATGGTATCCCCCGTAAACCATGGACCTTCCCGTTGGTGGGATGAATTGCGTGCTTCAGCGACACATACAGATGTACTGTAGGTACTACCAAAATGGAGGCCAGACAAACGTGTAGTTCCTCAAGAAGGGGAGGAACCTTTTCAGTAATTGCAGGGGTAAAAGTCTGGATGGTTGATTGGTCTGCCCTTGTAACATAAACCAAAACGGCGTTGCTGTGCTAGTACTGCGAATGGCTGAAAGCGGGAAACTACAGCCGTAATTTTTCCAGAGGGCACACAGCTGTACTGTGTGGTTGCATGATGATGGCATCCTCTAATCAGGAGTATGTCATCAGGCGACACAAAACTTGTATTCTATGAACTAGAGTGTGGAAGGTAGGCTGGAAAATTTTAGAAGGGAAATGAATATATTGAAATTAAATAGTACAGGACTTCTGGACAGATGAATACAGGGTTATAAATACAAAATCAGTTAGGGGAATGCTGGTGTGGGTTTAATAATGAATAAGGAAATAGGAATCAGGTAAGCCTACTAGGTTCATCTTGTTGTTGTTGTTGTGGTCTTCAGTCCTGAGACTGGTTTGATGCAGCTCTTAGCGAATGCATTATTGTAGTCAAGATAGGCATGAATCCCACATTTACCACAATAGTACAAGTTCATAGGCCAACAGATCATAAAGAGGTTAAGCAAATGTATGATGAGATAAAAGAAATTAGTTGGATAGTTAAGAGAGACGAAAATTTAATAGTGACAGGGAACTGAAATTCGATAATAGGAAAAGTAAGGGAAGGAAAAACGGTAGCTCAATATGCATTGGCGGTAAGGAATGAAAGAGGAAGCCGCCTGGTAGAATTATGCATGGAGTATAATTTAATCATCATTAACACTTGGTTTAAGAATCTTGAAGTAAGGCATTACACTTGGAAGAGACCTAGAATGACTAAAAGGTAAGACGGAACCAGATTTTAAATTGTAAGACTCTGTCATTGGCAGATGTGGACGCTGACCACAATTAATTGGTTACGAACTGTAGCTTGAAACGGAAGAAATTGCAAACACGTAGGAAATTAAGAAGATGTGACGTGGATAAGTTAAAAGGACTGGATGTTGCTGAGAGTTTCATAGGAAACATTAGGCAACAGTTGACAAGAGCAGAGGAAAGGAATACAGTAGAAGACGAACGGATAGCTTTGAGGGATGAAATAGTCAAGGCAGCTGATTATCAAATAGCTAAAAAGACAAGGTGTATTAGAAATCCTTAGATAATACAGGAAAGATTGAATTTAACTCATGAAAGGACAAAATATAAAAATGCAGCAAATGAAGTAGGTGAAAGGGAATGCAAACGCGTAAAAAATGAGGAAGTGCAAAATGGTTAAGCAGGAATGGCTAGACGACAAATGTAAGGATGTAGAAGCATATTTCAGTAGCAGAAAGATATCGCCTACAGAAAAATTAATGAGCCTTTGAAAAGTAAAGAAGCAGCTGTGTGAACATCGAGAGATCAGCTGGAAAACCAGACCCGAGCAAAGAAAAGAAAGCTGAAAGGTGGAAGGAGTAAATAGAGGGTCTATACAAGGGCAATGTACTTGATGGAAATATTATGGAAATGGAAGAGGACGAAGATGAAGATGAAATGGGAGATATGATACTGAGGGAAGAATTTGACAGAACATTTAAAGGCTTATGTCGAAACAAGGCCCTGGGAGTAGAAGACATTCTCTCAGAACAACTAGTAGACTTGACGAAACTCTTCCATTTGGAGTGCAAGATGTATGGGACAGATGAATACCCTCAGACTTCCAGAAGAATCTAATACCTACAATTCCAAAGAAATAAGATGGTGGCAGGTGCGAATATTATCGAATTATCAGCTTAACAAGTCATCGTTATAAAATAAAACACCAATTTTTTACAGAAGAATGCAAAAACTGACAGAAGCCGACCTCGAGGAAGATCAGTTTGGATGCTGGAGAAATATAGGAACACATGAGGCTGACTGTACGACTTATCTTAAAAACTAGGTTAAGGAAAGGCAACCGTACCATTACAGCATTTGTTGACATAGAGAAACCTTTTGATGATGTTGAATGGGAGACTTCCTTTGAAATTCTGAAGGTAACAGGGATAAAATACAGGGAGCGAAATGCTGTTAACAGGTGATACAGAAACCAGATGGCATTTATAAGAATCGAGGAGTATGAAGGGGAAGCAGTGTTTGAGAAGGGGCCGAGACAAGCTGCAGCCTATCACCGAAGTTATTCAATCTGTGCACTGAGAAAACGGTAAAGGAAACTAAATAAAAATTTGGAATATGAATTAAAGTTCAGGGAGAAGAAATAAAAAGTTTGAAGTATACGCTGACGCTGTAATTCTATCAGAGGCAGCGAGGCACTTGGAAGAGCAGTTGAATAAATGGACAGCGTCTTGAAAGTAGGATATAAGACGAACATCAACAACAGAAATGGAGACGAGATACTGGCAGAAGTAAAGCTGTGAGGACCGGGCGTGAATCGTGCTTCGGTAGCTTAGATGGTAGAGCACACAGTTTTAATCTGCCAGGAAGTTTCAGAAATGGAATTTTCTCGAATAAATCAAATTATATTGAGAAAATTAGATCAGCAGAGGAGACATTAACAGTAGTAGATGAGTTTCACTATCTGAGTAGTAAAATAACTGATGATGGCAGAATTAAAGAGGATATAAAATGTCGACTGCCAGTTGTAAGAAAAGCGTTTCTGAAGAAAAGAAATATGTTAACATCGAAAATAATTTTGAAATGTGGTACGAGTCTTCTGACGCTGCCGTCTCGAATTCCTTTCCTGCGCCAAGCTCTTCATCTCAAAGTGTCACTTTTCTCCACGACTTTTACAGCTTCTTCTAACACCATGGAGGTTGTTCCGTGATGTCTTAATGCATGCCCCATCATTCTGTACTTTCTTCTTGTCACTGTTTCCATGTGTTACTTTCTTCGCCAATTCTGTGGAAAACCTCCACACTCCTTACCGTATCAGTCCACCAAATTTTCAACATTCTTCTGTAGCAACACATCTCAAGTGCTTCGATTTTATTCTGTTCTGGTTTCCCCACTGTCCATGATACACTATCATACGATGCTGTACTCCAAAAGTACGTTCTCAGAAATTTCTTTGTACTTAGGATAATTTAGGTTAAGTAGTGTGTAAGCTAAGGGGCTGATGACCTTAGCAGTTAAGTCCCATACGTTTTCACACACACATCTGTAGAACATTACGAAGGAAATCAGCATACATTGCACCAATTAGATTGCCATCGATAAAATGGGGGCCAATTATCCTTCCTCCCATAATTCCGCACCATACATTAACCTGCCAAGGTCGCTGATGTTCCACTTGCTGCAGCCATCGTAGATTTTCCGTTGCTCGATAGTGCATATTATGACAGTTTACGTTACCGCTGTTGGTGAATGACGCTTCGTCGCTAAATAGAACGCGTGCAAAAAATCTGTCATCGTCACGTAATTTCTCAGTGGCAGAAGTGCACACGACGTTCAAAGTCGTCGCCATGCAATTCCTGGTGCATAGAAATATGGTACGGGTGCAATCGATGTTGATGTAGCATTCTCAACACCGACGTTTTTGAGATTCTCGATCTCGCACAATTTGTCTGCTACTGATGTGCGGATTCGCCGCGACAGCAACTAAAACACCTACTTGGGCATCATCATTTGTTGCAGGTCTTGGTTGACGTTTCACATGTGGCTGAACAAATCCTGTTTCCTTAAATAACGTAACTATCCAGCGAACGGTCCGGACACTTGGATAATGACGTCCAGGATACCGAGCAGCATACATAACACACTCCCGTTGGGCATTTTGATCACAATAGCCATACATTAACACGATATCGACGTTTTCCGCAATTGGTAAACGGTGCATTTTAACACGGGTAATGTATCACTAACCAAATACCGTCAGTACTGGTGGAATATTACGTGATACCACGTATTTATACGTTTGTGACTATTACAACGCCATCTATCACAAAGCGAAAAACATACATATTTCTTTACGTACTACACGAGTATGTGATAAAAAATGGGGGTTCGTATTTAAAAAAACGCAGTTGATATCCGTTTGATTTATGGCAGCGCCATATAGCGGGCCAACCATAGCGCCATCTGGTTTCCCCCTTCAAGCTAGACGAGTTTCGTTCTTTGTAGGTTTTTCGTTTGATGCTTGTTTCATGAGATATTTGGCCCGTTCAGTATCAATGGACCACCCTGTATATGTCAGAACTTTGGGAAATAAGAAAGAGAAAATAAATAAAATGCTGTATCGTGGTAATGAATTACTGGAGACAAAATGCTGGAGTGTTGGGCCACAACTAAAATGAAGAAATCAGAAAAGTTAGGGAAGTTGCAGGGAAGATAAATGAAGCTAACCATACGAGGAATTTACTGCGGAATAACCATTCAGAACTAAATAGTGATAATATACGACAAAAGGGAAAAAGGAAACGGGGTCGCCCGTCTAGAAGGTGGGTAGCCTAGTCAAGGAATCTGTGGGGTCCTGGAAACCCAAAGAGGGGACAGGACAGACTATAAACAGGTTGAAGAGCGACGAACGGTATTAGCTCCAATTCACTCGTAGATATGTATACATCCTCAACGTTCTCTGTTCGAAATGATTCCAACAGATATTGTACACTAATGCCACTACATTTTCCGATCCCTGAAACAGTCCTGGTACTCGACCTTTGGGACGGATACTTCTCTCGGTGATGCTTTTTTAGTCTCATCTATGTTTGTAGAATGACTGTGCTTCAAGGTTTCCTTCACTTTCCGGGACAGAAGAGCACATGGGGCTATATCTGCCGAATATAGGGACTAGTGAATCATTACAGTATTGCTTTCGGCCAGTAATTCACAAACAAGCAACGATCTGGGAGCAGATGAAGTATACAGGATGTAATAATAGCTATGGAGAAACTTTCAGAAAAAATTCGTCACACATGCAAGAATAAAGCATGTTAGATGGACATGGATCCAGAAACGGTCTACTTCATTCATTTTTTTACTTCTCTTCATAATCACATTATTCATGGGCAACACAACTGATTTCATTCATACTTAACAAACAGAATGTAAAATGTTGTGAAGGAAGTCCCACAAGGTTCCGTTTTTGGTCCACTTCTATTCCTTTTTGTAAGCTAACGAGAATCCTCACGAAATTTTGGAATCAGGTGATTAACAGAAATTGTGGAATCATATCATCAACAAAGACCTTCTGTCAACATTTGAGCTATGAACCTTAGCGAGTGTTTCTTATCTGACCCAAGCCCAATGGAGAAACTAGATTTCTTAGAGGATGCTCTACCTGTTCTGCTGCAACACGTGCCACTGCTTGCGTGACAAAGCTTGTACTTAACGATGGAGTTTCTCGTCGTTTCAGTGTTAATGTTCGTAGGATTCTAAATAAGCGATTCCGTGATGAATGGGAGGTAGAGGTGGCTTCTACCCTCTTCGGACCTAAACCTACGAAACTTTTACTTGTGAGAAGATTTTAAAGCTCTTGTGTACGGAACCCCGCTGCAAGGTGAACTGGGTCGTCATGCCCGTATTATGGAAGGCTGTGAAACAATAGGCAATTCTCCAGGGATGCATCAACGCATAAGAGACGTTTGATTCATGTATTCTTGCAATGAACAGTCTAATGAGTACACAGTATGGTTTGAGAGTAAATCGGAGAAAGACGAAGGTAATGAGAAGTAGTAGAAATGAGAACAGCGAGAAACTTAACATCAGGATTGATGGTCACGAAGTCAATGAAGTTAAAGAATTCAGCTACCTAGGCAGTAAAATAACCAATGACGGACGGAGCAAGGAGGACATCAAAAGCATACTCGCTATGGCAAAAAAGGCATTTCTGGCCAAGAGAAGTCTACTAATATCAAATACCGACAATTTGAGGAAGAAATTTCTGAGGATGTACGTCTGGAGTACAGCATTGTATGGTAGTGAAACATGGACTGTGGGAAAACCGGAACAGAAGAGAATCGAAGCATTTGAGATGTGGTGCTATAGACGAATGTTGAAAATTAGGTAGACTGATAAGGTAGGGAATGAGGAGGTTCTATGCAGAATCGGAGAGGAAAGGAATATGTGGAAAACACTGATAAGGAGAAGGGACAGGATGATAGGACATCTGCTAAGACATGAGGGAATGAGTTCCATGGTACTACAGGGAGCTGTAGAGGGCAAAAACTGTAGAGGAAGACAGAGATTGGAATACGTCAAGCAGATAATTGAGGACGTAGGTTGCAAGTGCTACTCTGAGATGAAGAGGTTAGCACAGGAAAGGAATTCGTGGCGGGCCGCATCAAACCAGTCAGTAGGCTGATGACCAAAAAAAAAAAAAAAAAAAAAAAAAAAAAAAAAAAAAAAAAAAAAAAAATCTTGCAAACGGAGGGTGTTTCTCATATTTAATTAACGAAAGTGTTTAATACTGTGCTGATACGTTCTTTTCCTGCCTGTTTCCCACAATTAATGTGATGGAAAGTTGTAGAAATTGAGCTCTAACACAGAAATGAAGCTTTTCGAAACCCGTGTTCATATATTCCCTTCCTCTACATATGTGTGTCAGAGATTTGATTCTCATAACATCCGAAATATTTTCATGGCATGAACAAATTGATGTGAAAGCATCACCAGCGACTTCTATGATTGTGATTCGGCGGACGATCATAGTCATTTCCTTCAGTTTTTTTCAACGATTCCATCGACTGGTGATGTGCTGGAGCGTACGGTGCGGTCGTCTTCTTCAGTATCTTTACAGCCTTCTTCTAAACGCTTGCACCACTTGTAAACCCTTAGTTTAGTGGTAGAAGATACATCAAAAGCAATATTTAACATTACTGAAAGTTTGCTTCGCTTTATTCCGTTCTTACAGCAAAATTTGATGTAATTTCTTTCACTCACTTTTATATGGCTAACACTTTTCACATACTTCAATTTACCAAGACAACGAAGGAAAAGAATTACTCGAATCGGACTAGTACAACACACGAAAATAGAAAATTCTCGTTGAATTTCATTAGTTTTCCTTTTTGATGTAAGACTAGTGTGAGTAGTACTGGAATGAATGATTATCCGAGTAAACTGGATGATCAATTGATAAAGCTGTAAATTATATGGAAACAATGGATGAAGGGCAACTGGCAGATTCCATAGTCCTAGGTTCCCAGAAGGCATTTGACACGTTGCCATACTGCAGAATATTAAAGGTACGAGCTTACGAAATAGGTTCCCAGATATGTCAATGGTTCAAAGACTTCTAGAGTTCTTTTCCTCGTTTTGGTTACAGAACACCGCAGCTGTTTTCGTAAATTACACTGTAGGAATTATTGCAACGAGTCACAAGATTTTTGAAATGATTTTCTTGTACCATTACTAGTTTCGAGCCTGTGCCCATCGTCAATTGGTAGCGCCGACTTCTTTGCAAATTTTACATTGCCGTACTAAAGTACAACCAAGTTTTTGTTTATGCATACTTTGCAAAAGGTTTTACAGTCGGCAATAAAATTTAACAAAGTTTTTGTGCTTATGTAGTTTTACACCTGCCCATGCTCTGTACATTGTAGTTACTGATAATACTCTTCTCGGGTGTGCAGCCGGATCATAACGTCATCTTGACACAATATTTCAGCGGTCCAGCTGGCCGCCATCTTCAGGTGAGAGTGCTGGTACACGATCTCGTCGGAATTGACTTCTCAGCGAAAGCGGCGGCCCCTATATAGGCCGCAGAAGGCCCTCAACGTGTGCGCGAGAAGGTGCAGTAACTGCCCTCTAGCGGAAGTAAACATACCGCGCCGCCAGTGGTGGAAACAGGCGAAATCGAGATATCGCTATCAAAAAACTAAAAATTATTACGACGTTTGAAACACAGACCGTTGTTTTTTAATGTCTGATAACACCGGGTTCGAAGTCTTTCTTAAAGGGTAACCCTTATCTCAATCAATAAGATTATCGGATAATCGAATCTCTATGGATTCTTTTAAAACACCGTCCCAATAGCGAGATGCAGGGGCAACCATTTGTGTCTCGTCGTACAGCATTCTATGTCCCTGGGTGAGACAGTGCTCCGCCACTGCAGATTTCTCAGGCTGAAGCAACCGTGTGTGCCGCTGGTGTTCAACACATCGGTCCTGAATGGTCCGGATTGTCTGACCAATATAAGCCTTCCCACAGTGGCAAGGGATCTCGTACACACCGGCCTTCCTCAAACCCAAGTCATCCTTAACTGAGCCAAGAAGAGCTCTAATCTTGGCTGGCGGACGAAAAATAGTTTTGATATCTTCTTAGAATTCTTCCTATTTTCGAGGAAATGCTCCCAGCAAAAGGTAGAAAAGCCACCGATTTGCAGATATCTTCTGGTGTTTTAGGCGAAGGTCCAAACTGGAAAGCACGACGGATCTGTTTATCTGTATAGCCATTCTGCTTGAACACAACCTTAAGATGGTCCACTTCTTGTGTCAAGCTTTCTCCGTCTGAAATGGCATAAGCTCTTCTCGCCAACGTCCGCAGGACCCCCGTATGCTGGAACGATGGATGAGAGCTAGAAGCATGCAGGTAACGGTCCGTGTGCGTAGGCTTTCGATAAACACTGTGTCCCAGTGTCCCATCATCCTTTCTGTACACCAGAACATCCAGAAACGGAAGCTTCCCATCACTTTCCACCTCCATGATAAACTTGATGCTAGGATCAGGGAATTAAAATGATCTATGAGGCGGTCAAGAGCTTCTTTCCCATGAGACCACACCATAAACGTATTGTCGACGTACCTTTCGAAACAGGCTGGTTTTAAAGTCGCCTTCTTCAGCCTCATGTCCTCAAAATCCTCAATAAAAAGATTGGCGACTATTGGGGACAGTGGGCTCCCCATAGTCACTCCGTCAGTCTGTTCAAAGTATTTGTCATTGAATAAAAAGTACGTCTACGTCAGCACATGGCGACAAAGCTTAGTTGTTTCGTCATCTAGTTTCTCACCAGTTAATTGCAAGGATTCTTCCAGGGGAACCTGGGTAAAAAGGGACACGACATCAAAACTCACAACCTGTTTCTGCACTTGACGTCCTCCTTGCTCCGTCCTTCATGGGCTATTTTGCTGACTAGGCAGCAGAATTCCTTAACTTTATCTACTCATGATTACGAATTATAATGTTAAGTCTGTCACTGTTCTCATTTCTGTTACTTCCCATTACTTCCGTCTTTCTTCGACTTCCTGTCGATCCGTGTCAGTACTCATTAGACCATACCACTCAACATGTTGTGTAATTCTTTTTGACTTTCACTGAGGACAGCAATTTGAAAGATAAGATAAGGGAAATTACTGCTTGTATGGAGTCACATAGACATTCGCTTTCTGCCTTGCTCTGTTTTCGAGTGAAACGAGAAAGGAAATGGCCAATAGCGGTACTGGGTACCATCCTCCAGGCACCATATGGTGGCTTGCAGATTATGTATGTAGACGTAGATGCAGAATTAGCTTTCTTTTTAAATCACTTATGTCTCTTTTTTTCAGGTGAAAAGTCGATACTGGGCGACCAGAGCAATGTTGTCGTGTCTGTAGATACTAGCTGTGTGCAGTTGATGGTGGACATGATAGCTCTGCCCACATGTCCGATGGAGGATCTGCCTCAGGGGACCGTCAACAGACACAGAGAATGTCGGACTCGCTTGACGAGCAACCTCGTCCACAGGGTCTCGCATATTCCAGTCACCAGTTACCTCGCCTACACTCAGAGGGTGAACATAGATATCTGTCTGCTCTCGTGGATAGTGTCCAATGAAAGGAGCATCTGTCACGACGTCCATACCGGAATCGTCAAATCGGTGAACGATATGTACTGCGTACTTTCAAACTCACGCGAGAAAGTTTGTGCACAGCTCAATGCCAAAGATGGCATCTGCTCCATTTCGAGAGCGATCTTATGGCTGATGTGTCCGTCCTACCACAGAGACAGCTTCGAGTCACTATTCCCACGTCGAGACGACGTAATGGTGTTTACCTTCGATACGGGTCCATATAAATGCGAACCGTACTGGCGGCCCTCAGAGTTTACCAGTATCTACAAATGGAGAAGGAACGTAGTGAAATACTTGAGTCTCAAGACTGACTTCCTGCAGCCTTTAGAGGTTACACTAATTTCTTTGAATGTCTTCTTTCGAGCTTTAACTGCGGGAGTGTACGGTTATATCCCCAAACTACGTAACGTCCCCGGGAAGCTATTGCTGTGCTTCCAGATCACGGGGTTGGTACAGATCGTCCTCTCCGAGATTGTCCACCGCTTAGCGAACGCCTTAGACCTCCAGACGACAGTACAGCTCGACAGCTCGCTCACCATTCTCAGCTGCCTCTGGCTCAACTCGTTCTGTTACGAGATGTTGAACTGCGTTCGACAGCTCAGTCTTCCGGACCAATTGAGCCCAGGCGAAGCCCGTCGAATATTCCGAAAGCACGTCCTGTGCGTGTCCAGTCTCTGGACTACGGTTTCCACTGCAATGATCGTTCTAGAGCGTGTGGACGACACGTACATATTCCATAGCAGGGTACTTTTCTTCGTCGCCATCTGCTTATCGATTCTCTTCAACTCAGTGGTACTCGTAATGGTATGGGACCTATACCTTCGGAACCGGTCTTCTATGAAGCAGCTGGATGTTACTACGAAACTGAAGTTGGGCAGCAGGAGACGGTTAGCCTTCCTCATAGCCAAGATGTGTATCTTCAGCGGGCTGGGCTTTTTTATTCGCGTGGCCTTCCACCAGATTGAAGGACTTCCACAGGCCATTTACTATGTCCATCTGGTGAGCATGCTTCAGGGCCCTGCCTTTTTCGTTCTGATTGTCTGCAACGACACCACGCTCCCTCTCCTTAAGAACAGTCTATTACAGCGGTGGAACCCAGGTGTCCAGAGACCGGGCCAAGATCAGGGATCTGCAGCAATGGCGAACTGGCAGAGGCGCAAGCGACAAACGGAGGCTGTCGCTGCGAATACTGCAGTGTGAGTCTGTATCATGGGTCTTCATTGCCACCTTTAGATCTACTGCCTATGATTGTATAACAGGTCGTAGTAACAAGACGTTTTCAGAACTTCTTATATAATGTAATGGATAATAAAAATATGTTTCAGCAAAGTAATTATTATTAATAACAAAGCATTATGTTGCGAGGTGCCGGGCTGGCGAAGAGTTTGTACCTCTTTAATTCTGAAGAATTTTGCATGAGAACGAGACATGTACTCGACCTCCTCCTTACCTATCACCTAATTAATTATGCGCACAACGGTAACGAAGGGAAATGATGGTGGACCCTGCTAGTTGGTAATATAAGGAGCGCATACTCACAATAATAACAATCGTAATCTACTCAGAGAAAAAAGAAAGAGAACATCACAATAAACAACAGGAAATGGGACTCTGCATACATCTACGAAAAGAAAGTTGTTGTTGTTGTGGTCTTCAATCCTGAGGCTGGTTTGATGGAGCTCTCCATGCTACTCTATCCTGTGCAAGCTTCTTCATCTCCCAGTACCTACTGCAGCCTACATCCTTCTGAATCTGCTTAGTGTATTCATCTCTTGGTCTCCCTCAACGATTTTTAACCTCCACGCTGCCCTCCAGTAGTAAATTGGTGATCCCTTGATGCCTCAGAACATGTCCTACCAACCGATCCCTTCTTCTAGTCAAGTTGTGCCACAAACTCCTCCCCAATTCTATTCAATACCTCCTTATTAGTTATGTAATCTACCCATCTAATCTTCAGCATTCTTCTGTAGCACCACATATCGAAAGCTTCTATTCTCTTCGTGTCTAAACTATTTATCATTCATGTTTCACTTCCATACATGGCTACACTCCATACAAATACTTTCAGAAACGACTTCCTGACACTTAAATCAATACTCGATGTTAACAAATTTCTCTTCTTCAGAAACGCTTTCCTTGCCATTGCCAGTCTACATTTTATATCCACGAAATGAGATGCAGCTTAAATATTACAATGAGATTTATTATACATCAGAACATAAAGGCACATGATTATCGACGCAAACAGTAGGTTAAAGGATAGGATATTCTGAACCATTATACGAATAAGAGTTGGCTCGAGAACAAGGACTCCTACTCTCTGTGACGCAGGAGCTTGACGATAATGACTGGCAGTCCTAATCAATTCAAAAATGGTTCAAATGGCTCTGAGCACTATGGGACTTAACATCTATGGTCATCAGTCCCCCAGAACTTACAACTACTTAAACGTAACTAACCTAAGGACAGCACACAACACCCAGTCATCACGAGGCAGAGAAAATCCCTAACCTCGCCGGGAGTCGAACCCGGGAACGCGGGTGCGGGAAGCGAGAAGGCTACCGCACGACCACGAGCTGCGGACTCCTAATCGCTCAAATATTACTCTCTCGTATATTGCAGTATCGAAATTAGTACTAAGAGCTCACATTGAATCACATGGAGAAACAAGCAAGGTGGACTTGTGGCAAAGGGAGCGCGCGTGCTGCTGAGGACTTCAGTATAAAATTAATCTCTCAGTATTCGGAGAAGTGCAGCCCCCAACCGGAAACGCAGTGTGCCGCGTCCTCCAATGCTCGCCTCGCACAAGCCACCAAGGGAAGTAACCCAACATGCATAGGAATGAAGTGAAAAGTATTTTGAGCTCTCAGTACAAATACTCTCGTTACAATAACCTTATTCGGTCAGTTACCACAGTGCAATGACATAGAACATTAATAGAATTGACAAAAATGAGAGGCGACATGCAAAATAGGGCATGGAAACTCTCACTGTAAGGTACTCATTCTGTACTGTATGGTTGGAAATGAAGAACTTGCTTCGTAAGCTACAATCGAAGTGTAGACGCTTTTATTGTTCCACGATGACAGGTTTCAATCCTGTGCTGCCATAATCTGGTCTAAGGGGGAAAATTAAGATTATGAGGAGTGAGAGGGAGGTAGGCCACAGTTAATTTCACTAATTTGATAAAATACAAAATTCCACGAACCTTATGGAACCTGTCATAAAATTGCCATGTTACGTTACATGAAGGCAAAGTGTAAAAGGCATTCCGCATGCACCCACCTCTTGATAGAAACCCAGTTGATAACATGCATATAGATGACAAAATGCCCACAGTTGATAAAATCCTCAAACCACCCATGGAAATGACGAAGACGGAGACTCTTCAATCTTCCCTTTCACCACCACAGTGCCGGCGCAGCGTTAACATAGAGGCGCTAGGGATTTCAGATCGATTCCGTATTTCTGGACTTCCGGAAGGCTTTTGAGACTGTACCACACAAGCGGCACGTAGTGAAATTGCGTGCATATGGAATATCGTCTCAGTTATGTGACTGGATTTGTGATTTCCTGTCAGAGAGGTCACACAATTCGTAGTAATTGACGGACAGTCATCGAGTAAAACAGAAGTGATTTCTGGCGTTTCCCAAGGTAGTTTTATAGGCCCTCTGCTGTCCTTATCTATATAAACGATTTTGGAGACAATCTGAGCAGCCGTCTTCTGTTGATTGCGGATGACGCTGTCGTTTATCGACTAATGAAGTCATCAAAAGATCAAAACAAACTGCAAAACTATTTGAAAAAGATAACTGGATGGCAGTTGACCCTAATAATGAAAAGTGTGAGGTCATCCACATAAGTGCTAAAATGAACTCAAACTTCGGTTACACGTTAAATCAGTCTAATCTAGAAGCCGTAAATTCAACTAAATAACTAGGTATTACAATTACGATCAACTTAAATTGGAAGGAACGCAAAGGAAATGTTGTGGGGAAGGCTAATCAAAGACTGCGTTTTATTGGCAGGACACTGAAAATGTGACAGATTTACTAAGGAGACTGCCTACACTACGCTTGTCCACTGGTGCGTGGTGTGGGATCCTTACCTGATAGGACTGACGGAGTACATCGAGAAAGTTCAAAGGAAGGCAGCACGTTTTGTATTATCGCGAAATATGGGAGACAGTGTCACAGAAATGATACAGGATTTGGGCTAAACGTCATTAAAAGAAAGTCGTTTTTCGTTGCGACGGAATCTTCTCACGAAATTCCAATCACCAACTTTCTCTTCTGCATGCGAAAATATTTTGTTGACACCGACCTACGTAGGGAGGAACGATCATCACGATAAAATAAGGGAAATCAGAGCCCGTACGGAAAGATTTAGGTGTTCATTCTTTCCGTGCGCTATACGAGATTGGAACAATAGAGAATTGTGAAGGTTGTTTGGTGAACCCTCTGCCAGACACTCTAATGTGACTTGCAGAGTATCCATGTAGATGTAGATGTAGATGTAGATGTAGATGTAGATGATACAGAGTTACGCGTCTCGCTGTTGGATGGTGTGCAAGCAATGAATGGCGTTGCACTAGAAAAGTAAAGGTGGTAAAAGTGGCCAAGATAACAATTACAAATGCCAGCTGACTATACATATGAAATTATCGTAGACTTAGGGTCGAATTAAAGTCTGTAGTACTTGCATACTGCGTGCTTATTGACAGTGAGATTATGGGTGATACTTTACATGACCCCACCAGGTCTGGTAGGTACAGCATACACATTCCCACCAGTACGGTTTCTTTTTATGTCAAGTCGCTTCGTAAATGAAAGATGTAGGCTAATTTTTAAAATTTTTGCTTATTATTGTCTTCTTCTCACTATCGATAAGCACATATATTTTATATGGAGCATACGCCCATGGTAATTTTGTCTGTATGGTCAATGATATCATAAATGTTATATCGGGTACTCTGAAGTATCCCCCCTCATTTCTGGTGCACCGCCATTCACAGTTTGCAGCCACAGCATGTGATCATTTAGCTTGGACTACATTCGTCATACATACGCCATAATTTACAGTGAATCTACAGCCTCTATGTTTACATTCCACCGGCAGCACAGTGCTGTGTGACAATCTTGGGAGACTCGTGTTCGCTCCGATATGTACACTTGATACGAGAATCTTATCAGCTGTGTGCATTTTGTCAAATTTGTGTATTTTATCAACTGGGTTGTCATCAGGATATGTGTATGTTTGGAGTACCTTTTATGTTTTTATTTCTTGTAAGATGGCAGATGGCAATTTTATAACAAGTTCTGTAAGGTATGTGGAATTCTGTATTTTATATAATTATCGAAATTAATTGTAATCTCCCTCCCCCACCCCCTCATGATCTTCATGTTTTCGCAAGAAATCAGATGATGGCAGCATAAGATTGTTGAAACCGGTCATTTTGCAAAAATAAAAGCTTTCAAATGGCTCTAAGCACTATAGGAGTTAACATCTGAGGTCATCAGTCCCCTAGACTTAGAACTATTTAAACCTACCAGAATGAGATTTTCACTCTGCAGCGGAGTGTGCGCTGATATGAAACTCCCTGGCAGATTAAAACTTTTGTGCCGGACCGAGAATCGAACTCGGGATCTTTGCCTTTCGCGGGCAAATGCTCTACCAACTTTTTTTTTTAATCTCATTTTGTTCGCTTTTGTTCGTTGCATCTGCTCGGGGCGGACGTCCTAAGACACCCGTTTAAGTTCGTTGTTGATCCATTAACTCAGTTTTTTTTTTTTATTACAGAGGGCAGCTAACCCTCTGACCGAACACGCTGAGCTACCGTGCCGGCGTCCAACTGAGCTACCCAAACACGACTCTCGCCCCCTCCTCACAACTTTACTTCTGCCAGTACCTCGTCTCCTACCTTCCAAACATTTTTACGCAACATTTTACTTAAACCTAACTAATCTAAGGATATCACACACATCCATGCCAGAGGTAGCATTTGAACCTGTGACCGTAGCAGCAGCGCGGTTCCGGACTGAAGCGCCTAGGACCGCTCGGCCACAGCTGCCGGCTATAAAAGCGTCCACAGTGCAGTAGCGGCGTACGAAGTGTGTTCTTTATTTCCAATAAAATATTTCGCTGCGTACTGAATTAATTACATGGCCAGGGCGGCAGCACCGTAGTGTTTACCCCCAAGAAGCAGCGAGTGGAGCTACAGGGTGGGGCAAATAAAAGCGGTCTACACATTGACGGTTTACATTGCCAACATTTTCAAACTATTTGTGGCAGCATAACAAGAAGAGGAAAAGACATACAGTTACTGCCAACATGATGGAGCAACTGCCCATACAGCTGACCGAACGTTGAAGTATATTTACACAGTCTACACGCCTGACAGAGTTGTTAGCAGAGGTAAGTCAGGTCGCGGCCCTAGCTGGCCAGCCAGGTCACCTGATGTGTCAGTGTGCGATTACTTTGTGTGGGGAGCCCTCAAGTCTAAGGTGTATCGCAACTCCGGCCGGTGTGGCCGTGCGGTTCTAGGCGCTTCAGTCTGGAACCGCGTGACCGCTACGGTCGCAGGTTCGAATCCTGCCTTGGGCATGGATGTGTGTGATGTCCTTAGGTTAGTTAGGTTTAAGTAGTTCTAAGTTCTAGGGGACTAATGACCACATATGTTAAGTCCCATAGTGCTCAGAGCCATTTGAACCATTTTTTTTTGTATCGCAACAATCTACATAGTCTACAAGAGCTGCAGCAAAACATTTCGGTTGAGAGTGCAGCAATTCCAGGAGTCCAACTTCATTCTGCCTCAAGCAACATGCTGACCAGGACCCAAAAGTGTCAAGAGATGAATGAATGGTGGTCACTTTCAACATTTGCTATAGTCGGGTTATTACTATGTTTCCTTTTTTTTTCTCTCTTTCCTTGTATCCTGGAACACTGTTCTCTGGGCCACTTTTACTTTCCCCATCCTGCATTATGTGGACACTAAACGCTGCAGTTTTAGATGGAGGGATGTTTTGCACGATGACTGAGGAAAGGTGCCCTTAGATGGGCCTTAAATGATGGAAATACACTCCTGGAAATGGAAAAAAGAACACATTGACACCGGTGTGTCAGACCCACCATACTTGCTCCGGACACTGCGAGAGGGCTGTACAAGCAATGATCACACGCACGGCACAGCGGACACACCAGGAACCGCGGTGTTGGCCGTCGAATGGCGCTAGCTGCGCAGCATTTGTGCACCGCCGCCGTCAGTGTCAGCCAGTTTGCCGTGGCATACGGAGCTCCATCGCAGTCTTTAACACTGGTAGCATGCCGCGACAGCGTGGACGTGAACCGTATGTGCAGTTGACGGACTTTGAGCGAGGGCGTATAGTGGGCATGCGGGAGGCCGGGTGGACGTACCGCCGAATTGCTCAACACGTGGGGCGTGAGGTCTCCACAGTACATCGATGTTGTCGCCAGTGGTCGGCGGAAGGTGCACGTGCCCGTCGACCTGGGACCGGACCGCAGCGACGCACGGATGCACGCCAAGACCGTAGGATCCTACGCAGTGCCGTAGGGGACCGCACCGCCACTTCCCAGCAAATTAGGGACACTGTTGCTCCTGGGGTATCGGCGAGGACCATCCGCAACCGTCTCCATGAAGCTGGGCTACGGTCCCGCACACCTTTAGGCCGTCTTCCGCTCACGCCCCAACATCGTGCAGCCCGCCTCCAGTGGTGTCGCGACAGGCGTGAATGGAGGGACGAATGGAGACGTGTCGTCTTCAGCGATGAGAGTCGCTTCTGCCTTGGTGCCAATGATGGTCGTATGCGTGTTTGGCGCCGTGCAGGTGAGCGCCACAATCAGGACTGCATACGACCGAGGCACACAGGGCCAACACCCGGCATCATGGTGTGGGGAGCGATCTCCTACACTGGCCGTACACCACTGGTGATCGTCGAGGGGACACTGAATAGTGCACGGTACATCCAAACCGTCATCGAACCCATCGTTCTACCATTCCTAGACCGGCAAGGGAACTTGCTGTTCCAACAGGACAATGCACGTCCGCATGTATCCCGTGCCACCCAACGAGCTCTAGAAGGTGTAAGTCAACTACCCTGGCCAGCAAGATCTCCGGATCTGTCCCCCATTGAGCATGTTTGGGACTGGATGAAGCGTCGTCTCACGCGGTCTGCACGTCCAGCACGAACGCTGGTCCAACTGAGGCGCCAGGTGGAAATGGCATGGCAAGCCGTTCCACAGGACTACATCCAGCATCTCTACGATCGTCTCCATGGGAGAATAGCAGCCTGCATTGCTGTGAAAGGTGGATATACACTGTACTAGTGCCGACATTGTGCATGCTCTGTTGCCTGTGTCTATGTGCCTGTGGTTCTGTCAGTGTGATCATGTGATGTATCTGACCCCAGGAATGTGTCAATAAAGTTTCCCCTTCCTGGGACAATGAATTCACGGTGTTCTTATTTCAATTTCCAGGAGTGTATTTGGCTGCAATAGTCTTGCTATCAACACTGCTGCAATATGGCGGCAGTAGGTGGCTGTATTATTGTACAATTGGGCAATATTGCTGTTCTGCAGGTAGTTCCCTACAATGCTGACAGAGCGAGGTGGCGCAGTGGTTAGACACTGGATTCGCATTCGGGAGGACGACGGTTCAATCCCGCGTCCGGCCATCCTGATTTAGGTTTTCCGTGATTTCCCTAAATCGCTCCAGGCAAATGCCGGGATCGTTCCCTTCAAAGGGCACGGCCGACTTCCTTCCCCGTCCTTCCCTAATCCGATGAGACCGATGACCTCACTGTCTGGTCTCCTTCCCCAAACCAACCAACCAACCAACCAACAATGCTGCCCAGCGGTTTTGCTGGTGTTATCCACCAACGCTGGAGAATATTTCATACTGCAGGTCAGTACCTACCTCTCTTATTCTCTGTATACACTGATTAAGCCAAAACATTACGACCACTGCCCACTGCGACGTTGCGTGGCTGCTGGCGAGCTTTCAGGCAAGTGACGCGATAGCGAAAGTATGTAACCGAAGTAGACACGGATGGGGGATCATCATAGCGAAGATATGGGCTGCAAATGAGCAAATCCATTGAGATAAGCGTCTTTGACAAAGGGAAGGACGAATATCTCGAAACCGGCGATGGTGGTCGAATGTTCATCTACATCTACACCTACATCCATACTCCACAAGCCACCTGACGGTGTGTGGCGGAGTGTGCCTTGAGTACCTCGAGCCCTTCTATTCCAGTCTCGTATTGTTCGTGGAAAGAAAGAGTGTCGGTATGCATGTGTGTGGGCTCTAATCACTCTGATTTTATCCTCATGGTCTCTTCGCGAGATATACGTAGGAGGAAACAATATAGTGCTTGAATCCTCGGTGAAGGTATGTTCTCGAAACTTCAACGAAAGCCCGTACCGAGCTACTGAGCGTCTCTCCTGCAGAGTCTTCCACTGGAGTTTATCTATCATCTCCGTAACGCTTTCGCGATTACTAAATGATCCTGTAACGAAGCGCGCTGCTCTCCGTTGGATCTTCTCCATCTCTTCTATCAACGCTATCTGGTACGGATCCCACACTGGTGAGCAGTATTCAAGCAGTGGGCGAACAAGTGTACTGTAAACTACTTCCTTTGTTTTCGGACTACATTTCCTTAGGATTCTTCCAATGAATATCAGTCCGGTATCTGCTTTACCGACGATTAATTTTATATGGTCATTCCGTTTTAAATCACTCCTAATGCCTACTCCCAGGTAATTTATGGAATTAACTGCTTCCAGTTGCTGACCTGCTATTTTGTAGCTAAATGGTAAAGGATCTTTCTTTCTATGTATTCGCAGCACATTACACTTGTCTACATTGAGATTCAATTGCCATTCCCTGCACCATGCGTCAATTCGTTGCAGATCCTCCTGCATTTCAGTACAATTTTCCACTGTTACAACCTCTCGATATACTACAGCATCATCCGCAAAAATCCTCGGTGAGCTTCTGATGTTATCCACAAGGTCATTTATGTATATTATGAGTAGAAACGGTCCTACGACATTTCCCTGCGGCACACCTAAAATCACTCTCCATTCAGAATGTCATGCTGCGTTCTGTTATGTAGGAACTCTTCAATCCAATCCCACAACTGGTCTGATAGTCCATATCTCTTACTTTGTTCATTAAACGACTGTGGGGAACTGTATCAAACGCCTTGCGGAAGTCAAGAAACACGGCATCTTCCTGGGAACCCTTGTCTATGGCCCTCTGAGTCTCGTGGACGAATAGCGCAAGCTGGGTTTCACACGATCGTCTTTTTCGAAACTCATGCTTATTCCTACAGAGTAGGTTTCTAGTCTCCAGAAAAGTCATTATACTCGAACATAATACGCGTTCTAAAATTCTACAACTCATTGCGTTAGAGATTATAGTTCTGCACATCTGTTCGACGTCCCTTCTTGTAATCGGGGATCACCTGTGCCCTTTTCATTCGTATCTACAGAAAGAGGTAGAAGGACAATGAAACTATCACTAGATGCTAAATGGTTGGAAGTCCACGACTCTTCACAGAATGTGGGGTTCGGAGGCTTTGTAAAGTAAGATAGATGGTGATTTGTGACATCTGTGCTGAACGAGTACAATGCTGGTGCATGCACAAGTATTTGAGAGCACACCGTTCACCATACACTGTAGAGCATGGCGTTTTACACCAGACCAGCCCTACGTGTTCACATGTTGACCCGATGACATCGTCAATTACGATTCCAGTGGGCACGGGACCATCGAGATTTGATCGTCAGTCTGTGGAAACGTGTCAGCTAAATCACATTTTTGCTGCACTAGGTCCACGGTCGTCTGCACAAACGCTCTAATCGAGGTCAAAGGCGGCTCAAAACATGCAGTACACTATGGACACAGGCTGCTGAGAGCAGTAGTATGCTATGGGAGACATTCTCCTGGGGCCGGCAGTTGTGGCCGAGCGGTTCTAGCTGCTTCAGTCTGGAACCGCGCGACCGCTACGGTCGGTTCGAATCCTGCCTCGGGCATGGGTGTGTGTGATGTCCTTAGGTTAGTTGGGTTTAAGTAGTTCTAAGTTCTAGGGGACTGATGACCTCAGATGTTAAGTCCCATAATGCTTAGAGCCATTTGAACCATTTTTGACGTCACGTCGAAAACCGCCTCCTTTCAATAGATCCCACACATTTTCGACTGAGTTCATGTCGAGGGAGCAGGCAGACCTTTCTGGAAATCCTAGCATGCTGGAGGAATGTGTTCACGAGGCTAGCACGCTAGTTGTTATTCATCAAGATGACACTGTCAGTAAAATGTTATCGGTATGGACCCACTATTGGTTGGAGAATCTAGTCCCTGTACCAACAACTACGAGAGGTGTACGGTGGCGCAATGGAATACCACCTCCAGAGCATGACTCCACCACCACATTGTTGCATGTGGAGGTATTCTATACTACTGCCGACCGTTGTGGTCGGGAATCACGTAGCTGATACGGTCGCAGTTTCGAATCCTGCCTCGGGCATGGATGTGTGTGCTGTCGTTAGGTTGGTTATGTTTAAGTAGTTATAAGTTCCAGGAGACTGATGACGTCAGATGTTGTCTCAAAATACGTCACCGATTATCAGGGCACAAGCAGATGCGAGTTTTGTCCACAAACAACATACGACGCCAGTACTTTGGCGTCTGTTCTGCACGGTTTCTGACCCACCTAAAAGGGAGTCCACGGTGTCATTGTGTGCCATCTATCACAAAGCGAAAAAAAGTGGTCCAACTAAAACATTCATATTTCTTTACGTACTACACGAATATTTAATAAAAATGGGGGTTCCTATTTTTAAAAAAAACGCAGTTGATATCCGTTTGACCTACGGCAGCGCCATGTAGCGGGCCAACCACACCGCCATCTGGTTTCCCCCTTCAAGCTAGACAAGTTTCGTTCTTTGTAGTTTTTTCATTTGACGCTTATTTCGTGAGATATTTGGCCCGGACACTATCAATGGACCACCCTGTAGTAACGACATAGAAGACAATCTGAGAACCCCTCTTAGATTATTTGCGGGTGATGCTATCACTTACCGTCTTGTAAAGTCATCAGATGACCAAAATGAATGTCCGCCTCGATAGCTGAATGGTCAGAGTGACGGACTGCCTTCCTATGTGGCCCGGGTTCGATTCCCGGGTGGGTCGGGGATTTTCTCTGCTCAGGGACTGGGTGTTGTGTAGTCTTCATCATCATTTCATCCCCATCCGGCACGCAGGTCGCCCAATGTGGCGTCGAATGTAATAAGACCTGCCCCGTAAGGAGCCTCCCGGCCAATAACGCCAAACGCTCATTTCATTTCCATACCAAAATGAATTGCAAAATGATTTAGATAAGATATCTGTGAGTTGCGAAAAGTGGAAGTTGACCCTGAATAAAGAAAAGAAGTTATTCACATGAGCTCTAAAAGAAATCCGCTAAATTTCGATTACGTGGTAAGTCGCACAAATCTGAAGGCTGTAAATTCAAATAATACTTAGGAATTACGATTACAAAAAACCGAACGATCACATAGATAAAGTTGTACGCAGAGCAAACCAACGACTGCGATTCATTGGCAAAACACTTAGAAGGTGCAACAGATCTATTAAAGAGACTGCTTACACTACACTTGTCCACCCTATTCTGGAGTATTGTTGTGCGGTGTGGGATCCGCATCAGATGGGAGTGACAGATGACATCGAAAAAGTACAAAGTAGGGCTCGTTTTGTATTACCGCGAAATAGGGGAGATAGTGTCACAGACATGATACGTGAACTGGAGTGGCAATCATTAAAATAAAGGCGTTTTTGTTGCGACGGGATCTTCTCATGAAATTTCAATCACCACCAGTTTTCTCCTCCAATTGGGAAAATATTCTGTTGGCACCTACCTACATAGGGAGAAATGATCATCACGATAAAATAAGAGAAATCAGGTCTCTGACAGAAAAATTTAATTGCTCGTTTTTGCCGCTCGCCGTTCGAGATTGGAACTGTAGACAGACAGCTTGAAGGTGCTTCATTGAACTCTCTGCCAGGCACTTTATTGTGAATAGCAGAGTAATCACGTAGCTGTAAGTGCTGCCTGGCACTTGGAAGGGTGACCATCAAGTCTGCGGATCGCTGTTGGCAAGCGGGTTGCGCTCAGCACTTGTGAGGCAAACTGTGGAGCTAGTTGATTGTGAAGTAGCGGCTCCTGTCTCGGAAACTGACATACGGCCGGGAGAGCGGTGTGCTGACCACATGCCCTTCCATATCCGCATCCAGTGACGCTTGTGGGCTGGGGATGACACGGTGACCGGTCGGTGCCGTTGGGCCTTCATAATCTTCATGGCATGTTCTGGCGAAGTTTAGTTTTTTTATATAAGTGATAAAACTCTCACTTCGGAACTCTTGACAGTGAACTTGGAACGTGTTAAAAAAAAAAAGAAAAAAGGGGGACCATTGAGTGAGTGTTATTGATGTGGAGAACCTAGGAAAGACAAAGTGTAAGTGAAATCCTGTATGTGGCAAGTGCTGCAATGTGTAACCTGAATATTTCGCCGACTGGGACGCATAAGAAGATGGAGAACACTTTGCCTACCTGGGCTGGATCCTGTGAGGATCTGGCTGGCTTCGGTTTTTTGTGTGGAAGACGGATGTTCTCGGAAGGTCCTGCAATGCAGTCCATATAAACGTGGTTACGTGAGTATGTTGGATATCCACTCTACGCCAGTACCGACGAATTGTCTACGCCCTTGCGTGGCGCGAACCTTACGACTGGCTCATTTGTACAAAGCAGACTTGACCGCTCGCGGAAAGCGGGGGACAGACTGTTGCCTACACGACAGAATTATGAAAATCCAAATGATATAATTAAAACGAACATCAAATACAAACTTAATACAGAGACGAGCTGTGTCTTATGCAAATTTTCGTAACATGTTACATTTTCCTGGCAGTTCTTGTGCTGAAACTTCCTGGCAGATTAAACCTGTGTGCCGGACCGAGACATGAACTCGGGACCTTTGCGTTTCACGGGCAAGTTCTCTACCAACTGAGCTACCCAAGCACGACTCACGCCCCGTCCTCACAGCTTCACTTCTGCCAGTACGTCTCCTACCTTCCAAACTTTACAGAAGCTCTCCTACGAACCTTGCAGAACTAGCACTCCTCAGAGAAAGGATATTGCGGAGACATGGCTTAGCCACAGCCTGGGGGATGTTTCCAGAATGAGATTTTCACCCTGCAGCGGAGTGTGCGCTGATATGAAACTTCCTGGCTGATTAAAACTGTGTGCCGGACCCGAGACTCGAACTCGGGACCTTTGCCTTTCGCTGGCAAGGTTCGCAGGAGATCTTCTGTAAAGTTTGGATGGCAGGAGACGAGGTACTGGCAGAAGTGAAGCTGTGAGGACGGTGCGTGAGTCGTGCTTGGGTAGCTCAGCTGGTAGAGCACTTGCCCGCGAAAGGCAAAGGTCCCGAGTCCGAGTCTCGGTTCGGCACACAGTTTTAATCTGCCAGGAAGATTCATATCAGGGCACACTCCGATGCAGGGTGAAAATCTCATTTAGTTCTTGTGCTGTTCGACTAAAAGAAGCCCGCGTCCGTGAATGAAAGAGGGCGGATTCCTGGGATATAGTAGAATTTCTTAAAATCGCTTAGGAGTTATCAATATATACAGGGTGGTCCAGTGATAGTGACCGGGCCAAATATCTCACGAAATAAGCATTAAACGAAAAAACTACAAAGAACGAAATTTGTCTAGCTTGAACGGGGAATGCAGATGGCGCTATGGTTGGCCCGCTAGATGGTGCTGCCATACGTCGAACGGATATCAACTGCGTTTTTACTACAGGAATTCCCATTTTTTATTACATATTCGTGTAGTACGTAAATAAATATGAATGTTTAAGTTGCACCACTTTTTTAGCTTTGTGATAGATGGCGCTGTAATAGTCACAAACGTTTAAGTACGTGGTATCACGTAACATTACGCCAGTGCGGACGGTATTTGCTTCGTGATCAATGGGCCACCCTTAGTAATACCAATTTTCGTATTGATTTAGAAATGGAAATCTTATATTGTTTTGGTTTTAAAATGTTTCTTTCAACAAAGCCGTCTCGATTTGTGAAAAAGATTCGGTGATTATGCCGTACAATCGTCTCACGATCCCGGCGTATGTGAATAATTTCACGAACACCTAAATGATCTTTTTGTCGAGTCGTGACACCCAGGAACAGTTCGAACGATAAACTTATATTCTGGAACCGTCCGCCAACCTCTTTCGCCTCCTGTCATCTAACTTCGCTGAGCATGTGTTCTACCTTTTCACCAACCATTGGAAAAACAGACTGAGGCAATTAATCTAACATTCTTAAATGCTGAAATGTAAGCAGGAATGCAAAATTAGTTATTCAGAAGAAAGAAAGCAAGAAAACATTTTCCTGTGTGTATGAATAGTGTCTTCCTATGTAAATGAAATCAATATATTTGTTGATTTTTGTGATACAATGTACTAAGTACATGAGATGTATTCGCAGTTGCGAACTTGAGCAACCATCAGCTGTGTAATGGGACGACGAGAATGAAAATTCGTGCTGGGCGAAGACCCGAACCTGGATTTTCTGCTTTCCGAGAGCGGTCGCCTTCCCATTAGGCTATGTGTCTCACGGCTAGACTCACAATTCTAAATGTCGTCTGCCATGTGCCTATAACCTCACTCATACCTTCATTCAGTATATTCCCGTACAGGGGAGAATTTTACTTAAAAGTCACTTGCCCGGTGTCGGCGTACAGATAAGACATTGCAGTGACGGTATTATTCCGAATTACGATGCAATGTTCCTTTGGACATGAATGTATCTCCAGAGGAACAGGCACTGCGACGACTGCAGACCTTATACGAGAAATGTATTTGCAGTTGCGAATGTGTACAACCATCAGTTGTGCAATGGAATCATGACAATGAATATTTGAGCCGGACCGGGACTCGAACCCGGATTGCACGCTTTTCGCGTGTGGTCACCTTACCACTAAGCTATCCAAGCACAACTCACGACCAGATCCAAACTTCCCTATGTCATCAACCATGTGTCTAAAGCCTGCACTCGTACATTCGTTATGTATATTTCTGTACAGGGGAAATATTTTACTTGAAACTTGCTTGCCCTGTGTCGGCGAATAAATACGATATTGCTGAGCCTGCATGTCCAAAGGAACATTGCATCCTAATTAGTACACTACTGGCCATTAAAATTGCTACACCAAGAAGAAATGGAGATGATAAACGGGTATTCATTGGACAAATATATTATACTACAACTGACATGTGATTACATTTTCGCGGAATTTGAGTGCATAGATCCTGAGAAATCAGTACCCAGAACAGAGATCTGGAGAATGTGCTGGCCAGGGCAGCAGTCGAACATTTTATGTATCCAGAAAAGCCTGTACAGGACCTGCAACATGCGGTCGTGCATTATCCTGCTGAAATGCACGGTTTCGCAGGGATCGAATGAAGAGTAGAGCCACGGGTCGTAACACATCTGAAATGTAACGTCCACTGTTCAAAGTGCCGTCAATGCGAACAAGAGGTGACCGAGACGTCTAACCAATGGCATCCAATACCATTATGCCGGATGATACGCCAGTATGGCGATGACGAATACACGCTTCTAATGTGCGTTCACACCTAATGTCGTCAAACACGGATGCGACCATCATGATGCTGTAAACAGAACCCGGATTCATCCGAAAAAATGAGGTTTTGCCATTCGTGCACCCAGATTCGTCGTTGACTACACCATCTCAGGAGCTCCTGTCTGTGTTGCAGAGTCAAGGGTAACCGCAGCCATGGTCTCCGAGCTGATAGTCCATGCTGCTGCAAACCTCGTCGAACTGTCCGTGCAGATGGTTGTTGTCTTGCAAACGTCCCCATCTGTTGACTCAGGGATCGAGACGTGGGTGCACGATCCGTTACAGCCATGCGGATAAGATGTCTGTCACCTCGACTGCTAGTGATACGAGGCCGTTGGGATCCATCACGGCGTTCCGTATTACCCTCCTGAATCCACCGATTCCATATTCTGCTAACAGTCATTTGATCTCGACCAACGCGAGCATCAATGTCGCGATACGATAAACCGCAATCGCGATAGGCTACAACCCGACCTTTATCAAAGTCAGAAACGCATTCCTCCTCCTTACACGAGGCATCACAACAACGTTTCACCAGGCAACGCCGGTCAACTGCTGTTTGTGTATGAGAAATCGGTTGGAAACTTTCCTCGTGTCAGCACGTTGTAGGTGTCGCGACCGGCGCCAACCTTGTGTGAATGCTCTGAAAAACTAATCATTTGCATATCACAGCATCTTCTTCCTGTAGGTTAAATTTCGCGTCTGTAACACGTCATCTTCGTGGTGTAGCAATTTTAATGACCAGTATTGTAATTAGACGGGCACTGTTACACCATATCAGTGTATTATGTGAGTTCAGGAACAAAAGGAATGAACCAACATTATTCAGTGACTTGTTGAATGATGTTGTCCAGCCCGCTGTGATAAATTGGGCCACGCCATGCAAGGGGACTCTTCACTCTCAGAATTCCTAGGGCTGTTGGGGAAATAATGTCCGACAAGTCACAAAACGGAAACGACAGTTGTTGGGCTGTGTCTAAGCCTGTCGATCTCGTTAGGTCGTTCTTTTTAGTTCTGAGCAGACGATGAGCACGTAAAGATGCCTGTAACAGTAGTGTCCACAGCGAAGTACGAGTGCCCACTCTGAAGTTTCGCCTGATTTCATGCAACCCAATATAACATACCTGTCATGCGTTGCGTTTTTCGTGACAGATCTCAGCCGCGTAATGCAGGGGCAAATGAGGACGCCTCTGTGGCGTTTCCGATGGGAAGTGTTTGATCATCCACCATACACCCTGGATTTGGCTCCCACTGATGTTCGTCTCTCCTTACATGAACCGCTGACTATGAAGATAATACTGTCTGACAGAGAACGAGCTGTGGACCAGCGTAGAGAAGTGACGGAAAGCACAGGCGGCTGCGTTCTATGACGAGGGTGTTGGAACTTTGGTACATCACTACGAAAAAAGTCGTAGCAGCAGTTATGTAGCGAAGTAGCTGGAATATGTAGCTAACTATCGCAAAATAAGAATAAATTGATTTTCGCTGTGGTATCCATTTCTTACTTTCCAGATAGCTCACATATTATCTCATTACAGTTTCCGAACGTCTGAGATATGCCCCATCATCTTTTTTTCCCTATGAAGTACTGTCTTACACTCTCTTGCCTCGTAGCTGTCTTGGTGAACGGATGGAATAAAAAGTGGTGTCTTACAACGTTATTTTAAATAAGCTGAATTACACTAATATGAATATTAATATGAATATCTACTGTATTCATTTGTATTATTTAATTTTCTCATTGTTCTCGTCTGATAATTTTTAACGTTTTCCAGCGAATATTCATTGTTAGTCGTCTTAATACGATGATGCAATGCACTGATCAGAAAACAAACCAACCTCCATTCGGTTGCACGATAACGAATTCCAATACCGATTTATGAGTGTCATTTTTTTGCAAAGTTAATTCTGATACACAAAACTGATTAAACCTCTTCCCACATACATCCATCTTTGCGTTAAAATAGGCCTACTGAAGAATACTCAGTATTGTAGAACACTCAGTATAATGTCGATTATTGAAACTGAACTACACTTCTCGAAATATCACTATACACACACAAAGAAAACAAATAACATGTAGACGACTATTCATTAAGAGCATTGGTGAGGTCCGGCGGAGCTGGTCCTAGCTCGTCGAGGAACTGGCTGTACTGCTGCTGCGATGGCCTTATAAAGCCAGCGGAGGTCGGCGGAGTACTCCGACTTTCCCTGTGTCTGTGAGGCGACCTCTGCAGAAAAAGGTTCGCATTAGTCTCTAGCAAGTTCTGTTTATTTTGAAGAATTGTTTTTCTCTTGGTTGCGCCTGCATGTGCTTGTGTATGTTATATGGTACACAGGGGTGTCTTGACTGTAGTCTGCCTGGCAGGGGCCGTCTGTGGCAGACGTAACACCTACAACATAGGCTCCGCCCATTTCTGTTGCTATATATTACAGTCGCCCTTTCTGTCTTTTGCTTGTAATATCTACTACCAAACGGAAAGAGCGATTGTACTATCCATGTTCGTTATCATTCGGTAGCAAAGAAAATATGACAGCACTCTGGTCCCGTTTGGACGCATTTTAGTACCATAGTTCACGTTGCCGCGTTGATCACAAGCACGTCGGAAAGACGCGAATGCTACAATAATCCCTTTCTACACCTCGATGACTATGTACCTGGATCGGAGAGTGCTGTCTTGGGTATACGCTGCAGCAACGCCCACAGACATGGACGTCGGGAGGAACATTGCATCGTAATTCGGAATAACAAAGGCCCTGCAACATGGTGCTGTAAAAATGATTATTCTAGCAACTTCCGGACAGACGGCAATATTGTTAATTTTATGGAACGTTATCCAATATACTCACAAACTTATTAAGTGAGCAGCAGTAGCAGGAGCATTGTACAATTTAAGGAGGAGAATATGTTGTAGATTTTGATTTTGTTGAGAAATATTTTGGATACTAGGTTTCGATACGCGAATCCTGTTCGGCAAGTTGACATAATCCGCTCCTTCCTACTGAGAGTTACTAGTCAAATTCATCTACAACGTAATTCATATGGATGTGAATAAAAGTTTTGTATAAGGAATGCCGTCTGCTCGTGGATGACGGCTGTTTGCTACCCTGCTCCTGCCATCTGTTGACCATCGTTTGCGCTAAAGCAGACTGGCCGCAGCCATTGCCAGCAGCTCCTGCCGTCTACCGGCTGCTGCTGACACTACTTGCTCCGAGCCGTCGCCTCCGGTGCAGAAGTATCTCCAACTGTTCCCCACTCGCGGCGCTGCTGTCGTCTTGTTTACCAACATCGTTCGGCTACAGAAGACACGCTTTTTTAAGGACAGAAATAGGACAAATTGCATTCTTGTACTCAAACACATGCATATCCAAAAATATTACAGCTAAAATTGTAAAACTTGAGGCTGTTATGTACAACATAATACTTGATATTCTGTGCAATTTTCGTTTGAAAATGCCCATCGACACACATTTTATATGGATTTGAACTTCTAATCACCATTGTGAGGCCTGAGTTTCTCCTGGCGTATACTACTTTCAAATAACTTCCGGTAATTCAGCCAGGTAACACTTTCAGCGACCGCCTATATTTCGGCGGCAGAACACCCCGCCATTTTCAAGGCAAACTGCAACGGACAGGCGGCGTACATGCGAATTTAAAACCTCGGTTCTCGGAGTGAAGCAGGAAAGATAACACACACACACTGAACACTCGTGCCACCAAAGATTACCACAGTCAGAGCTATAGAAAGTGAGAGTACGAATTCGCAGGTGAGGTAGCATCTTCCACCATGGATACTAGTAGACTGGCCTTGCTGTGCAGAAGCTATAGGGCTGGTGTGGCTCCAACATAAACCACGAACGAGACTGCTGGCAAAATGTGGCGGGATTTCAAATCAGCGGTCTGCCATCCTGTGTTTGTATCGTATTTTACCCACATTTCTCAATTGACTGCCAAACGCTTCCAACAAAACTTACTTTCTTATTTGCGAAAAATTATGTCAGAACTACATTTGACCTGGATTTGTTCACAGTACCATTTATAAAATCTAATAAATACATCGAACGCCCCTCTGGTGGGCAGCGGGACGAAATTACTATGAACTATCAATTAAAGTAAAATATCGTTAAAATTCTTTTGAACAGTAAGAGTGGGCTCGTGTCAAAACATTAAATATTGGATTCGCCGCGTTTTGAGCTCTATTCACTTATAAAAGAAAATGGGATATGGGAATTATGTCAACTATAGGTGCCAAAATTGTCGACTTTAGGAGCAGGTCCATTTTAGAGTAGCGATTTTACGTGCACTTAAAAGGTTCAGTTCCTACTATTTTTACAACAGTTTAAACTATCAGTTAAAAAAAATGGTATTTTAGATGAAAGGTGAGACTTTGAAGTTTCAGAAAATAATTTTGGAGCCTACATTTATTTAATAGTATTAGAAAGTAAAAAAAGAGTCTCTTCATGTGTCGACTATAGGTGCTCTTACCTTATTATAATCTCACTTGTATATACAAAAAGGCGCGTATGTGCAGATGGCATAAAGTTTTTCCGTTTCAGGACCTGTATCCAAAGCTGCCTTCGATTTTCATCCTTAGGGAACCTATGAGTAGGAACGAGAAACAGTTATACTTACTTCTGCAACCGAACTATCACAGATACTTTCCAACTGACTTTACAGGCATCACTTTCAACACTTTAATTTACGTGATACCCTATTTCAAGTGTAAAAAAAAAAAAACATATAAAAGTCACTTCAGCAGATTTCTATAAACGCATCTGCACTATCATAGAAACACACGTGAAATGTAATGCCATTTGCCCCGACAAAACGCTGAGTACAGCCATAAGCGCAACACGAAACAACCATGTTTTGCCAACATTCACGTGACTTTAGCTCAGAGATGTTGGAGCCACGAAAATGACGTCAGGGCCAGTCTATTATATTTATGGTCGAAGAGTAGCATTGACTCTGTCCCTCTGTTTCTTGACAATGGAGAGAGCCGGATTCCAACAGAGTTTAAACAGAAACCTCCATCCCTGTTAACGAGGTTGCTCGCTAATTTAATATCAACTGCCTCCTTAATAACACTGTCCCAACAGCTGGACGTGCATGCCAATATCTCGGTGTTATTATGTAACATGGAGTGACCAGTATCAAAGCAATGTTCGGCAATAGCAGATCTACTAGGTTGCTGACCTCCATCTAAAATTAGAGCGCTTTTGAGTTCTGTTAAGGATGATCTTGGTCTGCGAACGGAGGGTGTATATCGTATTCCTTGTAGCTGCGGCATGGCATATATTGGTCAAACTATCAGGACCGTGGAGGACAGATGTACTGAGCATAAACGGCAAACACGATTACAGCAGCCAAGTAGATCCGATATTGCCGAACATTGCTTGGATACTGGTCACCCCATGTTATATAATAACACCGAGATATTGGCATGTACGTCCAGCTATTGGGACAGTGTTATTAAGGAGGCAGTTGAGGTTAAATTAGCGAGCAACCTCGTTAACAGGGATGGGTTTTTTTGTTTAAATTCTGTTTCGAATCCGGCTCTCTCCCTTGTCAAAAAACAGAGGGACAGAGTCAATGCTACCTCGCCTGCGAATTCGTAGTCTCACTATCTATAGCTCTGACTGTGGTCATCTTTGGTGGCACTAGTGTTCAGTGTGTGTGTTATTTTTCCTGCTTCCGTCCGAGAACCGAAGTTTTAAATTTGCATGTACGTCGCTTGTCCGTTGCAGTTTGCCCTTGAAAATGGCGGGGTGTACTCCCGCCGAAATATCGGCGGTCGCTGAAAGTGTTACCTGGCTGAATTCCCGGAAATTATTTGAAAGTTTGATTACCATTGTTTACGTCTGCGTAAGAGGCTAATAAAGCGCGAGGCACAGATTTTTATTTAATGCCATAGTTGCTTTGAAATTAATTTTTGCAATTTTCCTTCTGGTGCCTGAGCTTTGTACAGTCGCACGTCATCAGTGCTTCTGAATGCCGCTCGGTACAGTTGGCCCTTCATGATCTGTCCTGGTGGAGTTTAGTTTTAGTTTTTATCTAAACGAGTACACTAGCACGTCTAATAATTTCAAACACGATTTTCTCGAAAAGTATTGACAGTTGGGTCTTCCAGTTTACATATGTTGAAGTCCTACTCGTCAGTATCGATCACATATGTATGGAAAGACTCGTAAGGCCCCCTTTTGAGCCATTCTCTGCATCCTTCCACGTGACAGGCGCTGCAAAATAGTGCGGTAAAGGCAGCGATCCTCTCTATGACAGGAATTGCTACACTCCTGGAAATGGAAAAAAGAACACATTGACACCGGTGTGTCAGACCCACCATACTTGCTCCGGACACTGCGAGAGGGCTGTACAAGCAATGATCACACGCACGGCACAGCGGACACACCAGGAACCGCGGTGTTGGCCGTCGAATGGCGCTAGCTGCGCAGCATTTGTGCACCGCCGCCGTCAGTGTCAGCCAGTTTGCCGTGGCATACGGAGCTCCATCGCAGTCTTTAACACTGGTAGCATGCCGCGACAGCGTGGACGTGAACCGTATGTGCAGTTGACGGACTTTGAGCGAGGGCGTATAGTGGGCATGCGGGAGGCCGGGTGGACGTACCGCCGAATTGCTCAACACGTGGGGCGTGAGGTCTCCACAGTACATCGATGTTGTCGCCAGTGGTCGGCGGAAGGTGCACGTGCCCGTCGACCTGGGACCGGACCGCAGCGACGCACGGATGCACGCCAAGACCGTAGGATCCTACGCAGTGCCGTAGGGGACCGCACCGCCACTTCCCAGCAAATTAGGGACACTGTTGCTCCTGGGGTATCGGCGAGGACCATTCGCAACCGTCTCCATGAAGCTGGGCTACGGTCCCGCACACCGTTAGGCCGTCTTCCGCTCACGCCCCAACATCGTGCAGCCCGCCTCAGTGGTGTCGCGAAAGGCGTGAATGGAGGGACGAATGGAGACGTGTCGTCTTCAGCGATGAGAGTCGCTTCTGCCTTGGTGCCAATGTTGGTCGTATGCGTGTTTGGCGCCGTGCAGGTGAGCGCCACAATCAGGACTGCATACGACCGAGGCACACAGGGCCAACACCCGGCATCATGGTGTGGGGAGCGATCTCCTACACTGGCCGTACACCACTGGTGATCGTCGAGGGGACACTGAATAGTGCACGGTACATCCAAACCGTCATCGAACCCATCGTTCTACCATTCCTAGACCGGCAAGGGAACTAGCTGTTCCAACAGGACAATGCACGTCCGCATGTATCCCGTGCCACCCAACGTGCTGTAGAAGGTGTAAGTCAACTACCCTGGCCAGCAAGATCTCCGGATCTGTCCCCCATTGAGCATGTTTGGGACTGGATGAAGCGTCGTCTCACGCGGTCTGCACGTCCAGCACGAACGCTGGTCCAACTGAGGCGCCAGGTGGAAATGGCATGGCAAGCCGTGCCACAGGACTACATCCAGCATCTCTACGATCGTCTCCATGGGAGAATAGCAGCCTGCATTGCTGCGAAAGGTGGATATACACTGTACTGGTGCCGACATTGTGCATGCTCTGTTGCCTGTGTCTATGTGCCTGTGGTTCTGTCAGTGTGATCATGTGATGTATCTGACCCCAGGAATGTGTCAATAAAGTTTCCCCTTCCTGGGACAATGAATTCACGGTGTTCTTATTTCAATTTCCAGGAGTGTATATCGTCTTACCGCTTAACGACTGCTGTTCACACAACCCTGCTAACTTATCTGTACTGCGTGGGGCCTCTGTGCCCCTTGGATACTATAGTAATGTCTGATGCATGTGATGTGCTTTAACCCTTTCGTGAGCCGTGGGAAACATGCTTCCCACTACAATGGGCTCGCTCCTAGTCCCGTGGGATTCACAGTTCCCACCTCTGTACGGTGCTACCACCTAGTGAACAGTATAGGGTACTACTTCCAATCGGAAGTTTCCGCCGTTTTTTTGCTGTACCTCCGCGCAGAGGCATTGTATAGCTGAGTATTGCTCTGTAGAGGAGCCTTTCAGTGCTGTTTCCGTCACATTTTGTGATTTTTTTTCCTCAAAGCTATAGTATAATGTAAATACTTTTGATTTACCCAAATTTATGAAGGAAATCGTAAAATTGGAACGAGGAGAATTCCAGTTTGAAACAAAAGGAGCCATTTCCGTAGTAAAATAGATGGATAACCGTCCAGTCACTTTCCTGTCCTCAATTCATGACCCATGAGAAACAGCCACTGTGAAAAGGAAAAAACAAGGATGGTACTAGTACAAAGATTTCTTGTCCTGAAGTTGTGGCAGATTACAACAAAATAATGGGCGGTGTCGATAAGTTTGATCAATTACGAGAAAGGTATGCTATTGGCAGACGTTCTGTAAAATGGTGGCACAGAATATTTTGTTTCCTTATGGACGTTGCTGCAGTGAACATTTTTATCCTGTGGAAAATAAGTAAAAGAGAAAGGGGACAGCATTATCAGCTCACATACAGGATCCATCTAGACAGACAATTGATCGCTGACTTCTCATCCCAAAAAAGGCGTGGACAAAAACCTGTCTTTCTGGCAAAAAGAGGTGAAGTACCCGAAGATTTTCGTCATGTGGCTGTAGGGGAGCATCAACCCATTTTAGGAGAAGCCTACTGCACGTGCCGTCATTATAGTACCAAAGCTGCGGAAAAGAGCACTCGCTGTGTTTGTACATATTGTCAAATACCACTTTGCATAGACCCATGTTTCAGAAAATTTCATGGCAAATAATTGTGAACAATCATTGTAACAAGATAAATATGACATACATTGAAAAAGTTGTTTTTGTCATTTAACTCCAAGGAAGGGCAGTGGGAAGAATACTTCCCCCTTGTTGTGTGACCCTACTTTCACAGTTGGAGCAAATTTGATATTCTGTATGATAAATATACCTATCTGTTAACTACTATCTGCTCGCCATTCATTAAAAAAAACTGCTCAATAATTTTGCCCACGAAAGGTTTAATGTCTAAAGAGATAGTATTAGTTCAAATATTAAGATGTTCGCAGATCTTGCAGTAGGTATATATGAGTAAATTCTGCTTGGTAATACCCAATTCCAGGGGAACGAACTGCCTACTGGCGTGTCAGAAGAAGGAATGTAAATGGATGTGGAAGGTGTAGGATACCCACCACTACAGTTCGTCTGAGAGAGATTTGAAAGTTTCAAGATCAAGTAAGGCAGAAAGTGCAGATTAAGTTCCTACGAAAATTTTAAAATAATCGAGGGAAGCGGCAATCAAACGTCTATTCAAGCTGTTGTGTAGAATCTATGAGGCTGATAGCATACCATTATACTTTCGGGAAGAATATCATCCACACAATTTAGAAGATAGCAAAAGCGGATAAGAGCGGGAACTATTGCACAATCAGCTTAACATATCATGCATCCAAGTTGTAGGTAGGAATAATGTACATGAAAACGGAAAAAGAAACAGAAGACATAAATGTCTGAAGATGGCCTTGTAAGCCGAAAACCGGTTTACAATAAAAGTAATATTGTAGAACAAAAGCAAACTGGTGCTTTTCATTTATTATAACGTTGTTCTACCAAGAACCGATGGGAAGATTCTGTTAATATGAGAAACAGAAGATCTCTGAGGCAACCATCAGTTTGACATTAGGAAAGATAACGGCACCAGAGAGGCAGTCCTGAAGTAGCGTTGGACGATGGAGACAAGAATTGAAAAAATCGAGAGGTATTATATGATCTGTCAACCTAGAAAGAGAGTTCGATAGTGTAAAATTGTGCGAAATGTTTCAAATTATCGTAAAAAATAGATGGCCAAATAGAAGTAGGAATCGCGTTCTGAGGTTTCCGTACAAACATAATTATGGATGCAGACAGTTCATCCAACCCGGGAATTCTGAATCTCAACGATTTTTGCCAGTTATCCATATCAGTAACGGCAATATATTGGTCCCCAGAATTCTAAGGATTTTGAAATGTTTTCAGGTTAATCTTTTTAGGTAATTTCGCATTTGCCATGACAAAAAGACGTTTGTTACGTGTGATATAATTACGAATAAACGATTTTCGGAATTTCCTTGACTTATAGTGGGAAACCTTGCTTACTGTCAAATCGCATCATTCCAGGTCATGGGTAGGGTTTGATGTGTGAGTTCGTGAGCATCAAAATATTTACTTTCTTATTTATTGCTTATTTAACCTGATCAGTTTACAGCATTAGGCCCTCTCTAACATCTGTCCAGGAGTAACACATACCAAAGATATGACTAAATCTTCCGATAATAATACCAATAACTGACACTAATAACTACAATAATTAAATGTGTGATGTAACTGTCGTATCTTTTGACTGCGTTGAGTTAGGAACTCACGATTTTTACAGAGCCAAGGGAGCAAAGACCTTAGTATGTGATGCAAGTATCAAGTTTATATCGCTACCTTTTTCTGAGAAAAACGGGTCTTAATAGACGGACAGACATTCAGACGGATAACAAATGAGGCAGAAAAATATTTTTTCATCTGATGTAAATAAATTTCGCGATTTTCATATTTTTTCGTTCATTTCTACTACCGAACCTTACGTCTTCCCAAATTTCATGATTCTAGGTAAACAAGACGTACCACATAGGTTTTAATGAGTGAGTTTGCGAGTGCCAAAATATGTGACACAAATGACTGATTGCATTGAGCGAAGCAGAAGAAATTAATTAAAATGTGTACTGTGGCCGGAAGTCGAACGCGGGTTCTCTTGCTAGCTAGGCAGAAATGCTAACCACTACACCACCACAGGACAATTGTCAACATTGCTGCACAACTACCTAAGTCTAGTGCCCTCCCCAACAGAAACTTCATGTTGTTGTTGTGGTCTTCAGTCCTGACACTGGTTTGATGCAGTTCTCCATGCTACTCTATCCTGTGCAAGCTTCTTCATCTCCCAGTACGTACTGCAGCCTACATCCTTCTGAATCTGCTTAGTGTATTCATCTCTTGGTCTCCCTCTACGATTTTTACCCTCCACGCTGCCCTTCAGTACTAAATTGGTGATCCCTTGATGCCTCAGAACATGTCCTACCAACCGATCCCCTCTTCTAGTCAAGTTGTGCCAGAAACTCCTCTTCTCCCCAATTCTATTCAGTACCTCCTCATTAGTTATGTGATCTACCCATCTAATCTTCAGCATTCTTCTGTAGCACCACATTTCGAAACCTTCTATTCTCTTCTTGTCCAAACTAGTTATCGTCCACGTTTCACTTCCATACATGGCTACACTCTATACAAATACTTTCAGAAACGACTTCCTGTCACTTAAATCTATACTCGATGTTAACATATTTCTCTTCTTCAGAAACGCTTTCCTTGCCATTGCCAGTCTACATTTGATATCCTCTCTACTTTGACCATCATCAGTTATTTTGCTCCCCAAATAGCAAAACTCATTTACTACTTTAAGTGTCTCATTTCCTATTCTAATTCCGCCAGAATCACCCAACTAAATTCGACTACATTCCATTATCCTCGTTTTGCTTTTGTTGATGTTCATCTTATACCCTCCTTTCATGACACTGTCGATTCCGTTCAACTGCTCTTCCAAGTCCTTCGCTATCTCTGACAGAATTACGATGTCATCGGCGAACATCAAAGTTTTCATTTCTTCTCCGTGGATTTTAATACCTACTTCGAATTTTTCTTTTGCACTTCCTGTCGATCTGATTTCAGACTTTCGTATTCCTTTTTGCTTGCTTCATTTACTGAATTTTTATAATTTCTCCTTTCATCAATTAAATTCAATATTTATTCTGTTACCCAAGGATTTGTACTAGTTCTCGTCTTTTTACCTACTAGATCCTCTGCTGCCTTCACTACTTCATCTCTCAAACTTGATATCTTCTGTTATTTTCCCTTACATTGTCACTACTGCCAGGGCGCTCCGATATTGGAATAGCAATCCAGCGTTGGACGTAATGGGAAAGTCCTATACCATAGGTGATCTTACAGATCTTATAATTTAATGTTTCCCTGAGACATTGAGTCCAACGCTGGACTGATATTCCAATGTCGGAGCGCCCTGGCAGTAATGACAATGTAAGGGAAAATAAGCAGGAGATATAAATTGAAGTTGGTGGTGCGGAGGGCACTCCACTTAGGTAGTTCGTACAGCAATGTTGACCATTGTCCTGTGGTAGCAAGCAAGAAGATCCGGGTTCGAGTCCCCGCCACCGCAGAAATTTTAATTCATTTCTTCAGCTTCGGTCATTATCGTAGATGATAAAGAGACTTAAATATCTCAGGGAAACATTTAATTATAATGATTGCATTGACTTGGAAACTTAAATTTTTTACCACACCAAGGGAGCAAAGGCTTTAGTGCGTGACATAAATCTCCAGTTGATACCCATACCCGTTTCTGAGAAAAAAAAATCGTCTAAACAGTCAGACAGACGGACCAAAGAATGATTCTGCAAGGTTCCGTTTTTGTCGATTGAGGTGTAACACATAGGGAAAGATAATATGCGATACATATAAGTGCGAGAAAAGGATATCAGGAGCGGAAAATCAATAACTAAGTTCTCAGGTTAGAGAGGGTGTGAGACAAGTATGCATTTTTTCTCGTGTACTGTTTAATCTTTGTATCGAATTCACAATAACAAACATAAAAGAGAGGTTCACGAGTGCTTTGAAATTCATTGTGATAGAGTAGCAGTGATGCTATTCGCTGAGGCATAGCTATCTTCGTTGACAGCGGGTGAAAATTACAGAACTTATGGAATGAAATGAACATTCTACTCAGTAGACGCTATGGGTTGAGCGTAAACGTAGGGAGGACGAAATCTATGAGGAGTAGCCGGAATGAGGTTAGTGAGAAACTATGAAAAGTGGTGAATATGGAGTAGGAGGATTTCTGCTACGTAGAAAGCAAAATAACGCGTGAAGGAGGACATAACGCATGACAGAAGGTATTAAAAATTAGACCAGACCAGGCAACAACGACATCCCAGGCTGAAAGAAGTCTCCTATAATACAGTTGGCGAAAGGAAATCCCTGACAGCTTGTCAGCACTGTTGCCAGGTTTCAGCTGCGAAGCGCATGCCGCTGCGGAACATAACAGTGGCTGTCTATAGGTCTGTGGCAACGCTGAGGCTTTGCCGTAGAGACGTATGCAATATCTCGTTACGCGATAGGCTGCAGCAGACACGCAAATCAGACCACTGCAATTGACGGGGATCTCTCGCTGACTGCAGTGTGATATTTTATGGTTCCTGTACATGGTCAATCTTATTTGACAATTTCGCTCTTTTCTATCCACGGGTTTGTGAATTAAGTTGTCAGACGCGCCAGGGAAATTTGATTATTCAACCTCACTTTTGAAGCAGACGCTGTTCGTGTCGCCAGTTGGTAATAGTCTGGCTACACTCCTAAATAAATCGAACGGTCTGAGGAACCACAATGGCGTCAGGAATGTGATGTCTGTAGGTGAGTGAGCAACTATGGTGACAGAGGCTGCCATTCTGAAATTCGCCATCTTGGGTTTGAGATACATGTTTCAAATGGGAAAAGGGTCATGTGGCACATTATTTTGAACTGCCTGTTTGTCAGTAATACACATGTGAAATACGTTTTAAGACATCTTTATTTCTGTAGGAGGTCTGACCTGTTAATGAATAGAACACTTGTAAGAGACGGCATTACAGCATTTACTAAATATGATCTCAACTGCGCTGGACATACAAAGGGAGCCTTTTTCGCCAGTCCTGCTGCACATGTCGCAAGATCTGTGGGTCAAAAGAAGTTTCCGCCTGCTTAGTACGCCGGTTCAAATGGCTCTGTGCACTATGGGACTTAACTTCATCAGTCCCCTAGAACTTAGAACTACTTAAACCTAACTAACCTAAGGACATCACACACATCCATGCCCGAGGCAGCATTCGAGCCTGCGACCGTAGCGGTCGCACGGTTCCAGACTGTAGCGCCTAGAACGGCACCCCGGCCGGCTAGTACACCGGCAAAGGTTGGTTACAGTGTTGATTTTTACCTCATACACAACTGATTTCAAGTGCCCCCACAGATAAAAGTCAAGAGGTGTAAGATCGTGGGGCCGTGGTGGCACTCGACAGGACACCTACCTATCCAGCTACCTCCAGACTGGTCATGCAGAAACTGACTTCAGTAGCATAGTGGGGAGGTTCACCGTGTTGTTGGAAGAAGGATGGGGAGTCACCCTGCGGATTCAACAGCATTGATACCTCTCCCCATTCAAGGTTCGCCGGCCGGAGTGGCCGTGCGGTTCTAGGCGGTACAGTCTGGAGCCGAGCGACCTCTACGGTCGCAGGTTCGAAACCTGCCTCGGGCATGGATGTGTGTGATGTCCTTAGGTTAGGTTTAATTAGGTGTAAGTTCTAGGCGACTGATGACCTCAGAAGTTAAGTCACATAGTGCTCAGAGCCATTTGAACCATTTTTGAACCAATTCAAGGTTCCATCATTAAACACCAGACCCATGATTCTTGTGTTGAAATTCCACGCCAAACCAGCACTTTTTCACCACCACCATCTTTACGGGGATCCACCCACGACGGGTTTGTATGTAACCAGTAACGATGATTCTGTTCATTTACTTTTCCTTGCAGACAAAAGTTAGCCTCGTCACTGAACAACATCTGTCGTATGTAGTTTGGATTCCTGTTACACTGATCCAGAGTCCATTCTACAAACTCCACTCACCTGTCAGTGTCGTCCTCCGAGAGGGGATGTTGCGACTTTAACTTGTACTGGTGCCATTGGTGTGTGTGTGTGTGTGTGTGTGTGTGTGTGTGTGTGTGTGTGTGTGTGTGTGTGTGTATGTAACACCCACAGGACTGAACACTGACTGACACCGGGTACTGGTGATGACCACCGTCTGCGGCGATGTGGACTTTTCACAAACGATGCCACAACTGCTGTAGCAGTCTCCTTGTCGGTGGCTGTTCTTGGACGTCCACTGCGTGGTTTGTCCACCACAGAACCTGTTGCACGAAATTCGTCAAAATATCTGAATACTGTCATGTGCGAAATGTCATTTCTCTAAAAGGGGCCGGCCGGAGTGGCCGTGCGGTTCTAGGCGCTACAGTCTGGAGCCGAGCGACCGCTACAGTCGCAGGTTCGAATCCTGCCTCGGGCATGGATGTGTGTGATAGGTTAGTTAGGTTTAATTAGTTCTAAGTTCTAGGCGACTGATGACCTCGGAAGTTAAGTCGCATAGAGCTCAGAGCCTCTAAAAGGATGCCAGAAATTGAAGTCAGCAGCAATCACTCTGGTACTCCTTCCACCATCCATTAACAGAATTCCAATGCTTTCCTGCTGTGTGGGTGCCATTGTGGATCACCTGCAACAACAAACAGAATTGATCATCTCCTTGCATTTTCAGACTTCAACAGGTCATAGCTCCTACACAAATAAAGATACCTTAAGACAGATTTACGTGTGCGTTGCTGAGAACGATTCAGTTCAAAATGATATGCCACGTCACCCCCTTCCCATTTGAAACGTGTAACGCATCCAATATAGCGGATTTCAAGAGATGACCACCGACATCGCCATAGCTCCCAAAAGGTGCACACTCACCTAGAGACACCCCACATCAGATGACACTATGATTCCTCACAGCGTTCAACTTGTGTAGGGATGTATCCAGACTTTTGCCTCACCCTGCATTTTAACTGTAGTGGGAAAGTCTACCAATGCAGACAAAGTACTTCTTGTAACGACTTTAGCATTGTGTATAAAGGATAATAATAAAACAAAACGCTGGTCAAGAAAATGGTTGAAATCGAGAACTATTCGAAAAATATGGTACAATTTGGTGCGAACTAGAAACCACAGTGAAAATCGGATGAAATTTTTTACAGACGTGTTGAGGAGTGCCTCTAATATTCCGATCAATCGCGAGACGTCGATCTTTTCAGTTCTGAGCGCACATTGAACATGTAAAGACGCCAAGAAAATCGTGTCTCCTGCCAAGTATGAGGACATAGCGAGAGATTTCGCCTGATGCTATGCAGCCAACATAACTTTCATGCATTCCCTCTTCTCAGGAACGTACATGTGAAATCTGTTTTGTGGTACGCACGCAATACTCGGCCGATCTCTAGGGATGGCGGTTATCGTTGAAACAACCTGTTTTCGGTTATATAGTTTTTTCCACGACATTTTAACCTGGCTGTTCAAATATTTCAAAATAAACGACTTCTGAAATAGCTGATTGCAATTTTTGATCGTATTATTGCTTGTAACAAATATAGAAATCGAACAAACACTGAAAAATATTATACGCAATAAAAGAAAATTTAGTCCCTGCACCGTTCGCTGCTTTTCTGGGAAAGTGATAAAACGGTTCAATACTACAAAAAAATCACCAGTATTTTTATTCACCAGTATTCTTTTGATTCCAATTTTTAGAAACTCTGTTAAAAAATCATGTCATAATCGGGGATCATACGACTATTTGGGTATTACAAATAGTCAGTGCTAAAGGGTGGAAACTGAAGTTACAGATCTTTATATTTCATTGAAGTAAGACATGTTTTTCATAACTGAGAATAATTTGTGAAATATGCGAATCGTGGTTCAAAAATGTAAAACACATAAAATGTAATCTGAGGCATACAAAGACTAATTATATGCAGTAAAACAAATTTATTAAAAAGTTGTTAATTTCATTATTTTCACGTTTGCATCTGTCTATTGTCAGATCATCTGACCTTTCTGTAAATTAAGTGTGTGATAAAATTACTTAAATAAGAACACCTAATTTCAGCAGGACACTTGAAATCGTAAAAAGTTTGGGTATGAAAGCAAAAACCGGGTAACATTGAAGGAGCCCCATATTTTAAGCTCGCACCATGTGCAAATTCAAACAAGTGCTAGGTTCATAGTCTCACAATAGGAAAAAAATCTACACCTTCGATTCATATTACTTGTCAGTATGGACAAAGCAAATATCAAGAATGAGAAAAGCCAAATCTGAATCAACTGCAAGGACGTCAATAATTTATTCACCTATATTGTTGAAGAATATGAATCTATACTCTTTCATAGGAAATGGTCATAACGCTGTTCCCATAACTCTCAACTAATTTGAGATAAGTAGAGACATATTTGGTTATTTATGTCATTTATACGTTTATTCAGGCTTCGCACAGTCACAAGCAGAACAATGCACAATGTGAAGAATCATAATTGTGGTTCTGGTATGTAAAATTATTATTCCAGTCCAGTACGACTCCAAATTAAAAACAGAAATTTTGGAGGGAGCAGCAAGGGACCTGTTAGTCATCTTTAATCTTCTTGAAACTGAAGTAAAGAATTAAATCTTGAAAGTAGACTGTCACTTTCATAATTTTCAGTTCCGGAATTATTTGTTGTTCGCTTGTAGTGGTGTAAGATTTGAGTAAAATTGAAGTCACAGTCTCTTGTTCATTCCCAGATGCTTTCCCTATTAATATATGGCTATTTTGTATTCTTATTAAGAGGCTTGAAGAGGTAATATTCACTGGATTATCGGAACTTTTGTGAGTAGTTCCCATGTTGAGATTTTACGTTTATATCTTTGTAGAGTGCGTGATGTTCGAAGCACGGAACTAAATCGCGTTTCCATTAATCGATCTAAATATTAGGGTACTTAAACTCGTTACACTCCTATTACATGAACTTCTCTCAAAATTTACTAGAATCGATAGATTTTCTTTTCTCTCAACGTCTCACTTCTTGTGGTCTTCTGTACCACGTGCTATACGCAGATATGCTGTGAGTGCTATTATGGTTTAATTATACACTCCTGGAAATTGAAATAAGAACACCGTGAATTCATTGTCCCAGGAAGGGGAAACTTTATTGACACATTCCTGGGGTCAGATACATCACATGATCACACTGACAGAACCACAGGCACATAGACATAGGCAACAGAGCATGCACAATGTCGGCACTAGTACAGTGTATATCCACCTTTCGCAGCAATGCAGGCTGCTATTCTCCCATGGAGACGATCGTAGAGATGCTGGATGTAGTCCTGTGGAACGGCTTGCCATGCCATTTCCACCTGGCGCCTCAGTTGGACCAGCGTTCGTGCTGGACGTGCAGACCACGTGAGACGACGCTTCATCCAGTCCCAAACATGCTCAATGGGGGACAGATCCGGAGATCTTGCTGGCCAGGGTAGTTGACTTACACCTTCTAGAGCATGTTGGGTGGCACGGGATACATGCGGACGTGCATTGTCCTGTTGGAACAGCAAGTTCCCTTGCCGGTCTAGGAATGGTAGAACGATGGGTTCGATGACGGTTTGGATGTACCGTGCACTATTCAGTGTCCCCTCGACGATCACCAGTGGTGTACGGCCAGTGTAGGAGATCGCTCCCCACACCATGATGCCGGGTGTTGGCCCTGTGTGCCTCTGTCGTATGCAGTCCTGATTGTGGCGCTCACCTGCACGGCGCCAAAAACGCATACGACCATCATTGGCACCAAGGCAGAAGCGACTCTCATCGCTGAAGACGACACGTCTCCATTCGTCCCTCCATTCACGCCTGTCGCGACACCACTGGAGGCGGGCTGCACGATGTTGGGGCGTGAGCGGAAGACGGCCTAACGGTGTGCGGGACCGTAGCCCAGCTTCATGGAGACGGTTGCGGATGGTCCTCGCCGATACCCCAGGAGCAACAGTGTCCCTAATTTGCTGGGAAGTGGCGGTGCGGTCCCCTACGGCACTGCGTAGGATCCTACAGTCTTGGCGTGCATCCGTGCGTCGCTGCGGTCCGGTCCCAGGTCGACGGGCACGTGCACCTTCCGCCGACCACTGGCGACAACATCGATGTACTGTGGAGACCTCACGCCCGACGTGTTGAGCAATTCGGCGGTACGTCCACCCGGCCTCCCGCATGCCCACTATACGCCCTCGCTCAAAGTCCGTCAACTGCACATACGGTTCACGTCCACGCTGTCGCGGCATGCTACCAGTGTTAAAGACTGCGATGGAGGTCCGTATGCCACGGCAAACTGGCTGACACTGACGGCGGCGGTGCACAAATGCTGCGCAGCTAGCGCCATTCGACGGCCAACACCGCGGTTCCTGGTGTGTCCGCTGTGCCGTGCGTGTGATCATTGCTTGTACAGCCCTCTCGCAGTGTCCGGAGCAAGTATGATGGGTCAGACACACCGGTGTCAATGTGTTCTTTTTTCCATTTCCAGGAGTGTATTTTGAAAGCAATTACAAGTTTTGTCTGCTTAAACTTTCTAAAATTATCCCAGATTCCATACAAATATTTTCAAATTCTCATGACTTTACAATCGAGAGCCACTATGTCATCGCTATCAGTCAGTTCTGCGCAACATTCATTTTGTCTTCAGCAGAGACAGTAATTTCCCTGAATTTTTGTTGTCATCAGTGTTATGCATTTCCGTAATAATGGTGAACAATAAGTTTAATCTATTCCTTTGCATAATTTTACAGCGCTGAAAGTAAGTCAGTTGGTCCATCTGCTGAAGGACCTGGCAGTTCATCACTTATATAAAGCGTGACTATTTCACATCTTTCATTTATAGACTTCGCTGTCATAAGTTCAAGCTATAAAACTGATTCAGTATCCTCTGTGCACACTGCTTGGTTACAACACAGTTATATACTCGTTATTCATGTTACTTTAGATGTTTCTTACAGTCTAATAGGTTCAAGAAATTCAATTAACTATTTACTTATGCCCATTATAAATACGTTATGCAAAGCAAGCTAACCGACTTCCACGTCATATTTAGTTAATGGTGCAGTCACATAGATTACTGTATGAATGTATGGGCCTACACTTTGTTCACGAAATATCTGAAAAACTACCCAACGGACTCAAAAACTGAAAAATACATATTTAGTATTTCCTTAAATGCTCCTTGGCAATACCAGTGTTTGAAAGATACGCCTTATTTTCATATTACATTTATAATATTACCTTTAATTTTAATTCAAATGTGGGCGCGGGATTAGATAAATACGAGGGTTGGAACTTTAATAGTGTCAACTATTCATTTACAGCTTGTACGAAATAGATATGTGTTTCAAAGTTTTACTGACCTTCGACGTAGTCACCAGCATTGTGTATAATCCGTTGCCAGCGATGTGGAAGTCGTAGGACACCCTTAGCAATGCCAGTTGTGTTGACAGTTCGAGCGGCGCCGTCTATTGCTTGATGAATTTGTAGCAGTTCTGAAGCGAATACCATGAAGTGTTTCCTTCAGTTTAGAAATCGAGTTGAACTCACAAGGGCTTAAGTCAGGGAAGTGCAGTATGTGGTATAGCACTTAGCAGCCCCATCAGTCAAACAAATCAGTAACAGCTTACAATGTACGTCCTTGAGCATTGTCCTGCAAAATGATGGTCAAGTCCTGCAGAAAGTGTTATCACTTCTGTCTCTAAGCTGGTCGTAGGTTGTGTTCCAAAAATGAACAGCATAGAGACAGAAGTGGTGACACTTTTTGCAGGAGCTGACCTTCATTTTGCAGGACAATGCTCAAGCACGTACAGTGTGAGCAAGGACCCAGTCATCGGCGTAGCCAAACTTCTTTGATCTTGTTTCCGGTATGCCTGCAATGTAGAGATTGAAGAGGAGTGGTGCAAGCACCGATACTTGAGGTAGGCCATTTTTTAATTTCCTCGGTGAACTAATATCTGAACCCATGGTGACTTGGGTCGTTCTGTCATTCAGCATGTTGTTTAGTAGGCGAGCTGTTAGTTTACATGGGATTATGCGGAGGAACTTATAAATCATGCCTTCTCTCCAGACTGTGTCGTAGGCAGCTGACAGGTCTATGAATGCTGCAGAGGTTTTAAGCTTTCTTTGGAACCCAGCTTCAATGTACGTCGTGAGTGAGAGAACTTGATCGACACAGCTGCGGTTTGGTCTGAAACCTGCTTGTTCGATTGGTATAGCATTGAGTATTTTCTGGCAGATTCTATTGTAGATGAGCCTTTTTAACAACAGACAAACCGTGAAAGGTTCTCGTGACTATGCAAGAAGACACAAAAAACGTCCTCCTAAGGATATGCCAACAAGGAGTAGGTATTAAAATCCATGGAGAAGAAATAAAAACTTTGATGTTCGTCGATGACATTGTAATTCTGTCAGAGACAGCAAAGTACTTGGAAGAGCAGCTGAACGGAATGGACAATGTCTTGAAAGGAGGGTATAAGATGAACATCAACAAAAGCAAAACGAAGATAATGGTACGTAGTCGAGTTAACTCGGGTGATGCTGAGAGAATTAGATTAGGGAACGAGACACTTAAAGTAGTAAAGGAGTTTTGCTATTTGGGGAACAAAATAACTTATGATGGTCGAAGTAGAGAGAATATAAAATGTATACTGACAATGGCAAGGAAAGCGTTTCTGAAGAAGAGAAATTTGTTAACATCGAGTATAGATTTAAGTGTCAGGAAGTCGTTTCTGAAAGTATTTGTATGGAGTGAAGCCATGTATGGAAGTGAAACGCGGACGGTAAATAGTTTAGAGAACAAGAGAATATAAGATTTCGAAATGTGGTGCTACACAAGAATGCTGAAGATTAGATGGGTAGATCACATAACTAATGAGGAGGTATTGAATAGAATTGGGGAGAAGAGGAGTTGGTGGTACAACTTGACTAGAAGAAGGGATCGGTTGGTAGGACATGTTCTGAGGCATCAGGGGATCACCAATTTAGTATTGGAGGGTAGTGTGGAGGGTAAAAATCGTAGAGGGAGACCAAGATATGAATACACTAAGCGGATTCAGAAGGATGTAGGTTGCAGTAGGTACTAGGAGATGAAGAAGCTTGCACAGGATAGAGTAGCATGGAGAGCAGCATCAAACCAGTCTCAGGACTGAAGACCACAACAGCAGCAACAACCACAGAAAGGAAGGGATTATATAGGATTCTTCTTCGCCGACTGTTCTGCAGGATTATCCCCTTACGTATACCGTTTATGCATGGATTCATGGCTGATTAGAAGTATAATTTCTGCGAGACTATGTGTCTCTCCTAATTCCCTCAGGTGCCCTTGTTCTACCACCACACGGCAGCCGCGTAAGACCAGTTCAGTTAGCGCCAGAACTTCGTGTGCAACGCATCTTTAAGCTGGCGCAAGATAAAGCGGATACCAGGTCAGACTGTGAGATCAGCTCTGGCCTTTGAGTCTACCTGCCCTCGCAAGCCACAGACCCTTAAGGGCCGCCAGAAGGGCGACCGCCGTTTCCTCGGCCGCGTTCTTCGCTTCCCTTCGCGGCCGCGCCTTCCTTCCCCCTAAGTGAGTGCAAACACTCCGCGTTGGCGAAGTAATTAAAATTTTAATCTTCTTCGCCTGTCTCCTCGCCAGTTCCGCTGCTGGCGCGTGGCGCCCTTGGAGATTATGTAACCAAGCGTAAAGCGCTAAGAGGGACTCCACAGGCTCCACGGGGCAAAACTCCTTTCGCACTAAGGCGCAGTCCACAAACACGAATTGGAAGGAATTACAGCATGTAGCTGCCCGATAACGTCGCATTTCAGTTTGGTGGAAGCGCAGTTCGAGCTGCATTCCTTCAGCATCACTCCAGGACAACGAAGAGTGTAACTATCTTCTAGTAAGTTCGTCGGTCAGGAAAGAATATATATATACTAGACAAGGTCCTAATGGAGGTGGTTTTGGAGCCGCGCGACTGCTACGGTCGCAGGTTCGAATCCTGCCTCGGGCATGGATGTGTGTGATGTCCTTAGGTTAGTTAGGTTTAAGTAGTTCTAAGTTCTAGGGGACTGATGACCACCAATGTTAAGTCCCATAGTGCTCAGAGCTATTTGAACCATTTTTGGAGGTGGTTTGCCGTTGCCTTCCTCCGACCGTAATGGAGATGAATGACGATGATGAAGAGGACACAATAACACCCAGGCATCTCGACGTAGGGAAAATCCGTGACCCCGCCGGGAATCGAACCCGGGACCCCGTGCTCGGGAAGCGAGAACGCAACCGCGAGATCACGAGCTACTGTACATCGCTCTTAGTGATACTAGTCTGTAATTCAGTGGATTACTTCTATTTCCTGTCTTGAGTATTGTCGGACTTGTACAACTTTCCAGTCTTTGCGTACGGTATGGAATTATTGTATCAGCATACCCTGAAAGCAACCTTACTGGCACGGAAGGTTTGCGCTTTTAAGTGATTTAAACTGCTTCGCTACACCGATGATATCTACTACCAAGTTACTCATGTTGACAGTTGTTCTTGATCATTCCTGCTCGGGTACCCTGTGTAATTTTTTCAGTAACAAACTTCGTGAACTTGGAACCTTAGCTGTCCTAGCCGTCTTAACAGAACTACTACATTATTTTTAAGTGTTGTAATGTAATAAAATAAAAATAGTTGTGACTCTTTTTCTTTACTATCAGTGTAATGTAATAGAATGAATATGAGCTGTGATTTATATAAAAAAGAAACATACATTAATGCAACGGCTCAGCATAAAAGAGAATAACTAATGTAGGAATATTATTAACAGTGTAATAAGTTGTTTAATTTAGGCAGACGCGTATAAGCACTCAGTAAACTAGCTCGGTTGTCAGGGGTTATGGAATTGTAAATACCCATTTGTTTAGCAATTAAAACACTACAGATATTCCTCTATATATGCCTATCCGACGTCAAGTTGAAAGTCCTGTGCTTATACCACCAGAGAGTATTTCACCAGTCCGTTCACTGTACAGCAATAAATTCCGTAACTCAAAATCGTGGTTTCGTCTTGATTCCCAGTATAACAAGCATAGCTTTTGCAAATAAAATCTTATACCAGAACTAGAATCCTGTGACCAGGTCTTCCTGCCTGGGATGTTATCTCGCAACTTTGAGAAAATCTGAATGTGAATCTTATTAAGGGGCTCCGGAAAGGCTCAAAATCATGAAAAGTTCAATTTTTACTTTTTTGCGTTTCCTGAATCTGCAGACTATTACCTTTTAATAGATATATAATTTATTCAATTCCGAAGACTACAACTATTTTTAATTTTTTTTTGAAATGTGTTCTACATGGGCGTGACCCACTGTGGCGCTGTTAAAACGATGTCAAATGGTGTTATTATTAACGTCCGTGTTCATTAGGTACTGAAGCCCTATGGTGATGATGTTGTAGTGCAGAAATTTGACTGTATTGGACACGTACAGAAGCGAATGGGAACAAGACTTCGTCGACTGAAAGCTTCGTACAAAAAACAAAAACTCAGTGATGGTAAAGGGTTGGATGGGAAGGGAAGGTTAACTGACAGTGTAATTGACAAAATACAGAACTATTATGGAATGGCTATTAGGCAAAATACACAAAGTGTCGACGAAATGAAGAAGGCTGTTTGGGCTCTTTTTTTTTCATACTTCTTCAACGGATGAAAATCCCCAACATAGCTTGTGTCCCAAAGAAAAAGACGGTGTAAATATAACAAAGGATTGCTAACTGGTGAAGTGTACACTCATAAGCATAGTCTGCCTCTTGCAATAATGGAGGTGATAAAACCTATTTTCAGAGACTTAGCAGCACCTGAACTGTTGAAAAAGTGTATTCACGGAAAAACTCAAAAACCCCAATGAAAGTGTAAATAGTGTTATATGGTCGAGAATCCCCAAGACTGTATTTGTTGGAATAGAAACACTTCACTTTGGTGTGTATGATGCTGTTGCGACTTTAAATGATGGCAACATTGTAAGGTGCAAGGTATTTAGAAATATGGCAATGAAGATAGGTTCTAACATGGTACGAGCGATGCTTGCTTTAGACAAGGAACGCCTTCGGGCTGCAGATAGGGCTGTAAAGAGTCTAGAAATACAAACAAGAGTAAACAGGAGGAGGAACAAGAGGAAGCTGGAGGAGGAGTTTGCAGAGGATGAAGATAATCCATCCTATGGACCTGGAGTGCACTAAAAAGTTAATCCAATCTTTGTCGCTCGATTCCCAAAACTTTTATTTTCTCATACTAATTACATGTTTTCTAAGGATCTTCCAAACATATTTGTTTCAAACTTTCAGTAAATGTTATACAGTACCTTCTGCATAATTTAACACAGCCTTTTTCCAAAAAACTGTATATTTTTGAATATATAAATAGAAAATTGCAAAAAAATGTTGTGAATTTTCATTACAATTGAAAAAAAATCATCTTTAATAACTGAACAAAAATTTTGTAAAATCGCTGTGTTAAGTTGTAGCCCATATTCCAATAAATAATCTGTAAAAAGTTCAACTTCTTACCTCAAATACTTTGTGAGGAAAGATGTAATTTATAAGCGTTATTTTAACATTGCAAGTATAGGGCGTTCCGGAGCCCCTTAAATTATTTGCAGCGGCTGCCAGGCTCGTAGAATCTGAAAGAAAGGTTTAGTTTTCTAACCGGCGGCATGTCTCTCTAAAATGTTTAGTTTTTATTTAACAGTGCTAAAATAATTCGCTTTTACATAAGCATTTCTTTAAACAGGAGTAACTTTTATTCACAAAATTTGCATTGAAATTTTGCGTTATTATAGACAACGGAAAAAGTGACCAGTGCTTTTTGATAAGAAAGCCAGTAAAAACCAGCATAACGATTGGTACAGCAGTGCTGAGACATTGGCGTCCCTGTTGCCATATGTCGTGGAGCGTCGGATAGACCGTCAGAGACAGCACCTCGCGTTCCCGCTGCTAATAAGGTGAGTACAACATTCGTTCGTTATATATTTCTACGAGCAGGGGCGACTGCAGTAATGCATGGGAACTGTGATTGCTGTGTACATATGCGAGCTGAATTGGCGACCCTTCGCTCACGGCTCCAGGTTGCGCTGGCTTCCGTCACACAAAAACGGTTCAAATGGCTCTGAGCACTATGGGACTTACCATCTGAGGTCATCAGTCCCCTAAAACTTAGAACTACTTAAAGCTAACTAACCTGAGGACATCACACACATCCATGTCCGAGGCAGAACTCGCACCTGCGACCGTAGCGTCACTTCAACGTAAGTTTTCTTTACACAAAATAATAATTAATTTTTTACAGTTACTACATTATATTTAAGAATTGAAATATTGAGTAGAAGGCGTTGTTGTTCAGAAATTCTTTTAATTTGCTTTTAAATGTTGGTTGGCTATCTGTCGGACTCTTAATACTATTAGGCAAATGACCAAAGATTTTTGTAGCAGCGTAATTCACCCCTTTCTGCGCCAAAGTGAGATTTAGTCCAGAATAGTGAAGATCATCCTTTCTTCTAGTGTTGTAGCTATGCATTTCGCTGTTATTTTTGAATTGGGATGGGTTATTAATGACAAATTTCATAAGTGAACATATGTATTTCGAAGGTACCGTGAATATCCCGAGTTCCTTAATTAAATGTCTGCAAGGTGATCTTGGGTGGGCTCCAGCTGCTATTCTGATTACACGCTTTTGTGCGATGGATACTTTCTCTCTTAATGACGAATTGTCCCAAAATATGATGCCATATGAAAGCAGTGAATGAAAACAGGCATAGTAGGCTAATTTACTGATATGTTTATCACAAAAATTTTGAAAAACCCTAATAGCATAAGTAGCTGACCGTAACCGTTTCAGTTTCTCATCAATGCACACACCCAGAAATTTTGAGTATTCTGCCTTAGAAACTGACATCTGTTCATAGTCTATATTTATCAACAGTGTCGTGCAATTTATCTTACAGAATTGTAAAAACTATGTTTTCTCAAATTTAGTGGAGTCCATTTGCAGAGAACCACGTAATAAATTTCTGAAAGACGTTATCTGCAGTTTCCTCAGCTGATTCTTGCTTGTTGGGTGTGATTACTGTACTTGTATCATCAGCAAACGGAACTAGCTTTGCATCTTCATCAATATAGACTGACAAGTGGTTAATATATATTAAGAACAATAAGTGACCCAAGGCTGAACCCTGTGGGTCACCATTCTTGATACCTCCCTAGTTAGAGGACTCTGCTGGTTTTTGCAGACTATCTCTACCGTTAATTTCAACCATCTGCATTCCTCCAATTAAGTGTGAATTAAACCATTAGTGCACTGTCCCACTCATACCACAATACTTAAGCTTATCTAGAAGAATTTCATGATTCACACAATCAAAAGACTTTGAGAGATCACAAAATATTATAGTGGGTAATGTTCGGTCATTCAGCTCAGTTCTTAATAATCGGCATTTCTCGGTATTTGTTTGGTCTCGATTATAGCAGGTGTTTTTATGTTTTAGTAATACTCGAGAAAAAATTCGAAATATCGATTAGCCATCGCAACAGTGCGAAATTTTTCGTCTCTACGTAAACCTTTTTCAAAGAGAAGGAGTAGTTTTTATTCTCAACTTGCATTGGTTTGAAATATTGCGTTACTATAGAAAGTGTGAAAAGCGATCAATGGTACGTTAATTACGATGTCGACAGGAATGAGCAACAAACACATTGGCATGAGGGTTGCTACAGCATTGCTGAGTCAATAACGCCCTTGATGCCGTATGTCGGGGCTTAAGGTTGGGTGTGTGTGCAGTATGCAAGACTTGCCCCCTCCTGGTCTACACGGTAGTTTCTCGCCGCTGTCGCTGGGCAAACGTTGTACAGCAGAATGGCACCAACCCTAGTCTGGAAATATTTCTACAGTCACATAGTAATGAAGTATAACGCTTCACTTGCTTTGAAAGATTTAAGTACCATTTACACGAAATAACAGAATACGAAGGAAGGTATGGTAACAATAATAAATTAAATACTTAACAACATTTCATTCACAGTGTAGTATTACACCGGTTATGTGTGGAAAAGATTGTTTGTATACTGTTCCACTCCCGAAAAACACCCCAGGTGATGGCTGCTGGGGAACTTCCCTAGAAACTTACGACTAACATTTAGTTCTGTATAAGAGATAGAGACACTTTTGATGCTGAGCAGCCAGTGAAATGTCATGAATACTTTGCCACCAACTTAAATTAAAACTTATAATCGTTGTATTTAATAGGTAATTTCTTCAAGTGTAGTTTTCTGTGATATCAGATGTCGTCTCCAAGTAATTCATGGAAGACGTAAAATAGTCCCGCTTTATATAAGTGATGGACTGCCAGCTCCTACAGCACAGCCACGCGGAGTAGCCGTGCGGTCTGAGGCGTCTTGTTACGGTCCGCGCGGCTCCCCCCGTCGGAGGTTCGAGTCCTCCCTCGGGCATTGGTATGCGTGTTCTCCTTAGTGTAAGTTAGATTGAGTTAGATAAGTAGTGCGTAAACTTAGGGACCGACGACCTCTGGCGTTTGGTCCCATAAGACCTTACCACAAATTTCGGATTTCCCTTCAGCAGATGGCGCAAGTAACATACCTTCAGCGCTGTAAAATTATGCAAAGGAACTTATTGCTCATCATTATTACTGAAATGCATAATACTGATGACAGCGAAAATTCAGGATAATTACTGTCTGTGCTGAAGACAAAATATATGTTGCGTAGAAATGACACACCGATAACATAGTGGCTCTCGATTGTAAATACATGACAATTTGAAGATATTGGTATGGAATCTCGGATAATTTTAGAATGTTTAAGAAGCCAAAATTTGTAACTGCTTTCAAAATATAATTAAACCATAACAGCACTCACAGCATACTGCATACAGCACGTGGTACAAAAGACCACAATAAGTGAAATGTTGAAAGAAAAGAAAACCTATCAGTCCCAGTAAATTTTGAGAGAAGCTCATGTAAAAGGAGTGTGACGAGTTTAAGTACCCTAATATCTAGGTCGATTAATGGAAACGCGATTTTGCTCCGTGCTTCGAATATCACGCACTCTGCAAAGATATAAAAGTAACATCTCACAAAAGTACTGATAATCCAGTGAATATTACCTCTTCAAGCCTTGTAATAAGAATCAAAAATACCGATATATCAATAGGGCAAACATCTCCGGATGAACAAGAGACTATGACTTCAATTTTGCTCGAATCTAACACCTCTATAAGGAAACTTTCGGAACTGAAAAAATATGAAAGTGACAGACTGCTTTCAAGATTTAATACTTTACTTCAGTTTCAAGAAGATTAAAGATGTCTAACAGGTCCCTTGCTACTCCCACCAAAACTTCTATTTTTAATTTGGAAATCTGTTCGAATGGAATAATAATTTTACATACCAGAACAAAAATTATGCTTCTTCACATTGTGCGGTGTTCTTCTCGTGACTGTGCGAAGCCTGAATAAACGTATAAATGAAATGAATAACCAAAACTGTATATACTTATCTCATATTAATTGAGAATTGTGAGGACAGCGCTATGACGATTTCCTAAAAAGAGCATGCATTCATATTCTTCAACAATACAGGTAAATATACTGTTGACGTGCTTGTAGTTGATTGAAATTTGACTTCTCTCGTTCTTGATTTTTGCTTTGTCGGAGGTGTACACTTTTTTCCCATTGTGAGACTATGAACCTAGCATTTATTTAAATTTGCACATGGTGCGATCTTAAAATATAGCGCTTTTGAATTCATCAGTGTCACCCGGTTTTTGCTTTCATACCCAAACTTTTTAAGATCTCAAGTGTGCTGCTGAAATTAGGTATTCTTATGTAGGTAATAATTTTAACACACAGTAATTTACAGAAAGGTCTGATGATTTGACAATAGTCACACAGATGCCAATGTGAAAATAATGAAACAACCAAATTTTAATCTTTCTGTTTCACTGGCTATAATTAGTCTTTACATCTCTTTGAACATATTTTACGTGAATTTGCCAGACTATGAGATTTGAATAATTATGATAAAATGGCAATGGTAAACTAATTTTCACATAACCCTAATTTTTAATTAAGAGATATTGAAAAATGCAGATGGAAACTGTAACAATTACTACTACAGTTCGGTTTCAATCCCCGATAAATCTTTGGAAATGTCTTAAATGGATGTGAAATGTTACAGACGCTGTGAAATTACAGCATTACGTACAAAACAATTTTCATTAAAATACTTAAACTGAAAACTTATTTTGATTGTTTTGTGTCCTACAAGAACTACCTACTTCTAAATAATCGTAAGCAAATGTAAGTAAAGAATTTCTCAGGACTCAGAAATTGTAAAAATACGACTTCAGCACAAATGATATATTTCATCGGCCATGGAGAATGTAGCATAAAACAAATTTTTAGGTTGAAATAAAGATGACATGTTGACCTGTTCCGTTACGAGAGTAAGAATGAAGTGAGCACATGATGGCTGGTGAGTGAGTCCAACGTTATTGGAAATTTTCATCAGCACACACAGACGATGTGGGTGGAATGTGTTGCCGTCTTTCGGACAATAAGAAACATCTCGTTAATGGAATGAGACACATGGGAGCATCATAGGAGATGAGATCACACAGGCAACTGGCTGGAATGAAAAGACTGCAGAACGAGTGTTGACGAAGTTGACTCAGGACCGCACTGTGCTAACACCCAAATGTCAGACAGCTAGGTCGGTACCAAACGTTGTATATCGACAGAGCATAAACCAAAACTCTGATACAGCTTGTGTTACTTGCTGTCGTCGAGGAGAACGTGCGTAAAAGATAAGTATGGGGGTTATTCGGAATGTAAGGAACGATCGGCCGTGGAATAGTGGTAGTAATGGGACGGTTCTGTTTGATGGTTAACAACGCAAGTAAGGCGCTTGTCGCACTGGAATGTGCTTGTTCAGTACGGACTGGGCAGCAGTGCAGGCTGCTTACGAGTAGTGCACAGACTTCGTATTTGCATTCAGAGACCGAGGGCCACGTACGGTGAAAGACGTAACAGAGGTCCAAAGAGGGCAGGTTGTGGGGGCCCAGTCAGCTGGAGCATCAGTAACCCAGACAGCCAACTTACTCGAGAGCAACTGTTTCAACAGTCATGACAGCCAACACAAAACATGGAAAGACAGTATCGTGTAAACGTAATAACGGGAGCAAATCAAAACTAAACGACGCTAACACGAATTGTGTCAAAACAACACAAATCTACGGCGGCTAAAGTGACTGCTGAGCTCAATAGCCATCTTCGAGACACCGTATCTATCGACACTGTCCGCCGAGAGCGGTATATTCTTGGACGAGCTGCTATACCGAAACTATTAGTGACGACAACCAAAGGAAAAAAGCGTAAAACATTGTGTCAGAAGCATAAATCCTGGACGGCGTATCAGTGGAAACACGTCATATGGTCCGACGATTCAACGTTTTCGTTATTTCCATCATCGGGCCAGGTTTACGTCTGGAGAACGCGAAAAGAAGCCTACAATCCTGATTGCTTGATTCCAACAGTTAAGGATGGAGGTGGAAGTGTGATGGTGTGGGCAGCCATATCATGGTATTCTGCTGGTCCCATCATTACTCTGAAAGGCCATTTTACAGCGAATAATTATGTGAACTATATATGACGGGAACAGATACTACCGTCATATATAGTTAAAATATGGCTTCCTGGCCATTGACCTTCTTGTGCGAACGCACACGCTATGCCCGAACTCGTACGGGACTTGGTAGATTAATCTGCCACGAGTAATGAGTATGATGGGCAAACATCTATTAGGCGCACTACGAATGTAGTGGTGTGGACAATTTGGGAATGTGGATGTCACGGGGAGCGTGCAAGGGATAAGTCCCTGCAGACGCACTACCCTCTGTGCCCGCGGTGGCTCAGATGGATAGAGCGTCTGCCATGTAAGCAGGAGATCCCGGGTTCGAGTCCCGGTCGGGGCACACATTTTCAACATGTCCCCAATGAAGTACATCAACGCCTGTTTGCAGCTAGGGTGTCCATTTAATTATCATTTCAATTATGTGAACGTTTTAGGTAATCATGTGCACCCCATGATTTGCATGTTGTTCCCAACAATGATACCATATTTTAGGACGATAATGCACCCATTCACACGGCCAGAGCAGTACAATCGCGGTATGAGGAGCATGTAATTGAACTGCAGCGTCTTCCATGGCCCGCAAAGCCCCTGGAGTTCAACAGTATCAGTATCTACCCTTGTCGGTGGTACTGGAGCGAGAGTCCGGAGCAGATTTCCTCCCCCCTCGTCACTACAGAAGTTAGGAGAGGTTCTGTTCGAAGAGTGGCATAACATTCCACTGGAGACAGTACACTCATTATATGCCACTATTCCAAGAAGAATCGCAGCCGTATAACGGGAAAATGGGGGTCTAACGCCTTATTAATAAACCATTCCAAAGTAAGTACGGGTCTACATCTACATCTACGTCGTACTTCGCAAGTCACCTAATAGTGTGTGGTGCAGGGTACTTTCGGTACCACTGTCTGATCCCTCCAACTCTGTTCCATACGCTAATAGTACGTGGGAAGAATGATTATCGGTAAGCCTCTGTATTGGCTCTAATTAATTGTCTCCTCGTAGTCAATTTGCGAGATGTTGGTCGGAGGGGGGGAAGTAATATGTTGTCTGACTCCTCCTGAAAAGTGCTATCCCGAAATTTCAGTACTAAGTCTATCCGACATGCACGACATCTCTCTTGTAACGTCTGCCAGTGGAGTTTGTTTACCACCTCTGTAACGCTGTCTCGCCAGCTAAAAGATCCCGTGACGAAACGCGCCGCTCTTCGTTGGATCTTCTCTATCCCCTCTATCAGTCCTACCTGATAAGGATCCCAGATAGGTGAACAATATTCAAGAATCGGGCGAAAAGCGCCTTATAAGACACGTCTTTCGTGTATGAGTTACATTTCCTTAATATTCTTCCGATGAATCTGAGTCTTGTGTCTGCTTTTCCTGCTATCTGTCTTACATGGTCTTTCGACTTAAGGGCGCTCTGCATAGTTACGCGCAGATATTTTACGGCAGACGCTGTATCCAGCTGTTTGTCATCAATATTGTAGCTGTACAGTAGTGGATTTCTTTTCCTATGTATGCGCAATACACTGCATTTATTCATGTTCAGGGCCAACTGCCAGACTCTGCACCATTCATCAGTTCTCTGTACGTCTTCTGAAAATTCTTACTATCTTCTGGCGTTGCTACTTTGGCTGCGAATAGCCTAAAGAGCATCCGACGATTTCTACTAAATCGTTTATATATATTGTAAACAGCAACGGTCCTATCACACTTCCCTGTGGTACTACGGATGTTATCTTCACATCTGTCGATTTAGCTCCGGAAAGGGGGGGGTCTTCAAGAATGAGAGGCACCACAGGACATTTTAATTTGCACTGTCTATAATTTTACAAATAAATTCATACAACTTTGTCAGCATGACCAGGAAGGATTCAGGATTCACACTCATAGCAGTAGAAGTTCAAAAACACAAAAAATAATATTTTTTAAAAGTGAAATTTCATGATTTTTTTCGCTTAGGCCTACTGTTGGCTGCATTTGTTGCTATAGGTACACTTTTCTTTATAAGTAAGAGATTCTTCGATGAATTTTGCACAGCTTACAAACCATGCTTATAGGTGTATGAAACTCTGGAATTTATTTAATCTATGAAAAAATGAATGGGTTGTTACATTTTAAACTTCGTGTTTAGAGAAAAGTCGAATTTTATAGTTAATTATCTAAATTTTTATCACAGTTTTTAACAGATTTGGGGAATTCTAGAGTTTCATACACCTGTAAGTATGGTTTGTATGCTGTGCAAAATTCAACTAAGAATATCTCTCACTTATGAAGAAAAGTGTACCTACAGCAACAAATGCAGCCAATACTAAGTGAAAAAAATGATGAAATTTCCATGTAAAAAAATTTGTTTTATTATGTTTTTGAACTTCCACTGCTATGAGTGGAATCCTAAATCCTTCCTGGTCAGGCTAACAAAGTTTTATGGATTTATTTGTAAAAGTATAGACAGTGCAAATTAAAATGTCCTGTGGTGTCTCTCCTGCTCCAAGTCGGCTCGTTTCACGTCCTACCCCCCCTTAAGAGCGACGTGTTGAGCTGTATCTGCAAGAAAGTCTTGAACCCAATCGCAGGTCCGCTCCGATACTCCGTAGTTTTTTCATTTAACGGCAATGCGGGACGGTGTCAAATGCCTTACTGAACTGAAGGAATACAGCATCAGCCTGAGCGCCGTTGTCCACATTATTTTGCCTATCCCCTGTATATGTCAATTATTTGTAATATAAAATATTTTTTAATGATAATGGCGATGTAGTTGCACCAGTTGTAAAAAAAAGCCGAAGTGCCTCTTCACAGATACACGAAAGGTGTGCTCAACGAATCGTTAGATTACGGTAAGGAAACTTGTTCCCGAAATTGATCTCTGTGAAGCTTCATTGTGCGATTTCTCTTGATGCAACCACACAGTGAGTGCCTCGCCGGAAAATGGCCTCGTTATCTGCGACAATGGCGGCTCCTTCGGCAGTGTCTGTGAGCAGACGACATGAGGAGCCGACATATTTCCCCGGGGAGCCCACTGCTCTCTCCGTAACAATATGTCCGGTCCGGACAATGGAGCATACATTACGGGCTGGGCCGAGACACTCTTACCGCGATTGCTTCCACGATGAAAGGGAGAGCGCTGGATGCAGCTCCCTGGCAGGCTGGTAGTACATAGACACTGGCGTCCCCGGAGACGTCATTGTCAATCTACTTACACGGAACAATGACGTCACAGGTACAGGTCGGCGACATTGTGCCAGCGGCTACATAGGTGGAAGCAGGGTGGGAGGAGGGCTAAGATCCTAGAACTCCATACGACTGCACCTTCGCTCTCTGAACACAACAGCTCCAATACTGCGAGGTGGGAAGGGCAGTTCAATTGGCACCCAACAACCTTATATATACAGGGTGGTCCATTGATAGTGACCGGGCCAAATATCTCACGAAATACGCATCAAACGAAAAAACTACAAAGAACGAAACTCGTCTAGCTTGAAGGGGAAACTAGATGGCGCTATGTTTGGCCAGCTAGATGGCGCTGCCATAGGTCAAACGGATATCAACTGCGTTTTTTAAAAAATGGAACCCCCCTTTTTTATTACATATTCGTGTAGTACGTAAAGAAATATGAATGTTTTAGTTGGACCACTTTTTTCGCTTTTTGATAGATGGCGCTGTAATAGTCACTAACGTATAAGTACGTGGTATCACGTAACATTCCGCCAGTGGGGACGGTATTTGCTTCGTGATAGATTACCCGTGTTAAAATTGACCGTTTACCAATTGCGGAAAAGGTCGATATCGTGTTGACGTATGGCTATTGAGATCAAAATGCCCAACGGGCGTGTCCTATGTGTTCAGGAAAGATAGATTAGGCAGAATTGGTGGTGGAGTGTTTGTGTCTGTCAATAGTGGTTTATCTTGTAGTGAAGAAGTAGATACTCTATGCGAATTGGTATGGGTGGAGGTTATACTTAACAGCCGAGCTAAGTTAATAATTGGCTCCTTCTACCGACCCCCAGACTCCGATAACATAGTTGCTGAACAGTTCAGAGAAAATTTCAGTCTCGTAACAAATAAATACCCCACTCATACGGTTATAGTTGGTGGGGACTTCAACCTTCCCTCGATATGTTGGCAAAAATACTTGTTCAAAACCGGTGGTAGGCAGAAAACATCTTCCAAGATTGTCCTAAATGCTTTCTTTGAAAATTATTTCGAGCAGTTAGTCCACGAACCCACGCGAATTGTAAATGGTTGCGAAAACACACTTCACCTCTTAGCCACAAACAATCCAGAGCATTATCATGACTGATACAGGGATTAGTGACCACAAGGTCGTTCCAAATCCATCAGAAACAAACGCAAAATAATTTTATTTAAAAAAGCGGATAAAGTGTCACTACAAGCCTTCCTAAGAGACAATCTCCATTCCTTCCGAACTGACTATGCAAATGTAGACGAGATGTGGCTCAAATTCAAAGATATAGTAGCAACAGCAATTGAGAGATTCATAACTCATTAATTGGTAAGAGATGGAACTGATCCCCCATGGTACACAAAACAGGTCCGAACGCTGTTGCAGAGGCAACGGAAAAAGCATGCGATGTTCAGAAGAACGAGAAATTCCGAAGATTGGCTAAATTTTACAGACGCGCGAAATTTGGCACGGAATTCAATGCGAGATGCCTCGAAATTTGGTAGAAAATCCGAAGAAATTCTTGTCGTATGTAAAGTACACAAGCGGCAAGACGCAGTCAATACCTTCGGTGTGCAGTGCCGATGGTACTGTTACCGATGACTGTGCCGCTAAAGCGGAGTTATTGAACGCAGTTTTCCGAAATTCCTTCACCAGGGAAGACGAATGGAATATTCCATAATTTGAAACACGAACAGCTGCTAGCATGAGTTTCTTAGAAGTAGATATCTTAGGGGTTGCGAAGCAACTCAAATCGCTTGATACGGGCAAGTCTTCTGGTCCAGATTGTATACCGATTAGGTTCCTTTTAGATTACGCTGATACAATAGCTCCCTACTTAGCAATCATATACAATCGCTCCCTCACCGATAGATCTGTACCTACAGATTGCAAAATTGCGCAGGTCGCACCAGTGTTTAAGAACGGTAGTAGGAGTAATCCATCGAACTACAGACCTATATCATTGACGTCGCTTTGCAGTAGGGTTTTGGAACATATACTGTATTCAAACATTATGAATCACCTCGAAGGGAACGATCTATTGATACGTAATCAGCATGGTTTCAGATAACATCGTTCTTGTGCAACGCAGCTACCTCTTTATTCGCACGAAGTAATGGCCGCTATCGACAGGGGATCTCAAGTTGATTCCGTATTTCTAGATTTCCGGAAAGCTTTTGACAGCGTTCCTCACAAGCGACTTCTAATCAAGCTGAGGGCCTATGGGGTATCGTCTCAGTTGTGCGACTGCATTCGTGATTTCCTGTCAGGAAGGTCGCAGTTCGTAGTAATAGACGGCAAATCATCGAGTGAAGTGATATCAGGTGCTCGCCAGGGAAGCGTCCTGGGACCTCTGCTGTTCCTGATGTATATAAATGACCTGGGTGACAATCTGAGCAGTTCTGTTAGGTTGTTCGCATATGATGCTGTAATTTACCGTCTAGTAAGGTCATCCGAAGACCAGTATCAGTTGAAAAGCGATTTAGAAAAGATTTCTGTATTGTGTGGCAGATGGTAGTTGACGCTAAATAACGAAAAATGTGAGGTGATCCACATGAGTTCCAAAAGAAAACCGTTGGAATTCGATTACTCGCTAAATAGTACAATTATCAAGGTTGTCAATTCAACTAAGTACCTGGGTGTTAAAATTACGAACAACTTCAGTTGGACAGGCCAGATAGATAATATTATGGGGAAGGCGAGCCAAAGGTTGCGTTTCATTGGCAGGACACTTAGAAGATGCAACAAGTCCACTAAAGAGACACTACACTCGTTCGTCCTCTGTTAGAATATTGCTGCGCGGTGTGGAATCCTTACCAGGTGAGATTGACGGAGGACATCGAAAGGGTGCAAAAAAGGGCAGCTCGTTTTGTATTATCACGTAGTAGGGGAGAGAGTGTGGCAGATATGATACGCGAGTTGGGATGGAAGTCATTAAAGCAAAGACGTGTTTCGTCTCGGCGAGATCTATTTACGACATTTGAGTCACCAATGCGAAAGCATTTTGTTGAGCCCACCCTACATAGGTAGGAATGATCATCAAAATAAAATAAGAGAAATCAGAGCTCGAACAGAAAGGTTTAGGTGTTCGTTTTTCCCGCGCGCTGTTCGGGAGTGGAATGGTAGAGAGATAGTATGATTGTGGTTCGATGAACCCTCTGCCAAGCACTTAAATGTGAATTTCAGAGTAATCATGTAGATGTAGATATAGATGTAGATGTATGCTGCTCGGTATCCTGGACGACACCATTTACGGGTCCGGACCGTTCGCCGCATACTTACGTTTTTTAAGGAAACAGGGAGTGTTCACCCACATGTGAAACGTTAACCACGACCTGCAACAAATGAGGATGCCAAAGTAGGTGTTTTTAGCTGCTGTCGCGGCTAATCCGCACATCAGTAGCAGACAAATTGCGCGAGAATCGGGAATCTCAAAAACGTCGATGTTGAGAATGCCACATCAACATCGATTGCACGCGTACCACATTTCTATGCACTAGGAATTCCATGGCGACGAATTTGAACGTCGTGTAGTTCTGCCACTGGGCACAAGAGAAATTACGGGGCGATGACAGATTTTTCGCACGCGTTCTATTTAGCGACGAAGCGTCATTCACCAACAGTGATAACGTAAACCAGCATAATATGCACTATTGGGCAACGGAAAATTCACGATGGCTGCGACAAGTGGAATATCAGCGACCTTTGCGGGTTAATGTATGGTGCGGCATTATGGGAGGAAGGATAATTGGCCCCCATTTTATCGATGGCAATCTAAATGGTGCAATGTATGCTGATTTCCAACGTAATGCTCTACCGATGTTACTACAAGACATTTTACTGCATGACAGAATGGCGATGTACTTCCAACATTATGGATGTCCGGCACATAGCTCGCGTGCGGTTGAAGCGGTATTGAATAGCATATTTCATGACAGGTGGATTGGTCGTCGAAGCACCATATCATGGCCCTCACGTTCACCGGATCTGAAGTCCCCGGAATTTTTTCTATGGAGAAAGTTGAAGGATATTTGCTGTCGTGATCGACCGACAACGCCTGACAACATGCGTCAGCGTATTGTGAATGCATGTGCGAACATTACAGAAGGCGAACTACTCGCTGTTGAGGGGAATGTCGTTACACGTATTGCCAAATGCATTGAGGTTGACGGACATCATTTTAAGCATTTATTGCATTAATGTGGTATTTACAGGTAATCACGCTGTAACAGCATGCGTTCTCAAATATGATAAGTTCATAAAGGTACATGTATCACACTGGAACAACTGAAATAAAATGTTCAAACGTACCTACGTTCTGTATTTTAATTTAAAAAAACCTACCTTTTACCAACTGTTCGTCTAAAATTGTGAGCCTTATGTTTGTGACTATTACAGCGCCATCTATCACAAAGCGAAAAATGTGGTCCACCGAAAAGATTGATATTTCTTTACGTACTACACGAATATGTAATAAAAATGGGGGTTGCTATTTAAAAAAAACGCAGTTAATATCCGTTTGACCTATGGCAGCGCCATCTAGCGGGCCAACCATAGTGCCATCTGGTTTCTCCCTTCAAGCTAGACAAGTTTCGCTCTTTGTAGTTTTTTCGTTTGATGCTTATTTCGTTAGATATTTGGCTCGGTCACGATCAATGGACCACCCTGTATATTGAAATTTAGGCTAGGTTTCACATGTGATGAAATTTGTTGACATAAATATTTGGTTCTCAGCGTTTTTGCTTAAGTTTCGTAAACACAACAGATACACCTAACAAAGATTTAGTCATCAATAATATATTCTCCTTTTCTGCCAACGCTCGGGTAAATTTTCGATAACGCGACTGTACATACCATGTGGTTGTGACGCGAAGAAGCCGTCGGGTGTTGTTCGGAGCGCATTTTCATCCGAAAAAAAGGTAAATAAGGTGGTTGCGGAATGACTTCCCAAATCAGCGTTATTGCCAGTCTAGCAGAATGTGGGCGGGTGTTGTTGTGAGGTAGCGTCACTTCTCGCAGTCTTACTGGTCGTTGTTGGTGGACTGCGTCTGCAAGACGTCTCAGTTGCTCATAATAAGTGTCAGTTGTGATGGTCACACCTCGATGTACATATAAGGCTTTGGCTTTGAATGCGGCCTTCCCGCCATAAATGATAATTGTGTCGGATGCTTCAGATGGCGCTGTGTAATGTTTTTTATTGCCTAACTGGAGATTTCTTGCCAAAGGTTACAATAACAATGTAATTCGAAAGAAGATGTAACTGTTTTACGTCTCTCAGCTTATTTTATTTCTTTCGAGAATGTGTGGATAACATATAACAAAATAGTTATTTTTGATTTTAGCATTAAAATGGCTCTATGCACTATGGGACCTAACATCTGAGGTCATCAGTCCCCTAGACTTAGAACTACTTAAACGTAACTAAGGACATCACACACATCCATGCCCGGGGCAGGATTCGAACCTGTGACCGTTGCAGCAGCGCGGTTTCGGACTGAAGCGCATATAACCGCTCGGCCACAGCGGCCGGCTGGTTTTAGCACTAACTCCATGTATGGAATGTAGTAATTTTTGGTACTGTAATACAAAATAGAGGGTTGCGGTAAGTCCTCAAGACTTTGTACGTTTCATCGGGATGCTACGTTATTTTGTAAAACTAAATTGTTAACATTTCCTGCAATGTGAAATTGATACTGTTTTCTACTTTTTAAAGATGTTATCATTAACTGACAGTTGGTGTGGCAGCACGGTAGCAAAATAGTAGGCAGCTGTATGCGCACGCGCTTATCTATGGGGGTGACACCTACCAAGGTGTCCTGTTGAATAGTGAAAGTTATATTTGTCAGTTTGGTTGAGTCATACGGATGCAAAAGTAGACACGTAGGCCATCTTATCAGGGAGACTACTTGTAGCCCACAGTTCCACTTCCCGTACAAAGCTATTTGTGCCTTTTGGCACCACACTGTATGAGTAGTTTCTGTTAATAATAAGGTATGTTATAAGCAATAGGACTTGTAATATGGACATACATAATGTATGTAAGCATTGCTGTACGACACATATTTTGTAATTTTTAGGTGTATGGTTTGAGAATGGGCGTATTACCCCGAAACCGGTTATCACTGCAGCAAAAATTCTATATTCATGCAGTTGAGGTGTGAAAAATTAAAAAAGATTTTCACGTTTCTTTAATACTATACAGCTGCGGACTTACCATCTCGAAGCAACAAACCTCGAATCAGCTGTACTGATATCCATTTATCGATAGTAATCTATGATACGGAATGTATTGCAGATTGGAGTGAAATCCGTAAACGTGCGATGACTGACTGGTTAAAACCGATACCACTCTTTTATTTCTGAATAACGGATACTTTTCGGAATTTTTTTCTCCTCGGTTTTCAGAGGCGCTTTTTTACTTTTTGCTAACAAACGAGTAGAAACATCTAAATATCCATTATTCATAGGATCAGTGCTAAAATGTTTAGTTTTTATTCAACAGTGCTAAAATAATTCGCTTTTACATAAGCGTTTTTTAAAAAGGATTATTTTTTATTCGCAAAATTTGCGTTGGTTTGAAACTTTCCGTTATTATAGACAATGGCAAAAGTGGCCAGTGATTTTTGATAACAATTCCAATGAAAACGAGCATAACGATTGGAACAGCACTGCTGAGGCGTTAATGTCTCTGTTGCCGTGTGTCATGGAGTGTCGGATAGACCGTCACAGACAGAGCACCTCGTGTTCCCGCTGCTAATAAGGTGAGTACACCGTTCGTTTGTTATATATTTTTAGGAGATTCCAACAGGAGCGACTTTTTTTTACAGGTAACGGTACCTGCGTAGTTACTACATTATTTTTGTAATTTCTTGTGTGTTTGAGTGCTCACTAGGCACAACCTTTTATTTCAATAACAGTGTAGTGTACAGTACTGCAGTTGCTATCGACCCTCATATTGTATAGGTTTTGTTTGTTTTGGTTAGTGTAGCTCAGTGTCGTTTAGACCATTAGTGAGAGAGCACTTCGAATCCTGCTGCTAATAAGCCGAGTTCACCAATCGTTTGTTACATATTTTTACAAGCTTCAAACAGGAGCAACTGCAGTAATGGATAGGAAACGTGATTGCTGTGTACAGATGCGAGCTGAGTTGGCGACCATTCGCTCACAGCTCCAGGCTGCGTTGGCTTCCATCACACAGCTTGATGCTGCTACCAAGGGGCATCACTATCATTGTGGGCGGGGGGGGGGGGGGAGGTCGGACACAGGGATGCGAGGGATGTCGAGCACGTTCCACGTGTGCCCCGATAGGTCCACTGCTGTGGCTGCCTCGGGTACTGCCTGCACTGAGGTTGACCCATCACCTGTGGTCGAGTGGCAGATCATTCCGAAGTCTGGCAGGCAGTGAAATACTTTCAGATGGGCCGATTGTAGTGCCTCCCCTGTTCGTTTGACGAACAGGTTTCGGGTATTATCCGTGGCTGTCGATGTGTGAGCGGGATGCAGTCGTCTGCCCTATTCTAGAGGAAGCTTCTCGGCCAGCAAGGTCTGGGCATTCACAGAGGGTGGGAGCTCCAACATTATGCACGTGATGGGGACCATTAGGAACATGAGTGCCAAGGAGGGGAAGGATGACTGTGTGCATACTGGGGGGAGTCATTCCGGATGTGGAAGGGATGCTTCAGGATGCCATGAAGAGTACAGGGTGAAGCCAACTGCAGGTGGTGCCTCATGTCGGTGCCAATGACACGTGTCGCTTTGGATCGGAAGAGATTCTCTCTGGTTTTGGGTGACTGCCTGAAGTGGTAGAGACTGCGAGATTAAGGCGGAGCTCGCCGTCTGCAGCATCGTCGATAGAACCGACTGTGGTCGTTTGCTGCAGAGCTGAGTGGCGTGTCTGAATCAGTGCTCAGCCGGTCTGCAGATTCCTTGACTTGCGCCATCGGGTAGTGTGTTTCCCGGTTCTGCTTAATACGTCAGGAGTCCACTACAGACGAGAAGTGGCTACACGGATACGGTGGTGGTGGTGGTGGGGGGGGGGGGGGGGCTATGGCTATGTGGAAGGGACTGGGCTGTTGTTCAGGTTAGAGGGTCTCAGGGAACCACAGACAGGGCGTTCGTCTAAAAGGAGACAGGTAAAACACTGTACGTTAGTTGTAGAAAAGATCGGTATTGTAATTTGTCGTAGCTGTGTTGGGAAAGAACCAGAGCTCCAAGTCTAATAGAAAGCACTGAAGCTTGAAACAGAAAGCTGGCTAAAGCCGAAAATAAGTTCAGCCCCAAAATTTTCTCAAACCATCTAACAGTGTTCAGGAAGGATAGATTAAATACAGTTGCTGGTGGAGTATTAATTGCTGTCAGAATTAGTTTGCCTTGAAGCGAAATTGAAGTAGATAGCCGGCCGGGGTGGCTGAGCGGTTCTAGGCGCTACAGTCTGGAACCGCGCGACCGCTACGGTGGCAGGTTCGAATCTTGCCTCGGGCATGGATGTGTGTGATCTCCTTAGGTTAGTTAGGTTTAAGTAGTTCTAAGTTCCAGGGGACTGAGGACCTCAGCAGTTAAGTCCCGTAGTGCTCAGAGCCATTTGAACCATTTTTTGAAGTAGATAGTTGCTGCGAAATAGTATGGGTAGGGGTTATACTTGACAATCGGACTAAACTGGATCGTTTACCCCCATCTGAGAAGATATAGTTGCTGAACAGTTTAAAGAAAACTTCAGTCTCAAATAGGTAACCCACTCATATAGTCGATGGTGACTTCAATCTACCCTTGATATGCTGGAAAAGCTATACTTTTAAAGCAGGCGGCAGGCATAAAACGTCATCCGAAATTGTACTGAATGCTTTCTTAGAAAATTATTTGGAACAACTAGTTCATGAGCACACTCGAAGCGTTAATGGTTGGGAAAGCATACTTGACCTCTAAGCAGCAAATAATCCTGGACAAATAGTGAGTATTGTGACGAATAGAGGGATTAGCGACCACAAGGCAGTTGCTGCTAGGCTGAATACCGTAACACCTACAACCATCAAAAAGAAACGCGAAGTCTATTTTAAAAAGCTGATAAAAATGCTCTTAACACCGATTTAAGAGACAGTCTTCACTTCTCCCGAGCTGACCATGTAAGCGTAGAAAAGTTGTGGAATGATTCCAGTGAGATAGTATCGACAACAGCTGAGATATATATACCACACAAATTAATAAGTGATGGTAAGGGTCCCCCACGGTGAACAAAACGGGCAGATCGCTGTTGCAGAAGCAGCGAAAAAAGCATGCCAAATTAGAAGAACGCAAAATCCCCAAGACAGGCAAAGTGTTACAGAAGTTCGAAACGCTTTTAATAATTTCCATAACGAAACTCTGTCTAGAAATATGGCAGGAAACCCAAAGAGATTCCGGTCACACATAAAGCACCCCAGTGGCGACATGCAATCAATACCTTCACTGTGCGTTAACAACGGTGAAGTCACTGATGACAGTGCCACTAAAGCAGAGTTATTAAACACGGTTTTCCGAAACTCCTTCAACAAAGACGACGAAGTAAATATTCCTGAATTCCAATCAAGAAGAACTGCCGAGATGAGGAACATAGAAGTAAATATCCTCGGTGTAACAAAGCAGATTAAATCACTTAATAAAGGCAAGGCCTCCGGTCCAGATTGTATACCAGTCAGGTTACTCTCAGAGTATGCTTATAAAATAGCACCATATTTAGCAATTATATACAACCACTCACTCACAGAATGATACGTTCCTAAAGACTGGAAAATTGCTAAAAAAAATGGTTGAAATGGCTCTGAGCACTATGGGACTTAACATCGGTGGTCATCAGTCCCCTAAAACTTAGAACTACTTAAACCTAACTAACCTAAGGACATCACACACATCCATGCCCGAGGCAGGATTCGAACCTGCGACCGTAGCAGTCGCGCGGTTCCGGACTGTGCGCCTTAACCGCGAGACCACCGCGGTCGGCGAAAATTGCTCAAGTCACACCAGTACCCAAAAAGGGAACTAGGAGTAATCCGCTGAATTACAGGCCTGTATCACTAACGTCGATTTGCAGTAGGGTTTTAGAACATATACTGTATTCGAACATTATGAAGTACCTCGAAGAGAACGATTTATTGACACATAGTCAGCACGAATTCAGAAAATATCGTTCTTGTGAAACACAACTTGCTCTTTATACTCATGAAGTAATAAGTGCTATCGACAGGGAATGTCAATTTGATTCCATATTTTTAGATTTCCAGAAGGCTTCCGCCAGCGTTCCTCACAAGCATCTTCTAATCGAACTGCGTGCCTACGGAGTATCGCCTCGGTTGTGCGACTGGATTCGTGATTTCCTATCACAAGGGTCACAGTTCGTAGTAATAGGCGGAAAGTCATCGAGTAAAACAGAATTAATTTCCGGCGTTCCCCAAGGAAGTGTTATAGGCCCTCTATTGTTCCTGATCTATACTAACGACATAGGAGACAATCTGAGTAGCCGTCCTAGATTCTTTGCAGATGATGCCGTCATTTACCGTCTTGTAAAGTCATCAGATGATCAAAACGACTTGCAAAATGATTTAGGTAAGATATCTGTATGGTGCGAAAAGTGGCAATTGACACTGAATAAAGAAAAGTGTGAAGTTATTCACATGAGTACTAAAAGAAATCGGCTCAATTTAGATTACGCGATAAGTCACACAAATCTGAAGGCTGTAAATTCAACTAAATACTTAGGGATTACAATTACAAATAACCTAAATTGGAACGATCACATAGATAATATTGAGGGTTAGGGCAAACCAAAGACTGTGATTCATTGGCAGAACACTAAGAAGGTGCAACAGGTCTACCAAAGAGACTGCTTACACTACGCTTGTCCGCCCTATTCTGGAGTACTGCTGTGCGATGTTGGATCCGCATCAGGTGGGACTGACGGATGACATCGAAAAAGTACAAAGAAGGTGTAGTGGACTGTTAAGGCAGCCAGTCCACAGTGACGGGTAGCCGATAGGCACACGTACACACACGCCGACTGGCGCGAAGTCTGGAACAGGATTCGTAATGAACGTGATAAAGAAAAGAACGTAGCTACTAGAACACTTAACTTTTATATCGTCCTTTGGTATACAGCAATCTTGATGAGACAAGTGAGACTATCTTGAGATACATGCAATGGTACAAATGGCGCCTTGCTAGGTTGTAGCCATGGACTTAGCTGAAGGCTATTCTAACGGTCTCTCGGCAAATGAGAGAAAGGCTTCGTACGTGTAGTCGCTAGCAACGTCGTCGTACAACTGGGGCGAGTGCTAGTAAGTCTCTCGAGACCTGCCGTGTGGTGGCGCTCGATCTGCGATCCTGACAGTGGCGACACACGGGTCCGACATGTACTAATGGACCGCGGCCGATTTAAGCTACCACCTAGCAAGTGTGGTGTCTGGCGGTGACACCACAGAAGGGCAGCTCGTTTTGTATTATCGCAAAATAGGGGAGATAGTGTCACAGACATGATACGTGAATTGGAGTGGCAATCGTTAAACAAAGGCGTTTTTCATTGGGACGGAATCTTCTCATGAAATTTCAATCACCAGTTTTCTCCTTCGATTGCGAAACCTTTCTGTTGGCACCCACCTACATAGGGAGAAATGATCATCGCGATAAAATAAGAGAAATCAGGGCTCGCCCAGAAAAATTTAAGTGCTCGTTTTTCCCTCACGCCTTTCGAGAGTGGAAAGGTAGAGAGTAAGCTTGAAGGTGGATCATTGAACCCTCTGCGAGGCACTTTATTGTGAATAGCAGAGTAATCACGTAGATGTAGAATGTATGTGTCCAGGAGCAGTGTGCAGGATTTGTCCCCACCTGGTCTTTATGGAAGTTTCTCGCTGTTGTCGATTGGATCCGTTGTTTTGCAGAATCACACCAACCCTTGTTTGGAAATATTTTAGCAGTGTAGTACTTGCTTTAAATAAAGTACTTGCTTTAAATATTAAAGATTTACCTGCCATTTCAATGAGGTAATAAAAGCGGTAGGAAATCATGGTAACGGTAATAAATTACAAATAACAACTCATTCGTAGTGTGCTGCCTGTATGTACATAATAGGTCTTTATCTGCTTGTAGTCCTTCAAATTGAACAAATTAACGCGAAAAGCAGAGTTCTTCCACGTCGGGTTCCAACTTACAACACTATTCGTAATGCCCAGGTAGTGGTATGATTCTCGATTACAACATAATTTTTGAGCAGAGTTTCGAAAAACTGGAATCAGTGGTAGAGTGCTGCTGACAGTTTGAGCTTGATACTTACCATTTTTAGAGGAAAAAGCAGCGAACGATGGATAGACAATTTTTTATTTTTTTTTTTTGCCTGTTCAATTTCATATTCTGATTTTATGTATCTTGCAACAGGGAAGTCAAGATTTTCCAATCTTCGTTCGATTCCTACGTTTATCACCAGAAATACGGAATAAAAAACCGAAAATGGATTATTTCAGAAACCGATTATTTTGAGCGGTGTTAACAGTCAAGTTAAACTCGCGTGGAAAAAACCGGTATAACTGACGAAAGCCCTCATCCGTATTTGATATTCAGGGAAGATTATTTTGCATGCAGAGCGCTCTGTTTTTAGCCAGAGAACCAGAATTGCCTAGATTACGAATAATTTAGTCGTCTAAACTTGTACGTGACCGTGAAATGAGTGGTGGTTGTGCAGTTAGTAAAGAACTGGAGGTTAGCGTTAGTCCAAAACTTCGCACATACACTACGTGATGAAAAGTATTTGGACACCTCGCTGAAAATAACTTACAAGTTTGTGGCGACCCCCATCGGTAATGCTGGACTTCAGTATGGTGTTGGTCCACCCTTAGCTTTGATGACAGCTTCCACTCTCGCAGGCAGACGTTCAGTCAGGTGCTGGAAGGTTTCTTGAGGAATGGCAGTCCATACTTCACACGACTGCTGCACTGAGGAGAGGTTTCGATGTCGGTCTGTGAGGCCTGCCACGAACTCGGCGTTCCGTAACATGCCAAAGGTGTTATATAGGATTCAGGTCAGGTCACTGCGCAGGCCAGTCCATGACAGGGATGTTATTGTCGTGTATCGGCTCCACCACAGGCCGTGCATTATGAACAGCTGCTAGATCGTGTTGAAAGATGCAATCGCTATCCCCGAATTGCTCTTCAACAGTGGGAAGCAAGAAGGTACTTAAAGCGCCAATGTAGGCCTGTGCTGTGGTAGTGCCCCGGAAAGCAACAACTGGTGCAAGCCCCCACCCTGAAAAACACAACCACATCATAACACCACCGCCTCCAAATTTTACTGTCGGCACTACACACGCAGACAGATGGCATTCACCGGGCATTCGCCATATCCAAACCCTGCCATCGGATCGCCACTTTGTGTACCGTGATTCGTCACTCCACACAACGTTTTTCCATTGTTCAATCGTCCAATGTTTACGCTTCTTACACCAAACCAGGCGTCGTTTGGCATTTACCTGCGTGATATGTGGCTTATGAGCAGCCGCTGAACCATGAAATCCAAGTTCTCTCACCTCCCGCCTGTCACAGTACTTGCAGTGGATCCTGATGCAGTTTGGAATTCTTGTGTGATGGTTTTGACAGATGTCTACCTATTGCACACTGCGACCCTCTTCAACTGTCGGCCATCTCTGTCAGTCAACATATGAGGTCGGCCTATACGCTTTTGTGATGTACGTGTCCCTTCACGTTTCTACTTCACTACCACATCGGAAACAGTGGACATAGGGATGTTTAGCAGTGTGGAAATCTCTCGTACAGATGTATGACACAAGTGACACCAAATCACCTGACCACAATCGAAGTCCGTGAGTTCCGCGGAGCGCCCCATTCTGCTCTCTCACGTTGTCTAATAACGAGGTCTCTGATAGGTGGCAGCACAATGCACCTCATATGAAAAACGTATGTTTTTGGGGGGTGTCTGGATATTTTTGGTTACATAGTATATATCAGCTGATGCTTTTCGATGGCTTCACTTTACAAGTGGTAGGTTATTTAGTACCAGAACAATGATTACCGACGACCAAGGCTAGAATTTACACATTTACACATTTACGTTAGTGATGATTTCGCATTTCAGTACCTTCCATGTATTAGTTTCTCACGTCTGCAGGTACATGTGAAGTATTCCTAGTATTAAAGTGTGATTAATGAAATGTGAAATAGACATACGACCTATCACATAGGCTACTAAATAAAATCTGCCTACGTAGCATGTTAGAGAACAGATAGCGTAAACAAATCTTTTCATTAAAAATCTGTTACATAACAGAGATACGTCAGCTACGTAGATTTCATGCAGGGTACGGTGGTTGGTGCACTGTACACTAACAATTTCTCGTCCGAAGGGGTGGGCAATTTCACTCGTATGTTCGGAAGAGGAGGCCAACATTGTGCGGACGCTTTCCGCAGGTCAGCGAAGCGCAGCGATTGCGGAATAGAGTTGCACGCCCTGCAGCCTTTCGCAAACGATTTTGTAGAAACTATTCGGCAAAATAAATTCGTTTTTAAAATTTTTTAGCATATTGCAGCTCCGCCAGCAACTGTGATAGACTAATATTTTGAAGAATCAGCCTCAGTCGCACAAATTTGCAAATTTGCTGGTCTTTACCAGGTTTCGGCTCGGTTGGCAGTGCCAACGTCTTGCCGTTTTCCCCCTTCTCAGATAACATTCTGTTGCAATTTGACGCCATTCTGACGAGTGGTGTTATATCTACTGCGTTTTGAAAGTTCAATTATAATCACCCCGTATACGCATGGTGGTCATAATTAAGCTTCCGCCACTTGAGTGAATCCATTTATTATTCGACTTGATCTCACTGCATGCACGTCGTCACTCATTTCGTAAGTAGATCAGTTCATAAGCTGATTGCCACCAGCACCAACCGACTACTTCGGCTAATGTACTGCGTAGTTCAGAAACGAAATGGTTATGTGGCGTACAGGGCCGGGAGTCCCCGCTGGGCAAGTTAGGACGTCGAGCTACAAGTCTTATCAGTTGGTGTCAGCGACTCGCAAGCCAGTAATGATGCGGACAGCACAACAGCCACTTCTCGAGCACAGAAAATCTATCGCTTGGCCAGGAATCGATTTCGGGCTCGCTGGATGGCAGAGTGACGCCTAAGGAGGCCGACTGCCTAGTTCTGGTATCATTTGTTGCCGTACTTGCTCGTCTGTGCGGTTTATTGCGTAGTTAAGAAGGAAACAGACACGATTTACGAAATTAAACGAATCGAACGTTTGAAATCTGTGACAAAGAAAAACTTCATAATGTTGCAACCACTGAAATGTCTTATCGCAGGTAGCTACCATTTGAATCATTCAATATTGTGTAGACCAGCTGCATTTACTAAGTGTTTTTCCAATAAAATGAAGTTTTTGGTTTGCCTCCTCCACAACACTTATCAATGTGCTCGTATTGTACTAATCCAGGGACCTAGAAACGACGGAGAGGCTTCATACCGTTGGAGCCCTCAGTGGTTCACAACCCCACAACAGGCCACTGCAGTCTACCCACCCCACCGCCGACCCACACCGAACCCAGGGTGAAATTTCTTTATTTATATTTTCTGCTTTCATTGCTGAGTGAAATTAAATGAACTCTCGCTTTGCTTGTTTTCATCATTACAATACTGACCTACAGAATTTGCTGTAACAAACAGAACTCAGACTTGTCCTTTTCATTAATTACTCACAATATTCAACGGCAGTCGAATTAAGTCGGGTGACGCTGAGGGAATTAGATTAGGAAATGAGACACTTAAAGTAGTAAAGGAGTTTTGCTATTTGGGGAGCAAAATAACTGATGGTGGTCGAAGTAGAGAGGATATAAAATGTAGACTGGCAATGGCAAGGAAATCGTTTCTGAAGAAGAGAAATTTGTTAACATCGAGTATAGATTTAAGTATCAGGAAGTCGTTTCTGAAAGTATTTGTATGGAGTGTAGCCATGTATGGAAGTGAAACGTGGACGATAAATAGTTTGTACAAGAAGAGAATAGAAGCTTTCGAAATGTGGTGTTACAGAAGAATGCTGAAGGTTAGATGGGTAGATCACATAACTAATGACGGGGTATTGAATAGAATTAGGGAGAAGAGAAATTTGTGGCACAACTTGACTAGAAGAAGGGATCGCTTGGTAGGACATATTCTGAGGCATAAAGGGATCACCAATTTTGTATTGGAGGGCAGTGCGGAGGGTAAAAATCGTAGAGGGAGACCAAGAGCGGAATACACTAAACAGATTCAGAAGGATGTAGGCTGCAGTAGGTACTGGGAGATAAAGAAGCTTGCACAGGATAGAGTAGCATGGAGAGCTGCATCAAACCAGTCTCAGGACTGAAGACCACAACAACAGCAACATTCAACGGTAACGCGATCTGACTGCTTTAAAATTAAAAGAATGGCCCTGAATTAGTAGAAATCCTAACAATAACCCATACATTACATAAGTCACTTACCTCACCAAAATCTTTATTAACCGAACTGCAGCATTGCCGCAAACACCAATACAACCACCTAAATAAAAGATTCTAACTACTGAAAGGCGTCTGGTTAGCAAAGGAAAGATTTCGTTGCAAAGCAAACAATGTACTTTTACCTTAATAATATGACATCCAGTTCAAAACAAATATATAACCGTCCGTGACATGCAGTTTCAAAAATTATATGATCATGAACAATATTCAATTCCCAATTCGGACACGTCCAGATCGTCGTTCGCGCTAATACTTCAAACCTTTAGCATTGGTAATTATTAATCTCTATCCTCCATCACCTCTGGCTGTTCACCTCTGCCAGACCGACTAGCCATAGAGTCTCTTACAGAGTGCGCACAGCGCTATCAGAGTTATTAATGCAGTCTATCGCGCTACCAACATACACACATCTAAACAGGCTACTTACAACAGTGTTTACGCAGCAATCGCCGACATAGTGTAACTGGGCGAAATAAGGGGAACCAGCCCGCATTCGCTAAGGCAGGTGGAAAATCTCCTTAAAAACCATCAACAGTCTGGCCGGCACACCGGACCTAGACACTAATCCGCCGGGTGGTTTCGTGCCTTCCCACTAGGATAGCAGCGTGTAAGACCGTACGGCTAGCCGGGCAGGCTTCATTCAATATTCATTGGCTTTGTTGTGGAAAAAATCTGTATTTTAGGCGTTTGACGACTCCAAACAATCAAGACGCCTGAAGAAAATATTTTGGGCAACTAACATGGCGGGCTCCCAGCTTTTGACGTTATGACAACTCTGCATGTTTTGGGTAACACTCGTCCCACAACATTTCCTGTAATCGTGATGTCATTTTTAAGCCACATGAAAATTCGAGAGGCCAACCACACTATCGACAATCGATTTGGCAGGCGCCATATTTATTTTGGTATATGAAGCGGTTTCGTGTTATAATTTGCAGTATGTCGTTTCAAGGGAACGGCGCATTGCAAATATACACTACTTGCCATTACAATTGATACACCACGAAGATGACATGCTACAAACGCGAAATTTAACCGACAGGAAGTAGATGCTGTGATATGAAAATGATTAGCTTTTCAGAGCATTCACACAAGATTGGCACCGGTGGCGATACTTACTATGTGCTGACATGAGGAAAGTTTCCAACCGATTTCTCATACACAAACAGCAGTTGACCGGAGTTACCTGGTGAAACGTTGTTGTGATGCCTCGTGTAAGGAGGAGAAATGCGTACCATCACGTTTCCGACATTGATAAAGGTCGGATTGTAGCCTAACGCGATTGCGGTTTATCGTATCGCGACATTGCTGCTCGCGTTGGTCGAGATCCAATGACTGTTAGCAGAATATGGAATCGGTGGTTTCAGGAGGGTAATATGGAACGCCGTGCTCGATCCCAATGGCCTCGTATCACTAGGAGTGGAGATGACACGTAACATCCGCATGGCTGTAACGGATCGTGCAGCCACGTCTCGATGCCTGTCTACAGATGGGGACGTTTGCAAGACAACAATCATCTGCACGAACAGATCGACGACGTTTGCAGCAGCATGGACTATTAGCTCGGAGACCGTGGCTGCGGTTACCCTTGACGCTGCATCACAACAGGAGCGCCTGCGATGGTGTATTCAACGGCGAATCTGGGTGCACGAATGGCAAAACGTAATTTCTTTCAGATGAATCCAGGTTCTGTTTACAGCATCATGATGGTCAAATTCGTGTATGGCGTCATCGCGGTGTACGCACATTGGAAGCGTGTATTCGTAATCTCCGTTCTGGCGTATCACCCGGTGTGATGGTATGGGGTGCCATTGGTTACACGTCTCGGTCACCTCTTGTTCGCATTGACGGCACTTTGAACAGTGGACGTTACCTTTTCAGATGTGTTACGACCCGTGGCTCTACCCTTCATTCGATCCCTACGAAACCCTACATTTCAGCAGGATAATGCACGATCGCATGTTGCAGGTCCTGTACGGGCCTTTTGGATACAGAAAATGTTCGACTGCTGCGCTGGCCAGCACATTCTCTAGTTCTCTCACCAATTGAAAACGTCTGGTCAATTGTGGCCGAGCAAATGGCTCATCACAATTCGCCAGTCACTATTCTTGATGAAGTGTGGTATCGTGTTGAAGCTGCATGAACAGCTGTACCTGTACACGCCATCCAAGTTCTGTTTGATTCAATGCCCAGGTGTATGAAGGCCGTTATTACGGCCAGAGGTGGTTGTTCTGGGTACTGGTTTCTCAGGATCTGTGGACCCAAATTGCGTGAAAATGTAATCACATGTCAGTTCTAGTATAATATATTTGTCCAATGAATACCCGTTTATCATCTGCATTTCTTCTTGGTGTAGCAATTTTAATGTCCAGTAGTGTATAACAAACTCGTCACCTTTATCAATAAATGATCGTTAAGAACACATCAATGATATAAGCCTTTAAGAGATACTGTGATAGATGAGGTTTAAGACATACATATGTAACACAAGTGGGCTGTAGAGTAATGGATATGGTCGTGGGTTATGGAATTAAGGGATACAGGTCTGCATCTCACAACATGAAAAAAAAAATTTGTTTTACTCTTTTTAACACCTTCTGGGCGTTTCCATATCAGCGTTTCTGCAATATTCGATGTTATGTAACATTTCTGTCTCATTAGAGAACTAAAGATAAAATACACATTTGGTGTATATTTCCAAATTTGTGGTTAGGAATGAACCTAAGAGGACACCTTCTGGCGTGTTATTTCCGAATACGTGGCAATTTCCGAGTGCGTGGTTCAGGCGGCACCCAAGAAGACACTTCAAACTGTCGAAAGTGAAATAAGGAGCAGTAACATTCATATTCTTCCTTCACAAATATTTCATGGGTAACAATCATCTTTCAAGTGCTCCTGCAAACCAGTGGCACTTCCAGCTGGCGTTTTTCTGCCGCTAAGGACGTGAGTGAGCTGTTATACATACGAGAGAGGCCCACATCGAATGCTAACGAAAGTCGATAACAGTTCCAGTAGTCATCGATATTGTGTGTGACGTCACGTTTGGAGGAAGTTTTATGAAACGTGTGTTACCTCTTTATTTGTACGTCCATTGAGCGTGGAGTGTGCTCTGTGTCCATTGGTTTATTCCGTGATTTTTGTGGTTAGTGATACGAAATGCCTTTGTTAAAAACAAGGGGAGAAGCGTCCAGCTCCCCACGCATTTCGTACTCTGGTAGCTGCTAGACATGTCTCAGTGCTGATGAGGAGTAGACAGCCTGTATAGGGAGAGAGTGGCCAACCGGTCGATACGGCGGCCATTTTTCTGCCAAACTACGGGCGGGACTTTTGAATGGCCAGTAGTGGAGTACACACTCACCGAATCAAAAGCACAATATGGCGAAATCATTCGTTAAATGCCTTTCTTTACAGCTGTAATATACTCATAGTAGCATACTACGTTCAGCACAGGAAAATTTGATACAGTGGCTGTAGAAATTATTCGTTACTTCCATTTGTTTCCTTTAAAGTTCGTTTACTAGACATATTGCAATGAAAGTAACGTACATTAAAAAAAACATAGTGTATAGCATTTGTTTTGTATCGGAAGTGCATAACGCTAAAGATTTAAAAATTCAAATGGCTCTGAGCACTATGGGACTCAACTGCTGTGGTCATAAGTCCCCTAGAACTTAGAACTACTTAAACCTAACTAACCTAAGGACAGCACACAACACCCAGCCATCACGAGGCAGAGAAAATCCCTGACCCCGCCGGGAATCGAACCCGGGAACCCGGGCGTGGGAGGCGAGAACGCTACCGCACGACCACGAGATGCGGGCACTAAAGATTTAACGTACCTGTATTACGTCAGATGAATGAAAGTCGTAAGCAGTTGTTCACTTGTGACATGCAAACAGTGTGAGACGTTTGGCAGAAAAATGGCGCCAAAGCTTATCAACCAATCACGGGCAACTTCATCCGTGGCCACACTCTCTCTCTCTCTCTCTCTCTCTCTCTATACAGGCTCTCTAATGAGGAATGTATCGACTTGCCATCTGTCGAGGAAGGCCGGATTCACACAGCAAGGCCGTTTCCCCTGCGGCGGGATGTGCTCGCAGGTAGGCCCGTGGCGGCCCCCATGTTTGGTTTGCCAACCCCGTGGGAACAGCCGACAGAGGGGCCATGTGTTCTGCAGGCAGCGGCAGTCCCCTAGGTAGGCCGTTCTCTCCAAACACACTCCTCTTCGTATGTGCATGCGAGCTTACCTTTGTGCCTTTCTGTGTGTGTGTGTTTGTGTGTTTGTATTGCGTCCAAAGGACGCCCGAGTAGCATCGTTGAACTCAAACATATCGATTGATTATGATGCTGTAACCAATAATATCTCCGGGGGGGGGGGGGGGAGGGGACTACTCAAGAGGACGTCGTTATCAGGAAAAAGAAAACTGGCGTTCTACGGATCGGAGCGTGGAATGTCAGATCCCTTAATCGGGCAGGTAAGTTAGAAAATTTAAACGTTTCTAGTTGTAGACTTAGAGAAAGCTTTTGACAATTTTGACTGGAATACTTTCAAATTCTGAAGGTGGCAGGGGTAAAATACAGGGAGCGAATGGCTATTTAAAATTTGTAGAGAAACCGGATGGCAGGTGTAAGACTCAAGGGACATGAAAGGGAAGCAGTGGTTGGGAAGGGAGTGAGACAGGGCTGTAGCCTCTCCCCGATGCTATTCAATCTGTATATTGAGCAAGCAGTAAAGAAAACAAAAGAAAAATTCGGAGTAGGTATTAAAATCCATGGAGAAGAAATAAAGACTTTGAGGTTCGCCGATGACATCGTAATTCTGTCAGAGACAGCAAAGGACTTGGGAGAGCAGTTGAATGGAATGGACAGTGTCTTGAAAGGAGGATATAAGATGAACATCAACAAAAGCAAAACGAGGATAATGGAATGTAGTCGAAATAAGTCGGGTGAGACACTTGAAGTAGTAAAGGAGTTCTGCTATTTGGGGAGCAAAATAACTGATGATGGACGAAGTAGAGAGGATATAAAATGTAGACTGGCAATGGCAAGGGAAGCGTTTCTCAAGAAGAGAAATTTATTAACATCGAGTATTGATTTAAGTGTCAGGAAGTCGTTTCTGAAAGTATTTGTATGGAGTGTAGCCATGTATGGAAGTGAAACGTGGACGATAAATAGTTTAGACGAGAAGAGGATAGAAGCTTTCGAAATGTGGTGCTACAGAAGAATGCTGAAGATTAGATGGGTAGATCACACAACTAATGAGGAGGTATTGAATATAATTGGGGAGAAGAGAAGTTTGTGGCACAACTTAATTAGAAGAAGGGATCGGTTGGTAGGACATGTTCTGAGGCATCAAGGGATCACCAATTTAGTATTGGAGGGCAGCGTGGAGGGTAAAAATGGTAGAGGGAGACCAAAACATGAATACACTAAGCAGATTCAGAAGGATGTAGGCTGCAATAGGTACCGGGAGATGAAGAAGCTTGCACAGGATAGAGTAGCATGGAGAGCTGCATCAAACCAGTCTCAGGACTGAAGACCACAACAACAACAACAACCAATAAGGATACCTCTTTTTGCAAGCTGGTGCTCTACAGCTGCAACATGGTTATTGAACAACATTCATGTTCTCCATCAGCTGCTGAATTATTAAAATGTGCTACTATTTTTCGTCTGCATCAGCCATGTTCTTGCACCTGATAATTATGAAAAAAATTATAAATGAATATTCGAATTGTACAAATGATTGTAATGTATTGCATAGTGTGAATATTTAGTTATAGGTCAAAAATTTGGTTTTTTATTTTGCTTTCTCGTGTGCTCAACATGGTTGCCTGAATATTGACGTAACTGGCGAATATCAGTATTATATTCTTTATATTACTAAACACCTAAAATATTAAAATAAGCCGGCCCCAGTAGCAGGTCACCTACCTAACAGCCTCCCGCTGCTGTCATAATCAAATCATTGCAGAATAAGTCAGGTATTAAAGTTAAAAATACAGTATATATCTTGAGACAACATAACTGACAGCTTGCAGATAACCCAGACTATATTCATCGAGTATTCGAGACCCACAGCACTTAGCGTTTTCTGGTTCCAAACTTTCAAAAATTTCCGACATTTTCCTCTCGCTGATACGAGCCCAAGCACCCTCCCCCCCCCCCCCCTCACGCCTCCCAACAACGTAATTAAAGGAAGGAAATGTTTTACGGTGTCCACGCAGTAACGCTTCAGTAACAGATATCAACTTATTACCTCTTCACCGCTCACTCTATTCGCAACAAAATTTTACAGATACAATCCGCGTATACCACTGAACTTACCTGCGTAATTATATCGTTGTATGACACGCATTCCCGGAGATACGACGTTACAAACATTGAACAGCGTTAAAAAATGGTTATTCTTAAAATGGAGCTCAAATTACCCTCACCGTGCGTGGTAATGAGATTTTTTAGCGATTTAAAACAAACCTTAGATGTACGCTCATGCCTGATACAAATGGGAGCTCGATTCTTTAATGAATCAGTGTTGGGGGAGTGGTTACTGCTGTGTCACCAAACACACTATCGATAACTAGATAAATCTGTAGTCTTGCTGTAATGGCAGCATGTAGTAGTTGAAGTGGCTCTGAACACTATGGAACCTAACTTCTGAGGTCATCAGTCGCCTAGAACTTAGAACTACTTAAACCTATCCACCCTAAGGACATCACACACATCCATGCCCGAGGCAGGATTCTAACCTGCGACCGTATTGGTCGCGCGGTTCCAGACTGTAGCGCCGAACCGCTCGGCCACTCCTGCGGGCGGCAGCATTTATATCTCTTACAAGACGCGTGCAATTAATACTATACGATAACAGTCGTCTCAAGTGTTAGAGTTGGTCGTATTAAGAGGTGTCGTTTGAGAAGGTTAGTATACACTTAAAATGCTGTAAGTCCAATCTCTGGCGACCAACAGGGAATGGATGCTTCGCATAATATCAGGCGAATTTAAGAACAATGTGAGGGTGCACAGTGGAAACGTCTTATTGAAGGTAAACTACTAAGGTTGGCCCAGTCAAGTATGAAACTACAGGTGTCACACCACACACGGATATACACTCCTGGAAATTGAAATAAGAACACCGTGAATTCATTGTCCCAGGAAGGGGAAACTTTATTGACACATTCCTGGGGTCAGATACATCACATGATCACACTGACAGCACCACAGGCACATAGACACAGGCAACAGAGCATGCACAATGTCGGCACTAGTACAGTGTATATCCACCTTTCGCAGCAATGCAGGCTGCTATTCTCCCATGGAGACGATCGTAGAGATGCTGGATGTAGTCCTGTGGAACGGCTTGCCATGCCATTTCCACCTGGCGCCTCAGTTGGACCAGCGTTCGTGCTGGACGTGCAGACCGCGTGAGACGACGCTTCATCCAGTCCCAAACATGCTCAATGGGGGACAGATCCGGAGATCTTGCTGGCCAGGGTAGTTGACTTACACCTTCTAGAGCACGTTGGGTGGCACGGGATACATGCGGACGTGCATTGTCCTGTTGGAACAGCAAGTTCCCTTGCCGGTCTAGGAATGGTAGAACGATGGGTTCGATGACGGTTTGGATGTACCGTGCACTATTCAGTGTCCCCTCGACGATCACCAGTGGTGTACGGCCAGTGTAGGAGATCGCCCCCCACACCATGATGCCGGGTGTTGGCCCTGTGTCCTTCGGTCGTATGCAGTCCTGATTGTGGCGCTCACCTGCACGGCGCCAAACACGCATACGACCATCATTGGCACCAAGGCAGAAGCGACTCTCATCGCTGAAGACGACACGTCTCCATTCGTCCCTCCATTCACGCCTGTCACGACACCACTGGAGGCGGGCTGCACGATGTTGGGGCGTGAGCGGAAGACGGCCTAACGGTGTGCGGGACCGTAGCCCAGCTTCATGGAGACGGTTGCGAATGGTCCTCGCCGATACCCCAGGAGCAACAGTGTCCCTAATTTGCTGGGAAGTGGCGGTGCGGTCCCCTACGGCACTGCGTAGGATCCTACGGTCTTGGCGTGCATCCGTGCGTCGCTGCGGTCCGGTCCCAGGTCGACGGGCACGTGCACCTTCCGCCGACCACTGGCGACAACATCGATGTACTGTGGAGACCTCACGCCCCACGTGTTGAGCAATTCGGCGGTACGTCCACCCGGCCTCCCGCATGCCCACTATACGCCCTCGCTCAAAGTCCGTCAACTGCACATACGGTTCACGTCCACGCTGTCGCGGCATGCTACCAGTGTTAAAGACTGCGATGGAGCTCCGTATGCCACGGCAAACTGGCTGACACTGACGGCGGCGGTGCACAAATGCTGCGCAGCTAGCGCCATTCGACGGCCAGCACCGCGGGTCCTGGTGTGTCCGCTGTGCCGTGCGTGTGATCATTGCTTGTACAGCCCTCTCGCAGTGTCCGGAGCAAGTATGGTGGGTCTGACACATCGGTGTCAATGTGTTCTTTTTTCCATTTCCAGGAGTGTATTATACTTTCTGTAAATCTACCTTCACATGCCATTTGTCAAAAAATTGTAATTTATATAATTATATGAATGAATGTCACAGATATATTAAATATGATCTTAGAAATAATAAGACAGGTAATGTAGACTGCTTGACCTGTCAGTTACATGTATTCTCTATGTAACTTTATCTAGTACCGTCACTGCCTAAAATTTGACAGCAGTAACATACATGACAGATCATGTGCTATGTCATAGGACATATTTGAGATCCTGTCTTATTAACTGACCAGTATGTCAACCTATAGACGTGCATAATGTGATCAGACCTATATTACTGCTATATATGTACAGTTAGTTTTTAGAAATCGATGCACAATCGGTTGTTTTTCCTGGGTTATAAACCTGAATACCGGTTTAGGTAAATAAAACATTTCTAGTGCAGCTCACAGTGTATGGAAGATGTCTCGTAATGAATATCTGAAAACTGTGGAGCACGAAGCATTCGATATTTTCATGACTAATAACTGCTAGAGTCGTTAGTGGTTCAAATAGAGAATCCAGAAAAGTAACTACGAACACCAATGGAATCGCCAAAGCGCATGATGGAAACCTGCGTGTGGCAGCGGGCAGCAGCTGAGTATGCCCAAGCATATGATGGCGACATGGTAGTTAGATAGCCGAGGCATGAACCCTGGTCTGCAAAGAGGTGGCCTCCAGTGGATGATGGAAGTCAGGTGGCAGATAGCCGTCCTACAGGGAAGCACTGAGTCAGCAGCACCCGGACCCACATGTGTCTAGCAGATCTACTGCTAGAGCAGACAGTGTTTTGCAGTGGCAGCTAGAGGGCTCATTTCAGGAAAATGACTGGCGTAGACTTCTTCTCGTAGTTGGCTGCAAGAGTTGACTTACACTTGCAACACTTTCATGCCGATGTGATCTTTGACCATTTATTATTGTATATACAGAGTGATTCAAAAAGAATACCACAACTTTAAAAAGGTGTATTTAATGAAAGAAACATAATATAACCTTCTGTTATACATCATTACAAAGAGTATTTAAAAAGGTTTTTTTCACTCAAAAACAAGTTCAGAGATGTTCAATATGGCCCCCTCCAGACACACGAGCAATATCAACCCGATACTCCAACTCGTTCCACGCTCTCTGTAGCATATCAGGCGTAACAGTTTGGATAGCTGCTGTTATTTCTCGTTTCAAATCATCAATGGTGGCTGCGAGAGGTGGCCTTAACATACCCCCATAAGAAAAAATCGCAGGGGGTAAGATCAGGGCTTCTTCGAGGCCAGTGAGGAAGTGCTCTGTCACGGGCTGCCTGGCGGCCGATCCATCGCCTCGGGTAGTTGACGTTCAGGTAGTTACGGACAGATAAGTGCCAATGTGGTGGCGCTCCATCCTGCTGAAATATGAATTGTTGTGCTTCTTGTTCGAGCTGAGGGAACAGCCAATTGTCTAACATCTCCAGATACTGTAGTCCAGTTACAGTAAGCACCTTCGAAGAAAAAGGGACCAAAAACTTTATTGGCTGAAATGGCACAGAAAACGTTCACCATAGGCGAGTCACGTTCATACTGAGTTGTTTCCCGCGGATTCTCAGTGCCCCATATACAGACATTGTGACGGTTGACTTTCCCGTTAGTGTGGAAAGTTGCTTCATCACTAAACACAATCTTTGAAACGAAAGATTCATCTGTTTCCATTTGAGCAAGGATAAAAATCACAGAAATCGATTCTTTTAATCTTATCAGCTGCAGACAGTGCTTGAACCAATTTCAGACGATAAGGTTTCATAACTAACCTTTTTCGTAGGACTCTCCATACAGTTGATTGTGGAATTTGCAGCTCTCTGCTAGCTCTGCGAGTCGATTTTCCTGGGCTGCGAACAAATGCTTGCTGGATGCGTGCTACATTTTCATCACTCGTTCTCGGCCGTCCAGAACTTTTCCCTTTGCACAAACACCCATTCTCTGTAAACTGTTTATACCAGCGTTTAATACACCACCTATCAGGAGGTTTAACACCATACTTCGTTCGAAATGCACGCTGAACAACTGTCGTCGATTCACTTCTGCCGTACTCAATAACACAAAAAGCTTTCTGTTGAGCGGTCGCCATCTTAGCATCAACTGACGCTGACGCCTAGTCAACAGCGTCTCAAGCGAACAAATGTACAACTAAATGAAACTTTATAGCTCCCTTAATTCGCCGACAGATAGTGCTTAGCTCTGCCTTTTGTCGTTGCAGTGTTTTAAATTCCTAAAGTTGTGGTATTCTTTTTGAATCACCCTGTATATTTGCTTTTATCTTTATGTAAATTTATATGTACACTATGTATGACTTTATTTGTTTACTTTGCTGTATAATCAATTATGTATATTATGGAAATATCGCTGAATAATCGCTGACGGAATGTTAGGGAAACGTTCGGTTTTTGTCAACGAATAAGTATCGTTGGAGTAGCGGCGTCTCTGGACGCGGGAGGATGTTACGTCAGAGCGCGCGCTACACAGAGAGAGAACTCTGGTGTGAGAGTTGGTGAAGTACGGACGCATGGATGGCGTGCGCAGTACTGGAGGAGTGATTGTTTAGCGGCACGTGGCAAGTGATGAGCGTGGGCGGTGGAAATATTGGCTGCAGAAACATCAAGAACCCGCCACGCCAATATCATTGCCAACAACTCCCGTGCTCGCTAATTATCATGGAAAAGAGCCAACAGCAGTATCGTCGTCAGCAACTTCGTCACGGCGAGAATGGACTGAAGTAAGACTGCCGCATCACAGCTTATTGTCAACTAGTTTTGTAACGGCCTTACTCAGTTTTGTGGTGTTTTGCGAGTGCATAATTACCATAGTTTAATCAAAATTGTTTACCCGTGATTCTCCTAAAATCATTCACCAAGTAGCTTCCTGTCCTGTCCTACTGTTACAATAAACCGAGTACTGTTTATGAAAAATGAAAATTGCAGCGTCTGTTAATTTTGCTTATGAACTAAATGATTCAGTTAGATTAAAGATTTGAACTTAAAGCATTCATTAATTTCAGTCTCAGTAACTTTAAATTTGAACTTCAATCTGAGGCAATCTAATTGTTGCAAATAATAAATCAACTAATCAAATTAAAATGATTCCTGGCACTATGAACAAAAGCACTAACTAGAATTAATGAGTGAGTGCAAATATCAGTGATTATTGTGAATTGTTGTTAGTAAAGTTCTGGTTCATATTTTGACTTGCAGTCGTGCTAAAGTATAATAATTCCTTTTGATACAGTAATTATCAATTTCTATTTCCCTGTTCAGAAGTCAATAGAGTTTCTTTTAATTATTTTTTGCCATTTTCCAAAATTCATATGAAAATAATAGACGTTATTGTGAGGTAGCGCCAACAACAGTAAGTAACCATTAATCTAAGTGTTACCTTGTATGTTTTCAAAATTTCAGCTCTATTAGTTAATGACATTTCAAGTGCAAACTATTTTCTTTCTCGCTTTATTACGTAAATGTTTAAATTGTTTTTGCTAACGTGCATGCAGCCGTCTGTTGCCGCGCGTGTTAGAGTAATTCTTGACATTGACTGTTCGGCTCATTAATTCACCTACCGAACAGAAATTTTGCCCAATTGCGCTGGCGACCATATGTCTTTTAGCTATAATTATTTCAGTAACTCATATTATTTTGTTCCGATCCACGTGGAACCCCTTCTCGTTGGCACAGTACGTGAATGATAGCACAAACCTTTCGAACAACTATACTAAATTTTACAGTAATTAAGTAGGCGGAATAAGTTGTCCTAGAAGGCATCTTGTTGTTAACCTCCCACTCATTTATTTATTTATTTAACCTGATCAGATTAGGGCCATCAGGCCCTCTCTTACATCGGACCAGTGTTCCACACATGCAGCATTTCACACATCAGAGTTACATCATGACCATAGTTTAAATGAGGAAATTAGCTTACTCTAGTGACAATATGAATAAAGAGTAGTGACTAAGACCTAATAAAGTAAATGCGGCAGTATTTTTACAACAGGTGCTATACATACAGGTTATGATAAAAGCAATAATAATAACAGTAAAAAAATCTAATAATAATGACAAACAAGAGAATGATTGGCAATAGTTATGAAGGTTTGTGCAGATGTACATTAATATCTTGGTGTGTGAAGTAGATGTTTACTAGTATAGCGAGTTTTGGGGAAGAGAGATTTAAGGACAGGGAAAGAGGGAAGCAATGAGGTGAAGTGCATTCATGTACAGAGGAAGGCATTACTGTTGCTTAAGTAGATACGTCATTAACTGTTTTTTGAAGCCGGACATGCTTTTAAGTTCTCTAACATAACGAGGGAGGTTATTCCAGAGTCGGGTTTCCGCCACTGTAAAGGACTTGGAGAAGGTGACTGAGCGATGCAGTGGAACGGAGAGGATTTTATTATAATGGGAACGTGTGTTTCTGTCATGTTGTTCCGACATGAATGTTAGGGACGAGGAGAGATATGAGGGACAGTGTACATTTATAAGGCAGTAGATTAGACAGAGTATATGGAAATCTCTGCGTTTGTCTGCACGCAGCCAGGACAATTTTGCATATGCTGGTGAAATGTGATCAAAAAGTCGAACGTCACAGATATATCGGACGCAGTCATTCATGACCAGTTCCAGACGTCGCGAATTTTCCTGAGAGAGGCCTTGTAGGATAATATCGCTGTAGTCAATGATTGGGAGTATAAGCGTTTGTACTACTTTCTTTTTCAGATCGAAAGGGAAGTTTTTTTATATTTTTCTAGGACATGAAGGGATGCTGATGCTCTTTTGCACAGTGCAGTTACGTGCTCTGTCCAATTTAGATTTTCATCTATTATTACTCCCAAACTCTTTGCTGAGGGAGAGACGTTAATATTTGTTCCATTTAGGATAAGAGATGGTACGGATTCCCGATGTTTTGGGCTAATGAGCTTAGAGTGACCAACAAGTACCGCTTGGGTTTTAGATGGGCTTACTTTTAGACCTATGTCCTGTGCCCATTTTGACAGTGCATCGAGGTCAGTATTGAAATTTTCAATAGCTTTCTTGAGATTGGTCATCAGCATAAATATGATATTTGCAGTAGGTCAGAACCGATGACACATCATTGACATACAGAGAGAAGAGTATAGGACCTAATACTGAGCCTTAGGGAACGCCTGACACTACCTGCCGCCATTGTGATTTTATATTCCCAGACAGGACGCGTTGCTGACGAGACATCATGTATGAGCAAAACCATTGCACTGCACTTGGTGAAAAATTTAGACCGCTAAGTTTGGCTAGTAAGATGTCGAAGTCGACAGTATCAAATGCTTTGCTGAAATCTAAGAAGCAAATGATAGTCGCACCTTGTCTGTCCATGGCAAGTTTCAGGTCATCTGTCACCTTTATCAGTGCGGATGTTGTGCTCCGATGTTTACGGAAACCTGATTGGTAGTCGTCTAGTAGGTTGTTAGTAGTTAGGTAGTTGGTGAGCTGGTAATGGACTATATAGTCTAAGGCTTTTGATAGTGCAGGAAGAAGGCAGATGGGGCGGTAGTCAGAGGGTGCTGCGGCGATGTCCTTTTTAGGCAGTGGCTTAATTTGTCCCAGTTTCCAGGCCTCAGGGAAAACATTTGTGATTAATGAATCGTTGAAAATGTCTGTTATTGAGGGCAGTAGTTGGTCAATAATAAGTTTTACCATCTCAATAGTGATACCATCATGTCCAGTAGATGCTGATCTAATCCGCATTATGGCTTTCTTAACAGTACTGCAAGTGACGTGCTGTAGATAGAATTTTTCTTTGCTACAGTCGATCATCCCCATGAAGTAATCAATGATTCTCTGGTTTTTTTTGCGGTTCAATTTGGGTTGTAGGTTTAGTTCTTCAGCTGGGACCATGGGATTTTCTGCAACTTTTATTTTGCCTAAACCGAGACTACGGAGATTTTTCCACAGGATAGCTGGTCTACATCTATTATCAGCTAATGTACGGGCATGTCTGAGCTTAGCGTTTCTCACCACTTGACTGACTTTGTTTCGTTTCTGCTTGTATACAGCATGATTTTCAGTCGTAGGGTGTATCTTGTATGCTCGATGTGCAGCATCTCTGTTTTAGTTCATCAGTCAGCCAAGGTGCAGGTTGCCTTTTCACTTTTCTGGTCTTTATTGGAGCATATTTGTCATATAGTTGAGTAATTTTGTTAGTGAAATCCTGGAGTTTGTCCTTTATGTCCATGAGGGGAGTAGAGGTCATCCCCCAAACTATTTCTTGTGCCCCAGTTTCGAGTTCAGGCAAATTTATGCGTTTGAGGTCTCGGTGTGTAGACAGTTTTTGTTTCTTTCCAGGGCATTCTAGTGAATACGTCATGGAAATGATGTCATGGGTAGACATGCCAGTCGCAGATATTTGAGAGGTGCGGATTATTCTATTCGGAGATTTCGTTGCGAAGATATCTACGAAAGTGTGACTGGTAGTCGTGTGATGAGTAGGTGGCAGCTGAAGTAGCGTCATATTTGAGGAAGAAAGCATCCTCTTAAATTTTCCAGTGAAGGGACTATGCACAGAAAATTAATGTTAGTGTCACCTGCTATAATTACATGTTCATATGACGATTCGAGACTAGAGAGGGCAGTTTCGAAGCAGGCGAACTCACCTACTTTAGGAGGTTTGTACACATATTAAGCACTTTCTGTTGAGCGATTTGATCTCTATGAACATACATTCCACTTGTTTATCTACATTGTTGTCGGATTTGTGTAGTACTGTAGGTGACAAATCAGAGCGTATATACGCCCCTACTCCGCCCCCTCGTCTGTTGCATCTGTCGTGCCTGAGAAAGATATAGCCATCTAGGTTTACGGAAGTTGTAGGAATACTTGGTTTGAGCCAAGTCTCTGACAAAAGTATTACGTGTATATCAGCAGTTTGAAATATATATTTGAACTCATCGAAGTGAGCTGTCAGAGACTGGACATTTGCAAGTGCAATATGCAGCTTGGTGCGTTCGGGTGTTGATTGCCCGAGGAGGCTGCCGACCGATGTTTGCGGGTCGTGGTTAGCGGTGACAAGAGGGTCTGGCATGAGGAATGCGGAAGGCGTGTGAAGGAGGGCGGGGGGGGGGGGGGGGAGGTGAGGGAGTGTCCACCCAGTTCCGTGCAGTGAAAGCGGTCGAGAGGGGGAGGGGGTGGGTCCCCGGGGAGGCAACGGGATCTGCGGCCAAGGTCAGCGAGGTCTGCAGTTGTTCTGGAAGTAGCCGTGGGCTGGCAAGGGAAGGAATTTCGCTAAACACAACGGGAGTAATCTGCACGTCACGACAGAGTGTGATATTAATTTGACTTATGAGGATAACAACTAAAGTATGATGGTGGGTTGCTAATTAAGGATGGAAGTGAGACTAACTTATGTAATAATTAACAAAATTACACGAGAAAAACAATTAAAGATGAAAAAAGTTATGTGGAGAAACGAAAAGTTGATAATACAAATAATAACAAAAATTACACGAGAAAAAATAATTAGAGATAAAAAAAAATGGTTATTTGATAATAGATTAGTTAAGATACGGTTGACAATGTAAACAATATAAACATACAGGTTAGTGGCAGCAAGATTAGACATGATTTAGCTTCTAAAACACAGGCTTTCGAGTTCATTAACACTGCAAATTGTTTTCTTTCCGTTTTCGGCCTTAACCATTATCCTGCCGTCATTTGTCCATACGTTCTGTAGCCCAAATTTCGAAATCGCGCTCTTCAAAATGTTGTCTTTCGGAGGTCAGATCCTCGCGTACCGTCAGACTGTATATTCAATCTTTGGAACGATAGCCTTTTCAAAATTTTATTCCAATTTTTTAGGCACATGTTTACACGGACATATATTTCTAACATTGTCGATAGAAGGGAAGGGGGACGTTACACACTGCTTAGCTAAAATAGCCAGTATTTATGGGGGCTTCATAGGACATCGTTTTCTCTCTTCTAAGTTGCAACAGAACAGGGGTGTGAGGCTGGGTAGATTGGCTGTCACGTGACCGCCCCTTCAGTGGCTTCTCTTTCTCTGCTGTATCAGCAGTGTTACAGCCCTGGCTTCGCCGTGCTAGTGCAGCAGTTTCACCTTTCATGAGGCACGGCTGACTGATTCGATGGTGTCAGCTCTGGTCATTCTTACCAACAACAACTCTCTCTTGCACTGCCGAACCTTTTGCCTCAAGTTGTGACGACGCCTCATATTAAGTCGGGGAAGCCAAGTCAAGTGAAGCAGTGGCACAGCAGTGTGAGGCACTGTATTTTGTGTACATCACTAACCCATCCAAGTTACTATGCTCACATCGTAACCAAGTTTCATAGCTTCTTTCGTGGAAAGTGTCCAGCCCTAAAGTGTCGACTGCACACCGGACAGAGTAGGGCCACGAAACAGCATCAAGTAGGCAGTGAACCGCATGCCGATGCAAAGAGCGGGCAGCGCCGCTCCTCAAGGAAGACAGAGTTCAGCGCCCCTGTCAACGCTGATTTGGCCAGCCGCCGATCGCTGGTCATTCCAGTTCTGTCAGAGACTTCTGAAGCGTCATACTGAGTAACAGGAAGATGATACATACGAGGTGCGGCTAGAAAAAAAACCGGACTGATGCTGGAAAAAAACATTTATTTACAATTATTTACAATTTCATGTTATCTCCTTCAATGTACTCTCCTCCTCGGTCTCTACACCGCTCCATACGAATTTTCCACTGTTCATAGCAATGCTGCAGATCATTTTCGGTAAGTCCATACATTACTTCCGTCGCTTTTTCTTTTTCTGCTTCAACAGTCTCAAATCTAGTTCCTTTCAAAGCTGACTTGACTTTAGGGAAAAGAAAAAAGTCACAGGGGGCCAAATCAGGTGAGTAGGGTGGATGATCTAAGATGGGCATGTTGTGTTTTGCCAAAAAGTCTTCACTGACAACGCACTGTGAGCTGGGGCATTGTCTTGGTGAAGGATCCATGACTTTTTTCTCCACAAATCGTTCCGTTTTCTCCGTACTCGCTCACGTAGGGTAGCCAGGACGCTAATGTAGTAATGCTGATTCACTGTTTGTCCCTCTGGTACCAATCAATGTGCACAATCCCTTTGATGTCAAAAAAAAGAAAACAATCATCATTGCCTTGAATTTCGATTTTGACATTCGTGCTTTTTTTTGTCGTGGAGAACCAGGAGTTTTCCAATGCATCGATTGGCGTTTAGTTTCGGGATCGTAAGTAAAAAACTACGATTTATCGCAAGTAATAACATTTTGTAAGAAGGTGGGGTCACTTTCAATGTTTTCCAGGATGTCAGAACAAATCATTCTTCGGCGTTCCTTCTGTTCAATTGTGAGACACTTTGGAACCATTTTTGAACACACTTTGTTCATGTTGAAACTTTCATGAAGAATCTGCCTAACACTTTCCTTGTCAACTCCTGTTAACTCAGACACTGCTCTGATTGTTAAACGGCGATCTTGTCGAACAAGTTTACCGATTTTTTCAATGTTTGCATCAGTTTTTGCTGACAATGGTCTGCCAGTGCGAGTGTCATCACTGGTGTCTTCGCGGCCATCTTTAAATCGTTTAAACCACTCAAACACTTGTGTTCGCGATAAACAATCATCGCCGTACACTTGTTGTAACATTACAAACGTTTCACTTGCAGATTTTCCTAGTTTGAAACAAAATTTGATGTTAACACGCTGTTCTTTCTGTACACTCAACGTTTTCCGACGCACAGACAAAACGTCAACTACTTAAAACAGACGCCACGGGCAGATTGAGTGCAGGAGGCAGATGAAACTCGAGCAGTAGGCGGAGCGAGAGTCACGTGACAGGCCACGCGACTTTCAGCCTTATTGCATTCGTTTTATTGTTTCACCAGTACTAGTCCGGTTTTTTTCTAGCCACACCTCGTAGTCTGCGTCCTGCGAGTAATAATATACTACTGGCCATTAAAATAGCTACACCGAGAACAAATGCAGATGATAAATGGGTATTCACTGGACAAATATACTATACTAGAACTGACATGTGATTACATTTTCACGCAATTTGGGTGCATAGATCCTGAGAAATCAGTACCCAGAACAACCACCTCTGGCCGTAATAACGGCCTTGATACGCCTGGGCACTGAGTCAAACTGAGCTTGGATGGAGTGTACAGGTACAGCTGCCCACACAGCTTCAACACGATACCACAGTTCATCAAGAATAGTGACTGGCGTATTGTGCCTAGCCAGTTGCTCGGCCACCATTGACCAGAAGTTTTCAATTGGTGAGAGATCTGGAGAATGTGCTGGCCAGGGCAGCAGTCGAACATTTTCTCTGTCCAGAAAGGCTCGTACAGGACCTGCAACATACGGTCGTGCATTATCCTGCTGAAATGTAGCGTTTCGCAGGGATCGAATGAAGGGTAGAGCCACGGGACGTAACAAATCTGAAATGTAACGTCCACTGTTCAAAGTGCCGTCACTGCGAACAAGAAGTGACCGAGACGTGTAACCAATGGCACCCCTTACCATCACGCCAGTATGGCGATGCCGAATACACGCTTCCAATGTGCGTTCATCGCGATGTCGCCAAACACGGATGCGACCATCATGATGCTGTAAACAGAACCTGGATTCATCCGAAAAAATGACGTTTTGCCATTCGTGCACCCAGGTTCGTCGTTGAGTACACCATCGCAGGCGCTCCTGTCTGTGATGCAGCGTCAAGGCTCTCCGAGCTGATAGTCCATGCTGCTGCATACGTAGTCGAACTGTGCGTGCATATGTTTGTAGTCTTGCAGACGTACCCATATATTCACTCAGGGATCGAGACGTGGCTGCACGATCCGTTACAGCCATGCGGATAAGGTGCCTGTCAGCAGCAACTCTACGAATGGAGCAGGAAGTTCGCAAATGGTGTGACTTCAATGGAAGACGCTCCTCGTCCAGGTCAGGCACAACGAGTTGTGACTCCACAGAACACTGCAGCAGTTGAAGCCATGGTGAAGGAAAACCGCCGAGTGACACTGAAGGACATTTTATCATGTTTAAAGATTAGTCATGGGTCAGCACACCACATTGTGCACGATGTGCTCCAGTTTCACAAAGTGTCTGCAAGATGGGTGCCATGGCAGCTGACTCCTGAAGTGAGAGAACGACCTGTTGATGCTTGTGAAGAACTTCTTCGGCGCTTTCAAAGAGAAGGTGATGGCTTCCCTGCAAGAATCGTAACTGGGGACGAAACCTCGGTTCACTTCCACCTACCGGAAACGAAGAGAGCGAGCAAGGAATGGCGCCATTCCTCATCACCAAAACCATAGAAGTTTCGAACAGAACCATCATCAGGGAAGGTTATGCTGACTCTCTTTTGGGACGAAAAAGGCGTAATTTTGGAGCATTACATGACTAGAGAGACCACTGTCACCAGTGGATCATACACAGATCTCCTAAAAAATCATCTGCGGCCTACAGTCAAATCAAAGTGACGTGGATAGGTGTCAGCAGGTGTCCTTTTGCAACATGACAATGCAAGGCCTCACACTGCCCGTACAACAGTTGCAACAATCACAGACCTGCATTTTGAGTGTCTTCCTCATCCACCATACTCACCAGACCTTGCCCCAAATGATTTCCATATGTTTGGACCACTCAAAGACGCAACGGATGGAAAGAAGTTCCGTTCTGCTGAAGAGGTACGCCACACGGTGCACGAGTGGTTTAGGTGACTACCAAAAGAAATTTTTTCTAAAGGAATTTATGCGTTTTGTAAGCGCTGGAGGACTTGCATTGCGCGAGAGGCAGATTATGTTGAAAAGTGATACAGCTTTGTACCACTTCTCCACAATAAATAATATTAAAAAAATATTTAAGGTTTTCATTTGACTCACCCTCGTATTTCCGACACGTACCACGGAGTTGTTAGTTTTTGATTTGGTTACCGCCCTCACTAACTATTTCGACGATCAGCTTATTACGAGTTCTCTTGATTGCGGAAAAAGCCAGAACAGACATACCGTCACTGGGCACTGAACTTCAGTCCTTTTTAATTTATTTATGAACGTAACATCGTTACAACAATACATGAACAGAACATGTTATTGTGAATAGCTGGTCAATATTTCACATAATCGAAATCCTTAAAAAAAAAAAAAACCAGAATAAATACAACTGAAATGTGTGACAAGTTTTTCACAGAGAGCTTTTAGTAACAATTCTAAAAAAAAAATAATCAGTATATGTTGTGAAATATAAACAAAGATTGAAATAAGTGTATCAGGTAAGAAATTAAGGGGTTTGACACGACGATTTGCTTTTCAGTGTTGCTGTGTACAGTAGTATAGTGACGAAACGATTCGTGATGCAATTATGTGCAATGTGCCAGACGGTAGGATTCGGTAACAGATTTTCAAACATTCTGATCCAACTTTGAAACAAGTGTTACGGTTTATTGATCATCAGGACTCATTCGATAGTGCCGTGGAAAACTGTGAGGTAGTTCCCATTTGCAATGTAACGCAAAGTGGCAAACAGGTACGGTCTTCCTTCCGACCACCGCATGCAAATCGACTACGGTGCCGCGGCCAGAGTAAACAGTTGTCAAGGTGTATGACTTCTGTGAAACCGTGTCCCCGCTGTTTTTCAATGGATAAAACACAACATTGTCTTTCGCGGAAAAAGCTTGTGAAAAGCCAGGTCATGTACGGTCTGTGCGCTTGTAACATGAACAGAAGACTACCCATGTTCGCTCCTGTAAGCGCAAAGTACCGTCTCACTCACTGAACGCAGTTTGTTCTAAATCGGTTATCGGTACTAGTAATTTCCTTCACCCCTCCCAACTGCAGTGCAACGACAGTCAAACAACTGTTTGTCAACTTAGTCATCGCCAGACGCTGTGTGCGCCTTCAGTTACACACTGGCGCTTCCGTTACGTTGCTTAATCGTGCCACTTATGAACAGTTGGGTTCACCGCACTTGGCAAAATCTAGCACGCAGCCTACTGCGTGCAACGGTCAGGACACTCCAGTGCTTGGCACATGTAATTTGGCTGCCACGTTCCAATCTCACACCACAACAGTGACATTTACCGTTTTTCCATCTCGAGTCTGTGAAAATACACCACTGGCCATTTAAATTGCTACACCACGAAGATGACGTGCTACAGACGCGAAATTTAACCGACAGGACGAAGATGCTGTGATATGCAAATGATTAGCTTTTCAGAGCATTCACACAAGGTTGGTATCGGTGGCGACACCTACAACGTGCTGACAAGAGGAAAGTTTCCAACCGATTTCTCATACACAAACAGCAGTTGACCGGCGTTGCCTGGTGAAACGTTGTTGTGATGCTTCGTGTAAGGAGGAGAAATGCTTACCATCCCGCTTGTGACTTTGATAAAGGTCGGATTTTAGCCTATCGCGATTGCGGTTTATCGTGTCGTGACATTGCTGCTCGCGTTGGTCGAAGATCCATGACTGTTACCAGAATATGGTATCGGTGGGTTCAGGAGAGTAATACGGAACGCCGTGCTGGATCCCAAGGGTCTCGTATCACTGGTAGTCGAGATGACAGGCATCTTATCTGCATGGCTGTAACGGATCGTGCAGCCACGTCTCGATCCCTGAGTCACCAGATGGGGACGTTTACAAGACAACAACCATCTGCACGAACAGTTCGACGACGTTTGCAGCAGCATGGACTATCAGTTCGGAGACCATGGATGCGGTTACCCTCGACGCTGCAGCACAGACAGGAGCGCCTGCGCTGGTGTACTCAACGACGAAACTGGGTGCACGAATGGCAAAACCTCATTTTTTCGGATGAATCGAGGTTCTGTTTACAGTATCATGATGGTCGCATCCGTATTTGGCGACATCGCGGTGAAAGCACGTTGGAAGCGTGTATTCGTCATTGCCATACCGGCGTATCACCCGGCGTGATGGTATGGGGTGCCATTGGTTACACGTCTCGGTCACCTCTTGTTCGCATTGACGGCACTTTTAACAGTGGACGTTACATTTCAGATGTGTTACGACCCGTGGCTTTACCCTTCATTCGATCCCTGCAAATAAATCATGACCATGTGTTGCAGGTCCTGTACGTGCCTTTCTGGATACAGAAAATGTTCGACTGCTGCCCTGGCCAGCACATTCTCCAAATCTCTCAGCAACTGAAAACCTCTGGTCAATGGTGGCCGAGCAATGGCTCGTCACAATACGCCAGGCACTACTCATGATGAACAGTGGTATCAAGCTCCATGGGCAGCTGTACCTGTTCACGCCATCCAAGCTCTGTTTGACTCAATGCCCAGGCGTATCAAGGCCGTTATTACGGCCAGAGGTGGTTGTTCTGGGTACTGATTTCTCAGGATCTATGCACCCAAATTAAGTGAAAATGTAATCACATCTCAGTTCTAATATAATATATTTGTCCAATGAATACCTGTTTATCATCTGCACTTCTTCTCGGTGTAGCAATTTTAATGGCCAGTAGTGTATTTTTAGATTAGATTCATTCGATTTGTTTTATCTTTGTATTCAGGACAATGTACTTTCGGTTTCTAATTTCAACCGAATAGATAATGCTACCGAGTTTATTGAGGGGTTTCCATATTGATTTTCTGAAGGTCTTGTCAGAGCAAATAACTTTGTGGCACAATGAAGGACTCTGTGCAACACAAGTTTTTTCAGGTACGTCCAGTTCCTCGTGGACTTAGAGGCAAAATTGTAAGTGAACTTAAAAATGACAAGACTGTGGTGTTATAGCTTCTATCCAGGCTAGTCAATGGGATTCTCCCTTGCTAATCTTTCCACGGCCTTCTGGAAGACTTCGTCTTTGTGTTGACTCTAAATCCAGTGTGAATACACAAACAATAATTGACACTTATCCGTTGCCTCACGCTGAGGAATTAATGGACAGGCTTGGTGCAGCCCGCTATTTTTCAAAAATTGATTTCGCGATCCGTATTTGCAAAATCCGCTAGATGAGGAGTCACAGAAAGTGTTTGTGGTCAACACACATTTAGCTTGAATAGGTTTTTGCGTTTCCCAGATGGCAGCACTTACGCACCTGCCGTATTCCAACACTACTTAGAACAGCTTGCTGCAAAAGTTCCACTTTGTTCAAATTTAGACAATATTGTCATGTCAGGACGTACACCAGAGAAAGATATCAGTAACCTTCGTAAACTTCCTCAAGTACTTTCAGCTGTAGGTTTGAAGTGTCATCTTGACAAAGAGCCTTTTTTCAGACTGAAATTTAGTACCCATGTTCGTAATAGACAATGTGTTCATCTCCTTCACTCACATCTGATGGCCATCGGAGACCTCCCTTCCCTGCGGAACGTGACGGAATTGCAGTTTTCGGGAAATTGACATGTTATGTACGGTTTAAACACAACGCAGCCCAGATCGCAGCTGCGTTGCATCGTTTGCACCGGAAGAAAGTGCCTTCTGTTTGGATTACAGATTGTCAGGATGCATTCCAGAAACCTAAAAACGCCTTGTTCATTTACGGATGCTGAGCTGTAGTTATGTCCGGCTCTTCGAAAAGCGCGCCAGGCGGAGTGCTTTCGCTTCGCGTCTAGTGTCTGCGGTGGCGCTTTCGGTTTGGCGCGCTGTTTGGATCGCTACCGCCCTCTGGCGGGAGGTGGAACAAGTGTACGGCCGCGTGACGATCGAGGGGTACGTACTGGGGGGCGACCGAGAGAGGTGGTGGCGCGAGCGGGCCCCTGCTGTTGGGGGGCGTCAACTGCTCGCCACGTGCTTTGGCCGACCTGTTGGCTGCCAGGGGCTAAGTCTGCCTCACCCGCACGTACGTGGCTTACGAAGCTTAGAAGCCGTGGTGCAGGAGATCAGCACGTGGGACCGTATGCCTTCTTATCGGCCGTTGAAACCACTGGCAGCGGTTGGCTCTGACGAACATAAGGAAGTGCAACGTTGTCCCATCGCTATGGTGGGGGGTTTTTCAAGTTCTTGTGAAGTGTATGAGTTTCTTCACCAGTGGTTTTGTTGGGGTCGTCCAATCACAGTTTTCGTTTGCCTGACCGCGGGAATGTGGTAACTGCTTCGCGGTCGGGCCGTTTCATTGACACCTTGACTGGGTGATTTAGGGTCGGTGTCGTGTGTCTCCGTGGTTCGGAGTCTGTACAGGCACCGCCCTTGCTGCATCTTCTGGTTTTGGGGAACTCGGGGAGGTGGTGGCTTGTAATGGAAGTTTTGGGGCTGATCTGCTGTGGCCCTGTAGACCACCAATAACTATTCCGACTGTTGTGATCTGGGCCCCTTTAGATGTGTCACTCCCTCACCGAGCTAAGGAAAATGTTTTTGGGGAACTGCCTTTAATGTGAAGGTTTGTGTGCTGGCTTATTCACATTTATCTTGTATAACTGACCGGTGTAATATAAGTTATTTAATTGCCAAGAGACAACTATTTAACTTTAGTACAAACTAGCTACTTAAAGGTATTTTTAAGGAATTGTTCTCTTATATATCCATGATAAGTTTAAAATCTTATTATTGGGATGTTGTTAACGTCATACATAGACAAAATTTGCCAGCTATTTAAGTTTTTAAAAAAAATTGATGTCATATATATATATATATAGGGTGTCCCAGCTATCTTGTCCACCCAAAATATCTCTGGAACAATAACAGCTATTGGAAAACGACTTTCACCGGTATCAATGTAGGGCTGGGGCCCATGAATGTACATATTTGGAAACATTCTAAAACGAAAGCATATGTGTTTTTTTATCACAATCTTATGTTTTTTTAAATGGACCTCCTATATTTTTTCTTCAGAAATCCATAGCATGACAAAGCAGATACACAATGGCGTTAATTGCATCGCAATATTCCCATTACATCCCGGGATATTGAGACGCGAAGTTGACGCTTGAGACACCCGACATGCGCTGCTAGCGCACGTCCTGAGGTTCAGGCGTGAACCCCATGCTGCCCGTAATCGCGATGTGATTGACAAGTAAGCGTCCCTCTTGATAAGTATGGAGGTGTGATTACACATGTATAAAATCTATTTATTGGGAAGTTATTAACGTCATACCTTGCAATCTCCTTGTCTTAAAGAAAATTGGTCAGCTATTGGAAATTGTTTTGAAATTGTTTTTTAAAAAAATTGCCAGACTTAAAAATTTATTATTGAGAAGGTCTTTTAAAATAAAAAGTTATCTTTTTGCAACCGAGCGAGGTGGCGCAGTGGTTAGCACACTGGACTCGCATTCGGGAGGACGACGGTTCAATTCCGCGTCCGGCCTTCCTGATTTAGGTTTTCCGTTATTTCCCTAAATCGTTTCAGGCAAATGCCGGGATGGTTCCTTTGAAAGGGCTCGGCCGACTTCCTTCCCCATCCTTCCCTAACCCGAGCTTGCGCTCCGTCTCTAATGACCTCGTTGTCGACGGGACGTTAAACACCAGTATCCTCCTCCTCCTCCTCCTTTTTGCAGTGTGTGTTATTTCACCAGCACCTCCTGGCCCCTACTTCCACGATAACGATTTGGAATAACATGTGTACTTGAGTTGTTGTTTGTGAACCGCCTTAATTGATGGTTCAGATGCCTTGTTCATTCCCATCCCGCTAAGCCTGTGGTTTTGTCAGTGGACGCTTCTTCGTATTGAATCGGAGCTGTGAGCTGTGCTCTCGCACAGATTAGGTTCACAGGACAGGCCGATTGCTATCGCTTCCAAGTTAATGGTTACGACTCAATGTAACTACTCGCAAATCGAGAAGAAACCGCTCGCTATTATCTATTACGTGACAGAGTTACACCATTATCTGTTTGGTCGGAAGTTTTACCTAGTGACGGACCAATAGCCACTTCAGTCTTTGTTTGATCCGTCCAAACCTGTACCGCCGCGCATGGCTCAGATATTGCAACACTGGACTTTGTTATTGTCACAGTATCCGTACGAAATATTTGACTGGCTCAGTCAATGCATGCAGATGTTTCTCCGCCTTCCCGTTGGTCCTGATTCTGAATTCGATACTGCCGCATCTTGTTGTTAGATCGATGCACAGGACACTGGACTTTTACACATTTTTAGGCTGAACTAAACTGCACTGGCTGCATAAGCAGGACCTGACTGGAAATTTTGTTGCACTACATCCATACCGCTTGGCCTCGTTCATTGAAATACGTTCCGAATTCTTTTGCCGCCGATATACACTACTGGCCATTAAAATTGCTACACCACGAAGATGACGTGCTACAGACGCGAAATTTCGCCGACAGGAAGACGATGCTGTAATATGCAAATGATTACCTTTTCAGAGCATTCACACAAGGTTGGCGCCAGTGGCTACACCTAAAACGTGCTGACATGAGGAAAGTTTCCAACCGATTTCTCATACACAAACAGCAGTTGACCGGCGTTGACTGGTGAAACGTTGTTGTGATGCCTCGTATAAGGAGAAGAAATGCCTATCATCACGTTTCCGACTTTGATAAAGGTCCTATTGTAGCCTACCGCGATTGCCGTTTATCGTATCGCGACATTGCTGCTCACGTTGGTCGAGATCCAATGACTGTTAGCAGAATATGGAATCGGTGGGTTCAGGAGGGTAATGCGGAACGCCGTGCTGGATGCCAACGGCCTCGTATCACTATCAGACGAGATGACAGGCATCTTATCCGCATGGCTCTAACGGACCGTGCAGCCATGTCTCGATTCCCGAGTCAACAGATGGGCACGTTTGCAAGAAAACAACCATCTGCACGAAGAGTTCGACGACGTTTGCAGCAGCATGGACTATCAGGTCGGAGACCACGGCTATGGTTACCCTTGACGCTGCATCACAGACAGGAGCGCCTGCTATGGTGTACTCAACGACGAACCTGGGTGCACGAATGGCAAAACGTCATTTTTTCGGATGAATCCAGGTTCTGTTTACAGCATCATGATGGTCGCATCCGTGTTCGGCGACATCGCGGTGAACGCACATTGAAAGCTTGTATTCGTCATCACCGTACTGGCGTATCACCCTGCGTAATGTGGTGCCATTGGTTACACGTCTCGGTCACCTCTTGTTCGCACTGACGGCACTTTGAACAGTGGACGTTACATTTCAGATGTGTTACGACCCGTGGCTCTACCCTTCATTCGATCCCTGCGAAATCCTACATTTCAGCAGGATAATGCATGACCACGTGTTGCAGGTCCTGTACGGGCCTTTCTGGGTACAGAATATGTTAGACTTCTGCTCTGGCCAGCACATTCTCCAGATCTCTCAGCAACTGAAAACCTCTGGTCAATGGTGGCCGAGCAACTGGCTCGTCACAATACGCCAGTCACTACTCTTGATGAACTGTGGTATCGTGGTGAAGCTGCATGGACAGCTGCACCTGTACACGCCATCCTATCTCTGTTTGACTCAATGCCCAGGGCCGTTATTACGGCCAGAGGTGGTTGTTCTGGGTACTGATTTCTCGTGATCTATGCACCCAAACTGCGTGGAAATGTAATCACATGTCAGTTCTAGTATAATATATTTGTCCAATGAATACCCGTTTATCATATGCTTTTCTCCTAGGTGTAGCAATTTTAATGTCCAGTAGAGTATTTGCTCGTCTGCATAGTCTCTCCGTCCCGCAAGGTGTGATTATATTGCAGTATGGCTCTTGACACTCGCGTGTGTTTATTCCTAAACTGTTTCCTAAATACGTGTTGTAATTTCTCTACCAAGGACATTTGGGAATTGTACGCACACAACAGCGAGTCGCACTGTACTTCGCCGGGCATGGAAGCCCACACTGAACAGATGTCACACTGTCACGCCTCTGCTGAAAATCTGTCGGTCTGAGTTTGTCCAAAGTCTCAATCGCCATAGTAACAAGTGCATATTCACTTCTCTGGTCCTTTTGGAGCACTCGTTGGGTTATTGCCGTGGAATCGTTTAGCAAATATCCGTTTGCAGTGGCCATGAACTCGAATAAGTTGCGTAGTACCATTCGAACCTACTTTTTTGTTGGAAGATTTGCCTGAAGTGTTGGTTACAGACAACGGATCACAGTTTACGGCTGAGGACTCTGAACAGGTTTGTGCGGCCAATGGTATGACTCACCTTACCAGCGTTCCGTTTCATCCTCAGTCGACTGGAGAGACTGAACGATTTGTGCATACGTTCAAGCTACAGACGGCCACAGAAGACCCTGAATGACAAAGAACGAAGTGGCTGACCCTTCTCTGTTTGGAGAACTGGGGAGGCCGCGGTGCGCTAAGAGAAGCTTGCCACAACTGAAGCGACACTGGCCACAGTGAACATTACGCACTGATCGATTTTCAGCTTTTATCCCAACGTTGTGAAAATGGCAAAGATAGTAGCCCACTAGGTTCCGCTACTGCTCACACCCATTCAAATACCTCATGAATCGAGACAGTAGCGGGAGTACGTCAGACCAATCCAAGTTACTTCTTCATTCGCCCAGTCACCACATACGAGCGGTACGTGTGACGCTATGACTCAGAGACATAGGAGCAAAGCAAGCCAGAACCGTGATTTATTTTCAAAGAATATTCTTAAGAATTTATTTATTTACTAGCGATTCATCAAGAACTTTAACACATTGTAAACATGGAAGTAGTTGCCAGGGAGTAACTGATAAAATCATAACGAAATTCCTTTTAACAAATGGGAATTTTATTCACTTTAATAGTGCCTAAAAGCATCCTTTTTAAAGAAACAGATTTACAATTATAATCAGAAAGCACCCTCTAAATAACAAAGTTACAATTTAGTCAGAGGCAGAAAGAAACAAGTTTTGACTGTATGAGCTTTCGGGCAGAGAACCATGCCGCCCCCTTTTGACACGGCCGTAGTTACGACCGCTCACAACAGCCTCTGGTTGGTTGGTTGGTTTCGGGGAAGGAGACCAGACAGCGTGGTCATCGGTCTCATCGGATTAGGGAAGGACTGGGAAGGAAGTCAGCCGTGCCCTTTCAGAGGAACCATCCCGGCATTTGCCTGGAGTGATTTAGGGAAATCACGGAAAACCTAAATCAGGATGGCCGGACGCGGGATTGAACCGTCGTCCTCCCGAATGCGAGTCCAGTGTCTAACCACTGCGCCACCCCGCTCGGTCACAACAGCCTCTGAAAGACTACACTGGTGCAAATCTGCAACACACCAGATAACTTTAAACTAAGAGTTTTAACAATTTACACGAGCACACAAACTATGCACCCCCTGTAGGAGGGATGAAAATGGTACAAAACACTAACAATTAAAATTTTAACCTTGCCACCGAAGGTGCAACTTGATTTTAACTTCCAAGAAAAGTCTTACGGTGAAAGGGTGGCAACTTTATATACTAAAATGATCATTTAAATAAAAGCCCATGAAATGCAATTTTATATAAAATTCTACAGGGTTGGCCAAACAATAGTTAAGAAGCTCTACAGTACACAGATACCGCCTCTCAAGATCATAATAATATCAAAGTTTCGAAAGATCAAAACATATTTCAGGTATTAGGCCGTTACACACCAAGCAATAAATTCGCTAACACATCAAATGCGACAAACATGACAGAGGCAGCTACTAACGTACGGTAGATTGATAGGGAGATTACCGAACAACCCGAACCGCAGGTTGCTCTAACCCGCCCCTACTCCACAAGGGAAAAACGGACCACTCAATTTATAAACAACCACCTTCCTGCGGGTGGGCAAACGGAGAAGAATGGTGGGACGACCCCAAAGCAAAACGGCTGGTGACCTCAACAAGAAAACAAGTAGAATTTAAATCAAACAACATATCACCAATCACTTAACTGCTAATAAACTGCGATTTCTCTAGAAGACCTGGCGCAGCACCCCCAAATCGGTCTCCCGAACCGTCCGCTGCCAGCCGCTTCAACGGAGGCAGGAAGGCGCGCCCATCTCCCGTCTCACGGCATGGCAGCTCGCACCGGCCAGACCGATGTCGTGGTTTCACTCCTGTTGATCTCGTGTCGGCCACGAAGCCACGACCCCTCGCTATATGGCGCGGCCCACTGGACTGACACGGCGACCTCACATGCGCCGACGCTCTAGGCGGACAAGTCATCTTGTGTCTCAGTGCGCGACTGACCAACCGACCGATCCAACTGCCAATGACCATTGCCTGAGCAAACTCGAGCAGACTGGCGGACTAACACGCAGACTCAGATGCAGGAACTAAGCCCCGACCGGGTGACCACTCGCTGAGTTCTCTTACTTGCAGAGTGGAAAACTCTCATTTCGCCGGCTTTAAAGGTTGAACCGAACGACAGACATACTAGGACTCCGAACTGCCTAACAAATGCGGACGAGAGACAGACTAACAAGCTGGGGACGAGAGACTGACCCAGAGCCGGCCAGCGTGGCCGTGCGGTTCTAGGCGCTACAGTCTGGAACCGCGTGACCGCTACGGTCGCAGGTTCGAATCCTGCCTCGGGCATGGATGTGTGTGATGTCCTTTGGTTAGTTAGGTTTAAGTAGTTCTAAGTTTTAGGGGACTGATGACCACAGCTGTTAAGTCCCATAGTGCTCAGAGCCATTTTGACTGCTTTACACTACGCGCTGCGACGCGCTCTTCAAAACACCAATTTTTACCATGGCTCAAAGCCAGTTAAAATACCGTCAAGAAATGCTAAGGTCCCACCATCATCAGGCAAGGTGATAATGAGTGTTTTATGAGCATCATGCTGTGAGGCTAACACCTTATGCTCCTGAGAGGCAGCCTAATGCAGGAGCATATTGTAGCTCCGCCACCCAGTCTCTGAACAAAACCTATAAGTCTTTGGTGGAAGTAATGCGAAGTAGTGTGGAAGCCGCTATAGAACATTGCGTTAACTGTGCAAATCGGAAGCCACCAGTGTTGTGACAAGGGAGCTGGGAAGCTGGTATAGCCGAGCCCAGCAGTAAATTGTACAGCAGAGCTGTAGCCAGCCCTGCAGCCAGCAGGGCGGTGTCACCAAACTAGGGCATGTCTCTTGTGATTAGGTATCGGATTTTAATGAAAAAAAAAAAATGCTAGCCACACTTGTATATATATGGTGTCTGTCTTTTCGGACACAATTTGACCCAGCAGCCATTACGAATTTAGACACAAAGGAATTACAGATATTGACTGTGGTCAGACATTGATTTTAACCAACGGGGAACCTCGAAAATTTGTGCCAGGCTGGGGTTCGAATCCATGTCTCCTACTTACAAGGCAGATGCTCTGATCAGTAAGCCATCTGGACAGAGTGGTCATTGCAGCTACACGATCTACCCTAGCACACCTCCCATCAGACCCAAATTCTCACCCACACACTACTAACATAGTGCCCATTGCCCAATTGCCCATTATCGTCGTTCTCCTAAGAGTGCGAGCATAGCGTGCGTCTACACTGAAGTGATCACTGGCCATCTCGCCTTGATTACAGCCATTGATCTCTTCAGTCCAGCTGCACACCAGGCTTAAACTCTTATGGGAATGGAAAAATGCTGCGAACCTCAAGTGGTGAGGATAGTGGACAGGGGTCACTACATTAGTAGTGTGTGGACAGGTTTAGAATTTGCGTCCGATGGGAGGGGTGCTAGGGTAATGCGTACAGCTACAATGACCACTGTGCCGAGGTGGCTTATTGGTCAGAGCATCTGCTTAGTAAGCAGGAAACCCAGTTTTAAGTCCCAGTCTGGCACAAATTTTCAACTTTCCCCATTGCTTTCAAACAATGCCTGCCCACAGTCAATGTCTGTAACTTTTTTTATGGAATATAAATAAGTCAGAATCTCGATGAAAGGATCACTTCCCATCGTCGGAAACCTGCAGCACTCCCCACGACTCCAAAGTTATGCTGGACAGCGAATTTACTGGACACTGCCAGCAGCAGTCATGGGTTTGACATGGTGCCACAACCCCTCTGGATGGCCATATGCCCCTGCTGCCTCCGACGCTGAGTTCCTGGTGGGATTTGGCGACATTGTACCAGCTGCCATCTGACTCCTACCAGCAATCATGTGTTGGACTTCGTGCAACAACACCCCTGGATGGCCATATGCCCCTGCTGCCTCCGACGCTGAGTTCCTGGTGGGGTTTGGTGACACTGCACCAGCCGCCATCTGACTCCTACCAGCAGTCATGTGTTTGACTTCATGCAACAACCCCTCTGGATGGCCATATCCCCCTGCTGCCTCTGATGCTGAGTTCCTTGTGGGATTTGGCGCCACTGTACCGGCCGCCATCTGACTCCTGCCAGCAGTCAAGTGTTTGACTTGGTGCCACAACCCCACTGGATGGCCATATGTTCCTGCTGCCTCTGACACTGAGTTCCTGGTGGGATTTGGCGACACTGTACCAGTTGCCATCTGACTCCTACCAGCAATCATGTGTTTGACTTGGTGCCACAACCCCTCTGGATGGCCATATGCCCCTGCTGCCTCCGACGCTGAGTTCCTGTTGGGGTTTGGTGACACTGTACCGGCCGCCATCTGACTCCTACCAGCAGTCATGAGTTGGACTTCGTGCAGCAACCCCTCTGGATGGCCATATCCCCCTGCTGCCTATAGTGCTGAGTTCCTGGTGGGATTTGGCGCCACTGTACCGGGCGCCATCTGACTTCTGCGAGCAGTCAAGTGTTTGGCTTGGTGCCACAACCCCTCTGGATGGCGATATGTCCCTGCTGCCTCCGACGCTGAGTTCCTGGTGGGATTTGGCGCCACTGTACCGGCCGCCATCTGACTCCTGCCAGCAGTCAAGTGTTTGGCTTGGTGCCACAACCCCTCTGGATGGCCATATGCCCCTGCTGCCTCCGACACTGAGTTCCTGGTGGGATTTGGCGCCACTGTACCGGCCGCCATCTGACTACTGCCAGCAGTTGTTTGACTTGGTGCCACAACCCCTCTGGATGGCCATATGTCCCTGCTGCCTCCGACACTGAGTTCCTGGTGGGATTTGGCGCCACTGTACCGGCCGCCATCTGACTCCTGCCAGCAGTCAAGTGTTTGACTTGGTGCCACAACCCCACTGGATGGCCATATGTTCCTGCTGCCTCTGACACTGAGTTCCTGGTGGGATTTGGCGACACTGTACCAGTTGCCATCTGACTCCTACCAGCAATCATGTGTTTGACTTGGTGCCACAACCCCTCTGGATGGCCATATGCCCCTGCTGCCTCCGACGCTGAGTTCCTGTTGGGGTTTGGTGACACTGTACCGGCCGCCATCTGACTCCTACCAGCAGTCATGAGTTGGACTTCGTGCAGCAACCCCTCTGGATGGCCATATCCCCCTGCTGCCTATAGTGCTGAGTTCCTGGTGGGATTTGGCGCCACTGTACCGGGCGCCATCTGACTTCTGCGAGCAGTCAAGTGTTTGGCTTGGTGCCACAACCCCTCTGGATGGCGATATGTCCCTGCTGCCTCCGACGCTGAGTTCCTGGTGGGATTTGGCGCCACTGTACCGGCCGCCATCTGACTCCTGCCAGCAGTCAAGTGTTTGGCTTGGTGCCACAACCCCTCTGGATGGCCATATGCCCCTGCTGCCTCCGACGCTGAGTTCCTGGTGGGATTTGTCCCCACTGTACCGGCCGCCATCTGACTACTGCCAGCAGTTGTTTGGCTTGGTGCCACAACCCTTCTGGATGGCCATATGCCCCTGCTGCCTCCAATGCTGAGTTCCTGGTGGGATTTGGCGCCACTGTACCGGCCACCATCTGACTCCTGCCAGCAGTCAAGTGTTTGGCTTGGTGCCACAACCCCTCTGGATGCCATATGCCCCTGCTGCCTACGACGCTGAGTTCCTGGTGGGATTTGGCGCCACTGTACCGGCCGCTATCTCACTCCTGCCAGCAGTCAAGTGTTTGGCTTGGTACCACAATCCCTCTGGATGGTCATATGCCCCTGCTGCCTCCGACGCTGCGTTCCTGGTGGGATTTGGCGCCACTGTACCGGCCACCATCTGACTCCTGCCAGCAGTCAAGTGTTTGGCTTGGTGCCACAACCCCTCTGGATGGCCATATCCCCCTTCTGCCTCCAGTGCTGAGTTCCTGGTGGGATTTGGCGCCACTGTACCGGCCACCATCTGATTCCTGCCAGCAATCAAGTCTTTGGCTTGGTGCCACAACCCCTCTGGATGGCCATATGCCCCTGCTGCCTCTGACGCTGAGTTGGGATTTGGCGCCACTGTACCGGCCGCCATCTGACTCCTGCCAGCAGTCAAGTGTTTGGCTTGGTGCCACAACCCCTCTGGATGGCCATATGCCCAGCTGCCTCCGACGCTGAGTTCCTGTTGGGGTTTGGTGACACTGTACCATCTGCCATTTGACTCCTACCAGCAGTCATATGTTGGACTTCGTGCAACATCCCCTCTGGATGGCCATATGCACTGCTGCCTCCAATGCTGATTTCCTGGTGGGATTTGGCGCCACTGTACCGGCCGCCATCTGACTCCTGCCAGCAGTCAAGTGTTTGGCTTGGTCCCACAACCCCTGTGGATGGCCATATGTCCCTGCTGCCTCCGACACTGAGTTCCTGGTGGGATTTGGCGCCACAGTAGCAGTCGTCATATGACTCCTGCCTGAGGGCAGTGAGTGGTACTCCATGCACATCCGCCCTCGCGTGTTGGTGCGGCGACACTAATGCAGCGACGGGCCGTGCAGGCACCATGATGCCAAGGGACGGATCACGCCTCTAAAGATCGCTGGTGTACCACGGGCCTGCCGCCACAATGAAGGACTCCGGCATAGCAGCCAGGGCAGAAAGTTCCACCCATACATTGTAGCTGGCCATGGAGAACATAGGAGACGTGTTTGCCTCAGTACGTCATATACTGAAGCCAACAAAAGTCATTACCTGTCAGCAATGTTTCCACTGGGCCCACAATTCCACCACTCCCCACAGCAGTCCTTAATACTACCGAAATGAGAGACTATCAATAAATAGCGTTTAAAGAACTATAAAAGGAATGTTCTAGCCACACAACAAATACCAGTGCATCAGCCACTGAACACATCACAGATACTGCCTCTTTTACTATCATTTTTGCATTTCACCCTTAGCCCTGCTCTCCCTATATTCATGATGTAACACACAGTGACTTCCCCCACTTTCATCCGATGAGGTTACTATATGTAGCAGGCATTTCCTGAATAATGAGTCGGTGATTTTCGCAGCAGAAAATTTCCCACTGTTGGGGAAAAGCGTCTCGTTGGAGGGTGGACAAACAAACTAGTACTAACATCATCACTCTCTTTCGTGGACAGATTTTGAATTTTTTGTGTCGTAAATAAAACTTTTGTTGTTGTTGTTGTGGTCTTCAGTCCTGAGACTGGTTTGATGCAGCTCTCCATGCTACTCTATCCCGTGCAAGCTTCTTCATCTCCCAGTACCTACTGCAACCTACATCCTGTATTCATCTATTGGTCTCCCTCTACGATTTTTACCCTCCACGCTGCCCTCCAATGCTAAATTTGTGATCCCTTGATGCCTCAAAACATGTCCTACCAACCGATCCCTTCTTCTAGTCAAGTTGTGCCACAAACTTCTTTTCTCCCCAATCCTATTCAATACCTCCTCATTAGTTACGTGATCTACCCACCTTATCTTCAGCATTCTTCTGTGGCACCACATTTCGAAAGCTTCTATTCTTTTCTTGTCCAAACTAGTTATCGTCCATGTTTCACTTCCATACATGGCTACACTCCATACAAATACTTTCAGAAACGACTTCCTGACACTTAAATCTATACTCGATGTTAAGAAATTTCTCTTCTTCAGAAACGCTTTCCTTGCCATTGCCAGTCTACATTTTATATCCTCTCTACTTCGACCATCATCAGTTATTTTACTCCCCAAGTAGCAAAACTCCTTTACTACTTTAAGTGTCTCATTTCCTAATCTAATTCCCTCAGCATCACCCGATTTAATTTGACTACATTCCATTATCCTTGTTTTGCTTTTGTTGATTTTCATCTTATATCCTCCTTTCAAGACACTGTTCATTCCGTTCAACTGCTCTTCCAAGTCCTTTGCTGTCTCTGACACAATTACAATGTCATCGGCGAACCTCAAAGTTTTTACTTCTTCTCCATGAATTTTAATACCTACTCCGAATTTTTCTTTTGTTTCCTTTACTGCTTGCTCAATATACGAGTACAGATTGAATAACATCGCGGACAGGTTACAACCCTGTATCACTCCTTTCCCAACCACTGCTTCCCTTTCATGCCCCTCGACTCTTATAACTGCCATCTGGTTTCTGTACAAATTGTAAATAGCCTTTCGCTCCCTGTATTCTACCCCTGCCACCTTCAGAACTTGAAAGAGAGTATTCCAGTTAACATTGTCAATAGCTTTCTCTAAGTCTACAAATGCTAGAAACGTAGGTTTGCCTTTTCTTAATCTTTCTTCTAAGATAAGTCGTAAGGTTAGTATTGCCTCACGTGTTCCAACATTTCTACGGAATCCAAACTGATCTTCCCCGAGGTCCGCTTCTACCAGTTTTTCCATTCGTCTGTAAAAAATTCGCGTTAGTATTTTGCAGCTGTGACTTCTTTATTTTTTTTATTTTTTTTTTACGAGTGCTGATTTTGCAGTAGTATTCTGCGTGAACACTATTTGGTCAAAAGTACCCGGACATTCATTAGTGGTAACTACTGTGGGGTGTATCAACCCCTCACACTTTTGGTAGCTTGCACTCTGCTGAGGACGTATTTAATGAATTGTCTAAATGCCTGCGGAGCAATGGCAGCTCATTCCAGATCAAAAACCAGAGAAGATATTAATGTTGGACACTGCGGTCTGGAGCAAAGTGGACATTCTAACTCTTCCTATCAGGCGTTCCGTTGGAGCCAGGTCGGAAATCTACATCTACGTCATACTCGCAAGTGACCTAATGGTGTGCAGCTGTTTTCTGTTTTCTGGGTAAACCACTGCAGTAGCTCTAATTTCTCGAGTTCTCTCCTCGTGGTCATTTCATGGGACGTATGTGGGAGGAGTTAATATGTTGTCCGACTCTTACAGTAAAGTGCTCACTTGACATTCAACAGACCGAGCGAGGTGGCGATGTGGCTCGCATGCTGGACTCGCATTCGGGAGGACGACGGTTCAAACCCGCGTCCGGCCATCCTGATTTAGGTTTTCCGGGAGTCCCCTAAATCGCTTCAGGCAAATGCCGGGATGGTTCCTTTGAAACGACACGGCCGGCCTCCTTCCCCATCCTTCGCCATTGCAATGGGGCCGATGACTTCGCTGTTTGGTCCCCTCCCCCGAATCAACCAATCAGTGAGCTGACCTCACGAACCCATTCTGCTGTTTCCTGCTTCTCTACTGAGAACACAGTACCACCCGCCTACATTTATAGTGGCAGGTTCACCACCCGTGATACCATTGGACGAATTGCGCATTACATACAGGTGTCCGGATACCGCTGATCAGATAGTGTAAACGTGGATGTAGAAATTTGAGCCTACAGCTTCCACTCGTCATGTACATGACGTTGTTCTTCCTCCGAAACGGTACCCCATAAATACAGCTAACGAGTTGGTAACACTCGTAGTGAAGACCTGCACTTGTTATTTATACAGACAGTCTAATACTAAACATGACATATATTCATAGAGGCTCCTTCAATTATTGAGCGTATTTGATTACTTTCGCAGCTGTTAATAAATCCGGGTCAGCTTTACTCAAATCCACAAATACAGAATACAGTTTAAAACGAGATTACATTACAGTTCAACGTCGGAAATGTAATTTATTGGTGCTTAACTCGATTTAGTTTTAATTAAAATCTCCCCCTGACTGTGTTGTTGCTCCCTCTCCTACCCCCCCGCTCCACACTACCTCCCTACCCATCCGTATATTCCGCCCTTCCGTCTCTGTGCGTGTTCCACGGATGCGCGCATACTGCATCGATTTGTGCTGCTAGTGGCTGTAGTGAAAACATTTATTAAACAGCAGAAGTATCTTCATTTGAAATCTGATGTTATGGAGCACTCGAATCATTTACCGCATTAGAGTATTTATGCCCATACAGGTATGGATTGCGCCTCGTGTTCATGATCCGTTATCATGTGATGCCACTTCCCGAAAATTCTGAATTAAGTAGTGCATCTTTAGTGTAAACAACAGGTAGAGCCCCGAAGTTCTTCCGTGAAGTATTTATCGTATTCACTGTCATCTGGGCTTTTAACTGACTATGAAAAGCCAGTTTTTCGATAATATCCTCTGTTGTCTTCATAGGGAAAGTAACTGGCTGTAACGGAGTCACTCATGTGTAAATAATCTGGTAGTGACCTCTTGAGAACTTAGATTGTATAGTCGAAACCACATTCTCGGAGTTTATATTTTTTATATTTCCATCACAACTTTTTCTCCATGGAGCAGAGCAGACTGTTCGAAATGTCTAATACCGGTCGCCGTCCTTTTCAACCAATTACCACAGAAAACGGTAGTGTCTGTAATGTCGATGGAAGATACCTCGCGCTCATTCTTGAAATTCCTTTCCCCATTCGGTAAAAACGAGACCTTGATTTCATCCACTTCTCGTCAATCTTTCTCTCTGTCTGTTAAGGCACGGATAGAGCTAATAAAGTCGCCTTTATGTCTCATACTAAAGTCTACGTTCCCTTGGCGGTGCGAAGAATTTAAGGTTCTAAGTGATGTGTTGGCTCAAGAGCCAACACCGTGTTGCTAAAGGAGGCCGAAATGCACGCGTTAAGCTCACGCAGACTGGCGTGAGGTCTGGAACAGTTAAGGGAATTTATAGTAGCAAATAGAGTACGTAGTTGATGTAATACTTAACTTTAATCCATAATTGTAGAACATCTTTCTGACGGTACAGGCATCACAAGTTAAATATCTATTGATAATGGCGCCTTGCTAGGTCGTAGCAAATGACGTAGCTGAAGGCTATGCTAACTATCGTCTCGGCAAATGAGAGCGTATTTTGTCAGTGTAGCATCGCTAGCAAAGTCTGCTGTGCAACTGGGGCGAGTGCTAGGAAGTGTCTCTAGACCTGCCGTGTGGTGGCGCTCGGTCTGCAATCACTGACAGTGGCGACACGCGGGTCCGACGTATACTAATGGACCGCGGCCGATTTAAAGGCTACCACCTAGCAAGTGTGGTGTCTGGCGGTGACACCACATTCCTCCCCCGCAAATCGGCGAACGGTTGTGTTATAAGACTTCCGCCCGCCGTGGGGAGGACCCCAGGTTGACGTATGCGACGAGGTGGGGAGCCTAACAACAGGCGAGGCTGTGCCACCCACACCCGGCCATTCGGTCCGAGGGGAGCTAGGAAACGCCTGAAAACCTAGTCCAGGGTGCACGCCAACATGCGTTGTATGCGCCAGTAAAGAGACAGGAGGGGCCGTAGGGTCGACCTCCATCGCGTCGGGGCACCCGACGGGCGAAGACGACATCTGGTCCGGAGCGGGCAAGAGTTCCATGTCGGAGGACAGCTGGTCACGGGAAGCGATCGGTGGCGCGTGACCCAGGTAGGCGCGTGGCGGCTGCAGCGAAGCGTCCACTGCGGGCGTCGCCGGCGGAAGAACAGGCGGCGCCGGCGGCGGCGCGTCGCCATGGGACAAAATGGAAGGCAGCGTCGGTAACACCTGGGGATGAGGCGGGCCAGTAGATGGGTCCCCAGGGCGCTGACCGGACGGCACCGTCGCTGAAAGCAGACGGGGAGCGGCAGAACCCGTGCGACGACAGAGGCGCAGCTGATTGAGATGCCGACGCACCTCACCAGAGGCCCCCAAAACCAGATACATAGCGCGGCCGAGGCAGCGAAGAATGCGCCCTGCGAGCCAACGCCGTGAACCTCGATAGTTGCGATAGTATACAACGTCGCCTGGAGCAAAAGCAGGTGGCTGCCGCTGCACAGGAACCTGATGCGGCGGATGTAGCAAAGACATCAAAGTTCGATGAGGACGACCGTGGAGCAACTCAGCCGGCGAGCGACCATCTCGAGGCTGAGAGCGATACGAGGACAAAAAGAGCAACAACGCGTCCTCCCGAGAAGCGACTCTTTCAGCTTCAACATCTGGGACTTGAAAGTCCGGACCAATCGTTCAGCGGCACCGTTTGACTGCGGCGAAAACGGCGCGGATGTCAGATGTTGAATACCATTGGCCTTGAGAATGACTGATATTCGGCGGACAGGAATTGTGGGCCATTGTCGGAAACAATAGTCTGTGGAAGACCTTCAATGCAAAAGATAGCGGATAACGCTTGGATGGTGGCAGATGACGTCGTGGAAGACATCCGGACAACAAAAGGAAAATTACTGAATGAATCTACCACAACCAACCATCGAGCATTCCAGAATGGACCAGCAAAATCGATGTGCAAGCGTTGCCAAGGGGAAGTGGCTTTCGGCCATGCAAAGAATTTCCGCGGCGGTGCGGATTGTTGTTCGGCACACGCCATGCAAGAAGAGCACATATTCGTAATCGCAGCATCGATTCCGAACCAAGTACAGTGCTGACGAGCAAGTTGTTTCGTTCGCACTATACCCCAATGTCCTTGGTGGAGAAGCCGTAAGACAGAGGACTGTAACGAACGTGGGACCACGACCTTGGACTGATCATTATCAGAACGCAACAGCAAAACACCACGTCGTACAAAAGGTCTCTCCTTGTGAGCAAAAAATCGGCGAACCAACGGATCCTCGATCCGTGACATTGACAAGGGCCATTGCGTAGCAACAAAACGCAAAACGGTAGCAAGGACAGGGTCAGCTGCTGTGGCTGTAGCTACACGACGAAAACCAATCGGAAACGATTCGACCACGTCATCGGTTTCCGCATCAATGGACATGCAAGCAAGTTCGGAAGAATCGAACGCTCCATCCTCAGCAACAGGCAAACGGGACAACGCATCGGCGTTTCCGTGCTTAGCAGTGGACCGATACAAGATATCGTAGCGGTACTGCGAGAGGAAAATAGAGCAGCGAATGAATTTCTGCGCTGTACGTGGAGGTACAGGTTTGTTCGGATGAAAAAGCGATGTCAACGGTTTGTGGTCTGTGATGATGGTAAAGTGACGACCATACAAGAAATCGTGAAACTTAGTAACACCAAACACGAGAGCCAAAGCTTCTTTCTCGATCTGTGAATAATTTCTTTTCGCAGACGAGAGCAATTTGGACGCAAAGGCAATAGGGCGATCGTGCGATCCATCTTTGTGCGCAAGCACAGCACCGATCCCGAAATCCGATGCATCTACCATCAACAAAAGGGGTTTCTGGGGATCGAATGGCGTAAGGCAAGTATTTGAAAGCAACGCCGATTTCAACTGGCGAAAGGCGCGTTCGCATTCCGTCGTCCAGACGAACGGAACACCTTTACGGCGTAAGCGATGAAGCGGAGCTGAAATGGAAGAGGCGTGGCGCATATATTTGTTATAGTAATTTATTTTTCCCAGCACACTCTGTAGCTGCTTCAAATTCTGCGGCGAAGGCAAGTCCTGTATGGCACGGAGGTGCTCTGGACTCGGATTTATGCCGTGGGCATTGATTACATGTCTCAGATATGGTAAGTCACGAGCAAAAAACACACATTTGTCCTACCGCAAGCGAAGACCATTTTGTCGCAAGACCTGAAATAATGTTCTGAGATTGGCTAAATGTTCTTCTTCCGTCTTTCCGGAGATCACAATATCGTCCAGATAGTTTGCTGCAGTAGGGACCGAGGCACAAACAGTTTGCAGATATTGCTGAAACATTGCAGGGGCGGATGCACACCCGAATGGCAGTCTGTTGAATCGATACAAACCAAGATGCGTGTTAACCACCAATACGCGCTGGGATCCTACGTCCACCGGTATTTGCAAGTACGCATCTGCTAGGTCCCAACTTCGAAAAATATTTACCCGGGCACAGTTTGTCAAAAAGATCTTCCGGGCGGGGTAAAGGATAAGTTGCAATCACTAATTGTGGATTCACCGTTGCCTTGAAGTCCACACAAAGTCTCAATTTCCTGGAAGGTTTTGGCAAAATTACTAAGGATGATGCCCAGAGAGAAGCCTGCACACGTTCAATCACACCTTGAGATTCCAAATCGTTTAACGTTCTTGCGACCTCATCACGCAATGCGTGGGGGACATTGCGCGCTCTGAAAAATTTCGGTTGCGCGTTTACTTTCAGTTCCAAATGTGCTTTATAGTTCTTAGCGCAACCAAGGCCCGGTGCAAAAATGTCAGCAAATTCTTCACATAGACGAGAAACACTGGCTGAAGGCACAGTCTGGTTCACTGATAGGACCCGATTGACTATAGACAAGTTAAACAACTGAAATAAATCTAAACCAAACAAGTTCACTGCAGAAGAAGAACGAAGGACGTAAAATGACACAGGTTTTGTTTGTCCCTTGTATGTTGCAAGAAGGCTGCACTGTCCTAACACAGGGATCTTCTGACCAGAATAGCTAGTTAAGCCGGCCGAAGTGGCCGTGCGGTTAAAGGCGCTGCAGTCTGGAACCGCAAGACCGCTACGGTCGCAGGTTCGAATCCTGCCTCGGGCATGGATGTGTGTGATGTCCTTAGGTTAGTTAGGTTTAACTAGTTCTAAGTTCTAGGGGACTAATGACCTCAGCAGTTGAGTCCCATAGTGCTCAGAGCCATTTGAACCAGCCAAGCTAGTTAACTTAACATTTGCGGCACACAACGGAGGTGTGTCCAGCTGTTTGTACGTGTCGTGATTGATCAGAGAAACTGCAGCTCCGGTATCGAGCTGGAATGGTATCATGGTGCCATTTATGAACAAATCTACAAAAAGTTTATTGTCCTGCTGACGACAAGAGCGACTGTCTCGTGCAACGTGAACTGACACTGGTACAGAATCACTTGCGACTTGACGGGATTTCCGTCGACGTCGACGCACACTATTTGTGGGACGAACACAATCACTGTTAGAGAGAGTGGCACTGGGCGGAGTGGAATGAACTACATGAATGTCCATGGGCGAAGGTTCACGAGCCTGAGTATTCTTGGTTCGATTCCGATTCCGGCGTGAAGCAAAGGGCCTGGAATGGTTGTGAGTGTCCGTTCTGAACTTTTTCTGGCAAACACTTTGAACTAGTCCTTTTTCATTACAGAAAAAGCAAATAGCTTGGCGTGATGGGCAATTGTCACGCGAATGTCTAGTAGCACACCGCGGGCATCATTTTAGCACTGCATTTGCCTGCTTGCGCGGCACACGTGGCTGAGGATTTGACGGCAGGTGCGCGGACGGGCGCGAGGGCTGTTTACTGTTCCATGCAGCGCACCTGGTGGGCCGGTTAATGTGACACACAGCTGGCGAAGTTTCAAATGATTCCTGAGCAAAGTCAAGTGTGTCTTGCCTATCCAATATGTCCATCACTTGTTGAAGGGAGGAATTGACTAGTTTCAAAATCTGTTCCCTTATACGAACATCAGAAACGTTCTGTGCAATTGCATCACATACCATAGTATGTGAATAAGGGAGTCCACATTCACACTCAAAAGCACAATCTGTAGTAAGGCCTTGCAAAGTTTTAACCCACTCCCTATTAGTCTGACCTGCCGTACGTTTTGTACGAAAGAACGTATACCTTTTTACAACTACACTGACGGATTCTTTGAAATATGCATCTAATGCAGACAAAATTTCTTCGTAGGACAGAGTTGCTACGTCGCGTCGAGGAAACAATTTCACTATCACACGGTACGTGTGCACCCCGACGGATGCTAACAAAAAAGGCTGCCGCTCGTTACCTTGAATTCTGTAGGCGGCGATATGGAATCCAAATTAGCGTGACCACTCCGTCCAGCTTTCCAGTGCCGCATCAAAAGGACGAAAAGGTGGTGCAACTGCATGTTGTGGCTGCGGTAGCGGTGGAGCGGCGGCGGCCGCATCGTTTTGCATTGCACGTTGACCCTGGACGAGCTGTCCAAGGGCATCCAATAAGGCCTGCGTCTGCTGATTCTGTAAGCGATAAAATTCGGACAGTACATCTGGAGATTGTGGCGAAGCCATGACACAAGTAAATTAGTGCATCAATTGGTACAAACGCGATTTAGCTCGTCGCCATGTGATGTGTTGGCTCAAGAGCCAACACCGTGTTGCTAAAGGAGGCCGAAATGCACGCGTTAAGCTCACGCAGACTGGCGTGAGGTCTGGAACAGTTAAGGGAATTTATAGTAGCAAATAAAGTACGTAGTTGATGTAATACTTAACTTTAATCCATAATTGTAGAACATTGGTCTGACGGTACAGGCATCACAAGTTAAATATCTATTGATAATGGCGCCTTGCTAGGTCGTAGCAAATGACATAGCTGAAGGCTATGCTAACTATCGTCTCGGCAAATTAGAGCGTATTTTGTCAGTGTAGCATCGCTAGCAAAGTCTGCTGTGCAACTGGGGCGAGTGCTAGGAAGTGTCTCTAGACCTGCCGTGTGGTGGCGCTCGGTCTGCAATCACTGACAGTGGCGACACGCGGGTCCGACGTATACTAATGGACCGCGGCCGATTTAAAGGCTACCACCTAGCAAGTGTGGTGTCTGGCGGTGACACCACACTAAGTCAATGCAATAAAACGATACGGCCAATTAAGTCACATATTTTGACAAATTTAATTATATCAGATCAATGAAATTCATTTGCTTTCGTTTAAACGACGGCATTCAGACTGCTGAAATCGGAGATACAGTTTTTAAACGTAGACACCACAAAAGCATACAGGTGATAGGCAAAATAATGTAAACAGTGATAGTAATGGGATGGTTGTGTTTGTCGGTCAAGAACGCAGGTCAGGCACGTGTCGCGCTGGGCTGTGCGTGTTCAGCACGGACTAGGCATCAGTGCAGGTTTTGTACGAGTTGTGCAGACTTCGCATTCAGAGGCCGATTTTGAAGTGCAAGGAATGACCTAACACAGTACCAAAGAGGGCAAATTGTTGGGCCTCGATTAGCTGGAGCATCGGTAACCAAACAATCGCTTTCGTCCACTTTCTGCATCCTGATGGACCATGTCAATGAGTAATCCTAATGGACAACATCACAGCCCGCATCCTGTGACTGCTGATTCGAAAACTAACATGTTATACGGAGGTGACAGTAGAGCTTTTGGTTTGGTCACCACGTTGGTGCAGGCGTGGAGGGGCCCCATCCTTGGGGGTAACCAAACAGACAACGTATTAAATGTTTCAAGAGCAACTGTTTCAACAGTCATGACAGCCTATACAAAACACGGAAAGACCATCGTGTGAACGTAATAGTGGGCGCAACTCAAAACTATATGACTGAGATCGTCGTAGGCTAACACGAATTGTGTCAAAACAACACAAAACTACGGCGGCTAAACACTACAGAGCTCAATAGTCATCTTCGAGACCCCGTATCTATCGACACTGTCCGTAATTACAGACAGTGTACTATAGAGATACCATCAGTGACGCCAACCAATGCAAAGAAGCGTAAAACATGGTGTGAGGAGCATAAATCCTGGACGGCTGATCAGTGGAAACACGTCCGACGAGTCATCGTTTTCGTTATTTCCAGCATCGGGCAGGATTTACGTCTGGAGAATGCCAAAAGAAGCTTACAATTCTGATAGCTTGTTCCCAACGCTTAAGCATGGAGTCATGGGCAGCCACATCGTGTTAATCTGCTGGTCCAATAATTACTCTCAAAGGCTGTGTTACAGCCAACGATTATTATTTTGGGTGATCAGCTGCATCCCATGATTTAAATGTTGTTCCGTAGTAATGATGCCATATTTGAGGACGATAAGGCACCTATTCACACAGCCAGGACAGGACAATCTTGGTATGAAGAGCACGCAACTTAACTGCAGCGTCTTCCCTGGCCAGCACAGCTCCTGTACCTAAACATTATGGAACCCTTGTGGACGGTATTGGAGCCCAAACTCCGGAGCAGATTTCCTCCTCCCTCGTCACTACAGGAGTTAGAAGAAGTTCAGACAGAAGAGTGGCATAACATTCCACTGGAGACTATACAATCATTATACGTCGCTATTCTAGGTAAACGGTGCAACTGAGGCTGTTGATTATTAAAATTAAAATTAATATTATACAGTTGCTGACATGTTGAGGATATTTATATTCCAAGAAGAATCGCAGCTGTATTACGGAAAAAGGGGGGTCCAACCCCTTATTAATAAACCGTTTCCAAGTAAGTACAAGAGCTTACATTATTTTGCCTATACCCTGTAACTGCCAATGCGAAATAATCAAAGTCTCAAAGTCAATAGACCACGTTAACGATGCTGCAAATTTAAAACTAATTTCTGTAAAGAATGTTTAATATTTGGAAGCTTTCTTACTGACTTTGGAGTAAAGCCTTTCGGCGACGCTAGTTGCAAGAAACACTACAAGCCGTATATACGTGTTGAAAAGGTACTACATGCAGAATGAAGTAGAATGAAGAGAAAAAGTACAAATTAATAAATAAAATGTGGAGGATTCAGGTGAAAGCGTTGTGACAAATTTATTTAAATTGTGAATGAGAATACTCAGAATCCGAGAAGGTTCTGTTTTACCAAACAGCACTCTGCGACTAGACAACTTTGAAACAACGAGAATGACCGATGGCCGGTGTGGCAGAGCCGTTCTAGGCGCTTCGGACTGGTACCGCGTGACCGTTACGGTCGCAGGTTGGAATAATGTGTGTGATGTCCTTAGGTTAGTTAGGTTTAAGAAGTTCTAAGTTCTAGGGGACTGATGACCTCAGAAGTTATGTCACATAGTGCTCATAGCCATTTGAACCACTTTTTTTCCCGAGAATGAGCAGAGATAGACAACCAACAGCAGATAAGTAGAAGAAATATTGTCTTATTATAACGTCGGTTTCAGTACATAAAAACAATCTAACTTTTCCTCTTGTTTCTTCTCAAGGTGTGTGAAAAGGAACCGCACACAAAATCACGGCAGATACTTCTGAAGTTTGCGAAGTAAAATTTTAAATCATTATTCAGCGTAGTGATATATGAGGTTCTTTAAATGGTAAATGGAGGCTCTCAATGGGGAATAAATTGGTAGGGATTACAATTTCCGGAAACTGCCATGGAACTGACGGAAACAACCGGAAACCATTGGTCGGAACCAAGAGGAACCGAGAGGACAGGAATCATTTACAATTTGTTTTTGGGCGGCGTCGCCCATTTTCACGGTAAATAAAAGAATTTTGCAATTGTGTGAAACTGTGAACCTGTCATCGAGGTATCATATAATTCTTCTCATGCTCTATGTACAAGAATATTCAGCTAAATATATGCGAATGGTCATGGACACACATACTCCGGAAACGACAGTAAAGTGCTTCATGGAGGGTATCTGAGGTTGGAGTTTCGTTCAGTTCCAATCTCGTATGAAGCTCGGCAGAAATGATTGTTTCAACGTCTCTGAGGGTTCTGTAATTAGTCCAGCCTTGTCCTCAAGTCCCATACGGGGGTGATGTTGAGTGATATCTGCCGTCTTTTACTACTGCAAGGTACTAACAAGACCAGTTTCGCAAAATATCTCTCCTCTGATTTCCTAAATCCCAAGAATGACTATGGAAGTAGAGCCTAGGGTCGCTTGCCTCAAACAAGTACCAGACAAAACATTTATGATTGGTGGGCCAGATTGATGTAAATATTAAATTATTAAATTGATAAAAAGCCGCCACCTCACAGATAATTTGATTATTCAGTGAAAGACCAATCCATTTATAGGATACAAAATAATCATGATAAAGTCTATTGAAACTTTATTAAGGGGAGGTCAAACTCACTGATTTTAAGGATCCTGACGAGGGAGCGGAATGGTTCTGTGAAACGTAATAGCAATAAATTTATCAGTAAGTAGCATTTATTTCCTCATTAGAAGTAACACATACACGCTGATGTTAAGTTAAAACCCTGTTACTTGGAATGCTGGCACGTGAATTTCGACACATGGTACATTATACAACGCATCACCTAAACGAAGGATAGAATTTAGAAGAAAGCTTCCTTACTCCTAATGTGAGGTCACTGGGTCAGAGCGCGGCTGGCTTTAAACGGTCGGTTTCAGAGAACAAAGCCCATTTCTGAAATTGCGCAAAACTTTGTAATTTTGTAAATAAGTTTACCAAACGTGAGCACATGTACTTCGCGGTGAAACTGAGGCTTCAATTCGAACACAAGAGGTGAATACGTCGAATTGGAGCCCCATAGTTTGCAAAGAAACGCACGTGGTGCAGCAGAGTATGGGCTGTAATGTCCGTGGGAATGAAAAACAAATTGGACGGTAAATAAAATTTAACACAAACATTCCACAATGCACACGACACATTCACGCATAACACATGAAACTAACTAAAACTGTATATCACGCGGCGGCACCGCTTGTCCAATCCAAGTTGCATTTGCACAAAAGATCTCACTGAACATATTGGATACTAATGAAATTAACACCGTTCCCTGACTGAAATAATTGGTGCGGCATAATTATCAATGCCACACACCATAGTGACTACCGAAAACTCAAACAAAGCTACCACTTACACATTTCAAAATAACTAGAGATGCTGCTATGAGCATCCTTACTCACCGGCGTCCTAGGAAAGAATGAAACTAATCGGTCCCGTCGCCGGGGTCTACACAGCACCCCGGAAGGGCCCTGAGAGCGTAACCGGGTACTACCTGTACCAACCTGACAATTGATGCTGACCGGTAGCCACTGATGCATCTCTGACGCAACGTAGCCGTAGTCAAAGCTCTATACAAACGTTTGATAAACTGCCGTTAGCATTCAAGAAAACCTCCCGGAAACTAAGAAAATCCAAAGTACCAGTTGCAGACAAACTAGACATTCATACTACGAGGTGTGGCTAGAAAAAAACCGGACTAGTACTGGTGAAACAATGAAACGAATGCAATAAGGCTGAAAGTCGCGTGGCCTGTCACGTGACTCTCGCTCCGCCTACTGCTCGAGTTTCATCTGCCTCCTGCACTCAGTCTGCCCGTGGCGTCGGTTTTAAGTAGTTGACGTTTTGTCTGTGCGTCGGAAAATGTTGAGTGCACAGAAAGAACAGCGTGTTAACATCAAATTTTGTTTCAAACTAGGAAAATCTGCAAGTGAAACGTTTGTAATGTTACAACAAGTGTACGGCGATGATTGTTTATCGCGAACACAAGTGTTTGAGTGGTTTGAACGATTTAAAGATGGCCGCGAAGACACCAGTGATGACACTCGCACTGGCAGACCATTGTCAGCAAAAACTGATGCAAACATTGAAAAAATCGGTAAACTTGTTCGACAAGATCGCCGTTTAACAATCAGAGCAGTGTCTGAGTTAACAGGAGTTGACAAGGAAAGTGTTAGGCAGATTCTTCACGAAAGTTTCAACATGAACAAAGTGTGTTCAAAAATGGTTCCAAAGTGTCTCACAATTGAACAGAAGGAACGCCGAAGAATGATTTGTTCTGACATCCTGGAAAACATTGAAAGTGATCCCACCTTCTTACAAAATGTTATTACTTGCGATGAATCGTGGTTTTTTACTTACGATCCCGAAACTAAACGCCAATCGACGCATTGGAAAACTCCTGGTTCTCCACGACAAAAAAAAAGCACGAATGTCAAAATCGAAATTCAAGGCAATGATGATTGTTTTTTTTGACATCAAAGGGATTGTGCACATTGATTGGGTACCAGAGGGACAAACAGTGAATCAGCATTACTACATTAGCGTCCTGGCGACCCTACGTGAGCGAGTACGGAGAAAACGGAACGATTTGTGGAGAAAAAAGTCATGGATCCTTCACCAAGACAATGCCCCAGCTCACAGTGCGTTGTCAGTGAAGACGTTTTTGGCAAAACACAACATTCCCATCTTAGATCATCCACCCTACTCACCTGATTTGGCCCCCTGTGACTTTTTTCTTTTCCCTAAAGTCAAGTCAGCTTTGAAAGGAACTAGATTTGAGACTGTTGAAGCAGTAAAAGAAAAAGCGACGGAAGTAATGTATGGACTTACCGAAAATGATCTGCAGCATTGCTATGAACAGTGGAAAATTCGTATGGAGCGGTGTAGAGACCGAGGAGGAGAGTACATTGAAGGAGATAACATGAAATTGTAAATAATTGTAAATAAATGTTTTTTCCAGCATCAGTCCGGTTTTTTTCTAGCCGCACCTCGTAGAAGACGACAGTGTGGACAGGAAAGATATGACATGAGTACATGATGATGGGTTACACAGATAAATGAAGAACATCCTAATGAATTTGTAATTGAAAAAGACATTCTCCTTTGGCGTTGAAATGCCGCTGAGAAATGTCGCTGTAGTATCATTCACTCTTTTGTCCATCTTTATCTCCAGGCATAGTCGTACCTAACATTTCAGTAGTTAAGAATTGTAACAAAACCGAAAATTGCTTTCGAAGGTCAATGCAACAGTTCACATGGAGATATTTCAATATATGTGGGGGTGAAGAGCATCTCTAGATTTAAGTAGGCTTCCACGGGATAATTGGCGTCTCTCCTCAAGAGTCTTGCCATTTCGAAACTTCCTGGCATGTTAAAGCTGTATGGCGGACCGACACTCGAACTCGGGACCTTTGCCTTTCAAGGGCAAGTGCTCTACCGTCTGAGCGACCCGAGCACGACTCAGGACCCGCTCTCACAGCTCGAATTCCGTCAGTACCTCGTCTACTACCTACCAAAGATGCCGAGTTCGAGTCTCTGTCCAGCACACAGTTTTAATTTGCCATGTAGTTTCCTACAGCGCACACTCCGCTGCAGAGTGAAAATTTCATTCTGGAAACATCCCCCAGGCTGTGGCTAAGCCATGTCTCCGCAATATCCTTTCTTCCAGAGGTGCTAGTTCTGCAAGGTCTGCAGGAGAGTTTCTGTGAAGTTTGGAAGGTAGGAGACGAGGTACTGGGGAAATTCAAGCCCTCATGTGAGTCGTGCCTGTGCAGCTCAGATGGTACAGCACTTGCCTGCGAAACGCAAAGATCACGAGTTCTAGTCTCGGCCTGGCACACAGTTTTAATCTGCCAGGAACTTTCGTATCAGCGGACACTAAGTTGCAGAGTAAAAATTCATTCTTGACAACTGTAACCATTCATACTAAGCTTCTTTGCATACAATGAATAACCCCTGTTACTGCTGTGCTCTACAGGTGCCACTCACTGTAATGTAATTGTAAGCAGTCTCCTTTGTAGACTGACTGCGCTTTGACAGTACCCCGACAATGTACCTAAGTCTCTCTGCCTGACTGACCTGCTATTGAGTTGTCATTTCATTTCATATATGTACGAAGTGTTGCAACCAACATCTTGTGTGAGTTTACCGATTACGCTGTAAGACGTTCATAATTGCAGTAATCATGGTTGTTTCGTTTTGTCAAGAGCACTGTTTTACATTTCTGCACCTTTGAAATAAGATGTCAATTTTTACTCCACTTTGGAATCTTATCAAGATCTGAGTGAATATTTATGCAAATTGTATTAGACAGAAACCGATGATACATATGTAGACCATCTGCGATAAGTCTGAAGTTACTATTAATATCGTTTACAAGGTCATTAATTCATTAATATACAACATGAACAGCATGGGACCAGTACAAGGTCCATAGACCAAGCTCAAAGAGACTTTGACATTGATGACACGCCGCGTCCTATCCACCAAGAAATTCTCAGTCAGGATCAAATTTAGGTTGAAATCCATACAACTGTAGTTTTGTTGGTAGTCTTTGGTATTATTCTGAGTTAAATGCTTCTCTGAAGTGAAACTGCAAGGGTTGCCTTGAACTGTGGCTTTCAATAGACTGGGAAAAGCACATACTGGATTTCGAGTGACCGATTTTTAGGAATCGATGCTGGTTGGCATGGAGGAGGTCATTCTGTTCAGGGTACGCCATATACGGGGTGGTATAGCCAATGTAAACGGAAAACCATAGGATTTTGTTTGAAGAAACGAGAGTAATAGCCCACGCATCGAAATACTGGGCATCTGTAATCCGGGAAGCAGTAGAAATTAGCGATAGTAACTTTAACAGAGACAACGGCTATGCATTTAGCAAGACCTGGAAGAGTGCAATGGATAAAGAAAAATCGCAGAGGAAAACTACCCGCACTTTACCTCCTGATTCAAGGGATTGCGCTGCAAGCAACGCGGGATAGAAACTACATCTATGGAAGTAGAGGGCACCACTTCACTACGCGCCATATCGCTGTTGCTATGACGTATTCCAGCCAACCAGAAGCCGTCCTTTGTATATAAAAGTGGGAGCCTCGCCAGTTCACGACAGTCAGTTTTAGCCCTGACGACGACCGTGGAGGTAGTGGACGAAAGCTTGGAGTTTTATTCAGAATTGACGCGGCATGGACACCGGGAGATTTTTATTCAAGATATACGTCGCGAAAGACTTCGTAGCCATTTACCGTACAGTTACCTAACATTGCGCATCTAGCAATGATGTTCAGACTGTGCACTGCAGGATTTCCATTGTTTAGCAGTGTTAGTTTAACAGCATTAGTGTCATGAATTGCATTACGGTAGCAGGCAGTCAACGTCCGACTTAACAAGGTGAGCAGAACTTTACTTTACTACAATTTTCAAATAACATTTTTCCGTGAAAGTTGTCCTGTATTCATAATGTGTGCGACAGATACCAGGAAATGGTCTCTGACAGAAAACCGCTAGTGCAATTGAAAACAAATTATTCGGCAGCTTTATGTTTTATAGTTATGCCATTTCTACGATTTATCAGAGCTGTGAAACACAACCATCGTACATCACGTATATCCATCTGATTCACTTAATTATTCAACATTCAGTTGGCTTCCTGATCAAGAGACTGGGACGCAGTGGAAATCTCGGACTTTCATACGGAATTAATGTGCACCACGACCATTAATGTAATTTTCAGTCATATTTCAGATCCACATGTGATGTCTCTTTCTGCTATAAGTTATATGAGGATTCTATTAAGTTAGTGAAGTTAAATTTCGTAAAGCTATCTTTCATAAAACCTCGTAAGAAACAATTACAAATAAGCAATATTATATTTGCAGGTTGCCAAATTAAACATTAAATTGTGATTGAAAACGAGCGCCAGGCTCCCTACAAATAATATCAGATGCGTTAGCGTAATAAAATTTATGCAAAGAAGCACCTGACCTATAAGAAATTGTATCACTGAAAATAGTCACTTTATGATAAAATAAATCTTGTGATTTGATGCTAATTAATTTTGATAGTATTCTTAAATAAGTTCTTCTGCTCCGGCTTCGTCGTATTTCATGTGGACATAAAAAGTTTAAATGCGCCGCATAATGGCGGCCAACCTTCTCAGTCAAAGATGATCGCAGCTAGCTCAGCAGCAGCTACAAAAAATGCTACACAAACTCTTGGGTTATAGCAAATGTGGCGTGGGTTCCCTAAATGATTACTCTGCACTCCAGATTAGCTTATTATATTTTCGTAACTCTTTTACACATCAATTATTTTCTAGTAATTGAACGAGAGCAATAAAAAAGCTATCGGAATACAATCGTACCTTCTGCACTCAAACACAAGAAAACATCAGAAGACGACTAAGTTCATTGTCTTCAGGTCCTTTTATAATATAACAAAGATTATAGTGTTCAGTTTACACGTGTGATCTTATATCAACGAGAATAATGTCTTTTTTCTATTGTCAGAATCGATAAATTTTCTTTAATGTTATTTCGTCCCTTTGTCCGTATCACAATTAGGCATTAAAGTTCACACAACATTACGCATACATAGTTTTTTTGTCGTTATTTATATTGTTCATGTCAAATATATGGAAAGAGACACAATACATAGTAGAATTTTAGAACATGTTTTTTGCTCGCGTATCATGTCATTTCAGGAAACCCAGAATCTACTCTGAAGGAATCAACATGGATTCCGGAAACAGCGATCGTGTGAGACCCAACTCGCTTTATTTGTTCATGAGACCCAGAAAATATTAGATACAGGCGTCCAGGCAGATGCCATTTTCCTTGATTTCCGGAAGGCGTTCCATACAGTTCCGCACTGTCGCCTGATAAACAAAGTAAGAGCCTACGGACTATCAGACCATCTGTGTGGCTGGATTGAAGAGTTTTTAGCATACAGAACACAGCATGTTGTTCTCAATGGAGAGACTTCTACAGACGTTAAAGTAACCTCTGGCGTACCACAGGGGAGTGTTATGGGACCATTGCTTTTCACAATATATATAAAAGACCTAGCAGATAGTGTCGGAAGTTCCATGCGGCTTTTCGCGGATGATGCTGTAGTATACAGAGAAGTTGCAGCATTAGAAAATTGCAGCGAAATGCAGGAAGATCTGCAGCGGATAGGCACTTGGTGCAGGGAGTAACAACTGACCCTTAACATAGACAAATGTAATGTATTGCGAATACATAGAAAGAAGAATCCTTTATTGTATGATTATATGATAACGGAACAAACACTGGTAGCAGTTACTTCTGTAAAATATCTGGGAATATGCGTACGGAACGATTTGAAGTGGAATGATCATATAAAATTAATTGTTGGTAAGGCGGATGCCAGGTTGAGATTCATTGGGAGGGTCCTTAGAAAATGTAGTCCATCAACAAAGAGGTGGCTTACAAAACGCTCGTTCGGCCTATACTCGAGTATTGCTCAACAGTGTGGGATCCCTACCAGGTCGAGTTGACAGAGGAGATAGAGAAGATCCTAATAAGAGCGGCGCGTTTCGTCACAGGGTTGTTTGGTAAGCGTGATAGCGTTACGGAGATGTATAGCAATCTCAAGTGGCAGACTCTGAAAGAGAGGCGCTCTGCATCGCGGTGTAGCTTGCTGTCCAGGTTTCGAGAGGGTGCGTTTCTGGATGAAGTATCCTTGATATCTTTGCCAGAATAAATTGAAATTCTCCTAATTTTCCTCAAATAATTAATTAATGTCACTAAAGAATCAATCTTGTTCTCATTTAACGAAATACACTCCTGGAAATTGAAATAAAAACACCGTGAAATCATTGTCCCAGGAAGGGGAAACTTTATTGACACATTCCTGGGGTCAGATACATCACATGATCACACTGACAGAACCACAGGCACATAGACACAGGCAACAGAGCATGCACAATGTCGGCACTAGTACAGTGTATATCCACCTTTCGCAGCAATGCAGGCTGCTATTCTCCCATGGAGACGATCGTAGAGATGCTGGATGTAGTCCTGTGGAACGGCTTGCCATGCCATTTCCACCTGGCGCCTCAGTTGGACCAGCGTTCGTGCTGGACGTGCAGACCGCGTGAGACGACGCTTCATCCAGTCCCAAACATGCTCAATTGGGGACAGATCCGGAGATCTTGCTGGCCAGGGTAGTTGACTTACACCTTCTAGAGCACGTTGGGTGGCACGGGATACATGCGGACGTGCATTGTCCTGTTGGAACAGCAAGTTCCCTTGCCGGTCTAGGAATGGTAGAACGATGGGTTCGATGACGGTTTGGATGTACCGTGCACTATTCAGTGTCCCCTCGACGATCACCAGTGGTGTACGGCCAGTGTAGGAGATCGCTCCCCACACCATGATGCCGGGTGTTGGCCCTGTGTGCCTCGGTCGTATGCAGTCCTGATTGTGGCGCTCACCTGCACGGCGCCAAACACGCATACGACCATCATTGGCACCAAGGCAGAAGCGACTCATCGCCGAAGACGACACGTCTCCATTCGTCCCTCCATTCACGCCTATCGCGACACCACGGGAGGCGGGCTGCACGATGTTGGGGCGTGAGCGGAAGACGGCCTAACGGTGTGCGGGACCGTAGCCCAGCTTCATGGAGACGGTTGCGAATGGTCCTCACCGATACCCCAGGAGCAACAGTGTCCCTAATTTGCTGGGAAGTGGCGGTGCGGTCCCCTACGGCACTGCGTAGGATCCTACGGTCTTGGCGTGCATCCGTGCGTCGCTGCGGTCCGGTCCCAGGTCGACGGGCACGTGCACCTTCCGCCGACCACTGGCGACAACATCGATGTACTGTGGAGACCTCACGCCCCACGTGTTGAGCAATTCGGCGGTACGTCCACCCGGCCTCCCGCATGCCCACTATACGCCCTCGCTCAAAGTCCGTCAACTGCACATACGGTTCACGTCCACGCTGTCGCGGCATGCTACCAGTGTTAAAGACTGCGATGGAGCTCCGTATGCCACGGCAAACTGGCTGACACTGACGGCGGCGGTGCACAAATGCTGCGCAGCTAGCGCCATTCGACGGCCAACACCGCGGTTCCTGGTGTGTCCGCTGTGCCGTGCGTGTGATCATTGCTTGTACAGCCCTCTCGCAGTGTCGGGAGCAAGTATGGTGGGTCTGACACACCGGTGTCAATGTGTTCTTTTTTCGATTTCCAGGAGTGTATTCCACTTTAAAACCGATCTTCTTGATCACAATCGCTGATAAGGTTTTGTAGGCGCCCCGGTGGTCCCGGTCACGGCCGGCTTGACGGCGGGCAGCAGGTGGCTCCGGGTTGGAGTCCCGACGCTGTCGGCACGAGAGGCGTTCTCGTAGTGCGGAGTGTACTCTATCCCACCCCGTCTTCTTCCCTGCTCCTCCTGGTGGCTCGTCCGCGGTGGACGGGTGGAACGGACTGCAGTCCCGCAGCGTCGTCGGCTCACCCGGTTGTGATGGCGGATACACAGGGCCTAGGCCCCGCACGGTCTCGACGACGGCTCACTGAAGTCAGCTTTGGCGGCGAGCGAGTCTGCCTCGATGTCTGCTAATCCTGGGTCGACGATTGACAGCGGCAGCAGAGAGGACCAGAGCTGGTACTGTCCCCTCACGTCTGCTGCTGGATGGGCCGCCCTTGCTGCAGCATCTCCTTAATAAAGATTAACATGTCGATCACCGAGCTGAGCGCTACGCAGCGCCCCAGTACACATCTAACTGCAAGTCTAACTGCGAGTGCCCTGTTGCTATCAAAGCTGGCGTATTTAAAGGAAGCACGAGCGACGTCCTGACGTCATGCTCGTTTGTAATGAACGCATTCGTTCCACTTATACTGCTGATTCATCTGTAGTACTCGCTCCTTAGGTGTTCTTGCGACAGAGTTAGGTATTGTTGCGGCAGACTTATGCGAAGTTGTGAAATGCAGTACAGCTGACGCTATACCTCTGTCTTGCACTCGACGAAAGTCTCCGTCTAACACAAACCCGCGTGCTAAGCTGTTCTCTTTCGACTGTTGTGTGTAACCAGGCCATTGCCCCTGCGTGACGATGTGCAATCCTCTTAGCTCTTGCCTAACCTACTGCCTCTGGCTTTCGGCATAGGCAACGAAACTTTGACCATATTCCACGTTTCCAACTCTTTACTATTCCGCGACACTACAGTTTTAAAACAGAATTTTAATACATTTCACAGTATCGATTATTTTCAAAATGTCAATACGTGTCGACTTCTCATTGATAAAACTTTAAACTAGTTTATTATTGAAGACCGTCTACACTCCTGATAAAATTCTGCCAGAATCTCTTCAAGAAGTCTGAATTTTAATAAAACTTGCAAATTTCACACTTACATAATATTTACGATGTATGTCGCAACAACAGAATCAACTTCCAACTCGAAGTTTATTTAACAATTGACATCCAATTACAAACTTTATCATTCCACCTTCAACATTGAACTCCTTTTCATTTTATATAAAAAAACATAAAACATATTTTAATAATGGTCAGCATGATGTTTCAACAGTTCTTCCAGCCGCCGGCCGTCGACCACGATGCAATAGTGGTTAGCTCTCGTCGTCCGCCGCGTCTGGAGTCTCCACTGGATCATCTTGCTGCCACGCTCGACATGAAAGAAAAGAAACAAAATCTTTTTAAATAACAAGTCTCCACTTAACATACTACCAATAACTTTAAATGCGAACATTTTTAGCTTAGGCTTTACCGTGACTGTTATTGACGGTAAAGCCTAACCTAAAAATGTTCGCATTTAAAGTTAATCTGCCCAGACAGGCAATCAAGGCTATTTTCGATTACAAAAACAGTGCAGAAAAGGTCGCAATGACGACACAACACATACACTTCAATAGGAATTGTCTCAAGAATAACGTCATCCCAAATTATAAATCGTAACACAATACACACACAAATGTAATACTTACTAATGTAAATCCACCCGATGATGGAGGTTTAAACCTGCGAAACGCGTCGTGGAAATAAATAAAACGGTGACTGGTAACAGTGAACTTATTGTTTCATTTAATACTACAAATAAAGAAATATATATATTAACATTTCTTACCTGGCGTCGCTCAAGCGGTAAAGAAACGCGATGTTTCATGATTAGACTTTTGAAACACCACAAGGTCCGGAGGGGATGCTTTCACCTCACTGGCAGTGAAGCAATCGTTCGTTGCAGCTCTCTCGTGCCGCGGTGGCGGCTGTCCGAAACACGGCGGCATAACTGACGGCGCGCGTATTTGAAAGTGCGGCCGATACCGCACTCAACAACAGTTGCACGTGAAAGCCGACGAGCTTCACCTTTTCTCTGTATATTTGTTGCCTTGCTCTTGGACAGATGCCCTTTATCAAAGTCCCTTATGTCTGTGGATTTTCGCGTTTGCGGACGATGGTTAACTTTTGACATTATCTGCCTGAGAATTCTCTACCTTCTATGTAGTAGCAGCACTGAAATTATCACTCCCTTTCTCATTACATTATTCACCAACCTCCTTGGTATAACTGCCAAGAACTAAATAGCAATCAGTGCTATTTTAGTAATTTTTAATTTAATTGTTACCCTTTTGTGTTAATCCTGTAGTTGTTAGACCTACTTTTCTCTCCTGTCAGTATTGGCCTTGTAAAACGTCTGCTTTTCTCCTACCACACTGAACTGTTCAACACACTCTGTTTCGTCGTTTAATACGAAGCGTAAATTGCTTTCAAAATAGTATTCTCAGCCATATTTCCTCACAACGAATACTCTCTGCGTCCTACTCCGCTATATTTCGTGCCGGCTTACTGTGCTAGGGAAACGTAATCAACCTTGAATACCCTCTTTCTCCAGTCACTTGCATGCTTGTTTTTACTGTGCATCTACACTATATGATTACTCTGCGACTGACAGTTAAGTTCCTTGCAGAGTGTTCATCGAAACACCTTCAAGCTCTTTCTTTAACCGTTCCACTCTCGAACAGCGCACGCTAAAAACCAAACACATCTTTCTGTGCGAGCTCTGATTTCTCTCATTTCATTATGATGATCACTTTTTCCTGTGTAGGTGGCCGCCAAGAAAATATTTTCACACTCTGAAGAGAAAGTTGGTGACTGAAAATTCATGAAAAGATCCTCCCGCAACGAAAAACGCTTTTGCTTTAATGCCAGCCACTGTACTTTAAGTGTCATATCCGTGGTACTCTCTCCGCTATTTCGCGATAATGCGAAACGAGCTGCCATTTTTTCAACTTTTTCGATGGCCTCCATCAATCATATCTGATACAGGTCCCACACCATGTAACAGTGCACCAGAAGAGGTCGGAAAAGTGTAGTGTAGGCAGTCTCTTTAGCTGACCTGTTGCTGCCTCTAAGTGTTCTGTGTCCGTAAATGCCAATCTTTGGTTTGCTTTCCTCACAACATTATCTATGTGATCTCTCTAATTTAAGTTATTTGTAAATGAAATCCCCAGGTATTCAGTTGAGTTTATAGCTTTTAGATATGTGTGATTTATCGCTTAATCGAAATTTAATGGGTTCCTTTTAGTACTCATGCGGTTGACATACTTTTTATTATTTAGAGACAAAGCCACTTTTCGCACCATAAAAATATCTTGTCTACAACATTTTGCAGCTGGGTTTCATCACCTAATGACTTTACAAGACAGTGAATTACACCATCATCTGGTCTAAGACGGCAGCTCAGACGTTTATGTAGATAAGGAATGGCAGAGGGTCTAGTAATACTTTCATGGGGAACGCCAGATATTACTTTCGCTTTACTCGATGACTTTGTCAGTTACTGGGAACTATGTACTTTGTAACAGGAAAGACTTCTTTTTTTTATTTTTTTGTCATCAGTCTTCTGACTGGTTTGATGCGGCCCGTCACGAATTCCTCTCCTGTGCTAACCTCTTCATCTCAGAGTACCACTTGCAACCTATGTCCCCAATTATTTGCTGGATGTATTCAAATCTGTCTTCCTCTACAATTTTTGCCCTCTATAGCTCCCTCTAGTACGTGGAAGTCATTCCATGTCTTAACAGATGTCCTATCATCCTGTCCGTTCTTCTTATCAGTGTTTCCCACATATTCCTTTCCTCTCTCATTCTGTGCGGAACCTCCTCATTCCTTATCTTACAGTTAACCAATTTTCAACATTCGTCTGTAGCAACAAATCTCAAATGCTTCGATTTTCTTCTGTTCCGGGTTTCCCTCAGTCCATGTTTGACTACCGTACAATGCTGTACTCCAGACGTACATTCTCAGAAATTTCTTCCTCAAATTAAGGCCGATATTTGATGTTAATAGACTTCTCTTGGCCAGGAATGCCCTTTATGCAATTGCTAGTCTGCTTTTGATGTCCTCCTTGCTCCATCCGCCATTGGTCATTTTACTGCCTAGGTAACAGAATTCCTTAACCTCATCTACATCGTTACCATCAATCATCCAGTCCATACTGTGTACTCATTAGACTGTTCATTCTGTTCAGTAGATCCCGTAATTCTTCTTCACTTTCACTCAGGGTAGCAATATCATCAGCGAATCGTATCATTGATATCCTTTCACCTTGAATTTTAATTCCACTCCTGAACCTTTCTTTTATTTCTACAACTGCTTCCTTGATGTAGAGATTGAACATTAGGGGCGAAAGGCTACATCCATCTCTTACACCCTTTTTAATACGAGCACTTCGTTCTTGGTCGTTCACTCTTATTATTCCCTCTTGGCTCTTGTACATATTGTATACGACCCGTCTCTCCCTATAGCTTACCCCAACTTTTTTCAGAATGTCGCACATCTTGCACCATTTTACATTGTCGAACGTTCTTTCCAGGTCGACAAATCCTATGAATGAGTCTTGATTTTTCTTTAACCTTGTTTCCATTACCAACCGCAATGTCAGAAATGCCTCTCTCGTGCCTTTACCTTCCCTAAAGCCAAACCGATCGCCATCAAGCACAACCTCAATTTTTTTCCATTCTTCTGTATATTATTCTTGTAAGCAACTTGGATGCATGAGCTGTTAAGCTGATTGTACAATAATTGTCGCACTTATCAGGTCTTGCTGTCTTAGGAATTGTGTGGATGATGCTATCCGAAAGTCAGATGGTATGTCGCCAGACTTATACATGCTACACACCAACGTAAACAGTCGTTTTGTTCCCACTTTTCCCAATGATTTTTGAAATTCTGATGGAATGTTATCTGTTCCCTCTGCCTTATTTGATCTTCAGTCCTCCAAAGCTCTTTTAAATTTTGATGCTAATACTGGATTCCCTATCTCTTCTAAATCGACTTCTGTTTCCTCTTCTACCACATGAGTCAAATCTTTCCCCTCATAGAGGCTTTCAATGTATTCTTTCCACTTATCCTCTCTCTCCTTTGCATTTAACAGTGGAATTCTCGTTGCACACTTATTATTATCACCCTTGCTTTCAATGTCACCTATGGTAGCTTTGACTTTCCTATATGCTGAGTCTGTCCTTCTAACAATCATTTCTTTTTCGATGTCTTCACATTTTCCTGTAGCCATTTCGTCTTAGCTTCCCTTTATTTCATTCCTCAGCGACTTGTATTTCTGTATTCCTGAGCTTCTCGGAACATTTTTGTACTTCCTATCATCGATCAATTGAAGTATTTCTTCTGTTGCCCTTGATTTCTTCACAGTTACCTTCTTTGTTCCTGTGTTTTCCTTCCAAAATTCTGTGACGGCCCCTTTTTAGAGATGTTCATTCCATATTGCTGTATCTAGAGCATTAGAGAACTTGAACCGTATTTCGTCATTCCTTAGTACTTTCGTATCCAACTTCTTCGCGTATTTATTCTTCCTGACTAATCTCTTAAATTTCAGCCTACTCTTCATCACTACTAGATTGTGATCTGAGTCTACATCTGCTCATGGATAGGCCTTACAATCCAGTATCTGATTTCGGAATCACTGTCTGACCATGATGTAATCTAACAGAAATCTTCCCGTATCATCCTGCCTTTTCCAAGTATACCTCGTCCTTTTGTGATTCCTGAACAGATTACTCGCTATTACTAGCTGAAAGTTGTTACAGAACTCAATTAGTTTTCCTCCCCTTTATTCCGTATCCCAGGCCCATATTATTTTGTTTCCTTTCGTTCTACTCCTTCCCTTGCAACTGTATTCCAGTCTACCATGACTATTAGATTTTCATATCCCTTTACATAGTGTATCACCCTTTCAATATCCTCATACACTTTCTTTATCTCTTCATTTTCAGCTTGCTACGTCGGCATGTATACCTGAACTGTCGTTGTCGGTGTTGGTTTACCGACGATATTCTATGGGCACGCAATCTGATTAGAAGTCGCCTGTGAGGAACGGTGTCAAAGGATGAGGTAGTACAAACTGTCTCCCCAGTATTCTGCGAGCGTCCAAGAACAAGGAATAACAAGTCGAATTCAATCTCTTAACAGGAAGTTAATTTGTGGATATGCATTCTACCCATAGATGGGCAGCTCTCTAGCTCTGAAGCCGTACTCTCACCTCTTGAATCTCTGAGTGAAAGCTTAATTGTATGCTTAATTGTATGCATAAAGTTTCTAATCCACACTCCTTCCGTTTCAAAATTCACACGTATACTTTCCTGCTAAAATCTTACACTGCTTACACTTGGCTCGGCTCATCATACAGGAGACACTCACGCCTCTGTAGATATTTTCGCGTCCAAGTCTGCAGACAGAGTAGTCTGAACTGTCAGATCTCTGGAAGTGGCTTACCTGCTCGTGATGTAAAATTAATGACTTACTCCTTGTAATGTACACTCCTGGAAATGGAAAAAAGAACACATTGACACCGGTGTGTCAGACCCACCATACTTGCTCCGGACACTGCGAGAGGGCTGTACAAGCAATGATCACACGCACGGCACAGCGGACACACCAGGAACCGCGGTGTTGGCCGTCGAATGGCGCTAGCTGCGCAGCATTTGTGCACCGCGGCCGTCAGTGTCAGCCAGTTTGCCGTGGCATACGGAGCTCCATCACAGTCTTTAACACTGGTAGCATGCCGCGACAGCGTGGACGTGAACCGTATGTGCAGTTGACGGACTTTGAGCGAGGGCGTATAGTGGGCATGCGGGAGGCCGGGTGGACGTACCGCCGAATTGCTCAACACGTGGGGCGTGAGGTCTCCACAGTACATCGATGTTGTCGCCAGTGGTCGGCGGAAGGTGCATGTGCCCGTCGACCTGGGACCGGATCGCAGCGACGCACGGATGCACGCCAAGACCGTAGGATCCTACGCAGTGCCGTAGGGGACCGCACCGCCACTTCCCAGCAAATTAGGGACACTGTTGCTCCTGGGGTATCGGCGAGGACCATTCGCAACCGTCTCCATGAAGCTGGGCTACGGTCCCGCACACCGTTAGGCCGTCTTCCGCTCACGCCCCAACATCGTGCAGCCCGCTTCCAGTGGTGTCGCGACAGGCGTGAATGGAGGGACGAATGGAGACGTGTCGTCGTCAGCGATGAGAGTCGCTTCTGCCTTGGTGCCAATGATGGTCGTATGGGTGTTTGGCACCGTGCAGGTGAGCGCCACAATCAGGACTGCATACGACCGAGGCACACAGGGCCAACACCCGGCATCATGGTGTGGGGAGCGATCTCCTACACTGGCCGTACACCACTGGTGATCGTCGAGGGGACACTGAATAGTGCACGGTACATCCAAACCGTCATCGAACCCATCGTTCTACCATTCCTAGACCGGCAAGGGAACTTGCTGTTCCAACAGGACAATGCACGTCCGCATGTATCCCGTGCCACCCAACGTGCTCTAGAAGGTGTGAGTCAACTACCCTGGCCAGCAAGATCTCCGGATCTGTTCCCCATTGAGCATGTTTGGGACTGGATGAAGCGTCGTCTCACGCGGTCTGCACGTCCAGCACGAACGCTGGTCCAACTGAGGCGCCAGGTGGAAATGGCATGGGAAGCCCTTCCACAGGACTACATCCAGCATCTCTACGATCGTCTCCATGGGAAAATAGCAGCCTGCATTGCTGCGAAAGGTGGATAAACACTGTACTAGTGCCGCCATTGTGCATGCTCTGTTGCCTGTGTCTATGTGCCTGTGGTTCTGTCAGTGTGATCATGTATCTGACCCCAGGAATGTGTCAATAAAGTTTCCTCTTCCTGGGACAATGAATTCACGGTGTTCTTATTTCAATTTCCAGGAGTGTAGAAAGAACAAACCGCAAGTGTTCGCTTTCAGAGATTTTACGAGAGTTATTTAGAAAGTAAGGAACGATCGGTTGCGAAATGGAAACCACAGTGAAAATCCAATTACGTTTTGCACAGGCGTGTTGGGCAGTGTCTCTAGTATGCCCGTTGATCGTGTTACGTCGTTATTTTTAGTTCTGAGCACACAGAGAGCACGTAAAGATACCTAGAACTATAGTGTCTCCCGCCAAGCACGAGGGCCTGGAGAGTAATTTCGCCTTAATCTACGCAGTCGACATTACATAACTGTCGTGCGTTTGTTTCGGCAAGACAATTCTCAGCCCCATTCTGCAGGGACAGTGAAGATGCTCCTTCATCGTTTTCAATTGGAAATGTTTGATTACCCACAATACAGCCCGTAATTGTCTCCCTGTGAATTTCATCTCTGCTCACATGAACCGCTGGCTATGAAGACATTTTGTTACAGACGATGAGCTGCAGGCCAGTGCAGAGAGTTGGCGGAAAGCACTGGGGGCTACCTTCTACAACTAGGGTATTGGAAAGTTGGTACAACGCTTCGACAAACGTCTAAGTGGGATCGGCGACTATGGAGATAAGTAACTGGAAGTTGTAGCTAACTGTACAAATGAAACAGTTTTGATATTCACTGTGGTTTCCATTTCGCGACCTGTCGTTCCTTACTTTCCGAATAGCTCTCGTAAATCTATGAATGTATCTGAGCTTACACTGCGGCCCTGCGCATTTATAGATGGAAGTACTATTGTGTAAGCAAGGTATTACAGGGCAATGCACTGGTCGGGCTGTCATTTGCACTCAGGTAATTCATGTGAAAAGGTATCAGACGAGATTATGGCCTTACGACGTGAATTAACAGACTCTGAAGGCGGATTGGTAGTTCGATCTAGACGTAAGGGATATTCCATTTCGGAAATCTAGCGAATTTAGTATTCCGAGATCAACAGTGTCAAGAGTTTGCCGAGAATACCAGATTTCAGGCATTAGCTCTTACCACGGACATTGCATTGGTCGACTGCCTTCACTTAACGACCGAGATCCGCTGGGTTTGTATAGAGTTGTCAGAGATAACAGACAAGCAACACTTGCATGACATAACCGCAGAGATCAATGTATAACGTACGAAGAACGTCTCCCTTAGGACAGTGCGGCGAAAAGTAACGGCAATGGGCTATGGTAGCAGACAACAGACGCGAGTACCTTTGCTGACAGCGTGACATCACCTGCAGCGGCTCTCTTGGGCTCGTGACCATATCGATTGGTCCCCAGACGACTGGAAGACCGTGGTCTGATGAGTCCAGATTTCAATTGGTAAGAGCTGATGGTAGGGTTCGAGTGTGGAGTAGCCATGGACCCATGTTGTCAACGTACTGTGGGGCCTTCAAAATGGTGTGGACTGTGTTTTAAAGGAATGGGTTGGTATCTCTCGTCCAACTAAACCGGTCGTTGACTGGTAACAATTATGTTCTAGTACCTGGAGACAATTTTCAGCCATTAATGGACTTCATGTTTACAAACAATGATGGAAGTGTCAGTGGGCCACAATTGATCGCGACTGGTTTGAAGAACATTTTGGACATTTGGGGCGAATGAGTTGTCCATGCAGATGACACGAAATGAATTCCATCGAACATTAATGGGACACAATCGAGAGCTCAGGTCGTGCACAAAATCCTGCACTGATGACACTTTCGCAATTATGATCTGGTTTCTGGAAAAGTAGCAGCGTGGTGACTGCAGTTACAAAGGGGGCTGATGAACTGAAAAAAGCTGTGGACAAACAAGAAAGGGACCCTTACCTGTTGTTTGTATTTGGCAAGGTTTTGACTACTCTCAAAGTCAAAACTTTTCTACAAGTGCTGTACAGTGATTCTACTTATACCTTACGTCCCGCCAACCCTGCGTAAAGATCGGAACAAAGATGTCACAATGGAAGAATGCAGTATCAGGGGTTCCACAAGGATCAGTTTTGGGCCCATTACTTTTCTCATTGGATGTTAATGATAGGTCGACTATTATCTCCTTTTGGTTGTACCTAAGTGCAAGCTCGACGAATCTGGGCACAGGCATCCAAAATGTGATGACTTAGTTGCCTTGTCAGAGTCGGCACAGAATATAGGTTTGAAAATTAACCCGTCTAAGTTGAAAGCAATAATCGCTTTTGAACTTCAGCTCAGACAATCTCTTCCACACTAAACCATAGCCACCACAGAAATAACCTGTTTCTCTTCGGCAAGGACCATGTGGATAATTCTGGACAGTCACTTAAATGGGACTGAAAACACAATTGCAGTCTGTAAGAAGATGTCGGTTGGCATCACTTCATTCACTACAGAACTCTAAAAAAAGAAAGTTTCTGTCGAGCTTAACAAAATCGTTCGTAGAATCACTAATATGGTGGTCCTGTTTTCCAAAGACTTTTGTATGAGAGCTGACGCCGGCTAGAATTGGCGATGACTGCTTGTGTGTGATACATTTGTGTCACACACTGTTTCGACCATATCGTTCCTGCGTACAAACTGCTATCTGGTTACGTGCCGATAACCTGTGTTTTGTTAAACGTCTTCTCAATCACTACACTCCTACTGACTTACCTTCAACCCTTACTATCTGAACAACATTGTGGAAGTACTCGTTCTCAATAAAGCAAAATTCTCCCTTCACAACGTTGCCATATTCTTTGAACCATTTTCTGTATCAGTAACCCTACTTTGGAACAATTTAAATATTAGAGCAATTAAAATCCCTTTCATCTTCAAAAGAGATGTGCTGGCCCATTTTCTATGACCATAGCCATCTCATCCATATACCTGTCTGCTGGTCAATCCCATCCCATCAACCCTCCCTCCCCCACCACTTTTCCATCTACTGGTCTACAGCGTTCTCTGTTGAAATTCTCTTGTTTCCTAACAACCACTGTCACTTTCATTTCAATCATTAGATCTTTCATTACTCCTTCCACTTCTAATACGAAACAAGGCTTCAAAAAATCTACATTAATCAATATCATTCATAATAGCTCCATTATTTTATTATTAATATTATTATTAGTCACTATTATCCTTATTATTGCCAATCAGTTCTTTTATTAAAATTGTGTAAATAATTCTTATTGCATCTGTTATGTAGTCACTAGCAAATGTCAACCTTAATGTCTCCATTGTTAATGTTATTTTATTATTACTGTTTGTAATAATAAAATAAGTATTATTTTTAGTAATAATACAAATTATTAATATCTTGATAGTTATGTAACGCTTCTTTTATGTATTAATCCCGGTCAGATGTATGAGACGGCCTTAAAGCCCTAATCTGGTCAAGCTGTATAAGTAATAAATAAATAAATGTCGTCACTAGAATGATTCACTGTTAGTTTCTTCTCGGTGTATATTGCTTTGTTACAAATTTATGAGCATGCAACACACCAGATATTATTCTTTATTGCGTTGGGTACTGGTCATAATGTTTTCGTTCATCAGTGGATAAGTTCACGTTTGTGGGGCTCCAGATGTGTGGGCATGTTTGTCCTTACTAGAGGCCATTGAAAATGATTCATTCTGTTATCCTCTTGTCGAATAACTGCGCAAAGACAAATGGAGGAAACATAAAGCACAGATCGCACAACTCCATCTGGAGACCTCCAGGGAAATTAAACAGGGAGCAGCAGGCAATACACTTTTATATTTCTACTGGTGATTCGCAGATTAATATCGCGCATGAAGCAGAAGATAGATGACGCTTTCCTCTGGCTTTATCGATCTCTCGCCGCCCTAATGTCGCTGGCGCTGTCAGAGACAAACACTCCTTCACAGTCCATTACGTCAGACTGCAGCGGAGGTGGTGAGGGGGGGAGGGGATTGGGGGAGCTCTCCCTAATGACTCCAGCCAAGCAATCTCACATCCTGCACATGGCTCTAAGGGTAGACACTCTTCTACTTGAGAAGAAATAAATATCTTGGTGTCGTCGACACTTCCTGATTAATGTCAACATTTAGAAGTTGTACTACCCTATCTTTCGACTAACAATAGTCCTCATAATTAGAAATGGTGCTAGAAAATACAGGGGGAAGGAAGGGAGGGGGTTACATGTGACTTTGTAAATGCGTCTCTTGGGGTATGGGTGCTGTTCTGTTAGAATCATCAACCATGTCCCTATACCGATATATGGAGCACTACAAGTTGAAAGTCGTGTGAGCCTCACTTTAGGAAAGTACACAATTCATGTGAGTGACATTTAAACGTGACAACAGCAACAATCTGGTAATCTTGCTTATACGCATGTAGTTAGCATCCAAATATTTCGTAAAAGAAAACACTCACCATTGCAGGCTATATACTTATATTATTTATTGCATGTGCTGCTGGCCAGTTTCTGCTACCATTTCATTATCAAGCACCTAAAAAAGAACGTACCAACGTAGAAGGCTAAACATACGATGTACACATACTAGAGCACTTTATTCAAGATATGCTACTCTTCATTGTTGGCATGTTCTTTTTATAGGTGCTTGATAGTGACGTGGTATTCCAAATTGGTCAACAGCACAGCAAATATGTAATATAAAAATAAAAGCTACAACGGTTTCAGTTTTCTTTTACGAAATATATGGAGGTTTTGGACCTGCATTTAAAAAAAAATTATCAAGGCATTGCCTGGTGATGCACTGGGTAAGATAATAACACACCAACCACTCTGAATTAAATTTGTTAAAATTAAACGAAGGCATTCGGTTTGACAAGAAGCGTTTGGCACATAAGATTATCCCTAAACATGAGAAAGTGTCAATAAATTTTAGTTTAGCAATGGCCAAGCTGTGAAAGCATTTAATGAGTGACAGTGGCTTAAGAGTGAAATTCAAGATAAATTTAAACTTAAACACATTATGTGGGAGGATCCGATCAAACCCAGCGAAGAAAACTGATAATCTAATCAATGAGAGTAAGGTAAAGATTGAGGACTTGGCGAACAAGGACATAGGAAGAGTAATTTTAAATTTTTTCAAAGATTGTTTCATTTAAGTAATGTTACGTTTTCCCAGGAAGAGATAGAAATTTTAGGTAAGGAACTGAAGTTCAGTCTCAGGCCAAAACTACACACTAATGAAATTAAAAATAACATCGAAAATACGAAAGGCACTTGATATGACACAGTAGCCAATAGTAAAGTGATGAATTTAATTGAAGAACAGGTTATGCATGATAAAATTAAAATGCTCCATTGTAATACTGAGGCTGGGACTTTACATGAAATTAATAAGAAATTAAGTGAGGCTTAAGCGAAAACAGTTAATGTGGACAAAAATAACACATTGGTCTTAATGAACAAACACAATTGTAGTGCTAAGATAGAGGATTTTTAACGAAATATAAAACTGTGTAAAAAATGACTGAAGAAACAGGTTCAATACATTCATTAAAAGAGTAGTAAAACAATATAACTCCACCTTGTCTGAAAGAGACCATATCACCTAAGCTGATGGACAACCTGTATTACATCAGGTTAATCATCCAGTCCATTTCGTAGTTAACTTCTACATCTACATCTACATCCATACTCCGCAAGCCACATGACGGTGTGTAGCGGAGGGTACTTTGAGTACCTCTATCGGTTCTCCCTTCTATTCCAGTTTCGTATTGTTCGTGGAAAGAAGGATTGTCGGTATGCTTCTGTGTGGGCTCTAATCTCTCTGATTTTATCCTCATGGTCTATTCGCGAGATATACGTACGAGGGAGCAATATACTGCTCGACTCTTCGGTGAGGGTGTGTTCCCGAAACTTCAAAAAAGCCCGTACCGAGCTACTGAGCGTCTCTCCTGCAGAGTCTTCCACTGCAGTTTATCTGTCATCTCCGTAACGCTTTCGCGATTACTAAATGATCCTGTAACGAATCGCGCTGCTCTCCGCTGGATCTTCTCTATCTCTTCTATCAACCCTATCTGGTACGGATCCCACACTGCTGAGCAGTATTCAAGCAGTGAGCGAACAAGGATACTGTAACCTACTTCCTTTGTTTTCGGATTGCATTTCCTTAGGATTCTTCCAATGAATCTCAGTCTGGCATCTGCTTTACCAACGATCAAATTTATATGTTGATTCCATTTTAAATCACTCCTAATGCGTACTCACAGATAATTTATGGAATTAACTGTTTCTAGTTGCTGACCTGCTATTTTGTAGCTAAATGATAAGGGATCTATCTTTCTATGTATTCGCAGCACATTACACTTGTCTACAATGAGATTCAATTGCCATTCCCTGCACCATTCGTCAATTCGCTCCAGATCCTCCTGCAATTCAGTACAATTTTCCATTGCTACAACCTCTCGATATACCACAGCATCATCCGCAAAAAGCCTCAGTGAACTTCCGATGTCATCCACAAGGTCATTTATGTATATTGTGAATAGCAACGGTCCTACGACACTCCCCTGCGGCACACCTGAAATCACTCTTACTTCGGAAGACTTCTCTCCATTGAGAATGACATGCTGCGTTCTGCTATCTAGGAACTCTTCAATCCAATCACACAATTGGTCTGATAGTCCATATGCTCTTACTTTGTTCATTAAACGACTGTGGGGAACTGTATCGAACGCCTTGCGGAAGTCAAGAAACACGGCATCTACCTGTGAACTTCGTAGATAGTCTAGCATATAAGTTCAGTCCCTCAATGAAAGAATGCTATACTTTCAAAACAAGGTATCCGTAAGAAATGCGGCTGAGATGGCTGAGCAAATTGAAAATGTAAGGATTCCCACAGAGGCAAATCCGTCTAATCTGACAAAATTTACCTTTGTACATATATGCATGTAACACTATAAACTGGATTAATAGAGCGTAACAAAATTGGTTTCGAAGAAACGTGTGAAATTCTAGATCTTCTTAAGTTGATTCTGTCATTTAATTATGTCAGTTTCCATGACTCGATCAATTCCCATGCACAACCTTTGGGTATGGGCAGTTGTATTGCAGGTACTTCAGTGGACATGCTTGTGAACAGCATTGAAAACAATGTTTTTGAGAAATATGAAAACGCTACAGATAAGGTGGTATACTACAAGTGATACGTTGATGACGCATTAGAGGTCGCATGCTTATGCAACTAAATAGTACACCTTCCAATATTAACCTTAAGATGTAACTAGAGAAAAAACTCACAATAAATTTCACGGATTTAAAAATTAGTAATAATGGGGGTCTCCACAATCTCAGTGTCTATTGCATACCAGCATGTGACTAACGCAATCACTCATACTAACGTCCCCCAAATTCACGTAAGAGAGTCTTTTTCTCAATCCATGATTAATAGGATAATAAATGTTCCGCTACATAGCAATGAATTAACAAGGTACTGGATGTGCAGAATTATGTAAATATTAGGAGTGGACGTGGATGGAAATTGTTGACGCAGTACTAAAAAACGGAACAGCAGGTACGCGAGATCTGATGATTCAATCACACAAGCTGAGAAACAGCCAAGATAAGTATGCTGCATTATCTTATTGTGAACAGTAGCAAAAGCATTTCGTAATACTAAGGAGCAGTCAGGCTTTTGCAATCACAGTTAGCCTAACGAAATACTTAATCGTGATCCATAGATGTATTTACAAGAGACTGTGGTCACCGTGACAAGTTTTGTGTACGGTAGATGGGGAAGAGCTTTGGTACAGAACTAAAGGATTGAACAATTCCTAGATAATAGAACGCATCATGTCATTCTCAATGGAGAGAAGTCTTCCGAAGTAAGAGTGATTTCAGGTGTGCCGCAGGGGAGTGTCATAGGACCGTTGCTATTCACAATATACATAAATGACCTGGTGGATGACATCGGAAGTTCACTGAGGCTTTTTGCAGATGATGCTGTGGTGTATCGAGAGGTTGTAACAATGGAAAATTGTACTGAAATGCAGGAGGATCTGCAGAGAATTGACGCATGGTGCAAGGAATGGCGATTGAATCTCAATGTAGACGAGTGTAATGTGCTGCGAATACATAGAAAGATAGATCCCTTATCATTTAGCTACAAAATAGCAGGTCAGCAACTGGAAGCAGTTAATTCCATAAATTATCTGGGAGTACGCATTAGGAGTGATTTTGAAATGGAATGATCATACACTCCTGGAAATTGAAATAAGAACACCGTAAATTCATTGTCCCAGGAAGGGGAAACTTTATTGACACATACCTGGGGTCAGATACATCACATGATCGCACTGACAGAACCACAGGCACATAGACACAGGCAACAGAGCATGCACAATGTCGGCACTAGTACAGTGTATATCCACCTTTCGCAGCAATGCAGGCTGCTATTCTCCCATGGAGACGATCGTAGAGATGCTGGATGTAGTCCTGTGGAACGGCTTGCCATGCCATTTCCACCTGGCGCCTCAGTTGGACCAGCGTTCGTGCTGGACGTGCAGACCGCGTGAGACAACGCTTCATCCAGTCCCAAACATGCTCAATGGGGGACAGATCCGGAGATCTTGCTGGCCAGGGTAGTTGACTTACACCTTGTAGAGCACGTTGGGTGGCACGGGATACATGCGGACGTGCATTGTCCTGTTGGAACAGCAAGTTCCCTTGCCGGTCTAGGAATGGTAGAACGATGGGTTCGATGACGGTTTGGATGTACCGTGCACTATTCAGTGTCCCCTCGACGATCACCAGTGGTGTACGGCCAGTGTAGGAGATCGCTCCCCACACCATGATGCCAGGTGTTGGCACTGTGTGCCTCGGTCGTATGCAGTCCTGATTGTGGTGCTCACCTGCACGGCGCCAAACACGCATACGACCATCATTGGCACCAAGGCAGAAGTGACACTCATCGCTGAAGACGACACGTCTCCATTCGTCCCTCCATTCACGCCTGTCGCGACACCACTGGAGGCGGGCTGCACGATGTTGGGGCGTGAGCGGAAGACGGCCTAACGGTGTGCGGGACCGTAGCCCAGCTTCATGGAGACGGTTGCGAATGGTCCTCGCCGATACCCCAGGAGCAACAGTGTCCCTAATTTGCTGGGAAGTGGCGGTGCGGTCCCCTACGGCACTGCGTAGGATCCTACGGTCTTGGCGTGCATCCATGCGTCGCTGCGGTCCGGTCCCGGGTCGACGGGCACGTGCACCTTCCGCCGACCACTGGCGACAACATCGATGTACTGTGGAGACCTCACGCCCCACGCGTTGAGCAATTCGGCGGTACGTCCACCCGGCCTCCCGCATGCCCACTATACGCCCTCGCTCAAAGTCCGTCAACTGCACATACGGTTCACGTCCACGCTGTCGCGGCATGCTACCAGTGTTAAAGACTGCGATGGAGCTCCGTATGCCACGGCAAACTGGCTGACACTGACGGCGGCGGCGCACAAATGCTGCGCAGCTAGCGCCATTCGACGGCCAACACCGCGGTTCCTGGTGTGTCCGCTGTGCCGTGCGTGTGATCATTGCTTGTACAGCCCTCTCGCAGTGTCCGGAGCAAGTATGGTGGGTCTGACACACTGGTGTCAATGTGTTCTTTTTTCCATTTCCAGGAGTGTATAATGTTGATCGTCGGTAAAGTAGATGCCAGACTGAGATTCATTGGAATAATCCTAAGGAAATGCAATCCGAAAATAAAGGCAGTAGGTTACAGTATGCTTGTTCGCCCACTGCTTGAATACTGCTCAGCAATGTGGGATCCGTACCAGATAGGGTTGATAGAAGAGAGAGAGAAGATGCAACGGAGAGCAGCGCGTTTCGTTACAGGATCATTTAGTAATTGCGAAAACGTTACGGAGATGATAGATAAACTCCAGTGGAAGACTGTGCAAGAGAGACGCTCAGTAGCTCGGTACGGGCTTTTGTTGAAGTTTCGAGAAAATACCTTCACCGAGGAGCCAAGCAGTATATTGCTCGCTCCTACGTATATCTCGCTAAAAGACCATGAGGATAAAATCAGAGATATTAGAGTCCACACTGAGGCATACCGACAATCTTTCTTTCCACGAACAATATGAGACTGGAATAGAAGGGAGAACCGATAGAGGTACTCAAGGTGCCCTGCGCCATACACCGTCAGGTGGCTTGCGGAGTATAGATGTAGATGGACAACTCGAATACTATTGAAAATAACAAAATATCAACTAGTGGCAGTTTACAGAGTAGAAAGCATACTGCTACTAATTCTGATACATTGGAAGCTCTGCATAGGCTCAATAAAGGAAGTCTAATGAGTATACATGAAGAAAATGATATTTACACTACTTTCAGTAAACATCCAGAGAGTGTTCAGAGGAGCAAAGCTATAAGAGAATTTTATATATTATTCTGAAGATTGAATGCAGTTAACACTGTGAACAGTCTGTGAACATTCTACATCTTTCTTCTTGATGTCTACACACAAACAGACCACTTCTGCTAGAGGGCTCCGAAATGTAGTGTGTAACACGGCTGAGTGTAAAGTATCTACAGTAGGCCTGTGCTTGAGAAACGGGGTGCTGAAATCGAGTTCCGAATTCCATGAGTTCGAGTATACATGGCGCAACTTTCGTCCAGTACGAGATTGTCAAACCGCACAGGAGCACTGCGACATCCGCAACAATCCGACGCCTTGGGTTCCACTGTCATCGACCATCCTCCGTGTAGTCCTGACTGGTCCCATCTGATTATCATCTGATTCCAGAACTTAAAGAACACCTTCGAGGGCTTCACTTTGACAGTGATGAAGCGATGCAACCAGAGGTGAGGTTGTGGCTCCGTTAACAAAGTAAAACATTTTACAGTGATGGTATCAAGAAACTGGTCTCCCGTTGTGAGAAACGTGTTCATCGCTAGGGTGACTGTGTTGAGAAATAAATTTGTAGACGTGATGAATAAACGTGAAGAATGTTAATAAGGTTTGTATCGTTTGAAAAGGTTTAAGGGGCTCCGGAAAGGCTCAAAATCACGAAAAGTTCAATTTTTACTTTTTTGCGTTTTCTGAATCTGCAGACTATTACCTTTTTAATAGATATATAATTTATTCAATTCCGAAGACTACAACTATTTTAAAAAAAAATTTTGAAATGTGTTCTACATGGGCGTGACCCACTGTGGCGCTGTTAAACTGCTGTCAAATGGTGTTATTATTAACGTCCGTGTTCATCAGTCACATTTTAGTGATGTGAGATAATGTGTTGTGGCTAACCTGTGATGGTTCAATATATATCGCTGGTGTGATTGTCGATTGTTTCATGTTTATTTACTCTGTCGTTATCTCGAAAATATTCGTAATTAATTCTGTTTCTTGAGTCTCTGTTTTGTTGAAGTATAATAATGAGTAAAAGTAAAGTTATTAGAAATCCTCTGAAGGCTTTTAAGAAAAGGAGAAATGTTGGAAAGCCAAAGGTATGTGTTATTACTGTAAACAATAAAGACGATGAAAATCCCCAACATGGCTTGTGTCCCAAAGAAGAAGACAGTTGGTGTAAATATAACAAAGGATTGCTAACTGGTGAAGTGTACACTCATAAGCATAGTCTGCCTCATGCAATAATGGAGGTGATAAAATCTATTTTCAGAGACTTAGCAGCACCTGAACTGTTGAAAAAGTGTATTCACGGAAAAACTCAAAACCCCAATGAAAGTGTAAATAGTGTTATATGGTCAAGAATCCCCAAGACTGTATTTGTTGGAATAGAAACACTTCACTTTGGTGTGTATGATGCTGTTGCGACTTTCAATGATGGCAACATTGTAAGGTGCAAAGTATTTAGAAATATGGGAATGAAGATAGGTTCTAACATGGTACGAGCGATGCTTGCTTTAGACAAGGAACGTCTTCGGGCTGCAGACAGGGCTGTAAAGAGTCTAGAAATACAAGCAAGAGTAAACAGGAGGAGGAACAAGAGGAAGCTGGAGGAGGAGTTTGCAGAGGACGAAGATAATCCATCCTATGGACCTGGAATGCACTAAAAAGTTAATCCAATCTTTGTCGCTCGATTCCCAAAACTTTTATTTTCTCATACTAATTACATGTTTTCTAAGGATCTTCCGAACATATTTGTTTCAAACTTTCAGTAAATGTTACACAGTACGTTCTGCATAATTTAGCACAGCCTTTTTCCAAAAAAACTGTATATTTTTGAATATATAAAGAAAAAATTGCAAAAAAATGTTGTGAATTTTCATTACAATTGAAAAAAAAATCATCTTTAATAACTGAACTAAAATTTTGTAAAATCCCTGTGTTAAGTTGTAGCCCATATTCCAATAATTAATCTGTAAAAAGTTCAACTTCCTACCTCAAATACTTTGTGAGGAAACATGTAATTTATAAGCGTCATTTTAACGTTGCAAGTATAGGGCGTTCCGGAGCCCCTTAAGAGTTTTCACACAAAAAATCGGGTGCCTTACTTTTCAACACGTCGTCGTTTATTACTGTAATGTAACATCCAAGAGAAAAAAATTACGTAAACTGCAGCGTGCTGAATGCAGCCGACCATTTCTACGTACGTGGAACGAGTGCGCTGACGGATTGTGTTTACTGCTGCGGGAATGACACTGGTATATCAATGTTTGTTTACCTCACAAATCTGGCCTTTGCAGGGCGCGCTGATCTGCTATGACACTGTTAGCGCAACACGTTTTTTCGCTGAAATCACTGACTTTTGCGTCAACGTGGACTCGAAACATAGCGACGATACTTCGGCACATTAGAAAGAGGGGAAAATAATGAACACCATCAGCGGTGTTGAGAAAAGAAACTGAAAATGCAGCAACGTAAAGGATTAGAGGCTGGGATAAATTCTAGTGTCCGATACCACCCGTCGACTTTGACCAATGACGTCATACGTGAGGCAAAGATGCTGCAATGGACAATCTACACTCCTGGAAATTGAAATAAGAACACCGTGAATTCATTGTCCCAGGAAGGGGAAACTTTATTGACACATTCCTGGGGTCAGATACATCACATGATCACACTGACAGAACCACAGGCACATAGACACAGGCAACAGAGCATGCACAATGTCGGCACTAGTACAGTGTATATCCACCTTTCGCAGCAATGCAGGCTGCTATTCTCCCATGGAGACGATCGTAGAGATGCTGGATGTAGTCCTGTGGAACGGCTTGCCATGCCATTTCCACCTGGCGCCTCAGTTGGACCAGCGTTCGTGCTGGACGTGCAGACCGCGTGAGACGACGCTTCATCCAGTCCCAAACATGCTCAATGGGGGACAGATCCGGAGATCTTGCTGGCCAGGGTAGTTGACTTACACCTTCTAGAGCACGTTGGGTGGCACGGGATACATGCGGACGTGCATTGTCCTGTTGGAACAGCAAGTTCCCTTGCCGGTCTAGGAATGGTAGAACGATGGGTTCGATGACGGTTTGGATGTACCGTGCACTATTCAGTGTCCCCTCGACGATCACCAGTGGTGTACGGCCAGTGTAGGAGATCGCTCCCCACACCATGATGCCGGGTGTTGGCCCTGTGTGCCTCGGTCGTATGCAGTCCTGATTGTGGTGCTCACCTGCACGGCGCCAAACACGCATACGACCATCATTGGCACCAAGGCAGAAGTGACACTCATCGCTGAAGACGACACGTCTCCATTCGTCCCTCCATTCACGCCTGTCGCGACACCACTGGAGGCGGGCTGCACGATGTTGGGGCGTGAGCGGAAGACGGCCTAACGGTGTGCGGGACCGTAGCCCAGCTTCATGGAGACGGTTGCGAATGGTCCTCGCCGATACCCCAGGAGCAACAGTGTCCCTAATTTGCTGGGAAGTGGCGGTGCGGTCCCCTACGGCACTGCGTAGGATCCTACGGTCTTGGCGTGCATCCATGCGTCGCTGCGGTCCGGTCCCGGGTCGACGGGCACGTGCACCTTCCGCCGACCACTGGCGACAACATCGATGTACTGTGGAGACCTCACGCCCCACGCGTTGAGCAATTCGGCGGTACGTCCACCCGGCCTCCCGCATGCCCACTATACGCCCTCGCTCAAAGTCCGTCAACTGCACATACGGTTCACGTCCACGCTGTCGCGGCATGCTACCAGTGTTAAAGACTGCGATGGAGCTCCGTATGCCACGGCAAACTGGCTGACACTGACGGCCGCGGTGCACAAATGCTGCGCAGCTAGCGCCATTCGACGGCCAACACCGCGGTTCCTGGTGTGTCCGCTGTGCCGTGCGTGTGATCATTGCTTGTACAGCCCTCTCGCAGTGTCCGGAGCAAGTATGGTGGGTCTGACACACCGGTGTCAATGTGTTCTTTTTTCCATTTCCATGAGTGTATGAATGGAACGGATCATATTCGTAAACAAAGGAATGTAGCATGCCATGATACATTTAACGCGAATTTCGCGTGAATTTCGTTTAAACGAGTTGAAGATGACTGAATTAAATAAGAACATGAGAGCAATTACGAGTGCATGTATTATGTTACATTTTCCACACGTACTGCAAAAACGATCTAAATAATGAACCGTCGAATAGCTGGAATCGGTAAGCAGAAGCAACCTGCGTAGGAGGTCATTTCTAGTTAACGATTCCAATATTATTGTTTGTTGCGCAAAAATCTTATAACATATCAGAAACGTGCTTTAAAATGAACTTTCTAGTGAACTACAGAATACGACTAGACTTTCAAAAAACGAAGATCTTTACACACATTACTGCACACGCAAACAAATAAAACGCAAAAGTGACCAAACCTTGCAACCGATAACTATACTACACCAAAGTCACACCAGTTACAGTAGCTCCAAGTAACACTCAGTAAATTCGATGCAGCAGAAGTGACAGTAAAAGCAGAAGTGTAGCAGAAACATCTAAAAGGAACACATAAAAATGGCTACATAAAAAGAAACTTACCATATTTGAACTTCAAAAGCGGTCAAAGATCGAGGCTGACAAAAACGAAATAAGGACATAACAAGAAATGATAATGCTAGGAGGTCAAACTGTAACGGAAGAAGCAAAATCCAAAATAACTAATGAAAAAAATAATAAGAAAAACAAACTGCCAGGCTCGAATGAGGTACCACCCAAATCAATTCTTCCCTACCAGCCGTTCTCAATCAGACGCAAAATTTTAAAATAATAAAAACAGTTAAGTCACGAGTCAATCACATAAACCCTCCGGCAAAGAAACAGCAATACCCCTCGGCCCACCATTGTAACCAGAAAATATTAAAACAACAGAAAAACCTCCCTCTAGAGAAACCAAAAAGTAGCACTCGCACAATACGGTAACATAAGGAACGTAACGTAAAAAAAGAAAAATATATCAGACCAACACCTAACTAACAAAACGAGGCTTGTACATTTTGCAGACTACTTTCATAAATGCAAGAAATAAACAATAACCTTTATGAATACTCTTCCTTGAACGGTATTCATCTAAATGGCCTTGTAACACTGAAATCCTTCGCTTTCCCGGCCTGACAACAGATTTTACAGCCCCGTAATATCCCTCGATAGTGCTAGTACATGCCGCATCTTAAAATCTTTAAACTGAATATTGTGATTCACGACCAAATGATGATAACCCCTTGTACGAAGGAAACCCATCCGACATGACTACACAACCTTCTTCCACATATTCTTCTATTAAAGATGTCAAGTCTTCCTTTGTTCGATATGGTACAATCCTGAATACAACATCAGTACAATCTACTCTAGAAGCTACTGCTCCAAAAACACAAAGCCCAACAACCTCGAGCCCCCTTTCGTACTTTCTCTTTCCAAAATGTGACTCATCTACTTCAACTACAACCCCTGGCTCTCCCCAATGACCCCCGACACTTTATAAATTCCCCGCAGACTTCTCTACAAAAGGAGAACCAGTAGACTACAGTGCCACACGAAACCCCTGATTCGTGCATGACAGATTTGCAAGAATATTCATAGCAAAAATAGTAGGTTAGCATGACAATTACTTCTAAATTCAGCCTCGATCTTTCGAGCCACGTCCCCCTGCGTATGAGTCTCCATATGTTGTTTTTTATGCACCTCCACGTGACAACGCAACCTTCGTCAAAACCATATAATTTCCAGAGACACTGCACTTGCAAAATTCAGCAATGACGCCCAACGATTGCAAAAATTTTATAGTTGATTTACGGTCACTCATTTTCTGGAGCAGAATTTTCGCAGTAAAAACAACTGACTCATCCATAACGAACAGCGTGAGAAATCAAGACATAAATCACGACTACTTCTAAATCACGACTTCTTTCATTAACAAAAGATGCCTAAAACAAATTACGAGATGAAAACAAAACAATCTACATCGAATTTTTAATACACGCGCGTAACAAGGAAATCCAGAGAAATCATTTAACGTTCACCGACAGCAATCTGCGGCACAAACAAAATATCGTCACCCATTACGTCATTGGCCAAAGCCGACATGTGGTCTCGGACACTAGCATTGACCCAGAGGCTGGACCAACGCAACAGGTGTGTAATTGATCATAGATGTGCCGTGTTAATATTACAGTTACGCTGCAGACAACAAAACAGCCATCATCGTCAGATTTATCATTCACGGTATCTGGCCAATTTGGCCTGCGTTATAGTTGTTACAACAACTTGGATATTGAAAATCTGGAATTTGTTTTTGGAAATGTTGACTCGAATGAGATCTTGGAGTTATGACGACGTCAAGGATGAAATACAGGTTCAAATGGCTCTAAGCAGTATGGGACTTAACATCTAAGGTCATGAGTCCCCTAGACTTAGAACTACTTAAACCTAACTAACCTAAGGTCATCACACACATCCATGCCCGAGGAAGGATTCCAACCTGCGCCCGTAGCAGCCGCGTGGTTCCGGACTGAAGGATAAAATACAGGGAGCGGAAGGTTGTCTACAACCCGTACAGAAACCATACTGCCATTACAAATGTGTAAGAACGGGAATGTATGCAGTATGTGGTCTGTTTTTTTTTTTTTTTTTTTTTTTTTTCGGACCGATCGAAATGAAAGGAATAAATGCTTTCTGCCTGTCAGGGTGTTTCCTACCATCAGATTAAGTGAACCTCTCCTGATGATCTATTGCTTTCCGCAGCGTGATGGCGACTGATTCATCGTCACGCACAGAAGGAAGTTCGACTGCTGATTGAAATTAATTGGTTAATAAAGAGAACAGGGAGAGACTACAGACCACTAACAGGCAGCTAAAAGTAAAGTAGGTGTATTGTCGTAAAATAACTGAAAGGAGAACCAGTCTGATACAGATAGATGGTAACAAGTAAGTCTACAATACTGGATAGCACAACTCTCAGCAGGTTTGCTGCGGGCCAAGCCACAATAACACGAAAGGGTTCGCATAACAAATGATGGTAGAGAGCCATGAGTGGAAACACGTTGCAGAGGCAGGAAGACAAAGACTACAGAATGAATACTGATAAAGTCGTGAGGCTCATTTCTCATGATGCAAACCAAATATTTACATCTTACACTCAGTCGGATTTGCATTTAAGGTGCTGGAAAGGATCACGTGTAGCAGAGAATGGTGGATTCAACCGCGCGACTGTTGGTCACCAAATGAAGCCCACGATATACTGCCACGAACTTAGCTTAGCAAGTACTGCAACGAACTGAGACCGAGAGGGCGACCCTGAGCAGTTTTAACTTATGTCCTCGCATACTGTATGCTTCCTCCGAGAGCAAAACGTCCATGCTGCCAACATGAACGGGGATAGGAATGTCGACCGTCGCTTGGACTTCCAACCGAGGGTCAGTTCAGCCTGCCCACGCACAGGTTGGCATTACTGGGGTGGCGGCAGGCATCTGGCCGTCGAGGAGCCGGTGTGTCTGCGCCCAACCATCGCCTTTCATAGATTTTGAAAGCGACGTCCTTTGGATCTTCTGGAGTTCTAGGCCATTTTGAAGAATTTATGAATTAACTGGAAGGCGAACCCATAAATTTCTCCGTCCGCACCAACTGACAGTCCTGCACTCAGACAAGCTATTTGAGCTTACAGATGTCTTGAGAAAATTACTTTTAATGCATAACTAAGCAACTTAAATTCATCGTATTTTTAATTAAGGAGTCTGTAGCTTCTTGCGTATTGTCAGTGAAGTAACTGCATAACAAATCCGAACCTGTGATTGGGACAGTAGTTTTAATTTCATTTTACCCCCTCTCTTTGTCTAGTGTTTGTGCTAGGCCAATATAGAGACTTCAAGACGTGATCTTAATACCTCTGGAAAGCCTGTATGTCACAAGTAAATGAGAAGGAGTTGAGATACGGTTGTAGCCTATCTTCCACTCCGTAAAGAAAACTAACACGAATTAGGGAAAAAAAGGAAAACATTACAGTTCATAGAAAAGAGATGAGAATGCTGACGTGTCGAGATGACAATGTAATTCAGAAGCAACAAAGGAAGATCAGTTGAACAGAATGGATACTGTCATCAATCAAGGGTTGTAATACGAATATGACACTGCAGGCAACTGAAATCTACTTAGTAGAAGAAGAACTTCTTAGCCGATATCACTATAAAGAACTTTATTGTAGATAACCATTTCCGGTAAAACTAAGTTACCATCTTCAGATCTCCATAAAGCTTATTAGAATCACCTTGTGCCAGCTACACATAGAATTTTTCCATTGAACTTCATGGCGCATAAAATACGAAATGAGAGATGCGTTGACACGTCAAAATTAAAATTACTGTGTACATCACAATTCAACAAAACATCATTCCCATAAGACGTCGTGCCTACCAGGCATACAGTAAGAAGTTCTTCTTCACGTACTTAATCATTAGAGATCGTCCTATAAGCTCAACATGAGTAAAATAATAAAAGTCAATGCCAAGAGGACGGGGTACAGCAATTTTCAAAAATGGTTCAAATTGCTCTTAGCACTATGGCACTTAACTACTGAGGTCATCAGTCCTCGAGAACTTAGAACTACTTAAACTTAACTAACCTTGGGACATAATACACATCCATGCCCGAGGCAGGATTCGAACCTGCTACCGTAGCACTCGCGCGGTTCCGGACTGAAGAGCCTAGAACCACTCGGCCACCGCAGCCGGCAGCAATTTTCAAGCCGGATGATATGTACAGCATGCATGGAGATACAGACGAGTAGAATTTCTGATCAGCCATACAAAGTTAGGTAGTATTAATGTCATCTACAGCGTGTATCGAAGCGAAGGCTATAATCGGAATATTTCATTGAGAAAATGCAAATGAATGTTCTTTGTTTGTGACAAAATGCATCATGTAAGAAACGCAGCTCGGATATCGACAGTGAAAGATTCGTGTCTGATTGCGACTGCAGTTTCCTATAACACAATATTTCTCTCTGGTTGATCGAGGTTCCACGACAGTCATGAGAATTTGGAATAGATTGCTCATGAAGGTCATACAAAGACATCGCCATGCTGTATCTAGGTGGCCCTCTTCGACTAGCGCCCGAGAGGACACACACATTGTTCTTTCGGCTACACAGGATCGTACAGCCGCAGAAAGCACTTTGAGTGGGCTTGTTTTAAGCAATACATGTAAAGTACGTTGACGTCTATAGCAGCACTGCCAGTTATTGTTGCTGCTACTCTTCAATGGCAGCAAAGGGTGGTGTCTCGATACTGGTGCGGCCAAAGAGTACACCAGTTATGGGAATGCCACCAAGTCGTCTTTTCGGATGAGTCCTGTTTCTGCATACAGCACCGTGGGGGATTTATCGGTGTGTAGAGGCTCTGAGGGAACCTTCGCAGATTGCATTCATCATCATCATACAGCTCCAGCATTCAGCGTGATGGTAAGGGGTAATACTGGGTGCACAACACCATTCACTCTTATTCGTATAAAAGTTAATTTGGACAAACGGCAGTCTCAGTGTCCAATCTTCGAGGTCGCCAAGACGTGGACAGAAAGTTTTACATATCCAATGTTCCAAGCTCAGTGACGCTGCCCTATCTTCGAGGTCCCCAAGACGTGTACAGCAGGTGCTCCATGTCCGAAGTTCCAAGGCCGGTCAGTTCGCCCTATCTTCAAGATCACCGAGATGTGGACAACAGATGTTACATATCAAAAGTTCAAAGGCCGGTCTCTGTGATCTAAATTCGAGGTCTCCAAGATGTGAACAATCTAAGGCTATCTTTGAGGTCTCCAATACTTGGGCAGCCGGTATTATATATCTGATACTCCAAGGCCAGTCAGTGTGTCCTTTCTTTGACAACATGCGGATAGCAGTTGTTATACCTTCTACGTTCCAAGGTCAGTTGCTGCTCTTGGAGACGTGGACAACAGTTGTTACATATCCAATGTTGCTAGGCAGGTTGCTGTGCCCTGTCTTCGAGGTCTCCAAGACGTCATCCAGAAACAAGATAACACAGGACTGCACACTGCCCTTTTTGTCCTGACCTACCTTCATACAGAGGATCTTCGACTGTTGCCATGACCAGCGCATTCTCCGAATCTGTAACTCACTGAAAACATATGATCATGGGTTACAGACATACTGCTGTGTCACCAAACGCCAGGCACTACGGTTGATGAAATCTGTCATAGAGATGAAGCAGCGTGTGTGAACTGTTGTCATGTCATGATGGCCTTGGCTGTGAAATACATTTCAACGTTGTAAACCTTACCTTGTTCCCTGAAATCTGCAGAGCAGTTTTTGACGGAAATGGCAAGTTACTTTATCACGATATTGCAGCCATCGACAGGAAAGACGATGGAAAGCCGACTCCTGATATGGTAGACAACTTCTGGACAATTACTAGGTTCACTTCAGATATAACGTATAAGCGATAACCTATGAGGAAGTACACATTCGATTTATAGTTAGACATAAAATCCTCAAAATCCAAGGTCAGAGCACTGATATTAGTGAAAGCGTTTATAGTACTGAATGTTAAGTAGCGGAGAATCTTGTACCTTGATGTACTTTTCAGACTTTCGCCGCTAGCCAGCCCTGTAATACATATATCCAAAAAAGCTTTGAATCACTTCGGTTCCGAAAGTTCCGGAACCTGTACAGAAAATTGGAACAGAGATTCACATAAACATCGTTTCCGCCCTTTTTATTGCTTATGAAAACCACGCATTGCATGTTGTACCACCATACAGCAAGCCCTTCAGTGGTGGTGTTCCAGATTGCTGTACGCACCGGTACCTCTAACAGCCAGTAGCACGTCTTCTTGCATTCATGCATGTCTTTATTCGTCGTGGCATACTACCCACAAGTTCATCAAGACATTGTTGGTCCAGATTGTCCCACTCTTCAACGGCGATTCGGCGTAGATGCCTCAGAGTGGTTGGATGGTCACGTCATCCATAAACAGCCCTTTTCATTAGAATGTTCGATATGGTTCATGTCTGGAGAACATGCTGGCCACTCGAGTCGAGCGATGTTGTTAATCTGAAGGAAATTCACAAGATGTGCACGATGGGGGCGTGAATTGTCGTCCTTGAAGACGAATGCTTCCGCAATATGCTGCCGATATGGTTGCCCTATCGGCCGGAGGATGGCATTCACGTATCGTACAGCCGTTATGGCGCCTTCCATGACCAACAGCGGTGTACGTCGGCCTCACATAATGCCACCCAGAAGCGTCAGGGAACCTCCACCTGCACTCGCTGGACGGTGTGTCTAGGGCATTCAACCTTACCGGGTTGCCTCCAAACACGTCTCCGACGATTGTCTGGTTGAAGGCATATGCGACACTCGGGGGTGAAGAGAACGTGATGCCTACCCTGAGCAGTCCATTCGGCGTGTTGTTGGGCCTATCTGTACCGCGCTGCATGGTGTCGTGGTTGCAAAGATGGATCTCGCCATGAACGTCGGGAGTGCAGTTGTGCATCATGCAGGCTATAGCCCACAGTTTGAGTCGTAACACGACGTCCTGTGGCTGCACAAACAGCTTTATTCAACATGGTGGCGTTGCTGTCAGAGTTCCTCCGATCCATAATCCGTAGGTAGCGGTCATCCACTGCAGTACTTGCCCTTGGACGGCCTGAGCGAGGCATGTCATCGATGGTTCCTTTCTCTGTGTATCTCCTCCATGTACGAACCACATCGCTTGGTTCACTCCGGGACGCCTGGACATTTCCCTTGTTGAGAGCCCTTCCTGGCACCATGTAACAAAGCGGACGCGATCGAACCGCGGTATTGGCCGTCTAGACATGGTTGAACTACAGACAACACGAGCCGTGTACCTCCTTTCTGGTGGCATGACTGGAACTGATCGGCTGTTGGATCCCTTCCGTCTTATAGGTGCTGCTCATGCAAGGTTGTTTACGTCTTTGGTGGGTTTAGTGAAATCTCTGAACAGTCAAAAGGACTGTGTCTGGGTTACAACATCCACAGACAATGTATATCTGCAGGAGTTCTGGGAACTGGTGTGATGGAAAACATTTTTTGATGCTTGTATAATGGGATTCAGTTTCTATTTGCTGCCGTCTTGTTTGGAAATCACAAAATGTTCTTTTGGAGTGAAAAGTTTTTTCAAATGTGAAAACAAGACATTACGTGGTTATGTATACCTACGTAAGAACATACATTCTGCTGGATTCGGAAGTCATTGCAATCGAATAAACATTGTCAGTATTGTATTTAATCGTTTATTTGTTACATAATTACTCTACTACACAACAATAACTGGTAAGTGAAAATCAGATTAATCAGAGGTATTTTGACAAATCAGTTTAAAGTTAAACACGTTTTGGAAAAGAATCTGTTGGGAACTAAAATCAGATAACATTTCCCAGATTTGTAAAATTATTAATTCATTTCATTTGCAAGTATCACATGTATGGCAAAGGCCTTCTTCTGTATCATGGTACAAGAAGTTCCATGACCGACGAAGTATGGCTTAACAGGCCACATGTTGAATAAATAGTTCTAAAGACATATGGCGTTTCACTCACCAAAAAATACTAACTGAATAATTCACAGCATTGTCAAATAGCTTTAATATATTATACAGCACTCAGTTGTGTAGCTGATGGTTGACCATACTGACAATTGAGATTATATTTCATGTATTTCATAACGGCTGTAGTCACCGCAGTACTTGTTGCTTTGGATATGAATGCATGCCAAAAGGAACATTGCATCGTAATTCAGAATAACACAAGCACTGGAATTTGGTAACTATCTGCAGATAATGGGCAAGCGACTTTCAAGGAAAATGTCTTCTTTGTATAGGGGAACATTGGATATGTAACGTCTATTATACATGTCTTGGATACATGATGGGTGTACGAGTACAGTTTGTAGACACGTGGTTGACGACATATGGAAGTTCGGATCTGGCCTTGAGTCATGCTTGGGTAGCCTAATGGCAAGACGAGCGCTAGCGATAAGTAAGGAATTCGGATTCTAGTCCCGGTCTGGCACAAATTTTTGTTATCATCATTCCACTATACAGCTGACTGTCCATATTCGCATCTGCATTTCACGTAAAAACGTGATGTGTCGTAGGTGCACTCTCCCCTACTCTAGCAGCACGTACTATTTCCTTTGTTCACTATAACTTAGTGAATTGTTTGTGAACGTTTGAAAAGTTCTGCAAGAAACTATAAAAAGGGCAGAAACTCCTTCAGCTTCTTTTGGTTTAATTTAGTAATTGTATTAGCTGCTGTCTGAATTATTTTAATCCTGGGATTTATATTATTAGAGTGATCCTTCACGTCAGAGATTCAAACTCACTAACAAATTTATTACATTAAATATTTCTGCAATACAGTGCTACTTGAGTAAGTACAAATGTTGATGGTATAAAACAGGACATGTATTTATGAAGCTCAAGTATTTCTTTTAATATCAACTTTTCATTACATACGTGTATATTAATGGTGAAATTTTGAATGAAAGTAATTCACAAATTTACAATGAACACTATTTTGTAAAGTGTTGTCATATAATTTCAACTGTATCGTTTTACGCTATTAATTATGATACACCATGACTACTTCGATTCAGTGAAACCATTTTCAATTGAAGTTTGTAAGCTTAATTTAGGATTTAACTCTTGCTCTCATCGATTATCTGTTTACCCAAATTTCGACCTTGCTCCGTAGGGTCACGTTCTTGGCACGTACTGCTGCCTAGCTTTTCTGTTTGGACCAGTCGTTCGGTAAAAGTGGGCTAGCACAGAATCTGGCGGCATTCGACCACAAACCAGAGCGTAGGATTATGACGTCACCCACTGCCGTAGGAGGCTGCATTCCCACCGCAGGAGACCGCAGTGCGGCCCGGATATCCGGCGCTGAGCGACACGATGTAAATGGAATGCAAACGAGCACGGATTTGCGGTCTACCGAACGTTGCTGCTGCCCTTCACACCAGAGATGTATGGCCGACAGCGGGAGAGAGGTGAATGTGTCGCGGGTCTGCCTACCCCGCAGGGGATTTGGTATCGCAAATGCCCTGAGACGCTCTACGAAAGCTAAGCAGGGGACGTCTCCGCTTGGAGAGAATGTCTTCGTGCCGGAGGCATTCAGAGAGAAAGTTATCATTGATATTTCTCAAAGTAAAGCCATTATTTCTTCAAGTCGTCAGTCTTTTCACTGGTTTATTGTGACCCACCACAAATTTCTCTCCTATGCCTACCTCCTCACGTTCGAGTAGCACACGTAACAAGCGTATAATCTCTGTCTTCCTCTACTTGTTGTAACATCTACAGCTCCTTTAAGTACCATGAAATTTTTTTCATGTATTATCAATATCTCCATCATGTTCCTTCTGTCCAAGATCCTGCGGAGAACCTCATCTTTTCTTACTAGTGCGCATTGTTTTCAACATCCTTCTACAGCACAGCAACTCAAACTCTCTTTTCTGATTTACCCGCACTTCACTACAATTACCTCCTTCGAAAGTACGTTGTCATGAATTTCTTCCTGAAATTGTGACCGATGTTTGATACCAGTAGTAGCAGACATACACAAATGGAAAAAACCGCAAGGCTTGAAAGGACAAGGTTATTCTTAGTAACAAATGATGTGACAGATATTTGATCATTGCAGGAGTATATGGTAATCACTTCAGACAGAAAGATAACATACATATCACAGTAATGGGTACCCAAATGCCACGCGGAGTGGCCGCTTGGTTTGCGGCTTCATGTCACGGACTGCACTGCCGCTCCCACCGGAGGTTCGAGTCCTCCCTCGGACATGGGTGTGTGTGCCGTTCATAGCATAAGTTAGTTTAAGTAGTGTGTAAATCTAGTGAACGACAACCTCAGCAGTTTGGTCTCTTAGGAATTCACACGCATGTGAACATGTGGGTGCCCAAATAGTCGTCATATTACTCATATACACCTCCTCCACCCCCTCACCGTCCCCCTCTGGCGGCAATGCAGTGGTGTATGCAAAGAATAATAGAGGTGCCGAATGGAATCCTGGGACAGAGGGCACCAACCGTCTTGCATCTTTCGTTTGAAATGCGGCAATAGTTCTTACCCGCTCTCGAGAATGAATAAGCTCCCACTTCACCATGTCACATACGAGGTCTGTTCAAAAAATTTCGGAACTTTGTCCAAAAAAATTTTCTACGCTTACCTTTTACTTGATACACCGCTCCCAACGGCGTTATCACTTCCAGAAACAGTCTTGCTATGCCTCTCGCTGCATCGCGCGAAGCGCCGTCTGCAAGTTTTCTTTTATTTCGCCTATCCTTTCAGCGGGGTTCTCAACTTTGGAAATAAAAAAGCGTCCACAGGGGCCAGGTCGGGATAGTGCGGAGGATGCAATAGCTACTCACCAACAACGATGAATGTGCGGGTGTGTGTTATCGTGTTGAAAGAGCCATGAATTGTCTTACCCCATTTCAGTCCGTTTTCTTCCCACATTTCTCGCAGGCGTCGTAACACGTCCCGATGGTACCATAGATTAACTGTTTGTCTCTGTGGCACGAGTTCATGAACAACCAAAACTATCACCATATCTTTGACATTTCACACGACTTACTTAGCTTTTTTTGGTCTTGGAGAACCATTCCCGATCCATTGTCAAGATTGAACCTTGGTCTCAACATCATAACTGTAGACCCATGTCTCATCACCAATTATGATTCTCTTAAGGAACAACTGGTTCTCATTCGCGCGGTCAAAAAGCTCATAACACATTGCTAGGACAAGGTCTTTCTGATTTTGATTCATGAGCCATGTGACGAACTTGGCGGCAATACGATGGATTCTAAGATGCTACGTCAGGACTTCATGAGATGATCCAAGTGAAATGTTACATTATTATGCAGTCTATAGGATGAAAGGTGACGTTCTTCTGCAATCTCTAGGAGTGTCTTCGATTGGTATGCACAGTTTCTTTAACCTTCCTGACATGAGCCTCGTCGGTAGGCGTCGAAGGGTGTCCTGAACTAGGGTCATCTTTAACTTCCGTCCTTCCATTTTAACCGAGTGAACCATACGAAACACCGAGTACGGCTTAAGCACTCATCACCGTAAGCTTCCTGCATCATTTGGTACGTCTCTGTAAGGCTTTTCTTGAGTTTCACGCAAAATTTAATGCAGATGCGCTGGTCCTCTAACTTTGCCATTTAGAAATTGGAAAACTGTGCGACACAACGTTCTACTCAATATAGCACTGAATGATAACTAATAGACATACGAGAAGAAACTTCGGGCATTTACACATTATACACAGACATGTGCAGGGATGCCAACTGCATTTCGCTCCAACGAGCCATTGGCGCGAAATTATAACTATTCAGGAACTTTTTGAACAGACCTCGTACGTTTTGGCCATGGCAGTTACTGACCATGAAGAGCATGTTGCCTTGCAGTGGCCGTATATGGAAGTGCGATGTCCAATTGGAAAAGCACATCATCAGCCTGTCGATGAAATAGAAGCAGCATGCAGATAACAGCCTGTGCATTATCGCAGCCACTGGTTACATCACCCTGGTGAAAGAACAAATGCAATCGTGAGTTGTAAATGATGGCCCCCTACACGAAGAAGTCTGCGACTGAACCTGTGTGTTGTGGACGTATACAGGGTGGTCCATCTGAAGTTTCGGATGAGATGAAAACTATACATCGGGTAAAAATAGTGGGTAAGACGTAAGTTAAAGGGGGACATCAAATGATACTACACGTGACCCCCAGCCCACGCCCCTTGGGTGGGGTGGGGGGGGGGGCAATTTTTAAATGGAAACACCCATTTTTATTGAAGATTTGGATTATCCATAAAAAAGTAATCAAGTTTTGTCTGAAATAGTTTTTTAAACCATTGACAAATTGAGCTGAAATCGAGAAAAATTAAAATTGCGGAAGAACTCAGATTTATTTAGAATGATCCTAGAAAGACGCATCAAATCGATTAAAAATGTGCACCAATTCTTTCGTTACCCCAAATTAAGCTATTTTTATACAAAATTTACTGTATCCTACTTCTAGCGTTACCCAGGAACAACGACATGGACGTAGCAGAATGAAGTTCCCATGAGGTGTTCCATTAGTGTGAGTCCCCTTGCCTCTCACATGTTGGGGTGTTCCATTAGTGTGAGTTCCCTTGCCTCTCACATGTTGGGGTGCTGCATTAGTGTGAGTCCCCTCGCCTCTCACAATTTGGGGTGCCGGCCGCGGTGGACGAGCGGTTCTAGGCGCTTCAGTCCGGAACCGCGCGACTGCTACGGTCGCAGGTTCGAATCCTGCCTCGGGCTGGATGTATGTGATGTCCTTAGGTTAGTTAGGTTTAAGTAGTTCTATGTTCTAGGAAACTGATGACCTCAGATGTTAAGTCCCATAGTGCTCAGAGCCATCTGAACAATTTTTTGAGTTAATGAAATTAGCCACGAAGAAATTGTTCAAAACTATCCCCATTTGTTTCAATGCACTTATCTTACCCACTATTTTTACCCGATGTATAGTTTTCAAGATAATCTCATCCGAAATTTCAGATGGACCACCCTGTATATTTCAGCATAGGACGCTCTCACGTCTACACCGTACATCTGTCCATCTCTGGCATACAGAGAGAAACTACACATCACTGAAGACGACAGAGCGGCATTCCACTTTGAAACACGTACGTATTCAGTAGCAGCGATGGCGAGGCATGACAGAATCTATGACCAGAGAGTTATTTATCGTTGCTAGTCTGCGCTTGACCGCGCGAGAGTGCAGTGCAGTTGCGGTCGAGTTGCGAGAGAGTTCAGTTGTACGTAGCGAGTCGCGAGAGCATGTAGTTGCTAGTTGCACTCGGTCAGTGCTAGTAGCGCGCGAGAGACAGTCGCAGTTATGTGTGTGGAGTCGGCGGGCGTCGACATGGCCCTCTGGTCAAGATTCAGGACGAGGTATATTTTTTAAATAAGGTAATGAAGCAGCATTGCGCACATCTGATAATGTAATGTATCTTAACTGTAATTAATTTGTCCAAGAATCGCCCCAATAATAATTTTGTTTTCAAAGCAATTTTTTAAGAAATAATCATTTGAATTGAAAGAAAGTTTCCCATGCATTTCCTTAAAGAAAAGTTTCACTTAAATTCAAAGAATATTTGCGATGCATTTCCTCCAAGCTATGGCGAAAAATAAGAGCAGATGCAGTTTTACTGAGGTAAGAATTTGAGTTTAATTAGTGAACAGGGCCTAAGGTCGACATTTCGGTCTATTTGCGTTTTCATTGTGACTGAGATCTCATTATCATTGAACTGTCTTTCATTTTTTTGTGGGGGAAATAACTTTTGGCACGTTTTCATTATCATAGAAATTTCTTTCATTTTTGTGGGGGGTTACACTAGGTTCTATTTTCATTAACATTTAAATATTGTCTTTCGAAATTTTGCGGGGAGGTTACAACTTTCCAGCCGTCTCAATGTCATCAGAGTAGCCGTACTTGGTGGTGTCGTGACGTCAGTTGTAGCCTGTCTAGGGGCACACGTGATCGTAGTCCTGCTGCAAGCAGAAAGTTCCCAGTGGTCCTTGGTGACCTAGGAGGTGCAACATAATCCCGGATTTCTCCCCTGGACTACGTTCGGTAGGCCACTGCTACTTGCGCAGTGCATCGTCCAGAACCTCTTCTACTAGTGTGTGTGAATGTTATACGGACCACTCCTGAATGAAGCGACACACCATCTGTGTGGCAATCCATCCAGCTTCCTGCAGGCCGACAGTGTGATCCAGTTCAAATGGCTGATACTGTTCAACACGAGAATGTACTTGTCGTAGGGGCATGTTTGCTCCCGAAACTGATGGTTACAAACATTGTTCATCTCTAAACTCAGCACGGTTACTGCCTGCACACCACAGAGTGCACAGGTAGACTTTGTGGCCACCTTATGGTCGCCGTTGACCATGATCAATGAATCACTGGCACTACAACCACGCGTTATGCACACCTTAGAGCCGGTGCTACTGAACGCAGTCCTGGAGAGATCTGAATTTTTTTTCTGGCACTGTATTTTTCCCAGGAATATTTGACTGTGATTGCTTTATGTTTCCTCCGTGCTTAATCCTTCATACTGTTCCTGATCTCGCATTCTTATTTGTTCCTCTTTGTCCTCGTACATATTTTAAGCTATTCACCTCTCCCTATAGCTTACACCTTTTTTTCCCTGAGAAACCAATATTTTACACCATCTTACATTGTCGACCGCTCTTTTCGGGTCTACAAATGCTCTTAATGAATCTCGGTTTATCGAAAGTTTGGCTTCCACTATCAAACGGAACTTGAGAATTGTAGTTTTTATTTATTTATTGTTCAGATCATTCAATCTATACAAGATGTAGCCTCTTTAAGTTATTAAATATACACTCCTGGAAATTGAAATAAGAACACCGTGAATTCATTGTCCCAGGAAGGGGAAACTTTATTGACACATTCCTGGGGTCAGATACATCACATGATCACACTGACAGAACCACAGGCACATAGACACAGGCAACAGAGCATGCACAATGTCGGCACTAGTACAGTGTATATCCACCTTTCGCAGCAATGCAGGCTGCTATTCTCCCATGGAGACGATCGTAGAGATGCTGGATGTAGTCCTGTGGAACGGCTTGCCATGCCATTTCCACCTGGCGCCTCAGTTGGACCAGCGTTCGTGCTGGACGTGCAGGCCGCGTGAGACGACGCTTCATCCAGTCCCAAACATGCTCAATGGGGGACAGATCCGGAGATCTTGCTGGCCAGGGTAGTTGACTTACACCTTCTAGAGCACGTTGGGTGGCACGGGATACATGCGGACGTGCATTGTCCTGTTGGAACAGCAAGTTCCCTTGCCGGTCTAGGAATGGTAGAACGATGGGTTCGATGACGGTTTGGATGTACCGTGCACTATTCAGTGTCCCCTCGACGATCACCAGTGGTGTACGGCCAGTGTAGGAGATCGCTCCCCACACCATGATGCCGGGTGTTGGCCCTGTGTGCCTCGGTCGTATGCAGTCCTGATTGTGGCGCTCACCTGCACGGCGCCAAACACGCATACGACCATCATTGGCACCAAGGCAGAAGCGACTCTCATCGCTGACGACGACACGTCTCCATTCGTCCCTCCATTCACGCCTGTCGCGACACCACTGGAGGCGGGCTGCACGATGTTGGGGCGTGAGCGGAAGACGGCCTAACGGTGTGCGGGACCGTAGCTCAGCTTCATGGAGACGGTTGCGAATGGTCCTCGCCGTTACCCCAGGAGCAACAGTGTCCCTAATTTGCTGGGAAGTGGCGGTGCGGTCCCCTACGGCACTGCGTAGAATCCTACGGTCTTGGCGTGCATCCGTGCGTCGGTGCGGTCCGGTCCCAGGTCGACGGGCACGTGCACCTTCCGCCGACCACTGGCGACAACATCGATGTACTGTGGAGACCTCACGCCCCACGTGTTGAGCAATTCGGCGGTACGTCCACCCGGCCTCCCGCATGCCCACTATACGCCCTCGCTCAAAGTCCGTCAGCTGCACATACGGTTCACGTCCATACTGTCGCGGCATGCTACCAGTGTTAAAGACTGCGATGGAGCTCCGTATGCCACGGCAAACTGGCTGACACTGACGGCGGCGGTGCACAAATGCTGCGCAGCTAGCGCCATTCGACGGCCAACACCGCGGTTCCTGGTGTGTCCGCTGTGCCGTGCGTATGATCATTGCTTGTACAGCCCTCTCGCAGTGTCCGGAGCAATTATGGTGGGTCTGACACACCGGTGTCAATGTGTTCTTTTTTCCATTTCCAGGAGTGTATTTTAAGAGTTTTTTCCATGCATCTCTGTCCCTTGCATCTGCCAGTTGAAGCCCACAACTTTCCTTAGTTCCTTGTCCCAGCAATCAGGTGGTCTCCCTGCTGGTCTTGGGCTTTCTCTGGGGCTCCACTCTAAAACTGATTTTGTCCATCTTCCATCATTCGTGCAATATGTCCTGCCCACTGCCATTTTAGAGTCTTAACCTGTTCTATAATATCTTTTACACCTGTTATTGCTCGAATGTCTTCACTCTTCTGTCGATCTTTCTTAGTGAGACCTATCATTGACCTTTCCATAGCTCTCTCACCAGTTCTAAGTTTCCTTTTGAAAAATTCATCTAAAATCCAAGTTTCACACTCGTACGTTAAAACTGTTAGGACACACTGATCAAAAACTGCTTTAAGTATACAGGCATGTTGGATTTGAAAACTGTTGTATTCCTTCCGTAAGCCCTCCCACCCAATTTAATTCGACGAAAGATTTCAGGTTTCAAATCCCCTTTTGTGTCAATTTATTGCCCCTGATAAACGTATTCTGTAACATTGTTAAGGATGTTGCCGTTCAGTGTTACTTGTCCTGCAGCTACCCACTTTTTATGCTTAACCATAGTTTTAGAGTGATTTATTTTTGATCGAACTTCCTGACAACGATCTGTTAAGTTTTTCATAGAGGACTGCATTTCCACGTTACTGTTAGCTAGGACCACTATATCGTCTGCAAATCTCAGGTTGGTGAGGCTTTTACCATTTATCCTTATTCCTCTGTTGTTCCAAATACACTCCTGGAAATGGAAAAAAGAACACATTGACACCGGTGTGTCAGACCCACCATACTTGCTCCGGACACTGCGAGAGGGCTGTACAAGCAATGATCACACGCACGGCACAGCGGACACACCAGGAACCGCGGTGTTGGCCGTCGAATGGCGCTAGCTGCGCAGCATTTGTGCACCGCCGCCGTCAGTGTCAGCCAGTTTGCCGTGGCATACGGAGCTCCATCGCAGTCTTTAACACTGGTAGCATGCCGCGACAGCGTGGACGTGAACCGTATGTGCAGTTGACGGACTTTGAGCGAGGGCGTATAGTGGGCATGCGGGAGGCCGGGTGGATGTACCGCCGAATTGCTCAACACGTGGGGCGTGAGGTCTCCACAGTACATCGATGTTGTCGCCAGTGGTCGGCGGAAGGTGCACGTGCCCGTCGACCTGGGACCGGACCGCAGCGACGCACGGATGCACGCCAAGACCGTAGGATCCTACGCAGTGCCATAGGGGACCGCACCGCCACTTCCCAGCAAATTAGGGACACTGTTGCTCCTGGGGTATCGGCGAGGACCATTCGCAACCGTCTCCATGAAGCTGGGCTACGGTCCCGCACACCGTTAGGCCGTCTTCCGCTCACGCCCCAACATCGTGCAGCCCGCCTCCAGTGGTGTCGTGACAGGCGTGAATGGAGTAACGAATGGGGACGTGTCGTCTTCAGCGATGAGAGTCGCTTCTGCCTTGGTGCCAATGATGGTCGTATGCGTGTTTGGCGCCGTGCAGGTGAGCGCCACAATCAGGACTGCATACGACCGAGGCACACAGGGCCAACACCCGGCATCATGGTGTGGGGAGCGATCTCCTACACTGGCCGTACACCACTGGTGATCGTCGAGGGGACACTGAATAGTGCACGGTACATCCAAACCGTCATCGAACCCATCGTTCTACCATTCCTAGACCGGCAAGGGAACTTGCTGTTCCAACAGGACAATGCAGGTCCGCATGTATCACGTGTTACCCAACGTGCTCTAGAAGGTGTAAGTCAACTACCCTGGCCAGCAAGATCTCCGGATCTGTCCCCCATTGAGCATGTTTGGGACTGGATGAAGCGTCGTCTCACGCGGTCTGCACGTCCAGCACGAACTCTGGTCCAACTGAGGCGCCAGGTGGAAATGGCATGGCAAGCCGTTCCACAGGACTACATCCAGCATCTCTACGATCGTCTCCATGGGAGAATAGCAGTCTGCATTGCTGCGAAAGGTGGATATACACTGTACTAGTGCCGACATTGTGCATGCTCTGTTGCCTGTGTCTATGTGCCTGTGGTTCTGTCAGTGTGATCATGTGATGTATCTGACCCCAGGAATGTGTCAATAAAGTTTCCCCTTCCTGGGACAATGAATTCACGGTGTTATTATTTCAATTTCCAGGAGTGTATTTTGTCTCCACTGCTTGCTCGGCCAGTGCCTGTATCAGTGCAGTGTGGCTGACAGAATCAAAGGCTTTTTCCAAGTCAATGAAGAACATGCACAGTGGCATTTCATACTCATTGGATCGACTGATTACCTCACGCAGTGTGTTTAGATTGTCAATTGCCACTGCGGAATCCAGCCTGTTGTATGGGCTGTGCAGTCCCCACTGCCATTTTAATGCGACTTATCAGGACTTTAGTGAACACTTTATATATAACGGAAAGTAAGCTAATGGGGCGGTAGTTCTTCAGAGCGTGAATACTTCCCTTCTTACGTAGTATGATTATGTTTGCTTTGTTCCAGCAGGTTGGCATGCTGCCGTTTAGCTTTACCTTTCCTAAAATGTAACTGATAGGAATCTAACAACTCGTAAATTTACTTTCCATTTTTCCGTGTATTTTTCTTACCAGTAACTTGTATGAATGAGTGGTTAAGCACATTTTCCTATCGTTTTGTTGCCTTATTATCTTCGGCATTGTGTGGAATATATTTTTTTATGTGCCTGACAAAGGAACTGCCCAATCACACAAGTCGCAACACATCATGATTTCTTTTTATACAGGAAGGACACATTGAAAAGAAAATACATTGCCAAATTTTACTTGCTACAACACACTACAAGTATTTAAAAAAAATGTTGAAATTTTGTAAATTCCTAACTCGGCAGTCGGCTGGAGAGATCTACATCCCTGTCGTAGATGTAGCACACAGCGCGTGCGAAACATAGGGAGAACATATCCTTGACGGATGGTTCAAATGGCTCTGAGCTCTATGGGACTTAAAATATGAGGTCATCAGTCCCCTAGAACTTAGAACTACTTAAACCTAACTAACCTAAGGACATCACACACATCCATGCCCGAGGTAGGACTAAAGCGCCTAGAACAGCTTGGCCACACCGGCTGGTCCTTGACGGATGACTCATCGGCAAACAGATAGCACGGTCGTGTTATTCCATGGTGGCGCCACATCTGAGAAACAGGGAGGGGAAGTAATTCTGGCGTCCACTGAGTTATTCTTACCAGTGGACTGGTGTCACGCGCCGCCCTTCATCATCGCACCGACATGAGGCGCAGTTTGCGGAAGACGAAAAATCTAATTCCGAAATCCGAATGCGATGTGCTGTGTTCTGTTTACATATTAGGCCTGAACCTATCCTGCTAAGCAGATCAAATATCGGTTTCTAAGCGTCACTTGTCTAACGCGAATGGCTTATGTAAATCCGATGTTCTGATTTAGGCAACTCGGTGAAGTGAAATTATCAATGCCTCCGTAATTTTTTCTTACTTAATAGAGAGAAGAACTTGTTGAGGAAGAGGTGTTTAAAAATATTATTAATGCGAGTTTCGCCGGCCGCTGTGGCCGAACGGTTCTAGGCGCTTCAGTCTGGAACCGCGCTGCTGCTACAGTCATAGGTTCGAACCTGTCTCGGGCATGGAGGTGTGTGACGTCCTTAGGTTAGTTGGGTTTAAGTAGTTCTAAGTCTAGGGGGCTGATCACCTCAGATGTTAAGTCCCATAGTGCTTAGAATCAATGCGAGTTTCTTTTAGAACTGCCACCAGATCATACGCATTATGGAATACAATTATGACGTGATCACTGGTTGACATTATTGTAAACAAACGTTCTGAACACTTACAATAGACAGAAGTATTCCGAATGACTAATCAACTAATAATGCTTCTCATGGCGCGGTAAAGCACTGAAATTGTTTATCATGTGCTGGGCAGTTGCATAGCGAAGACCGTTAAGTCATACTCGTGGTAAGTGGTAGACTGTGGGTCCAAAAGCTTTAAATTGGTTTGAATTTTATGTTTTTACATCTTTATCAGAATGGCTGTACTCATTACCTTTACTCGATTAATTGCGTTTATTGTATTCCTTATCCTTTGGCGCCTCATTTTCGTATTCGTATTAACTCACGAAAGAATGAAAGATTTGGAACTGTTCGTGTGATCGATGCACCTTTACCGATGGAGATCTACGATACTGGGCGATCTGAATTGCAAATGAGCTGAACTTTACTGATTTCCATGCTTCTTTTGGCTGGCTAAAATGATTTAGGAAATTATATCGAAAACGAAGACGCTAAATTACGACCTCAAGTAAAGATGTATAGGGTATCAGGGGATTTTCCATAATGCACGTAACCAAGGAGGCGGGCGGGTACTTTCTACCCACCCTAAGAAAAGAAATTAAAAAAATAAAATCAGTTAATTAGTACTGAATTACGTTAACAAGATACTTTTTAAAGATGTACTAATGTCTAATCAGGGTCCAGAAACTGAAAAATCTTTTAAAACAGTCTTTTCAAGAATGTATATTACGTACTTTGTGTTCACCACAAACAAAAATGTAAATTTCGTTCATTGCTCTCATTATACTTTTTAAGGAGATACTGATGTGTAAGTAAGGCCCGAACCTTGAAATACTGAATACGACCCTCACTGGGGAAAGTGACATCTACTCCTTTTTGTGTTAAATTTAACTGAAAAATTAAAATATAAAGAAAATGACCAGATTGAAATACTGTCAAAAGGTGACCATAAAGTGTCCGAACTCCTCCCCCCCCCCCCTCTTGGTACTGCGAGGGTTATTAGGTAACACCATCGAGAATTTCGTAGCTAATTTGAAATTTGCGAAATCCCTAGTTTTCGTGCAAGTATTGTTTACTTGTTAAAGTCTTACAACCGACGTAGCAAAATCTGGAAGATGGGATTCAATAATTTACAGTTTTTCGCCCGAAACGTCTTATTACCATTTGAAGAGATTAATTCATTCCTTTTGATTAACTCGTGCCGAAACGTAAGGACATCTGTGTCTTCAGGAGGACAACGAAAAGACTGTTAAAGACTGTTAATATAATTTTGCTTCCAACCGAAACTAATAGTGTGATCCAGGTCCTCTACACAGATTTTTCAACAGTGTATTGCATTTTTCGGATAATTGTCCGACAATATAATTTCCGATGCCTCTTTGTCATGTCACGTTAGTCAGCGGAACAGCGTTTTTAAACAACATTCATTTCTGCAGTGTCAGTTTGCATCACACTACATTTTACGAATTTGACCAAATATGCCTGGTATGCAGCACATTATGTAGAAAAAGGCCACGACTATACGTTACTTCATTTCAGTTCCGTCTAAATAAAACTAGCGATTTCTGTGAAGTGCCTGAATGGTGCCCGTGAAAAAGTTTGTTTTCGTCATCCAACAGACACTTCGCGTTTTTGTGACGACTATAGGGAATGAACAATGAAATGTTTCACTGTTAACAGAACACAACAATGTCGCAGATTGTGAGAACACACATTATTAAAAAATTATCAGAAGAGCTGCCCTACAGGAACTGTTATAAAACATTGAATGCCAAGAAATTGAAGTCTTCATTGCTGGAAGTTTACTTGTGTAACATCATACACTGACTTGATGGTGTTGAGACAGTAACCAGCCACAAATTTATTTTCTGTTCCTTCATTCAAAAGGTACCGTTACCGGTTTCGAATCATTACGATTCCTCTTCAGACTGTTTTCGTGCTTCCATTGCAACATATGGTGCGTTTTTTTTACAGATTAAGTGTCGTGAAATGTCGGTTTGGAGTGTTTGTTTTCATAGTTTTTGTCCAACAAATGTGAATACATTCCCACTGTATTCTTATCGTTGCGCACGCAAATTTTTCTCACTGAACACTTTAGATTTGTCACAGAATAGATTTCTAACATGCACCACATGTTTTGATACATACAAAGTGTTTGTAAGCAAATGATTGGTGTCACATTTATGACAGAAATGAGTTAGGAGTGACAATGCATAGCAGGAGACATGTGGAATGCACATGCAGCGTTATACAGCAAGATCATTGGTAGTCGTTGTGTAGTAATAATCTGGAATGAACGGAAACAATGCTAAATGCCAATTGTGGCGTTGGGAAAAATGATGTCTGTTATTCTCGCATGTTTCCGAATCTGTTTAGTCTAATCTTTATTCCTTGAAAACGGTGTTGGAAACCCTGCTTGTTCTTCTCTTTTCATAATTGTTATTCCGTGGGTGCTCTTCATTTGCAAGACCGTAATGTGTAAAGTGTGGAAGATGACGTAAATGACATTCAAAATGTATCTAACACAGAGGAGTCTTCTAAGAAGAGAAAAAGCCATGACAGAATGTTCTAGGTAACGAAGACACAGTGTTTATCACCTCACAAGGGTGGCCCGGACTGTAATGTAAGAGATTAAATTGTTCTGAAAATGTGTGTGCTGGAAATGCCGTGTGGCTAGAGCCTCCCGTCGGGTAGACCGTTCGCCTGGTGCAAGTCTTTCGAGTTGTCGCCACTTCGGCGGCTTGCGTGTCGATGGGGATGAAATGATGATGATAAGGACAGCACAACACCCAGTTTCTGAGCAAAGAAAATATCCGACCCAGCGCTGACCACTCAGCTACCAGGGGCGGACATGTGTGTGCTCAACAGGTATAACAAATTCTTAAAGAATTCAATTAAATGAGAAGTTATTATGAGCAGAATTCCTACTTATTTGTAATGATGTCTGTAAACAGAATTAAACGGAGTGATTTCTGTAAACAGAATTAAACGACGTAGACCTAGACAAGATTTGGACCACGCAGGGTTCCATGGCAATGCATATTCTTATAAAGTGCCTGTTGGGATGGTCAAAACATGACTGAAATATCTGTGTTTAAACCTTTATCGCTATTAGTGGAATCACTTCACGAAGACTTCGCAAACATCAGGGAAGACTGTAGATGTAGCAGAAAGATATGCATAGGAAAAACGATCACTTACATAACAGGAAAGGTCCTGAGGCGTTAGAAGCAGTAAAACAGGAGACTGTAGGGCCAGTCATTACAGCAGGAGTGTAAGAAACTGTACTGCCCTGCAGAGCTGAATATTAGAATAATGCATCACATGCACGAAGAAAAAGGCTTATCTAAGGGGTCTTATCAGTATTACAGAAATGTATTCAATTCACAGTTCAGTATAAAATTTGGTTTTCCTGGATGCGATACCTGCAGCACTTGTGACAAATTTCAAACAGAAGTGCAAGTCATTACCCAGAGACTGAACAGCACTACAAATGAAAAAAGGACAACTGAAACTTCAAAGAGAGCAAATGCAGTTGAAAACAGAAAACGATGCACACAAGACAAAAGCAGAAACTACAGATGAAAGAAAGCCGAAAAAATTATTAATATAAAATGGGAAGACTAAGAATGTATTGTCATGGATTTTCAGAAGAATCTCAATATGCCAAACATTTTCAACAATGACATGTTATATAGGCGCCAGTTATCTCTGTATACGTTTAACATTCATGTTCCCTCTAATAGCGACTCTGTTTTCTACTGTTATGGTGAGACCATTGAAAAGCAAGGATCTGATAAAGTTGCATCTATGTTGCACTACTTTATATTCACAAAGTTTGTGCCGTGTGTTAAGCAGATGGACATATTCTGTGATGTTTGCGGTGGACAGAATAAAAATTATACGGTTCACAGATTCCTACATTATGTTGTCAACAACACAAGAGGACTGAACTCAGTTATAGCAATGTTTCTCGTTAGAGGTCACTCTTACATGGAGTGTGACTGTAATATGGCCTTCATTGACAATGAGACACCTGCTGAAATTCCTGACCATTGGCTGAGCCACTTTTCTGCAGCTAGTGTGAAAGATTGTCCTTCTGATGTCATTGGAGTAGATCAAGTACTTCTCAGATCTTGGACACATTTCTTATCACCTCTGTACAAGAAGAAGTGTCCATTTCTCATTCAACCAGTGAAGGAGCTTCTGTTACATCATGAGATGCGACCTCTTGTTCAGTTACGAAGGTCTTACAATGTTGCATGGGAGAGTTCATCAATAGAGCAACCTCTGCGTGGCCTATCTCCCTATGTAGCTGAGGATGCAGCTAGTGAGCTAAATTATGGAGAATTCTTCCCTCCGGATTATTTGTACAAAGGTAAGATGGTTACTTTCATTTCACTCTCTTAAAATAAAACAAAATATCTGGTGTCGTGGTTTTAAGATTCATCTTTCATTGCAGGAAATCAATTTTGCAGTTATGAAGAAAATAATATCCCACACGCTCTGTTGCTTTCAGACGAGAGTAGCAAGAGGTTGTACCGAGACCTTCTCATCTGAAATAGGTAGAAATAGGCCATTATTAACCAACATCCTACTTAGACTGTATTACACATCCAAATACAGCATATCACTTCCCTCTACATATTGCAAATTGTTTTCACCATGCTCAACGCTCATTGTATTACATTTTCTTTCTTTCTTTTTTTTCCTTGACATTTGCATTATATAAATTATATTTTCATCAACTAGGTAGTAACAAACTATATGGAACCATTTTAACAGTTTTTAAGCATTCAATTCGCTGTAACCTCAGAGAAATCTTTATATATGATCTTCTTTATATTATTTAAAAAAAGCATTAACAACTCTATACCAATAAGATTGTAACAATGAGAAGTCTTTGCTGTTAGATTCAGAAGCATTCGATCCACCTTACATTTCAAGGCAGTGGGTTACTCTGTACTGTTAACGAAATAAATAAATAAATGTCTCGTCCCACTCTCACTTGAGAAGTTTAGGGACCTCCAACACTTGATGCAGTTTTGAGGTCCAGCAGAAAGGGATTTCTACATGAAACTGCTATTTTACGAGAAAAAAAAACCAAGAGCAAGTGTTACAAAAATGCGAATAATTCAATCCAGCAGTGGGAACTAAAGACATCGCTGTATATGTGTTGTTTCAGTGTGACATATCTGACTTTCGCCGTTGTTTCCAATGATAGTGTGCACTAACAATTGAAAACTGGATGTAAGAACCATAACATTAAAACAAAAATTATGAAATGTATTAACAATATGAAACAGTAAAATACCATAAATACTAGTGCACATAGCTTGACACTACATATCCAAGATTTGATCAAAAGGCGTTTCAAACTTCAAATTTCTTCTATTGAAAAACTGATTCCGAACGACAATCATTATTTTTCTCGTTGCCTGTATGCTGGCACCGACTTCCACATGGAGGAACGGTGATGGTGATAGTGATAAAACAGGTGAAATGAGAGCTTGAATTGAATGATTTAAGTGTTCATTTTCCCCATGTGAGAGTGAAAGAAATAGCTTGAAGATGGTTCGATGAACCCTCTGCCAGGTACTTACAGCTGCAGAGTCGACACGTAGTTTTAGATGTAGATATAACTAATCACATTCGACGAAAACGTAATGAGGAGACTACGAAATGTTAATGAGATAGACATCTTTTTCATCACTATATTAATTACCACAATCATATTGTTGCCCAACGAGAATCACGTAAGAACTATAAATCCCGAACTTTTTGTCTGATTTCAGATATTTCTAGCTCTGATTAACTTATCTTGAGGTTGTGTTTACCTGTTCCCTGTCGATATTACTCCAGATTTTTTACTTCTCCCGCATTCATAGGCTTCTAAACTCAGCAATTTATTCCTAAAAAAGTTATTTCTCTTATTTACGTTTACTTGAAGGTGTTTCGTTGTAGCTCTTTTCTTATTTCTGTAATCCATTCTTTTTTATAGGAGTACTGTGATTAAGGTATCGGTAGCCAGTCCTCATTCATTCGGTAGAGGCGGCCAAAGAAGGTTAATATTCTCAAAACTATTGATATTTTCTCTATAGTTTACTAGATTTTCCAACAATATATACTTTGTATTCCACCCGTTATTTTCTAATAATCCGTGTTACATGTATCTCTGTTCTGTCCCGCTAAGTATTCATCGTTACGTTTCTAGTCTTACCAACGTCGTACAGTGGTGTAACTTTGGTTAACTAGATATGCATCTGTCTTTTTTGCCAGATTATACGCGATTTACATTTCATTAACTCGTACGACAGAATTAACTAGAAAAGTTTTCAACAGATGTAAGGTTCCTCCAAGATAATATATAATGGTTCAAATGGCTCTGAGCACTATGGGACTCAACTGCTGTGGTCATAAGTCCCCTAGAACTTAGATCTACTTAAACCTAACTAACCTAAGGACAACACACGACACCCAGCCATCACGAGGCAGAGTAAATCCCTGACCCCGCCGGGAATCGAACCCGGGAACCCGTGCGTGGGAAGCGAGAACGCTACCACACGACCACGAGATGCGGGCGATAATATATAAATTTACTAGGATGCTCCACTTTATGTATTTGTGTTTCCATGGATTTTGGTTCATTGTTTATATTCGTCATGAATACTGTTTGCGTTGAAACCGTTCTTTGCATGTTCTTTCACTAATAGACGCCTCACAGTAGGTCACACCCAGAATTTTATGAGCCTTAGCCGAGGATTTCTTCGTTTGTGCACGTTCTTCCACTAATAGGTGACTCGACACAGGTCTCGTACAGCATTTCATGAAAATCAGCCTCAGATATCTTAATGTTAAAGCAGAAAATTAAAACTTCCCACAAATGACCAAAATTGGACTCTTAAGTTGACATATTACATCGAAGATAACTTTATGAGGCAATCACAAATGGACTAATATTTTGATTGCCTTGTGTGTACGAATGCCTAAGGTTAATGCATGACGCGACCTGCCACCTGCACCACACTTGCCGCTACAGCCATCTGTTGCACAACGGTGGAACCAAAGATGTGGACCTAACATATAAATTTAACTGTATGAATATGTTTAAATTTTGTAGTTAATAGATGAACGTTGCGAGGAATAAAATATTACGCAAAATAACGATAGTCGTCGAAAAATTATTAAACATAGCGGCAGTCGACGAGACGCTAGTCGGTGCTTTAACCACTGAGCCGTAGCACGTTTACGTCGACTCCTGCTTGAAATTCCCTCAGACTCTACGAGTAAATCTTCATAGAGTGTTTCACCTTTTCTATGGCCCATTGAGATGAAATATTCTAGAACTCGAAACAGGCCGTTACCTGTTTGTACTCACATAGTTTGAGTCAAATCGGAAAGCCCCATCCCAAACGTTATCCTTCTTAGATTTAAACACTCTTTCACAGAATGTAGCACGTAGCAGGGTCGCACGCATGGTACCACAACGAGGCCCACGAGAAAGAAAGGCTATGGCGTGTACGCAGAGCATTGACACTGCAGGTCTTACGAGAGCCAGAAGCCTTCTGTGGTGGGGAGCGAGTAACTATTTAAGACGAGTTTAATAATTCCTCTTTGCGTGTTTTAATGCATAAAAGTTCTCGATAGCGCACGACATGATGAGGACCTTCCACGAGTACCTTTTCAGTTTAATATCAATTCCCCCCGGACCCTGCACGAAGCCGAGTGTTCGCGAAGTGTGGCGACAAGCCTACTGGTGTGACGTCACAAGTTCGTCGCAAGGCCCGTATATTTCGTTCTCTCCGTGCCAGAAGGAATGACGTCGTATCACAGCTTGCGCCGTCGAAAACAGACAGTTGCGGTCACTTCTCTCACTTGGTGGTAGCGTAGTTGACCATCATTTCAGCACTCGACATTGGTTTCTAGTAATTGCGGAGAGTCACAAAATAAGTTTTCGTCCGTTTTATTTGCGTACGAGCTCGCACTGAAAGAGAAATGGCAGAACTTAAGTGCGATATTTATAGCACGCTGCACCCCATTAGCACGTGATCACTAGCCACCACTGGACAATTTTTCGTGGTATACCTGCAGGGGTTACTCACGCTACAAAAAACCTCAGGCACTCTCGTGGTCTGGGCAACGCAGACAGACCCTGGTAACTAGAAAGAATTTTTATTTTGCAGCAGACCCTGGTAAGTTTCTGCAGCGCTATGAGTGACTTCTAGTAGTCAGAGTATTAGGATGTGAGTCAAGACAGGCGAAGTTAACGATTTCCTAGGCTTTCGCGCCTTAACATTAGTCATTGTTATTGCATTACTTTTGACGTATCACAGTTCTAAATTATTTGAATCAGACGATGAGTTTTTGTGATTTCTTCACTGTACTACCAGTCCAGCTCGTGTAGTGTTGTTTCCTCTATATAGTTTGAATAAAATTAATCAACGTTTCCGATAGTTCGCAATCTTGATTTTTACATTGATACCAAACTTTCTTTGTTGGCCGGTTCCACGTGGTGCTATTCAGAGTATCGTGCTAGTCGTGGTATTAAACCAACCCACCGTGTTGTCTCTTTCACGTTAATCGTTTCAATAAAGTTTTTTTAATATTACCACTGAGTTGCGTACGGAATTTTTAGTAACTGACTGAACCTTCTTTGCGACCGACTATACGTAATATTAGACAGTGTCTCACGCCGTTCATGATGTCTAATAGATTCCTGACAGTATTAACCTCGATCTAAATTGTTTCTCTTTCTTTTTCTGGGGTTATTTCTAAAAATTTATCGAGTTTCCTTTGTTGTTCGACCCACGAGGTTCAACGTTCACTTCTGAATTTTGTTGCGAATGTACTGACAGATCTTAGCCGACTGGTTGTGATTTGAAACTGATGCAATTCTCGTGGCGTTTTAGTGGAGAGCAAAAATTGAAATACTTGTTGACCTTCCCTTCCTTAATCAATATTGTACTTCAAAGCCTTTTTCTTCAATGAAGGCTCTGATATTACGCTCTAAAATGCTTTCACAAAGTTTTCCCCACTTGAGATGTTAAAGCGATATCGCTATAACTACAGCACTTCTTTCTATCACCTTCCTTGAGAAATGGAATTGTGGTGTCCATTTTACAATCGAGCAGGAACCATGCCTTCTTTGCGTAACTTGCAATAGAGTCTCTGGATCTATTGTTTTTCTGCCGCTCCCATGTCTATTATAATTTCTCCAGTTATTTCATCAACTCGATTTTCCAGGAATGTTCAATACCATTCGAAGCTATGTTTTCCCCATCGTCTGAGTCAAATCGATGTGACACAGCACTATTTTCTTCTGTATTATGCATGTAAAAAGCATTAAACAGCTCTCCAAAGTAAGAGTTCCAAGTTTTTTAATAGTAGCATCCGTTGTGGGATATCCATTGCTGTACTCGGAACGTTTCTTATCTGTTTTTCTGTTTTACGTCATCCCACATAGCATTTTCTTGTTTTCATTAACATGCTCTCTCAGTTCATCACACCACTTATTAAGCTGCGTCTCTCGCTCTTCTGTAAGAAATAGTCTTTCTTGATATTTAGCGATTCAGTATCTTATTAGCCTTAAAAGCCAGTAAGTTTACTTTCATTTGATTTCTTTCCTAGAATTATTAAGTTCAATTTATATTTTCGTATTATGTCACAATTATCGTCAGAGGCCATTATCAGGTGTCTAGATTTATTTGCTAGCTCTTTGAACACAGAAAATATGCGATGGAAAATATTGCTAATTTAGCTGAAAGCGCTGTAGCAGAGAAATTATGCGAAAGGTACACTGCATAATTCTCTGTAACGATACCTTCAGCTAAATTGGAAGTATTTACAGTAGTAGATATATTACAGTCACAGAGCCAGTACATGTAGCTACGGACGTGAAAATGACCTATGACTAAATTGTGCAATAGGAGGGAAATAAAATAAAAACACTTTCAGAATCATTTCAATAATAATATTATCTGTTGACGCAGGATCAAAGTAATACAGTTAAGTGCATGTAATCGACTGACAACTACACACAACACTGTACTGTGAACGACTGACAATAGGTACGCATTGAGGACATTGCGCAAGTGCCGTTCGTTGTCAAATATATCTTCTGTATAATCTGGAAGCTTCCGTAACGTCTGTCTTGACGTTCAAGCATGAATTTATCACGGTGTTTCCTTATTTTCGTCCAACGTCAGTACATGGAGTCCTTAGAGTATTTTTACAACTTTAATAACTTTACTAATATACTAGCCAATTGAAACTAACTCTAATTTTTTTTTACTAAGCACTGATCAACAGAATTTTCCCTGACAAAGACAACTCAAACTTAACCTATTCATTTATAACCCACAATACATAAGCCCAACACAATCTGACTGCTATACATTGGCAACATGACTTCCAATACTTAACACAAAAGAATAGCCCTGAATTGCAAGAATTCCTGACAATAATACAAAACCAAAAGAATCTGAAACTAAATAAATGTGAAACTACCTGCAACTCTTTTAATTGCCTAAACTCAATTCAGTCACGAATCGCGATAGTGGAAACCTCATTCTTTTTCATAGGTCACTTATCCTACAGAAAATCTTCATAACAGGAACTACAGCAATCACAGCAATTAGCAACAACAGCCAGCTAATAAAAAGATTCTAACTACTATGGACTAATTACTAGAAGGCATGTGGGTAGCCAAAGAAAGATTTTGTTGAAGAGAAAATAGCGTATTTAGAGAATTTTACCTTATTCATGTGACATCCAGTTCCAAAAATTACATAGTTGTCAATAATTCCACTACCCAAACATTATCAATCATACATCCTTTATCACACCTTTCCTTGCATCTTTTCTCATCATTTCACCTCACTTTACATTGCGTGACCTACCAACACAGAGTCTCCACTAGGACAAACATGTCCATGCACTTCTCTATCCACTCGCTAAGTGCTACTACGTCCAACTACAGAATCTCTTGTCAAGGCCCAGAACGCTGTCAGCAGTACTAACACATTCTATAGCGCTGCCAACATACAGTCAGGCTACTTACACAATAACAATTGATAAGTGACACGATCACACAAGTATTAGTTTTTAAATCATCCAGATGCCGCACATTTGGGCACCGTAGTAGAATGCTCAGGGTTTTTTGCCTGGTTCACAGAGACGGAGTCCGATAATCAAGTGAAGGGAAATCATGGAGCGCGGTACAGTGGAATCGTCTTGCCAACTATTCGAGGTTCGGCTTATGTCATTTGTAGAAACAGGCAGTGTTCCCATCTGTTTGAGGCCCCAATGTGTACAAGGTACGGTGGGCATCTCAAGGAGTCCGACAAAATTAGTTGCTTACGGCGGCCAGTGAATTGGAAATGCCATGGACAACACTGCACAAAGTCTTGGATAGGAGGTTGCGTCTTTAAGCCGATAGGGCGCAAGCACTTCAGGCGCTATAGCTGACTCTGAAACCTCAATGCGAGTGGTTAACAGTAAATATACTAGCCAAGACTGACGCAAGGGATGACATTTTGCAAAAGATATTTTTGTACCTGGACAACTGAACCAGCATGAATCACATGCTTTATTTTACATAGTTGTTCAGAGAAGTCAGAAATATCGAATTAAAAAAATAAAAGGAGAAGAAGAAGAAGAAGAAGAAGAAGAAGAAAAGAAGTTCCTCTCCAGGTCAATGAAATTAGTCATCACTGTGTTATCCACTGTGGCAGGTGTTACCCTGAAGATAGGCTCCTCATACCTCATAGGTGCTGTTGATTGAAAAATGTTGAGTTTGAAACTACACTCCTGGAAATGGAAAAAAGAACACATTGACACCGGTGTGTCAGACCCACCATACTTGCTCCGGACACTGCGAGAGGGCTGTACAAGCAATGATCACACGCACGGCACAGCGGACACACCACGAACCGCGGTGTTGGCCGTCGAATGGCGCTAGCTGCGCAGCATTTGTGTACCGCCGCCGTCAGTGTCAGCCAGTTTGCCGTGGCATACGGAGCTCCATCGCAGTCTTTAACACTGGTAGCATGCCGTGACAGCGTGGACGTGAACCGTATGTGCAGTTGACGGACTTTGAGCGAGGGCGTATAGTGGGCATGCGGGAGGCCGGGTGGATGTACCGCCGAATTGCTCAACACGTGGGGTGTGAGGTCTCCACAGTATATCGATGTTGTCGCCAGTGGTCGGCGGAAGGTGCACGTGCCCGTCGACCTGGGACCGGACCGCAGCGACGCACGGATGCACGCCAAGACCGTAGGATCCTACGCAGTGCCGTAGGGGACCGCACCGCCACTTCCCAGCAAATTAGGGACACTGTTGCTCCTGGGGTATCGGCGAGGACCATTCGCAACCGTCTCCATGAAGCTGGGCTACGGTCCCGCACACCGTTAGGCCGTCTTCCGCTCACGCCCCAACATCGTGCAGCCCGCCTCCAGTGGTGTCGCGACAGGCGTGAATGGAGGGACGAATGGAGACGTGTCGTCTTCAGCGATGAGAGTCGCTTCTGCCTCGGTGCCAATGATGGTCGTATGCGTGTTTGGCGCCGTGCAGGTGAGCGCCACAATCAGGACTGCATACGACCGAGGCACACAGGGCCAACACCCGGCATCATGGTGTGGGGAGCGATCTCCTACACTGGCCGTACACCACTGGTGATCGTCGAGGGGACACTGAATAGTGCACGGTACATCCAAACCGTCATCGAATCCATCGTTCTACCATTCCTAGACCGGCAAGGGAACTTGCTGTTCCAACAGGACAATGCACGTCCGCATGTATCCCGTGTTACCCAACGTGCTCTAGAAGGTGTAAGTCAACTACCCTGGCCAGCAAGATCTCCGGATCTGTCCCCCATTGAGCATGTTTGGGACTGGATGAAGCGTCGTCTCACGCGGTCTGCACGTCCAGCACGAACGCTGGTCCAACTGAGGCGCCAGGTGGAAATGGCATGGCAAGCCGTTCCACAGGACTACATCCAGCATCTCTACGATCGTCTCCATGGGAGAATAGCAGCCTGCATTGCTGCGAAAGGTGGATATACACTGTACTAGTGCCGACATTGTTCATGCTCTGTTGCCTTTGTCTATGTGCCTGTGGTTCTGTCAGTGTGATCATGTGATGTATCTGACCCCAGGAATGTGTCAATAAAGTTTCCCCTTCCTGGGACAATGAATTCATGGTGTTCTTATTTCAATTTCCAGGAGTGTATTTCTAAAAATGTGATACCTCACATCTCTCAATTAAACAATAATTCCTCATTTCAAATAATTATGCAACTAAGACTGGCAAAAAAAATGCATGTTAAAGCCTAACTCAAGACAATTTTAAACACAGCTGACAGCAGCAACCGTAAATAAAATTTCATACACAGTATGCCATACTACGTCAAAAACCCTGCAGAAATGGAGTAATCTGATATTACAGTAAGCTATGGGTGAGGCAGTCTACATTTTATGGTGTGTACCGGACGTGGGCACCATGTTGAAACAGGTCATCTAGAATCTAAGTCAATTTTTTAAATGAAAAGGGTCTCATGTGATACATAAAATTACAGAATCATTTTCTGGCAAGTTCATTCTTGTAAACAGATTCAAAGTAGCAATTATGTTTCCAAAGTTACAACACTTGTTTTGTTGCAGGTAACTGAAGATGGCTTTGACCAAGGAGAAGAGAACTGAGCTAATTTTGATGTCTGGAGAACAGAGGTCCCTTGTCATAGCGGCAGATTTAACTAATTAGCACCCAGAAAGACCTGCAGTTTCACACAACACTGTCGGGTGCTTAATTTCCAGATTCTGAGAAACTGGGACGGTGGCTGACAAGGCACGGATTGGCTGTCCAAGACAACCTCAACAATGGTTTTGGAGTCCTTCATAGGCCACACCGAAACCACCACACAAGACGTTTGTCAACAGAATGTGGTATCAGCCAGTCATTGAGCGTACGAATCATTCATGCTTATCAATTGCGTTCACGTATGTGAATCAGATTGTTGACATGTTGAATTCAAAATCGAGTGAGTCCCGTGGTTAATGTGCAGTACGAACAGATGCACAACTGCAACATCGCTCCATTCTTTTCAGTGAGTCTATCGTCAACACCGATGTTTACTTGAGCAACAAGCGTCTGCCGAGCCACAGATGGAACACAAGCAATCTGACGTACTACTAAATCAGGATGAGGAACCATCTCACTTATCTCTAAATGATCGTTGATTTCTGGACGAAAATACGGACTAGACACGATTGTCCTATCCAGTGAATGCCACGATGCTAGGCTCGCCTTACGTGACGCCACTAGATTGGTTTTTACAAAATGATCATGCCTGCTGAACTGCGGTTTCAGACCTGCAGTACTTCACGACACGAATTCTTGGGGCAATTCAATATCTTGCCTGGAGCGCATATGGTGAGAAACAGGTTATCGACAGTCATCAGGCATGCACACATTGATGGGTATGAATTAAGCTAGAAAACATTATCGGTTACCTTTTCGGTGTAGATGGCTCCGAACCCAATGGGACTTAACTGCTGAGGTCATCAGTCCCCTACAACATAGAAATAATTCAACCTAACTAACCTAAGGACATCACACACATCCATGCCCGAGGCGGGATTCGAACCTGCGACCGTAGCGGTCGCTCGGTTCCAGACTGTAGCGCCTAGAACCGGTCGGCCACCCAGGCCGACTTTTTCGGTATAGAAAATCAGTTATTAGAATCCAATATCGTTTCGAATTTATTGAAGTAGAAAGATGTAAGGATAATTGAAGGACAACGTGTAGTTTCACGGCACTGTGTCATTCTTAAATACGTTCAGCTGAATAAATAATAAAGCAACTGCAGAGCAGACTCGCGCATCTGGTGGGCGAACACAAATCCGACACGATCGTAGGTGGACCAACAGCATTTTCGCCGACAGGCGTGAGTGAGTTAGGGATGCGAGTGGAGAATAAAAAGGGGGCCGCGCAGTGCTGCCAACTGCGCCATTGATCACCGCGGCTGGCAGCGGGGCATTAATCTTGGCGCGGCGACCTGCATGGCTCCCAGGGGTCTCGTGTCGCGGTTGGCAGCCCTGCTGATGACAGTCTTTGGCCGGTCCCCAGGCAGTACTCAATACCGCAGGTTACCCCTCCTCCCTGGACTATGATGACATACTTGCTGCTGTATTGGCACTTTTTAAAGGAGGATACTCCGGTCACTTCCGCTATTTCCGAAAGTAACAGGTAGCTCGAGGGGACATCTACAGTTGTGTTACGATACGCCAACGTTACAGGGATATTTACAGCACTGGCATATCACTTCCTTCAGCAAAGCCTGTCAGAGAATGTGTCCAACAACTGAAAAAAACTAAAAAGAGACTGGGAGGAAACACAGGAGGATTAATATTTCTAGCAGGAAGCTTATATAAAACTTTGTCATCCCCTTGAAAGAGCATACTGTTTACTTTGGTTAGATGGTATACTGCATACGTAATACATGCCACTGAAGTGATATTTGCAGTCGGTATTTTATAAGCTGCTTTTGAATAGATCGGTGAATAGTCTCAGAAAATAAAGGTAACCAGATTTACAAACAAATTACGAGGGCTATTCGGAAAGTAAGGAAGGATAGGTCGCGAAATGGAAACCACAGTGAAAATCAAAACTGTTTTATTTGCAACAGTTATCTACAACTGCCAGCTACTTATCTCCATAGTCGCTGATCCGACTGTCGAAGAGTTGTACCAGTTTTCCAATACCCTCGTTATAGAAGGCAGCCGCCAGTGATTTCCGTCAATGCTGTACGCTGGCCTACAGCTCGTTGACTGTGCCAGAATGTTGTCTTCATAAGCAGCGGTTCATGTGAGCAGAGATGAAACAGAGGGAGACAATTACGGGCTGTATTGTGGGTAATCAAACATTTCCAATTGAAAACGATGCAGGAGCATCTTCATTGCCCCTGCAGAATGCGGCTGAGGCAACACCGCACGACAGTTACGGGATGTTGGCTGCATAGCTTCAGGCGAAATTTCTCGTCAGGCCCTCGTGCTTGGCGGGAGACACTATTGTTCTAAGTATCTTTATGTGCTCCCTGTGTGCTCAGAACTAAAAAGAATGAGTCAACGCGATCGACGGGCATACTACAAACACACCTGTGCAAAACTTCATTGGATTTTCACTGTGGTTTCCATTTCACGTCAGGACGTTCCTTACTTTCCGAATAACTCTCGTACTTTTACTGGACTTCAAACTGATCATCATTAGCTACAGTTTACTTCTGACATGTGTTCTAAAGCTCTTGGAAATTTTCGCCAGCCGGTGTGGCCGAGCGGTTCTAGGCGCTTCAGTCTGGAACCGCGCGACCTCTACGGTCGCAGGTTCGAATCCTGCCTCGGGCATGGATGTGTGTGATGTCCTTAGGTTGGTTAGGTTTAAGTAGTTCTAAGTTCTAGGGGACTGATGACATGTTGAGTCCTGTAGTGCTCAGAGCCATTGTCTTGGAAACTGTCAACAAACGCCGCTTCTGTAATCGCTGGAAGCAATGGATGACGTGCTGTTGGATATCCAAAGTATACAAATGTTCGCGAAAAACTGGTTGTACACGTTCCTTTCTAGGATTCAACTCTTCTGCTGTCATTCTCAAAGACAGCCACCGACCATGCGCAAGCGTCCGTCGCTCTCGTTTGATGATATCCAGGATTGCGCATGTTTACCCGAACGAGGCTCGTCCCCGACGGCGTCTTTCCTGTCCCTAATCGTTTCAACCACTAACACACTTCTTCAACACCCTGCACTTGCAATAAAAATTCATAAGTCTCTGTTTTTGTTTTCCGTAATGTGAAGCAAAACGTCATGGTAATACGCTGTTTCATTTTGGGATCCATTTAGCAATGAGGCAAGTGCGACGGATGCTTGCGCGCGAACGGGGGCTGTCTCTGGGAATTAGAGCAGAAAAGTTGAAGCTTAGCAAAGGCACTGTAAGCGCTAGTATTCGCCAACATTATAAATGTTACGGATATTCAGTGGGCTTCTGATATCATTCACCTCACTGCCCAATAGCTGCCTGATGTAGATGTTGGACCGTGTTAGTGAGAGCACACTGTCTTGTGCTGTTTTTGCAGCTGATCGTTTGCCTTTAACTGAAACAATAAACGGCCTGTGTGTCAGAAAACTGTCGATAATTTTTGTACAAAAGTCTATGTGGTATCATGTGTCGATACCAACCCACAGGAACCTCCTAGTCGCGACTCTGACGCCATCATTATTATTTATTCCTCAGTGTTATTGGCACTGAGAACTGGACTATATGTCTCACTGCATTATTTGTAATTAGTCTTCATATGCTTGGAGAAATACAAATAAATCTTCTGTTTACCGCTTTAACTTGTTCACTAATCGTTCCTGCTTCTGTCCAGCTTTCCTACAACGACGGTTCCCGCAACACTTTCTAGACCACCTCTTCTTACCGTCATATACAGCATATACTACTGGCCATTAAAATTGCTACACCAAGAAGAAATGCAGATGATAAACGGGTATTCATTGGACAAATATATTATACTAGAACTGACATGTGATTACATTTTCACGCAATTTGGGTGCATAGATCCTGAGAAATCAGTACCCAGAACAACCACCTCTAGCCGTAATAACGGCCTTGATACGCCTGGGCATTGAGTCAAATAGAGCTCGGATGGCGTGTACAGGTACAGTTGCCCATGCAACTTCAACACGATACCACAGTTCATCAAGAGTAGTGACTGGCGTATTGTGACGAGCCAGTTGCTCGGCCACCATTGACCAGACGTTTTCAATTGGTGAGAGATCCGGAGAATATGCTGGCCTGGGCAGCAGTCGAACATTTTCTGTGTCCAGAAAGGCCCGTACAGGGCCTGCAACATGCGGTCGTACATTATCCTGCTGAAATGTAGGGATTCGCAGAGACCGAATGTAGAGCCACGGGTCGTAACACATCAGAAATGTAACGTCCACTGTTCAAAGTGCGTCAATGCGAACAAGAGGTGACCGAGACGTGTAACCAATGGCAGCCCATACCATCACGCCGCGTGATACGCCAGTATGGCGATGACGAATACACGCTTAGAATGTGCGTTCACCGCGATGCCGTCAAACACGGATGCGACCAGCATGACGCTGTAAACAGAACCTGGATTCATCCGAAAAAATTACGTTTTGCCATTCGTACACCCAGGTTCGTCGTTGAGTGCACCATCGCAGGCGCTCCTGTATGTGATGCAGCGTCAAGGGTAACCGCAGTCATGGTCTCCGAACTGATAGTCCATGCTGCTGCAAACGTCGTAGAACTGTTCCTGCAGATGGTTGTTGTCTTGCAGACGTCCCCATCTGCTGACTCAGGGATCGTGACGTGGACGCCAGATCCGTTACAGCCATGCGGATAAGATGCCTGTCATCTCAACAGCAAGTGATACGAGGCCGCTGGGATCCAGCACGGCATACCGTATTACCCTCTTGAACCAAGCGATTCCATATTCTGCTAACAGTCATTGGATCTTGACCAACGCGAGCAACAATTTCGCGATACGATAAACTGAAATCGCGATAGGCTACAATCCGACCTTTATCAAAGTCGGAAACGTGATGGTACGCATTTCTCCTCCTTACACGAGGCTTCACAACAACGTTTCACCAGGCAACGCCGATCAACTGCTGTTTGTTACGAGAAATCGGTTGGAAACTATCCTCATGTCAGCACGTTGTAGGTGTCGCAAACGCCGCCAATCTTGTGTGAATGCTCTGAAAAGCTAATCATTTGCATATCACAGCATCTTCTTCCTGTCGGTAAAATTTCGCGTCTGTAGCACGTCATCTTCGTGGTGTAGCAATGTTAATGGCCAGTAGTGTACATGGCGACGATACATAACACCTGCGTGTTGGCATCTTCAAGTTAACTTCTTTCTGTTCCGTGGTTTTTTGCGTTTAGAATTTTTTTGTTTCCTTGTCTTTTATGTCGCCGATGTTTGCATTCCTTATGCTCTGTATGTTCTAGGTTCCGAAGTTGCTGCATTTGCACCCCCCCCCCCCCTTTATTTCTCACTGTGCTATTTCAGCTTATAACTGTAAGTATTTCTGAACTGCTAAACTGATTATGGCTACTACGCCGCAAGTACCTGGTGCGCAGCCTGCCGTTGATGTAACTCAGTTTATTCGGTTTCAGAGTCAACAAACGGCTCAACTGCTTGAAGTGATGAATCGCTTCATGACGGCTGAAATGGCTTCAAAGAAGATGAATGACCTAATGCCAGCGCCTCGAGACCGCCTACGTATGTGGCGTCATTTCCCGACTTTGAGGAGACGAGGGAAGACTGGACAGAGAACCTAGCACAGTTCAATGCGCACATCGCAGCACATCACGTACACTGGCAAACATATTTATTTCTTGGTCACGACGGGAATGGCTGTTTACAGGCTTTTCGAGTAACTGTTTCCCATGTCGTGCCTTGAACCACACTGAAGCGCCAAAGAAAATGGTATAGGCATGCGTGTTCAATTACAGATACATGTAAACAGGCAGAATACGCCCCTACGGTCAGCAGACACGTACAAAAGACAAGTGTCTGCAGCAGTTGTTAGATCGGTTATCGCCGCTTCAATGGCAGATTACGCAGATTTAAGTGCGTTAGAACGTGATGTTATAGTCCGCGCAGGAGCGATATGACACAGCTTCTCCGATGTAGCGATGAAGTGGGCATTTTCGCGTACGACCATTTCACGAGTGTACCGTGAATATTAGGAATCTGGTAAAACATCAGATCTACATCGCTGCAGCCGGAAAACGATCCTGCAAGAACGGGACGAACGACGTCCGAAGTGCAACCCTTGCGCAGATTGCTGCAGATTTCAGTGCCGGGCCATCAACAAGTATCAGCTCGTGAACCATTCAACGAAACATCTTTGATATGGACCTTCGGAACCGAAGGCTCACTCGAGTAGCCTTGGTGTTGCACGACACAAAGCATTATGCCTCGCCTGAGCCAGTCAACACCGACATTGGACTGTTGATGACAGGAAACATATTTCTTCGTCGGACGAGTCTCGTTTCAAATTGTATCGAGCGTTTGGACGTGTACGGGTATGGAGACAACCTCATGAATCCATGCAGCCTGCATGTCAGCAGGGGCTGTTCAAACTGATGGAAGCTCTGTAATGGTGTGGGGGTGTGCAGTTGGAATGATACGCGGCCCCTGATGCGTCTAGATACGATTCTGACAGGTGACACGTACGTAAGCATCCTGTCTGGTCACCTGCATCCATTGTGCATTCCGACGGGCATTTCCAGCAAGACAATGCGACACCCCACATGTCAGAATTGCTACAGAGTGGCTCCAAGAACATTTTTCTGAGTTTAAACACTTCAGCTGGCCACCAGATTCCCCAGACATGAACATTATTGAGCATATCTGGGTTGCCTTGCAACGTACTGTCCAGGAGATATTTCCACGCCTCCGTACGCTTACCGATTTTTGGACAGCCTTGCAGGATTCATGACGTCAGTTCCCTCCAGCAGTACTTCAGACATTAGTCGAGTTTAATAATTTTTTCATAATGTCGGGCACAGTCATAATATACTTCTTTAAAGTCAGTACCGCCATTAGACAATGTATCTAATAGTGTATTTTAAATACGACAGTATGCCATCTTAGGCACTGTATAACATTAAAACACGTGATAAAGCAATTTTAATGCTGTAATGATCGTGTAAATGTAACACTGCAAATAAAAAACAGTCTAATGGCAGTACTGACTTTAAAAAAATTAGTCGACTTCATGCCACGTGGTGTTGCGGTACTTCTGCGTGCTCCCGGGGACCGTACACGATATTACGCGGTTATATGTTTCTTCGGCTCTTCAGTATAGTACAATAAGCTGATCAGGTAAAACATTATGACAACCGCCCACCGCGAGGTTGGATGCCGCCTCATAGCGCTGCGGGCACATGACGCATTATGAAAAGTATGTAAGCGCAGCAGAGACGGATGGGGGATCACCCCAACGAAGGTACTGGCTGCAAATGGGGAAATCCACTGAGATAAGCGACTTTGTCAAAGGACAATTATTACGAAAAGCCTCTGAACGATTGTCTCAAAAACGGCGAAGCTGGTCGAATCTTCACGTGCTTCTGTCCTGACCAACTACGGAAACAGCGAAACAAGCACTAGGTGCTTAATGGTTGGACGTCCAAGACTCTTCACAGAACGTGGGGTTCGGAGTCTCTTGTAACCTATAAAGCAGAATAGGTGGCGGTCTATGACGTCTCTGTCGGAAGAGCACAGTGCTGGTGCACGCACAGTTGTTTCGGAGCACACCGCTCATCGTACATTATTGAATGTGGAGCTCCACAACAGACCGCAGCAGACTGCAAGAGAATAGCTATGTGCCAACACCGAAGGTACAGCGTGAACGCACCAAGAGTCCCAGCGAGATGCTACTTGCGAGGAAGCAGCATAAACGTACCCTTAGGCGTCATTTTCGCATGTGCTATTCGAGCCTGGAATAGTCGATAAATAATAAGAAAGGGTTGTAAGAATCCTCCACTTTATTGTGAATACAGAGTAATCTGTTAAATGCAAGTGCTGATGTACGATGGTTGCCCCGAAAGTAATGCACCAGATTTTTTTCTTCAACAATTCTTTATTGAACATAATGAGAATTACACACACGAAAAAACGATGTTTGGTCTACACTCACGCCCATAAATTAAGGATAATTGCAGAATGTAGTGCCACACAACGTGACACTACACAAAACTGGCGCTAATAGCATAAACTCATAGGGAATACACACTACACAGATTTGTAAGTCCACGGTATTGGTGATAAGTTGAGAAAATCGTCCCGAAACACATGTGCTACGAAACGCCACTGTTTCCTGCGCATGTACCCCTACATCAATATGGGATATGATCACCATGCATTCGTACACAGGCCGCACAACGGGTTGGCATACTCTGGATCAGGTGGTCGAGCAGCTGCTGGGGTATAGCCTCCCATTCTTGCACCAGTGCCTGTCGGAGCTCCTGAAGTGTCCTTTGGGTTTGAAGACGTGCAGCGATACGAGGACCGAGAGCATCCCAGACGTGCTCGATGGGATTTTCATCTGGAGAAGAGACAGGCCACTCCATTCGTCTCATATCTTATGTTTCAAGGTAGTCCTCCATGATGGCAGCTCGGTGCGGACGTGCGTTATCGTCCATCACGAGGAAAGAAGGTAGGTGGGACCCACTGCACACCAGAAAAGGCGGACGTACAGGTGCAAAATGACGTCGCGATACACCTGATCTGTTACAGTTCGTCTGTCAAAGACATGCAGTGGTGCACGTGCACCAATTATAATCCCACCCCACACCATCAGTCCACGACCTCCATATTTCAAGGACATTAAGAGGTTGGTATCTGGTTCCTGGTTCACGCCAGATGAAAACCCGGCGAGAATCACTGTTCAGACTATGCCTGGACTCGTCCTTGAACATAACCTGGGACCACTGTTCCAATGACCATGTACTGTGATCTTGACACCAAGTTTTACAGGCTCTCCTGTGACCAGCAGTCAGTGGAATATACCTTGCATGTCTCCGGGCGAATAAACCTTGTCAGTTCAGTCGTCTGTAGACTGTATGTCTGAAGACAACTGTTCCAGTGGCTGCGGTAAGGTCCCGAACAAGGCCACCTGCAGTAGTCCGTGGCCGTCTGCGGGCACTGATGGTGAGGTACCGGTCTTCTTGTGGTGTTGTACATTGTGTACTTCCCGTACTGTAGCGCCTGTACACGTTTCCTGTCTGCTGGAATCGTTGCCATAATCTTGAGATCACACTTTGTGGCACACGGAGGACCCGTGCTACGACCTGCTGTGTTTGACCAGCCTCCAGCCGCCCTAGTATTCTACCCCTCATAACGTCATCAATATGTGTTCATTGAGCCATTTTCAACACACAGTCACCATTAGCACGTCTGAAAACGTCTGCACACTTACTCGCTGCACCGTACTCTGACACGCACCAACACACCTCTGCGTATGTGGACTGCTGCCAGCGCCACCGCAGGCGGAGGTTCGAGTCCTCCTTAGAATAATTTTGGTTAAGTAGTGTGTAAGCTTAGGGACTGATGACCTTAGCAGTTAAGTCCCATAAGATTTCACACACGTTTGAACATTTTTTGACAACCGCAGGTCAAATGCACCGCTTGGTCATACCCCGAGGTGATTGAAACCCACAAACCGCCCATCAGAGCGTAGCTTCACAATGTATCAGCATTATCCTTAATTTATGAGCATGGGTGTACATACCTTACTTTTCTACGTAATCTCCATCCCGATCTATAGCCTTCTTCCAGCGCGAAACTATGGCGTGTATGCTTTGTCGGTACCAATCTTTGTCCTGGCGGAGGAGCCAATACTTCACTGTGTGAATCACCTCCTCATCGTCCTGAAAATGTCTTTCACGAATGACATGCTTCAAGAGCCCAAACAGCTGGAAGTCCGAGGGGGTTAGGTCAGGTGTGTCAGCCGTGGATGGTCTCCCCGACAGCTGCAAATCGTGGAGCTCCGCCGAACCGCCGTCTTATGGCCTCACCCTCCGTTCCCAGCGTCTGACTCTACTTCTGGCGACAGCAGATGCTCCATAGACTTTGCACAAGCATTTGTGAATATTCCCCATAGTTTCATTCTATGCAGTGAGAACGGCACATTGCTTGCAACGTACATCACGTATAGACGTCTTTTTGAAACTGTCCTGCAGCTAATCTATCGGAAGTGACGGAAACTTTGCGCCCTCAATCAGGAGACTTCAAACATACGTAACGTTTCGCATTCGTAGCAGTGTCTTCGGCTGAGAGAAAAAAAGCGCGGTGCGTTACTTTCTGGGCAACCCTCGTAGTTATCAGGAGAATATTTCGTTAGCAGCTGTGCACAGTTGCACTTCGCCTAGTGAAGAGAGCGTATTTCAGACACACAGGATACAAACGACGAGCATCGAGGATACCTCTGTGCCCTCTTGTGATTTACTGGCGCCAGCAATAGCACCCAGCGGCCATCCGGTGGTATTATAACCTGTCACTGGCGCCAGGATAACTGCAGCTGAGCAGTGTCTGCTGCTAGCGAGAGAAATTCCTCGTCGACACAAATCACTGGGAATTTCAGGTGCGTGATCCCATCCTCAGGCAAACAATACGGGTCACAGTCCCGCAATGACAGGCAATTTATATCTTACCTGCACTCTTAGAGAATGGGGCTCTGCGATGGAGCAGCTGTTTGCGAAACTGTGCGACGACTGACGGGACGGGTGTTTGCATTTGTGTAAGAACTGGTGTGTCTACGCGTACATATACAGGACTCTTACTCACACGTAAGTGCATGGCAGAAGGCACATTCAAACATCTTCAGACTATTTCTCTAGCATTCAACTCCCCCACAGCTCCTGGGAAAAATGAACTCTTAAATCTTTTCGTACGAAATCTCGTTCCTCCTATTTTACTCGTATTATGATATTTGCTTCAAACGTAGGTTGGTGTCTATAAAATATTTTCGCGTTCAGAGAAATGAAATGTAAATGTAAATGTCGTGTGACTAGGGCCTCCCGTCGGGTAGACCGTTCGCCTGGTGCAAGTTTTTCAATTTGATGCCACTTCGGCGACTTGCGCGTACATGGGGTGGAAAGGATGATTATTAGAACAACACAACACCCAGTGCCTGAGCGGAGAAAATTTCTGACCCAGCCGGGAATCGAACCCGGGTCCTTAGGATTGACATTCTATCTTTTTTTTAGCTAACCCTCCTTTGTTTTGTTTTTGTTTTTTTTTTCTTTTTCTCTCTTATTTTAAAGCCCCTTAGGAAAATGGAACTAAAAAAAGAAACTAAGTGCTACCGCCACTTTTCATCTGGTCCACTTCAGGCGTTGGCTCCTGACTAAACATACCCCAGAGAGCTGCCTATATACCAGGGGAAATATGGGAATTCAACGTTAGGGCTATCCTTACAAACAAAACAAAATCTTCAGTTTTCTGAATTTTATTTTTATTTGTATTTTAATATATATTTTTTGTTGTGTAATTGCGCCTTCTGCGCCCCGCTGGTAATATGTTGAGTCACCTCTTCTCGAAATTGATGTGACCCGTTTCAATTGTTCAGAAATGTTCATTGGTTCAAACAGGAAACCTTCTTCTCTCTTGGCTTAACACATTCCAGCTGCGAGGCGGGTCGTGGAAAGCACTCCCAAGGAAGTTCGAGAAAAATTGTCTGTATTTTGGGTGACGGACAACGAAATAATGACGGTCATTGAGGTATGTCCAAAAATCGAGTACAGAGTCTACAGTTTGTCCAAATAGGTAGTGAATGGCATGTCCGCGAATCCAATTCACAGCATTGGTCCTTGTCCGAGGAAAAGTCGCGTTCCGGAAATAATCATGAAAGTGGAGTAATCCGATCCGGAATGTCCCGCGTTAGAAAACCCACAATACGACGAATCAATTGCCAAACCTCCGCCGCCGGTCCGCAAACAAACCGATGTTCGTCATTGTCTGGCACTCCACACGTGGAACATAGAGGCGATTTGGCGAGGTGGATACGATGAAAGCGAGATTGGTTGATTTGCTTACCATTGACAGTTAGGTAGCAGACAGATTGAACAATCATGTCAAGGTAACAGGCGAACACCGCGTGCCATACATGACGCCAGTCAACCTGTGGGAACATTTGTTCAATCGGGTTAGGTGGACGACCTAATTGGAGGACATTGTATACGGCCTTTGTCTTGAGTAAAAGCTGTCTTGGTAAGGTGAGGCGTAGATAACTGAGTTCAAGAAAGAAGTATCTTATATAATGGAACTGGTCCGGAGCATCCGAGATCATTGCTGGGGCTGACAGTGAGACCGGCGTATATGCCGACAGGAGACCATTCTATCGAGCTGACCACTCAGCTACCGGGTGCGGGCAGAGAAATGAAACGAAATGAGCGTATGGCGTTGTTGGCCGGGAGGCCCCATCCGGGGAAGTTCGGCCGCCAAGCGCAAGTCTTATTTCAGTCGATGCCACATTGGGCGACTTGCGCGTCGGTGATGAGGATGAAACGATGACGAGGACAGCACAACACCCAGTCCCCGAGCGGAGATAATCTCCAACCCGGCCCGGAATCGAACCCGGGCCGTCTTGCATGGCAGGCGAGCACGTTACCATCCAGCTAAGCAGGTGGACGCATTTAGAGAACAAAGCTGGTGATGGAAATTTATCGAAAAGATTTCGCCGCAATTAGAAACTCCTTTGTTGCAATGATTACCACCCTAACTCACTGATCTTATGCGAAACTCTCTCGGCCCTGTTTCGTGGTAGTAGAAGAAGAGTTGTCATTCTTTACTTTCTCGATGTTATCAGTCAGTACTATCTGGTAAGGATCCAACACCGCGTAGCACAACACCAGCAGCGGACCGACTTGCGTAGTCTAGACAGTCTCTTTAGTAGATCTAGTACATCTTCTAAGTCTTCTTCCAATATTACCAGTCTTCAGTGTGCCTTCTCCACAACATGCTATATGTGATCGTTGCAGCTTAAGTTGTTCGTAATTGTAATTCCAAGGTTGTTGTTGTGGTCTTCAGTCCAGAGACTGGTTTGATGCAGCTCTCCATGCTACCCTATCCTGTGCAAGCTTCTTCATCTCCCAGTACTTACTGCAGCCTACATCCTTCTGAATCTGTTTAGTGTATTATTTTGGTGTCCCTCTACGATTTTTACCCTCCACGCTGGCCTCAAATACTATATTGGTGATCCCTTGATGCCTCAGAATATGCCCTACCAACCGATCCCTTCTCTCCAATTATATTCAATACCTCCTCATTACTTATGTGATCTACCCATCTAATCTTCAGCATTCTTCTGTAGCACCACATTTCGAAAGATTCTGTTCTCTTCTTGTCTAAACTACTAATCATCCACGTTTCAGTTCCATACATGGCTACATTTCATACAAATACTTTCAGAAACGACTTCCTGACACTTAAATCTTTACTCGATGTTAGCAAGTTTCTCTTCTTCGGAAACGCTTTCCTTGCCATTGCCAGCCTACATTTTATATCCTCTCTACTTCGACCATCATCAGTTATTTTGCTCCCCAAATAGCAAAACTCATTTACTACTTTAACTGCCTCATTTCCTAATCTAACTCCCGCAGTGTCACCCGATTTAATTCGATTACAGTCCATTATCCTCGTTTTGCTTTTGTTGATGTTCTTCTTATATCCTCCTTTTAAGACACTGTCCATTCCGTTCAGCTGCTCTTCCAGCCCTTTGCTGTCTTTGACAGATTTACAATGTCATCGGCGAACCTCAGAGTTTTTATTTCTGCTGCATGGATTTTAATTTCTACTCCGATTCTTTTTTGTTTCCTTTATTGGTTGCTCAATATACAGATTGAATAACATCGGGGAGAGGCTACAACCCTGTCTCACTCCCTTCCCAACCACTGCTTCCCTTTCACGCCCCTCGACTGTTATAACTGCAATCTGGTTTCTATACAAATTGTAAATAGCCTTTCACTCCCTGTATTTTACCCATGCCACCTTCAGAATCTGAAAGAGGGTATTCCAGTCAACATTGTCACAAGCTTCCTCTAAGTCTACAAATGGGAGAAACGTAGGTTTGCCTTTCCTTAATCTATTTTCTAAAATAAGTCGTAGGTTCAGTATTGCCTCACGTGTTCCAACATTTCTACGGAATCCAAACTGATCTTCCCCGAAGTCGGCTTCTACCAGGTTCTCCATTAGTCTATAAAGAATTCGTGTTAGTATTTTGCAGCCGTGGCTTATTAAACTGATAGTTCAATAATTTTCACATGGTCAACACCTGCTTTCTTTGGGACTGGAATTATTCCAAGGTATTTAGTTGAATTGACACCCATTAGATTTGCGAGACCTGCTGTGCAACCGAAATTTAACGGACTTCTTATAACTCATGTGAACGAACACGTAATTTTCCTTATTTAGAGTCAAATGGCTCTGAGCACTATGGGACTTAACATCTGATATCATCAGTCTCCTAGACTTATAACTACTTAAACGTAACTAACCTAAGGACATCACACACATCCATGCCCAAGGCAGGATTCGAACCTGCGACCGTAGTGGTTGCGCGGTTCCAGACTGAAGCGCCTAGAACCGGTCGGCCACACCGGCCGGCGTTTAGAGTCAATGGCCACTTTTCGCACCATACAGAATCGTATCTAAGTAATATAGCAATTCGTTTTGATCCTCTTAAGACTTTACTAGGTGGTAAATGACAGAGACATCTGCAAACGGTTTGCGAGAGCTGCTCAGGTAGTCTCTTAATTTTTTTACACATATATTAGGAACAGCAGAGGGCCTTGTAATACTTCCAATAGGAACGCCAGAATTCATTTCTATTTTACTCGATGTATTTCCTTCAATTACTACGAACTGTGGTCACTGTAACAAGAAATCACGAATCTACTCACACAACTGAGATGATATTCCCTAGGCACGCAATTTGACTGCAAGCCTCGTGTGAAGAACGGTGTCAAAAGCCTTCTGGAAATCTAAAAAAATGGAATCTATTTGAGATTCCCTGTCATATCAGCCTTTACCTTGTGCGAATAAAGAACTGGTTGTGTTCCGCAAGAACGGCATTTTCTGAATCTGTGCTGGCCGTTTTGGTTCAAATGGCTCTGAGCACTATGCGACTTAACTTCTGAGGTCATCAGTCGCCTAGAACTTAGAACTAATTAAACCTAACTAACCTAAGGACATCACACACACATCCATGCCCGAGGCAGGATTCGAACCTGCGACCGTAGCGGTCACGCGGTTCCAGACTGAAGCGCCTTTAACCGCACGGCCACACCGGCCGGCGCTGGCCGTTTTCTTTGAGGTAATTTATAATGTGCGATAACAGTACATGTTCCAGAATTCTAGTACAATTTTACATCATTACTGGTACGGGTATGTAGTTCATAGGATTACTTCTATTACCGTTCTTTAGTGTTTGTGTAACCTGTGCAGCTTTCCAGTCTTTACGTAAGTATATTTCGTAGAACGAGAGGTTGTATATATACAGCGTCCAGCTATTGCATCAGCGTTCTTTGAAGGGAACTTGAATGTTATGCAGTCTGGACTGGAAGAGTTACTTGTATTGACCCTAGCCATACCAAGGCATTTTCCACAACGGATATCACCGAAGACAAGAGAAATCTTTAAAAAACAAAATGGGTTTATCGTTGTCAACGTACAATAACAACGTACTTTTGAAAGAGGTACTGTTGGGTGAAGTGGAATCAAGAACTTGAAAATAACTGATAACAGCTGCAGGACACAAGGGAAATCTCTAACCAGGCCCTCATACTTGGCGGGAGACGCTACTCCCTACGCATCTTCACGTGCTCACTGTTCACTCAAAAGTGAAAAGGCGACGCGACACGATCGACGGGCGTTCTAGAGACACTGCCCAACAGATCTGTACAAAGCTTTACCGGATTTTCTCAGTGGTTTCTATTTCGCGACCGATCCGAACTCACTTTCTGACAACCCTGGCATAAAGCTCCCAACTGTCAGTGATACTAATTCTTTGAATTTACTCCACACCTGGTCTGCAGTTACATACACTCCTGGAAATTGAAATAAGAACACCGTGAATTCATTGTCCCAGGAAGGGGAAACTTTATTGACACATTCCTGGGGTCAGATACATCACATGATCACACTGACAGAACCACAGGCACATAGACACAGGCAACAGAGCATGCACAATGTCGGCACTAGTACAGTGTATATCCACCTTTCGCAGCAATGCAGGCTGCTATTCTCCCATGGAGACGATCGTAGAGATGCTGGATGTAGTCCTGTGGAACGGCTTGCCATGCCATTTCCACCTGGCGCCTCAGTTGGACCAGCGTTCGTGCTGGACGTGCAGACCGCGTGAGACGACGCTTCATCCAGTCCCAAACATGCTCAATGGGGGACAGATCCGGAGATCTTGCTGGCCAGGGTAGTTGACTTACACCTTCTAGAGCACGTTGGGTGGCACGGGATACATGCGGACGTGCATTGTCCTGTTGGAACAGCAAGTTCCCTTGCCGGTCTAGGAATGGTAGAACGATGGGTTCGATGACGGTTTGGATGTACAGTGCACTATTCAGTGTCCCCTCGACGATCACCAGTGGTGTACGGCCAGTGTAGGAGATCGCTCCCCACACCATGATGCCGGGTGTTGGCCCTGTGTGCCTCGGTCGTATGCAGTCCTGATTGTGGCGCTCACCTGCACGGCGCCAAACACGCATACGACCATCATTGGCACCGAGGCAGAAGCGACTCTCATCGCTGAAGACGACACGTCTCCATTCGTCCCTCCATTCACGCCTGTCGCGACACCACTGGAGGCGGGCTGCACGATGTTGGGGCGTGAGCGGAAGACGGCCTAACGGTGTGCGGGACCGTAGCCCAGCTTCATGGAGACGGTTGCGAATGGTCCTCGCCGATACCCCAGGAGCAACAGTGTCCCTAATTTGCTGGGAAGTGGCGGTGCGGTCCCCTACGGCACTGCGTAGGATCCTACGGTCTTGGCGTGCATCCGTGCGTCGCTGCGGTCCGGTCCCAGGTCGACGGGCACGTGCACCTTCCGCCGACCACTGGCGACAACATCGATGTACGGTGGAGACCTCACGCCCCACGTGTTGAGCAATTCGGCGGTACGTCCACCCGGCCTCCCGCATGCCCACTATACGCCCTCGCTCAAAGTCCGTCAACTGCACATACGTTTCACGTCCACGCTGTCGCGGCATGCTACCAGTGTTAAAGACTGCGATGGAGCTCCGTATGCCACGGCAAACTGGCTGACACTGACGGAGGCGGTGCACAAATGCTGCGCAGCTAGCGCCATTCGACGACCAACACCGCGGTTCCTGGTGTGTCCGCTGTGCCGTGCGTGTGATCATTGCTTGTACAGCCCTCTCGCAGTGTCCGGAGCAAGTATGGTGGGTCTGACACACCGGTGTCAATGTGTTCTTTTTTCATTTTCCAGGAGTGTATTTGTATAAGGCAGAAGGTATTAGTATAGCCAAATAATAATTATGTCCATGCAATTTTATCTTATTATCAAGAATGAATGTTTCACTTTAAATGTAGTAGTCATCGTTTTGAAACATCCTGACAGGTTAAAACTGGTCATCAGTATGGGAGTCGAAACTGAGACTCTTGCCTTTCGCGGTCCCCAGACTGTACTGTCCAGGCATTACTGAAGAAACTGCATCCTTACAGCTTCCATTCTGACAGTACACATTCATCTACATCTACATCTACGTCTACATGCCCATACATAGTTCGCGAGCCATCATACGGCGAATATTGGAGGGTACCTTATATACCACTGTAGTCATTCCCTCTCATGCTTCTATACGAGCCCTGATTTATCCTGTCTTCGCGGTCCTTACGCGAGGTGTACGCAGGTGACAGTAGAATCGTCAAAATGCCGCTTCTCTAAGCTATTTCCAATATAGCGGTTCGTAAAAACAACGCATTTCGGACACACAGAATATTGCAATACTAGAATGCTGATCTATCCAACCGGTAACAAATCAGGAAGCACGCCTCTGAATTGCCTCAATGTTTTCTTTTAATCCGACCTGGTGTGGATCTCAAACACTGGAGCAGCATTGAAGAATGGGTTACACCAGTGTTACATACGAGGTCTCCTTCATAGATGAGCTACACTTTCTTAGAATTCTCTCAGTGAATCGAAGTAGACCACTGGCTCGTTACATTTCATATCACTCTGCAACGTTATGAATAGATATTTAATTGATGTGACTGTTTCAGACAGCACACCTCTATACTCACACATTACAGTATTGTTTTCCCTATTCATCGGCTTTAGCTTACATTTGTCTACATTTACAACAAACTGTCATACATCACACCAAGTACAAATCCTATCCAAGTCGACGCGTTTCTTCCACAGTCGCTCAAAGACATCTGCCTTTAAACCACAGCGTCATCAGCAAACCGTCGCGCCGGCCGGGTTGGCCGAGCGGTTCTAGGCGCTACAGTCTGAAACCGCGCGCCCGCTACTGTCGCAGGTTCGATTCCTGCCTCGGGCATGGACGTGTGTGATGTCCTTATGTTAGTTAGGTTTAAGTAGTTCTAAGTTCTAGGGGACTGATGACCTCAGAAGTTAAGTCTCATAGTGCTCAGAGCCATTTGAACCATTTGAACCAAACGTTCGCAGATAGCTGCTCACCCTACCCATCAGATCTTTTTGTGCGTACAGAACAAGAGGAGTCCTATCACACTTCCCTGTGGCACTCCTGATGATACGTTTGTCTTTGATGAACAATCGCTATTCAAGACAACGTACTGGGTTGTACTAATTAAAAAGTGTATGGGAACCCAGCCCCTATGCTCGGACATTTCTTAACAATATGCACAGTGCCGCTGTGTCAAACGATTTCCCAAATATAGGAGTACAAAATCTGCCCCGTTTTGCTTGAGATACGTTTCACAGGATATAGTGCGACAAATGGGCAAGTTGAGGTTAGGACGTACATCCATCCTGATTTGTGGAGAGAAGCCTTTCTGTCTCAAGGAAATTTACTGTCTTCAGACTCGGATATGTTCAAGAATTCTGCGGCCAACCGATGTGAAGTATGTTTATTTGCAATTTTGTGACACCGTTCTATATGACAGTCACCTGTACTATCTTTCACAACCTGCGACATTGTTTTGTTTTGAACAGTAGTGCTGCTGACAACACGACTCGTGCATATGCTGTTACTTACATATATATATATATATATATATATATATATATATATATATATATATATATATATATATATATATATATATATATACGAGGGGCGTTCAGAAAGTAAGCTCCGATCGGTCGCGAAATGGAAACGACTATGAAAATCCGATAAAGCTTTGCAGAGATGTGTTGGGTAGTGTCTCTAGTATAACCCCAGTTAGCATCACGTCGCTATTCTCATTTCTGAGCTCGCAGTGAGTGCGTAAAGAAGTCTAGAAAATAGTGTCTGCCGCCAAGTACGAGGGCCTGGTGAGAAATTTCGCCTGAAGCTATGCAGCTAACATTACATAACTGTCGTGCTCTTTCGTCTTCAAGACAATTCTCAGCCGCATTCTGCAGGGGCAATGAAGATGCTCCTGCATCGTTTGCAAATGGAAATGTTAGATTACCCACAATACAGTCCGAAATTGTCTCCCCCTGAGTTTCATCTCTGGTCACATGAACCGCTGTCTTTGACGACAACATTTTGACACAGACAACGAGGTGTAGGCCAGCGTGGAGAATTGGCGGAAAGCACTGGCGGCTGCCTTCTATGATGAGGCTATTGAAATGTTGGTACAACGCTATGACAAAAGTCTAAGTCAGAACGGCGACTACGTAGAGAAGTAGCTGAAAGGTGTAGCTAATTGTTACAAGTAAAACATCTCTGATGTTCACTGTGGTTTCAATTTGGCAATCAATCGGAGCTTACTTTCTGAACAGGCCTCGTATATATATATACAAAAGTCTAAGTCAGAACGGCGACTACGTACAGAAGTAGCTGAAAGGTGTAGCTAATTGTTACAAGTAAAACATTTCTGATGTTCACTGTGGTTTCAATTTGGCAATCAATCGGAGCTTACTTTCTGAACAGGCCTCGTATATATATATATATATATATATATATATATGTATATACTCCTGGAAATTGAAATAAGAACACCGTGAATTCATTGTCCCAGGAAGGGGAAACTTTATTGACACGTTCCTGGGGTCAGATACATCACATGATCACACTGACAGAACCACAGGCACATAGACACAGGCAACAGAGCATGCACAATGTCGGCACTAGTACAGTGTATATCCACCTTTCGCAGCAATGCAGGCTGCTATTCTCCCATGGAGACGATCGTAGAGATGCTGGATGTAGTCCTGTGGAACGGCTTACCATGCCATTTCCACCTGGCGCCTCAGTTGGACCAGCGTTCGTGCTGGACGTGCAGACCGCGTGAGACGACGCTTCATCCAGTCCCAAACATGCTCAATGGGGGACAGATCCGGAGATCTTGCTGGCCAGGGTAGTTGACTTACACCTTCTAGAGCACGTTGGGTGGCACGGGATACATGCGGACGTGCATTGTCCTGTTGGAACAGCAAGTTCCCTTGCCGGTCTAGGAATGGTAGAACGATGGGTTCGATGACGGTTTGGATGTACAGTGCACTATTCAGTGTCCCCTCGACGATCACCAGTGGTGTACGGCCAGTGTAGGAGATCGCTCCCCACACCATGATGCCGGGTGTTGGCCCTGTGTGCCTCGGTCGTATGCAGTCCTGATTGTGGCGCTCACCTGCACGGCGCCAAACACGCATACGACCATCATTGGCACCGAGGCAGAAGCGACTCTCATCGCTGAAGACGACACGTCTCCATTCGTCCCTCCATTCACGCCTGTCGCGACACCACTGGAGGCGGGCTGCACGATGTTGGGGCGTGAGCGGAAGACGGCCTAACGGTGTGCGGGACCGTAGCCCAGCTTCATGGAGACGGTTGCGAATGGTCCTCGCCGATACCCCAGGAGCAACAGTGTCCCTAATTTGCTGGGAAGTGGCGGTGCGGTCCCCTACGGCACTGCGTAGGATCCTACGGTCTTGGCGTGCATCCGTGCGTCGCTGCGGTCCGGTCCCAGGTCGACGGGCACGTGCACCTTCCGCCGACCACTGGCGACAACATCGATGTACGGTGGAGACCTCACGCCCCACGTGTTGAGCAATTCGGCGGTACGTCCACCCGGCCTCCCGCATGCCCACTATACGCCCTCGCTCAAAGTCCGTCAACTGCACATACGTTTCACGTCCACGCTGTCGCGGCATGCTACCAGTGTTAAAGACTGCGATGGAGCTCCGTATGCCACGGCAAACTGGCTGACACTGACGGAGGCGGTGCACAAATGCTGCGCAGCTAGCGCCATTCGACGACCAACACCGCGGTTCCTGGTGTGTCCGCTGTGCCGTGCGTGTGATCATTGCTTGTACAGCCCTCTCGCAGTGTCCGGAGCAAGTATGGTGGGTCTGACACACCGGTGTCAATGTGTTCTTTTTTCATTTTCCAGGAGTGTATTTGTATAAGGCAGAAGGTATTAGTATAGCCAAATAATAATTATGTCCATGCAATTTTATCTTATTATCAAGAATGAATGTTTCACTTTAAATGTAGTAGTCATCGTTTTGAAACATCCTGACAGGTTAAAACTGGTCATCAGTATGGGAGTCGAAACTGAGACTCTTGCCTTTCGCGGTCCCCAGACTGTACTGTCCAGGCATTACTGAAGAAACTGCATCCTTACAGCTTCCATTCTGACAGTACACATTCATCTACATCTACATCTACGTCTACATGCCCATACATAGTTCGCGAGCCATCATACGGCGAATATTGGAGGGTACCTTATATACCACTGTAGTCATTCCCTCTCATGCTTCTATACGAGCCCTGATTTATCCTGTCTTCGCGGTCCTTACGCGAGGTGTACGCAGGTGACAGTAGAATCGTCAAAATGCCGCTTCTCTAAGCTATTTCCAATATAGCGGTTCGTAAAAACAACGCATTTCGGACACACAGAATATTGCAATACTAGAATGCTGATCTATCCAACCGGTAACAAATCAGGAAGCACGCCTCTGAATTGCCTCAATGTTTTCTTTTAATCCGACCTGGTGTGGATCTCAAACACTGGAGCAGCATTGAAGAATGGGTTACACCAGTGTTACATACGAGGTCTCCTTCATAGATGAGCTACACTTTCTTAGAATTCTCTCAGTGAATCGAAGTAGACCACTGGCTCGTTACATTTCATATCACTCTGCAACGTTATGAATAGATATTTAATTGATGTGACTGTTTCAGACAGCACACCTCTATACTCACACATTACAGTATTGTTTTCCCTATTCATCGGCTTTAGCTTACATTTGTCTACATTTACAACAAACTGTCATACATCACACCAAGTACAAATCCTATCCAAGTCGACGCGTTTCTTCCACAGTCGCTCAAAGACATCTGCCTTTAAACCACAGCGTCATCAGCAAACCGTCGCGCCGGCCGGGTTGGCCGAGCGGTTCTAGGCGCTACAGTCTGAAACCGCGCGCCCGCTACTGTCGCAGGTTCGATTCCTGCCTCGGGCATGGACGTGTGTGATGTCCTTATGTTAGTTAGGTTTAAGTAGTTCTAAGTTCTAGGGGACTGATGACCTCAGAAGTTAAGTCTCATAGTGCTCAGAGCCATTTGAACCATTTGAACCAAACGTTCGCAGATAGCTGCTCACCCTACCCATCAGATCTTTTTGTGCGTACAGAACAAGAGGAGTCCTATCACACTTCCCTGTGGCACTCCTGATGATACGTTTGTCTTTGATGAACAATCGCTATTCAAGACAACGTACTGGGTTGTACTAATTAAAAAGTGTATGGGAACCCAGCCCCTATGCTCGGACATTTCTTAACAATATGCACAGTGCCGCTGTGTCAAACGATTTCCCAAATATAGGAGTACAAAATCTGCCCCGTTTTGCTTGAGATACGTTTCACAGGATATAGTGCGACAAATGGGCAAGTTGAGGTTAGGACGTACATCCATCCTGATTTGTGGAGAGAAGCCTTTCTGTCTCAAGGAAATTTACTGTCTTCAGACTCGGATATGTTCAAGAATTCTGCGGCCAACCGATGTGAAGTATGTTTATTTGCAATTTTGTGACACCGTTCTATATGACAGTCACCTGTACTATCTTTCACAACCTGCGACATTGTTTTGTTTTGAACAGTAGTGCTGCTGACAACACGACTCGTGCATATGCTGTTACTTACATATATATATATATATATATATATATATATATATATATATATATATATATATATATATATATATATATATATATATATACGAGGGGCGTTCAGAAAGTAAGCTCCGATCGGTCGCGAAATGGAAACGACTATGAAAATCCGATAAAGCTTTGCAGAGATGTGTTGGGTAGTGTCTCTAGTATAACCCCAGTTAGCATCACGTCGCTATTCTCATTTCTGAGCTCGCAGTGAGTGCGTAAAGAAGTCTAGAAAATAGTGTCTGCCGCCAAGTACGAGGGCCTGGTGAGAAATTTCGCCTGAAGCTATGCAGCTAACATTACATAACTGTCGTGCTCTTTCGTCTTCAAGACAATTCTCAGCCGCATTCTGCAGGGGCAATGAAGATGCTCCTGCATCGTTTGCAAATGGAAATGTTAGATTACCCACAATACAGTCCGAAATTGTCTCCCCCTGAGTTTCATCTCTGGTCACATGAACCGCTGTCTTTGACGACAACATTTTGACACAGACAACGAGGTGTAGGCCAGCGTGGAGAATTGGCGGAAAGCACTGGCGGCTGCCTTCTATGATGAGGCTATTGAAATGTTGGTACAACGCTATGACAAAAGTCTAAGTCAGAACGGCGACTACGTAGAGAAGTAGCTGAAAGGTGTAGCTAATTGTTACAAGTAAAACATCTCTGATGTTCACTGTGGTTTCAATTTGGCAATCAATCGGAGCTTACTTTCTGAACAGGCCTCGTATATATATATACAAAAGTCTAAGTCAGAACGGCGACTACGTACAGAAGTAGCTGAAAGGTGTAGCTAATTGTTACAAGTAAAACATTTCTGATGTTCACTGTGGTTTCAATTTGGCAATCAATCGGAGCTTACTTTCTGAACAGGCCTCGTATATATATATATATATATATATATATATATGTATATACTCCTGGAAATTGAAATAAGAACACCGTGAATTCATTGTCCCAGGAAGGGGAAACTTTATTGACACGTTCCTGGGGTCAGATACATCACATGATCACACTGACAGAACCACAGGCACATAGACACAGGCAACAGAGCATGCACAATGTCGGCACTAGTACAGTGTATATCCACCTTTCGCAGCAATGCAGGCTGCTATTCTCCCATGGAGACGATCGTAGAGATGCTGGATGTAGTCCTGTGGAACGGCTTACCATGCCATTTCCACCTGGCGCCTCAGTTGGACCAGCGTTCGTGCTGGACGTGCAGATCGCGTGAGACGACGCTTCATCCAGTCCCAAACATGCTCAATGGGGGACAGATCCGGAGATCTTGCTGGCCAGGGTAGTTGACTTACACCTTCTAGAGCACGTTGGGTGGCACGGGATACATGCGGACGTGCATTGTCCTGTTGGAACAGCAAGTTCCCTTGCCGGTCTAGGAATGGTAGAACGATGGGTTCGATGACGGTTTGGATGTACCGTGCACTATTCAGTGTCCCCTCGACGATCACCAGTGGTGTACGGCCAGTGTAGGAGATCGCTCCCCACACCATGATGCCGGGTGTTGGCCCTGTGTGCCTCGGTCGTATGCAGTCCTGATTGTGGCGCTCACCTGCACGGCGCCAAACACGCATACGACCATCATTGGCACCAAGGCAGAAGCGACTCTCATCGCTGAAGACGACACGTCTCCATTCGTCCCTCCATTCACGCCTGTCGCGACACCACTGGAGGCGGGCTGCACGATGTTGGGGCGTGAGCGGAAGACGGCCTAACGGTGTGCGGGACCGTAGCCCAGCTTCATGGAGACGGTTGCGAATGGTCCTCGCCGATACCCCAGGAGCAACAGTGTCCCTAATTTGCTGGGAAGTGGCGGTGCGGTCCCCTACGGCACTGCGTAGGATCCTACGGTCTTGGCGTGCATCCGTGCGTCGCTGCGGTCCGGTCCCAGGTCGACGGGCACGTGCACCTTCCGCCTACCACTGGCGACAACATCGATGTACTGTGGAGACCTCACGCCCCACGTGTTGAGCAATTCGGCGGTACGTCCACCCGGCCTCCCGCATGCCCACTATACGCCCTCGCTCAAAGTCCGTCAACTGCACACACGGTTCACGTCCACGCTGTCGCGGCATGCTACCAGTGTTAAAGACTGCGATGGAGCTCCGTATGCCACGGCAAACTGGCTGACACTGACGGCGGCGGTGCACAAATGCTGCGCAGCTAGCGCCATTCGACGGCCAACACCGCGGTTCCTGGTGTGTCCGCTGTGCCGTGCGTGTGATCATTGCTTGTACAGCCCTCTCGCAGTGTCCGGAGCAAGTATGGTGGGTCTGACACACCGGACCGGTGTCAATGTGTTCTTTTTTCCATTTCCAGGAGTATATATATATATATATATATATATATATATATATATATATATATATATATATATGACGATGTTGGTGCTAATTTGTGAAAAAAAAAGTCTCTGAAAACCATTCGCAGCAGGCAAAAACTTGTCGAAATCGCAGCCGGACTGGCATTACGTAATTTCAACGGCGGCCCAACGGGCATTACGGAAATTATATATGTGCTTGAGATCGGACCAGCGTGTTACAAATATCTGCAAAAAAAGCGGACGAAAAATATATCGAGTGAGCAAAGCGGTGGATGAGAGCAGCTGCCAAAGAGGCCCGCAGGATCGCCATTGGCAGGGAGAAGATGGAGGAGACTCTCCTTTTCATCTAGAATGATTACTGTATAGTCCAAGGGGTTGCTGATTAATGTTAAACTATGAAATGAGTACGTGACAATTTTAAAAGCGTTTTTCTCGAAACCGTGTTTTGAAAAGTTTCGGGAAACTTAATTTCAGAGTGTTACATGCGATTTTCACCAGGCTTTGATGCAGGAATTGCAAACTTAAATCTGTATCAGTTTTTTTGCGATATCTTCAAAAATCTGTTTTCGGTACACGCTTTTGTCTCTATGTTTCTGGAGAAGAAAATGACATTTGTTTCAATACGGCATAATTTTGTAGGCTCTCAGCATTTTTGAACTGTCCTATGTACGATTATAGAAAAATATTTAAAATATCATCTTGTCACAGGTACGGTACGAGACCTTTGTGAACTCTCGCCCATGACCATTGTTCCGGCTGGAAGCGTTCCTTCCACCCAGTGCCGTGGTTACATGGAACGTCTGAGGCGGACACGAAAATGTTTTCTTAAAGGAAAATGTGTAAGGAAAAAAGACGCAATTATTTTTCATTTTAAATAAAATATCACCTATTATTCAAGCTTTCAAAGAGTGCTATCCCCCTTCAGTGCCTCCGCGCACGCATCGTCTAGACCAGGGCTTAACAACTGGCCGGTTTTGAGCGCGAGTACTCGCGTCTGCTCAGGCACGTGCCCGCGAGCAGCCGCAAGGTCGCGGAGTAGGGAGGGAGGGGAGGGAGGGGAAATGCGCGCGCACATTTGAATAGGGCCGCAGCGTGCCTATTGAATTCGCGCCGACTGTGTAACGTTTAAAGTACTACGATCAACTCTTAACAGTCACTTCGCTGGTTAAGAATCTTGTGAAGTCGCTGTTGTGTAACCCCAACCATGCTTTCGCAGTTCAACCCCCATCGGGAGGAATTGTATCTGTTTACTGAAAAAGATGGTGTTGCAAAATGTTTAGTATGTCACAAAACGCTGAATTCTTTTACGAAATTTAGTTTGCAGCGACATTATATGTCGTACCACGCGAAAGACTACGGACGTGGAAAATGTGATTGACCAGATCGTGCACATGACGTTTTTAAACTTAAAAGGAAGCTATCCGAAGAAGATCTGGACGATGAAGAAAAATCAACTGAGGCAGCTCTCAGAGTGTGTTACAAAATTGCTTTGCTTTTAGCAAAATCCCTGCGCCCCTTAACTGATGGCGATTTAATAAAAGAATGTTTGGTAGTTGCAGCGGAACATTTGTGTCCATCTCAAGTTGAACAGTTTCGGATTGTGCCATTATCTAACATGACCATTATGCGTCGCATACAGGACATGGCAGACGACATCCAGAGCCAGCTTGCAAATATCTGTAAAGATTTTATGGCGTATTCTCTAGCTCTGGACGAAAGTGTTGATATCACTGGAACAGCGCAGCTTGCCGTATTTATTAGAGGTGTTAATAGAGATCTTCAGGTGAAGGAGGAGCTCCTCGATGTAGTAGCCATGTAGAACGCTACAACCGGAGGTGATATTTTAAGTAGTGTTGAAGAAAGTGTTGAAGATATAGGATTGTCGTGGAATTCTTTAGTTTCAGTGTCTACAGATGGTAGAGGCATACACTAAGCTAATAAAATTATGTGGCACGTGTACATTCTCCTTTATTTGTTTCATTTGTCGCAGTAATAATTCGTGAGTGATATCCCTGCAGGTGGCCGCGGATTTACATTGACTGGCGGCAGCTATTGTGTGCCCCACGCGACTCTTCCCAGTCTCCGCCCTGGTCCGGTAGTGGGGGTAGCGTGCTCGCGCTGCTCCGTGCTCGCGCCTGGCTGCTCACAGCTTGCTCCGCGAGCACGTATGTTGTTAAGCCCTGGTCTAGACTCATCTTTTCTACGTGATCCTTACAGGAGCAATTCCTACGTTGCCTTAGTACATTCCTAGATTCATCACTTAAGTCTGGTTCATGAGACTTACTAAGTTTCACAGACAGGCGATTTTGAGAACAGTTCTCGCCTACCATCAGGGTACATGGTGTAAAGATGGCAACATTCTGACCCGAACCGGTAATCACTGAAAACAAATACCTAAATGCGGTAAATATGGCTTTAACCCATTGTAAAGTACCTGAATGATAGTTTGTGCGTATCTTCAAGCCTTTCTCACTTCAGTATTATCAGCATGTTCGTGACGCTCCCTCAAGGGTCAGATAAAATTGTGAACATTCGTGGTGCCCTTCTGCGTCTACGATCAATAACCTGGATGCATAGTGCTTACACAACCATTCTGATCCGTGGCGGCTTTAATCTTGGCGGCACGGCATGCCACTAACTACTTGGATTGCCGATATCAATTTGGTTGTAAGCGACGAGCTAAGGAATTTGATCGAAGTGTATGTGTTGTTGGTTTGGTGGGGCATGGAGAGTAAGCTGGCTGGAGGGCAAATAGTTGGCAAATTGATGCTTTTGCGTGACTCCGGCTTTGCAGCCATTCTCAAGTGCTAGTACAAGTATCACAACACATCCTGCCTGTCTAACTGTCAGAAGCAAGTGTCATGCCAATATAACGACTGATCGGTTAGCAGTGAATATTGTTCCCTTTACACATTCATTTACATACTAAAACTTTGTCCAAGACTGATGTAAATTTATTTTAATAACTCTGTTCAGAGATGTCTAGCAATTACATTGACATTTTAAACACCACAATAATTTTAACAGGAAAGAAGAAGGCTTGAAGCTAGATAAGATATGGCGATCGACTCTGTACCAAAGATGTGACAATCGATTACCTTCGATCGAGAGTAATGACGCCAGCCAGAGATAGTTTTACTGTTGACAACACGTGACGAGTGGTGGCGCCCTCTACGCACTCTATATAAACAGGACCTCCACGGCCTAGCAGCCAGTCGTAGACTCACCTCAGATGATGTTGCCCGCAGCTGGCAACGAAACGTCAGGGAGAAGTATTTCTACTATTGGACCACGGCCTCTTAGCCAGGAAGTTTTAATTACTGAAGACGCCGGCCGTGAAAGCCTACACGCTATGATTAGACGCCTCTACGGGGAGGATATGTCGGTTATGGTACGACGATTGGAGAGCCTACGCAAGAAGAAGGCCCAGCAGCTTTGTTCGCTCACTTTCTTGCTACGTTGTCGTGACACCGGTACAGTTCCGAAGTTTTTGAAGGTGAGAAGATTCTTTCATTCAGCGCAAGCTAGCCGTATCTACTCACGTATGGAACTGGAAATGCTACGAGAACGGATCCATCAAACACGTCGAGGACTGGCGGTAACATGCAGTCAACTATTAAATCTCCATCTATTTATTAGCAATACAATGCAGGTTTGCGATTGGAATAAGGTGGATGGGCTAACATTTAGATCCATGGAACATAGTGCAGAAGTGTCTTCTAATAGACAGATGAAGAAGTTTGACTATCTACATAAGAGCAGACAGGAAACACCGGTTATAGACAATTCTCGAACGGTTATAAATTTGTCCGGAAAAGAGTTATCCAGGGAAGAAACTTCTGTTCTCTCGAAAGGAGGTAATTTTGCAATTACTCCACTGAAGATTCCAACGGAGGATATTGTAGCTAATATAGAGGCGGGGATTCGGCTGTTACCATCACACACTGCTGATGAAGTTAGGATGGAAACAGCCAGGATACTGCGTAAAGCTAAGCCACCTAGCAGTAGTCTGTCTCAAGGAGAAAAGAAAGCGTTACTGGAGATTAATGCGGACAAGAGTATTATTGTACTTTCTGCTGACAAGGGAAATGCTACCGTGGTGATGAAGAGTGAAGACTACCACAAGAAGATCAGTGACCTTTTGGATCTTACCACTTATAAAAAGTTGAAAAAGGATCCTACAACGAAAGTGTTGACAGTTACCAATCAATTAATAAAAAAGTCTTCTATTCCTTCAGAGAATAAAAAAGATCTTTGTAAAACGGAAGCTTATCCTCCTAGATCATATGGGCTACCTAAGGTGCATAAACCTAATGTCCCACTTAGACCGATAGTAAGTGCTATTGGATCCCCTACTCAAGAGCTGGCTAGACATCTTGCCACCTTGTTACAACCGTTTATTGGAAAAACTGATCATCATATTAAAAACTCTATGCACTTCATCGAAAAATTGAAGGAGATTACCGTCAGCCCCAGGGATATTCTTCTCAGCTTTGGTGTGGTGTCTCTGTTCACCATGGTTCCTGTCAACGAAGCTCTTGCTTGCATATCTGACATATTTCCGACTGATATAGTAGCTTTGTTTAGACATTGCCTTTCCACGACTTATTTTCAGTATAATAATGAGTTCTATGAACAAATTAATGGAGTGGCAATGGGTAGCCCTCTAAGTCCAGCCGTTGCTAATATTTTTATGGAATTTTTTGAACAGCAAGCACTGCAGTCAGCCAGAAAAAGGCCTTTGAAGTGGTATCGGTATGTGGACGACACTTTTGTCATATGGAATCACGGTAAAGATGAACTGAACCGTTTTTTGAAGCATTTGAATAGCATCAATTCAAAAATACAATTCACTATGGAGACAGAAAGTAATGGACTGGTAGATTTTTTGGACGTCTCAGAAAAATTACGCATACCGATCGTTATCTTCATAAGCATTCAAACCATCATCCCAGGCAGAAGAGAGGTATTATCAAGACATTGGTGGACAGGGCTAATAAAATCTGTGAGCCAGCTTATTTGCAAGAGGAACTAAACCACTTGCGAACCGCTTTCCAGAAAAATGGGTACGCTGGCAAGGAGATAGATAGAGCACTCCATTCCAGAAGAAAAATGTCCGAAAACGTGCAACAACAACAACCATCGGTGGGGAAAGTTTTTCTTCCATTCATCCACAATATTACGGACCGTATCGGGAAAGTGCTGGCCAAGTTCAGAGTTGAAACAATCTTCAGACCCACCAAGAAGATTAGTGAATGCTTAAGATCGGCGAAAGATGCACGACACCCTCTAGCTACTCCTGGTGTCTATAAGATTCCGTGTAGTTGTGGGAAGGTTTACATTGGAACCACAAAAAGAAGTATCAATACTCGCCTAACTGAACATAAAAGGAACTGTCGACTAGGACAGACGGACAAATCGGCTGTAGCGGAACATGTTTTTGAAACGGGTGACCATGAAATAAAATTTAGTGAGATGAGCGTGCTAGCTAAGACATCGCATTATTATGCACGTATGTATAGAGAGGCTGTAGAGATTTTTAAGCACCACAATAATTTTAACAGGAAAGAAGAAGGCTTGAAGCTAGATAAGATATGGCGATCGACTCTGTACCAAAGATGTGACAATCGATTACCTTCGATCGAGAGTAATGACGCCAGCCAGAGATAGTTTTACTGTTGACAACACGTGACGAGTGGTGGCGCCCTCTACGCACTCTATATAAACAGGACCTCCACGGCCTAGCAGCCAGTCGTAGACTCACCTCAGATGATGTTGCCCGCAGCTGGCAACGAAACGTCAGGGAGAAGTATTTCTACTATTGGACCACGGCCTCTTAGCCCGGAAGTTTTAATTACTGAAGACGCCGGCCGTGAAAGCCTACGCGCTACAATTACATTGACAAATACGTTTTTCCGCGGCGTTATCGGTCTTGTAACGACAGTATCAGAAAACTTCACACGAGGATTAAGTGGAATATCTAAATAGTGATTAATTATTAAAATAGACTCGCTGGTATCTCATCTATGCCAGCTGACATGATCAAATGAATACACAAGTAGCTCGCTTTTTTGTAAAAGTGTCGTTGCTCTATGATCAGTTTTCTTTTGACGCAACACGTAATTGATCAGCCATAAAATTATGACCACTGAACCTACTATCGATGTAAACCAGTCCAGGTGATAGCAGCATCACCTGGAGAGAAATCAATGCTAGTCAGACAGATACACGCACGGTGCATGTGGTATCAGTGACCGTGCACTCCATATGTAGAATGGGGAAGGCGTGCGATTTATCCGAATTTGAATGAGGCCAGATTGTGTAACCTGGAGGCTCGGCACGACCATTTCGGAAACTGCATGACTTGCCTGGTGTTCGAGGAGTGCTGCGGTGAGAGTGTTTAAAACGTGGCGAAACCAAGGTGAAACCACGGCCAGAGGTCGTGGTCTGGGCGGTCACCCCTCATCACAGATGTCGGACGTCGTAGGCTGGGCAGACTGGTAAAACAGGACAGGCGACGAACTGTTGCGGTATTAACACTAGACTTTAATGCTGGACAGAGTACAAGGATGTCTGAGCAAGCAGTGGGCTGAACACTCCTAACAATGCGCCTCCGCAGCCGACAATCCATGCATGTGCCAATGTTAATACCACGAATTGGCAACTATGACCGAAGTGGTCAGTTGACATCGTCGCTGAACGTTGGCACAATATAACTTTTCCATCATGCCGTAGCAGGGAAGGCATCCGTCGTCGTCTTCCAGGGGAAAAGCTCCTTCACCCCTGTACTGATGGACGGATACAAGATGTCGCTAATGCGCTCTGTCGAAAATTCACGTGGGCATCAATGAGTCTAGTGGAGCTCATGTATGACACCATGGTTGCGGACCACGTTCACCCCTTCATGACGATCGTGTTTCCCTACGACAGTGGCATCTTTCAACAAGATAATGCGCCATGTGAGAAGGACTGGATTATGATGGAATGATTCGAGGAAAACAGTGTCGAGTTCCAGTTGATGTACTCATCTTTCAAATCGCCAGACCTGGACCCGTTCGAACGCATCTGGGATGTGATTGATTGTTGCGTGAAAGCTAACTGCCCATCTCCGCGCAATTTACGGGAATTTGGTGACTTGTGTGTGCAGATATGGTGCCAACTCCCTCCAGCGAACTACCGAGTCCTCATTGTTGTCATGCCAAGACGCGTCCCTGCTGACAGGTATCCGTGCCGAGGTGGACATACCAGCTATTAGGTACTTGATCGTAATGTTCTGGCTGATGAGTGCATGTTTTCTCATGGTGAACGAGGAATAAACAAGAATACAACCATTTTGTTTCCACTGGACACAAAAATTGTATGTTTTTCGTCTGGAGCGTGGACTTTAGCGTCAAACGTATTCTATATACTACTACTCCTCTAGAGAAAACATTTGCAGATTGTGTACTTTGCGTCAAATAAGCTTCGTTTTACACCCTCCACAGTCTCATAAAACACAGATTAGTTAAAGACCATCTGATTATCACTACAGGTAATTTTTCCTTGTCAGTACTTTGTGGACTCGACATCAACAGTAAGACATGACGACCCTTCCATTCCTGAACACTTCAGCAAGAGGGAAAGTGTCGACGACTATGAAGAGATTGCAGCGCCACAGTTCTCAGACTCGTCATTGTCGCGAAACAACTGTGGGGCGGAGGAAGCACATTACCACTGTGTAACATCGGCGCCTTGATTTGTGAAGTATGCATCCCCCAACATTAGACTCTTACTCTTTCCGTTTCTGGTCCCTAGCGTCCAGGCGCTCGTGCAATACTCAAAAGATGCGTTGCACGAGTGTTCTGTAGACAATTTGTGTTGTAGGCTGATTGCATATCCCTAGCACTCTACCAATGAAACGAATTTATAAAATTTTTCTTTTTAAAATTCAGTCTTGGTCGTACCACGTATGCTACAAGAACATACGTGACCGGTTTCTGTCATATCACATGACCATCATCAGACCCATGGCATCCTTCGAAGATGGTAGGTGGGGCACTGCTGTGATGTCAATAATGACCAACTGACATCACAGCCGCTGAAAGTGCTCCACCTACCATCTTCGAAGGATGCCATGGGTCTGATGATGGTCATGTGATATGACCGAAACCGGTCACATATGTTCTTGTAGCATACGTGGTACGACCAAGACTGAATTTTAAAAAGAAAAATTTTAAAAAAAATTTATGATCGCTGTTCCAAAAATGTTTATTAGAATCAAATTTAGCCACCTGTTCTGTCTACTGCTGAGCCTGTATGATTGTTTCAATTTATATCTGAGCGAACTGTTACAACCAAGCATTTGTGCAAGTACACTGATTTCTACTGTGACTAGCTGATGCTGTAGTCATAAGGTACATCTCTCTCGTTTTGTGAAGTACAAAAGATTCTAAGGTTCAAGGAGAAAACGTCTTGATCATGTTTCCGCTTAGTAAACACAATTTTCCATGAGATACTGGTCACACTTATTGATAGCGGCTTCAAGAGAAGCTGTGTGCATCATGCAGAGGTCTCGTTGTTAAAATTATGACGCGCTTTCGCAGAATAATGTGGAGAATTTATTAGTTCCTATCGTAAGTCTCAAGAAATTACCACGGCTTTGAAGTGAGGAAAACTGGAGATTATATAGGTAGGTTCAGCTCCAGCCGTTCATCCCTCGCAGTGCGTGAGGAGGGGTGAGGGTGTAGCGAATATCCATAGTGGCTGAATTCCATCCGCATTCTGCGCATCGTAAAATTGTGCAGCTGCAGCTAACGCAATTCTAAAATGCCAGGCTGGGCTGTTTCAAAATCCCCTCTATTACCAGACAGCAGTTCGTTGCCGACGGAAAAGGTAATAAAATATAATGGAATTCCAAAGTCGTAAACGTTCGGTAATCCGCAGCTCAGGCAGTAATGGCATGAATAGCGGATATAACTCGTCAATCCAATGGTGCATTTTACAGAAGCGTCTTATTCTATTCTGAAATCTGCACTACGTTTTTACTAACTCTTAATCGCGAGGTAACGAGATGGTGAGCAATTATCTTGACGTCTTGCTTGAACTGAAGTCATTCAAGTTACAACATCAAGAAAATGATTGAAAGAAACAATCAGTTGTGATTTTGTGAAACTAACGCTATTTCACATTGTAATATTCCATCCCAGTCAATGTACAGATACGTTAAACATAAAGAAGTAGATTTTCGCTGTAAGTATTCACCATGCTTGCGATACTTAACTGTTCTTAAGAGAAAATAATTAAAAACAAAACATATTTTACTTGTCTTTCTCCTTTGACTCCTACTCATGGTCTAACGTCGGGTTTGTTACGTGGTAAATGAAACATCTTTCTTCGCCTTTTTCATCATTTGTTAATATCATATCAGCTGTTCACATAACTTTTACAGACAAGTTAGGCAAATGACCAAAATCTTTTGTAGATCTGCATAGTATACTTCAAGCAGTAAGTTACTCACAGACTGATTGGTATTGTATCTTTACAAGTCACAAACCTGAGGACAGACTCTCAGAATTTAGAGTGCTTCATTCGGGAATAGTTAATTGGAAAGACAGAAGTAAAATTTTGTGATGATTTCCACTTCCGAAGAACACTACAGTCGTAACATATATTAATACAGCTGGTCTTAGTAGATATTGTATTTATTTTTACGAAGTATAGACGTACATTTCCAAGACAGAGCAAGCCTGTGGACAACTTTTATTATTCCTTACCTCCAAAACTTATTGTGATCACCTGCGGTCGTCGTTAGTTCTTTTCTCCCTGACGTTAGACTTCGTCTCCGGAAGTTATAATTGTCCGTGTGGTGAAATACGTTAAAACGAATACCTGTTCATTGATTAAAACACTATATTTCAATACTTTCTATAGCTTCTTGCAGCACGCCTGAATGCTGTCGATTCAGAAGAAAAAAATGAATGTCACAGTTTTCAGTAGTTTCCTCAAGGAATATACCTTCTTTACATTCAGAGCTGTATGTTGCATGTTGACAATTAATCAAGAAAACTGCTCTGGTGAGCAACGGTAAAAAATGTTTCTTACTAGTCAGTATAAGAACAATAACAAAAAAATTTGGGAATCAACACTCACGTGATGTATAGGTTAAACTATAATTGTCCCCACTGGCTGCTGGAGAAAAGAATAGTGAGATAAATGACTACAACAGACATTAAAATGACAGCATTTAGTTTACAGTACGGGAATATTAAATCTTCGGTATAAAGTTAGAAAAAATATAAATATTAGTGCTTGTATATCTGGCCAGCATAATGATGTAGTACATGACAGTGGTTATATGACGTTCTACAGTTCTATTACATATCGTTAAAGAATTATATATTCTCTGTAATGGGACGACTTCTTCTGGCATCGCCTTTCCTTATAGAAATAGGCGATACCATCGAAATTTTTCCGAACCTTTATAGGTTAAAATTATCTAAGCTGTTTCACTAAAGGAATTTCACTTGATTTTATGTACGATGTATTGTATTTCAGGCTAAATCGATATGCACTAACTGTTAAAATTACTCTTCTTTTAGAAATATCTGAAATTACGAAATATCTGGCATACTTAAAAGTCATATTATTAATTGCACGATCTAACACTAATTATTAAATTTATTTTTGGATTCATTTATAAAATAATTTTATATCTTGGTGATGATTCTTCTTTTTTCAAGAAAGGTTGTAAACTCTTTTCCTTCGTAAGTGCTTTGGAATATTGTGAGTACTGCAGAAAGTAAGTAGTAGTGGGCATGCCTCTGATGGAAACAGAAGTAATTCGAAACATGTCAAAAACAATGTGAATTTGAGTTCTGAAGTGGAAAGTGGAAAGTCGGTGTGATATTGACAAATGCGACAAAAAACAAAATTCAAGAGTAAAACAGACAAATGTTCAAGCATTATTCAGGTCAACATGAACCTACAAAATCAAAATATCAGCCTTAAGAATATACCCCTCGACGAGAGAACTGCAGCCAACAACAAGAGAAAAGGAAGATAAGTAGAAAGTTTTTATTTTGTAAATCTTACAGCTCTCGTAGTTCTTGAAACTTATAAAGACGCTAAGAAAAATTTAACAGCGATGTGTGGGAGGGTAAGCTTACATCACGTTACAAGTTACTGAAACACTGATGCAGTACAGTAGGTTTTTACAGATGGGATTGACATTCTTCGATGGTTTAAGGCGTACATTTACTTTATTTGTGGACCAGTCGTGTAGGATACAAGGACATGAATTTCAGTTATTTACCGGTTTTCTAGAGAGGACAACACGTAATGAAAATATTTAACTTCATATGCATTAGAAAAGACAGAAAGAATAACATAGAAAATCCAAACTTTGGAAAGCAAAGGAAGTTAAGTATGCATCATAATTTCTATTTTAAGCAACTTTGCATACAGTACAACAGACATTGTCTGTATTACTTTCTTATCTTTATTTTCTGGGGTGGTCTGCAAGCAGTTTTCATGATGAAGTCTGCATTTAATTTTTACAGGAAGTCGCGGTTTTCATTCTTACTTCATGTACGACATTGCAGTGCATGTGTTGTTAAGATGAATGATGAAATACAAGCATGCCCGAAGGAAAGTTGCATATTTCTTCTTAATAACACAGGCATTACAATGTTGCATTTATCTGCCAATACTGGGCAGTGACTTTCAATTAAAAAATCTCCTCCCTTCTATGGGAATTACATAATGTGTGTACATGTATAGATTGTGACGTAGGAATGACGACATATGGAAGTTTGTGTCTGGCCGTGAGTCTTGCGCGGGTAGCCGAAGCGATGAAGGTGACAACTCACGTAAAGTGGGAAATCCGGGTTCGAGTCCTCGTTCAGCACAAATTTTCGTTGTCGTCATTCTTTTATAGAGCTAATGGGTGTTTGTATTCGCAGCTGTGAATGCATTCCATGTATCTTACTTTATCAGTCAATGATAGTTTAGCCAAACTTCGCTTATGATGTTAGTGCAATGCTACAATGTTGTGGTTAAAGCAGAAACTACTGCTCGACTTTGGTGTCACATGGGACAGAGTTGCCGATTATAAAAGGTGTGTGAGTGAGTGCTGGTACGTAGAAACATGTCTTCCACGGATAACGTCGATAACCACTTGCCACCCATTTCTTTCACCACACACACTGTTACGCAGCAGGCAAAGCCTAGGTTTCCGAAGTTGAGTCACTGCACTGCATCGCATTTTGTTTCAATTGAGTCCCTACACCATACACTCTTTTCATTCTGAAATCTATATTTTGGTACGAGATCAGAAACACTTCGTCATGTCTATGTCAATCTACGGCAATTTTACTCACGTTCGTAAGATCATTATACACTTCCTATAACACTACTTCCCTATACACAATTCTACATTTCAATGAAGTTAATTAGTAAGTGTACTTTTTATTTCATCATGCTATACCATCCTACATATTTTGATTATTTATTTATCCATATAGTTTTTCTTGGTGATATAAGCTTCAGCTCTACTCATTTTTAACTTGTTAATATGTTACTCACTAATACGCATCAGACAAGAAAAGTCACTAAGGGGGTTAAGATATCGAAATTCCTTTCTCTGTGTCTGCAGGGAGAAATCGCGATTCATGCTTCCATTTACGCCGCACAGAACATCGCATACTGAACCAAGTCCGTCACTTCACTAACCTGTAACTTAATCCAGCAGCTTTCAGAAGATGGAATCTTAATTCACTTACGGGCCAGGCTTCACTTGTAGCAACTCAAGTAAAAGGATTTACATGGTGTTCATTCTACAAGTAAAATAAAACACGACTGATGCTACAATAAGTGTATGCATAAACATAGAATATACAGAAAAAGTATGACTTCTCACATATCTTCACACAGAACTGTTTCAGATTCGTGTGCACTTTTTTGCACTCTAGATACGTTTTTATTATACACATCTGTATTCTGTCAGAGAGACCATTCTAAATTATTTATAACTTACCTTCTATTCAGGGGTATACTCACATTTACATACAAAACTCCTTATCGAAATTGAGTTCATTTGTATATTAATGTCTGCTTATAAGTGGTGTCACACCTGACTTAGCCTGTTTATGTCATCCCATGTCACATCACTTTTCATTTCATGTGTGACTGAACTAAAATAGTTTTCTAATATCACAAATGCTATGTTACCTTCACCGTAGGTTGTGTTTGTCTTAACGACTACTTTATACATCATTAATTAACCTAGTTGAAGCATAATTCAGCAATATGCAAAGTTTAAATTCAGATTAGATTGTTTCACGAAGAATATTTGACTCAGTCAAGTTTCATACAGTATATACGAAATAATATACTAAAATTTGTCTCTGATACTTCCTAATTACAAAAATTTGGGTCACACAAACTTCATTCACTTTTGTGCATGGGAAAATTATTTGCATTCCTCTCATGTGTGGGTGTAAGGAAGAAAATAAATACTATATTAGCATAATACGTCCACTGGTCGTCATCTAAACCTCACATCACCAGTAGCACACTCGATATTGAATTATGACACAAGGTTCTGGTTGATATGTATTCTACACCATAAAATATAGTTTTTATCCTCTATGTGAAATTATGCTTCCTGTAAAGACTGTATAATGTACATTAATGTTCGTATACTGTTAGCATTTTTATATAGGGATGCAAATAGTTACACCTCTAAGTGAACTAATGAGTGGTTTGCAGCCTGATGTCCAGTCATAACTTCTCGGATCACTAGACGTATCTGGACATCACAGTGTACAAACTTGACACTGTGGTCAGAATGGGGTAACATCACCCTCCATATTGATAGTAATCAGCACTTGAGTAGGCACCTTCACTCCATATGATTTCTGCCATCGAACTCATTCACACATTTGCACACTCACTTCTACATCAGAACAGTAGGGGTCCTTTCTCAGCTCCTACCACAGCATTCACTAAATTATCCTTCCTAACATAACAAGATGTACACCTGCATCATTCCTAATGGAAAATTAGTATTACATAAATTAGCTAAAGTGCTAGACCACCAGTGAGGTAGGATCAACACATTCGTAAAATAATATAGTTTCTTTAATGCAGCATTGGTACACACTATTCTCCAGTGCCTACCAGATGATATCCTCACGATTCGCACATCAGCCACTCATTGAGGTTAAAAATAAGCTGCGCCAACTTGGTAGTTTCCGCGTTTTTGCCACGCTTACAGGATTTCTTGTTTACGGTTGGGTACACTTATTGCTGGTGATCTTACCTTCTTGAACATAAATAAAATAGTACGACATTAAATAATTTTCTAATCATGTATGTCATCCCCTTTCTCTGGTCTGGAGCAAATTACATTTGTTCTTAATTTTCTAGATTTTGGTTTATGTAGATAACATTTAAACAGCATAACATGTAAACAGTAATGTTTGTAGCTTGTAAGTATGAGTGTATATATTTTACCCATAGGATAATTACAAATACTTCGTAGTATTCAGAATTAGATATGAAACTACCTGGCATATTAAAACTGTGTGTCGGACCGAGACTCATTTCGTAGTATTACTTGTACCCTAAGTATAGTTTATTTACAGTATATGTGTTTACTGGTGGATTTCACCATCATAGGCTACTGTAGTATATATTCTCAAAAAATAAATTTCTCTTAACTACCTCACTGTATGTCAGAAATTAATACTATTAAATGGGGTGATTTTTTTCCATAGTATAAAAACTCCGGGTATTGATCAATGAGAGGATACAGAACAAAAAAGGTCTAATGAACTTATGTGCCTGGTTTCCGTGCTAGAGACCATTTATTGTATCATACTTTGTTACAGAGACTGCAGTCTAATATGCTTTACAGTAGCCGCAGTTACAGTAAGCATAATTCCCTCCTAGAGGGTGGTACTATACCTCATACGTCATGCCCTAGCGCCCTCGCGTTCCATCGTAATTGGTAATGTTGTATCCGATTCACTTCTCTTTCTGACTCACCTTGTTGTGGATGTGAAACAGCGTTGTACACAATGGTTTAGTATTAGAATCGAGAGCTTGCCGATATGGTGTTTACTTAGGGAACGGCAAATGGCAACGGGCGGTGGGCAGCAAGGTTGTATCAGGAGACCTCTCCCCGCCGACAACAACCATACCATTCAACGTTTGCTACAGTGTTTCGCCGTTTGTCTGAGACAGGGTCGTTTCAGTAATCAAGAAATCATGAAGGACGTTCATGAAATGTTCGGACACCAGACTTGGGGAGTAAAATGTAACACTGTGTGCTAGACAGTTGGCCCTCCAGTACATGGTAAGCCATGATGGAACATTCTCCATGACATTTGTTACTACCCCTATCACTTACAGCGTGTGCAGGGCTTACTAGTGACAGACTCTCCATATTGTGAGCAGTTTTGTCACTTATTTTTTCACAAGGCAACCACGATTCCGCGATTTGTGTCATCCATTCTATACGCAGATTATACCAACTATACGCGCAGTGATATCTTCACAGTCATCTGTGCTATAGTATGCAGAACCCCCATGGTATGGTAACAGCGAATCATCAGCATCAGAATGTGTGGGCTGGGATTATTGTCGACAGTATTTTGTGATCAGTCTTCCTTCCACGTCGCCTAACGTGGCGGAACTGTTGGCGTTTATTGCTGGTGACTTTGCCTCTCCTGCTGGACGAAGTGTCACTGATGATCCGAAGGGTTATGTGGCTGCTACATGATGGCGCTCCAGCGCTCCTAGCCGTTAATGTCCGGACACATCTCGATCGTGTCTTCCCTGGTCGATGGATCGGACCAGTTGCATGACCAGATCTCAACCCGTGCAATTTCTGGCTATGGGGCCACCTGAAAAGTATCGTGTATGTCGAGCCCATTCCAGATGTGGAGACATTGGAGGAGCGTATTCATGCTGCTTTGGCACTGTTCGGTTGCAGTCTGGCCGATATGAACGTGTGGGACAGAACATGCTACGGCGCGTACACGCACGCGTTGAGATGCATGTAAACCATTTTCACCAGATACTGTAACTGCGGCTGCGTGGTACAGCGCGTATTAGACCACAGTCTCTGTAACAATATATGATTCAAACATGATGCAAACCATCCATTTCCGGACACAAGTGCATTAGACCTTTTTTGTTCCGTATCCTCGCAATGATCAATCCTTAGAGAACGCCTAAAGTTGGGTATATTTGTCAACACTTTCTGTAAGCAGCATAGAAATTACATGTTCATCATCTCTGATCGCAGTGTGTCCTTCGACCATCGCTGGAGGGTTTAATAAGGCACCATCGACAGAACAGGCTCTGCTAACGGTGTACTACGCTTTCCACATCGCTGGCGACGGGTTCTGCACAGCGCTGGTGACTACTTTGAAGGACAGTAACAGGTGCAAAAATTGTAATTCTTTTGTATCGGTTCTGAATAAATAGTTGCCACCATTTAAGTTCCAACCCACGTACAAGCAATACAAACTTGGTTTTCATAAAAATTGTCTCTCATGAAAAAGGAAGTTCATCAGGTAACGGGGCCTAGCTAATATGAGTTAATCTCTAGACAAAAATTCTTCTCAAGAAACTGTATTTAAAATATTCATCTCAAAAAATTTCTTGACACTATTCCAGTTACAAAATTTTATCATGGAAGTGTTACAAGCAATAAGAAAATACACTCCTGGAAATTGAAATAAGAACACCGTGAATTCATTGTCCCAGGAAGGGGAAACTTTATTGACACATTCCTGGGGTCAGATACATCACATGATCACACTGACAGAACCACAGGCACATAGACACAGGCAACAGAGCATGCACAATGTCGGCACTAGTACAGTGTATATCCACCTTTCGCAGCAATGCAGGCTGCTATTCTCCCATGGAGACGATCGTAGAGATCCTGGATGTAGTCCTGTGGAACGGCTTGCCATGCCATTTCCACCTGGCGCCTCAGTTGGACCAGCGTTCGTGCTGGACGTGCAGACCGCGTGAGACGACGCTTCATCCAGTCCCAAACATGCTCAATGGGGGACAGATCCGGAGAACTTGCTGGCCAGGGTAGTTGACTTACACCTTCTAGAGCACGTTGGGTGGCACGGGATACATGCGGACGTGCATTGTCCTGTTGGAACAGCAAGTTCCCTTGCCGGTCTAGGAATGGTAGAACGATGGGTTCGATGACGGTTTGGATGTACCGTGCACTATTCAGTGTCCCCTCGACGATCACCAGTGGTGTACGGCCAGTGTAGGAGATCGCTCCCCACACCATGATGCCGGGTGTTAGCCCTGTGTGCCTCCGTCGTATGCAGTCCTGATTGTGGCGCTCACGTGCACGGCGCCAAACACGCATACGACCGTCATTGGCACCAAGGCAGAAGCGACTCTCATCGCTGAAGACGACACGTCTCCATTCGTCCCTCCATTCACGCCTGTCGCGACACCACTGGAGGCGGGCTGCGGAGCGGAAGACGGCCTAACGGTGTGCGGGACCGTAGCCCAGCTTCATGGAGACGGTTGCGAATGGTCCTCGCCGATACCCCAGGAGCAACAGTGTCCCTAATTTGCTGGGAAGTGGCGGTGCGGTCTCCTACGGCACTGCGTAGGATCCTACGGTCTTGGCGTGCATCCGTGCGTCGCTGCGGTCCGGTCCCAGGTCGACGGGCACGTGCACCTTCCGCCTACCACTGGCGACAACATCGATGTACTGTGGAGACCTCACGCCCCACGTGTTGAGCAATTCGGCGGTACGTCCACCCGGCCTCCCGCATGCCCACAATACGCCCTCGCTCAAAGTCCGTCAACTGCACATACGGTTCACGTCCACGCTGTCGCGGCATGCTACCAGTGTTAAAGACTGCGATGGAGCTCCGTATGCCACGGCAAACTGGCTGACACTGACGGCGGCGGTGCACAAATGCTGCGCAGCTAGCGCCATTCGACGGCCAACACCGCGGTTCCTGGTGTGTCCGCTGTGCCGTGCGTGTGATCATTGCTTGTACAGCCCTCTCGCAGTGTCCGGAGCAAGTATGGTGGGTCTGACACACCGGTGTCAATGTGTTCTGTTTTCCATTTCCAGGAGTGTATTTCATTACAAATTACAAGTAGGTAAGATCAACACTGGACATCCTGATAAAACTTCCTCCTCTCCTAGCAATCGACACTTTACTCCCGTGCACCTTCGCAGGGCAAAGATAACACAAGCAGCCTCCAGACAGCGTAGCCTCTCAGACAGGGCTATGCGCGCTTAAGTAAATGATGAAAATGTTACATGCGAGTCCTAAGACATCGAAAAACAAGAAAATTACCTATAAAATTACACACACACACAACTTTCAGGCCAAATATGTTTCGTTCTAAACTTGGTGAGTGTGCTCTGTTCAGCACTCCTATAAACTCTGCGTGACTGTATGTGTTGGTTCCTACAGGTACATAATTAATGGAACGTAATAAGCAAGGTTACAACCATTGTTTACAGTATTTTTCTTCTATTCATCAAAATTATATATAAAATTAAATGTAAAATGTGATACCACGTTGCTGATTCGACAAATTTTTCAAAGCTGTTTGCTTTCCTCTCCCCCTATTTAAGCTGGTTGATCTGATTCGGTTTAAGTTATCTGTAATGAGGTTTTGTGTCAAAATGTAGGCTTAAACCACCTCTCACAAAGGGTAAGCACAAAGATTGGCGCGTTTCGAAGGAACATGCCTTCATCCTGAGAACTCATCTTCAAGTATCTTATAAAACCGCTAAGAATAAAAAAAGTGAAGAAAAATAATTGAAAGTTTGTGGTCGCTTCCCTTGGAACCTTGTCTACCTAAAAAGCGCTCCAACATCATCCGTCTAGTCGGTAGAGTAAACTGAAATGAATCGTGAAGATTTTTCTTCCGTGGGGATCAGCGTTTAGTAAAAGAATACACTGAACGTTTTAGGCTGTATTGTACTTTATTAAAATCGTGCATTATATGGGATTTTAAGTTTCACTTCGACTGGTTTTACACAGCTAGTGGCTACCGGATCATGCAATATAACCTATGCGGCGTTCTCGGGGAAGCAATTTTTTTAGGTTTCTCCCATTCTCGAAGTTTTGGACCAATACTAGATTATTATTCTTTGGGATGAAATTTCCCGTATTTTGGGAATTTGTTGTTAGGTCTCATGGAACCAAACTGCTGAGGTCATCGGTCCCTAAGCCTACGCACTACTTACTCTAACTTAAAGTAATTTACGCTATACACGATACACACACCCACGCCCGAGGAAGGACTCGAACCTCCGACGGGGGGGAGCCGCACGGACCGTGACAAGGCGCCTCAGACCGCGCGGTCACCCCGCGCACAAATTTCTTTTATACTTACAGTAGTTCTACTAGCCGTTATTTAATTTTTAGGCATTTTACCCCCGTTCACATTAGTGTCCCATTCATTATTTTTTTTTTTTATTTCCAGGCTCTTTTCTAGGCTTGTCTCGTTCAGTATACTTCGTACATTTTGACAAGTCTCTTTTGAGGGTACTCCATTTTATTATGAGAGCTCTCCTATGTGGATGAACTGTTAACATGGATACAGTAAGTTCCAGAAAGCTGAAACTCTCTACGTTACGGTAACACGCTGTAAGCATTGAGAGTACTCGTCATTGTTTTTCGTTGAATGTCAACACTGTGTTTCCGTATTTCTTCCATTTCAAAACTTTCACGCAGTGAGTTATATTCGTGTAGACAAACCTGAGAATGCGTGTGTACTGACGTGAAACCGGTAGTTGCGAATAAAACACGTTCATACAGCTGGGCAGCTTTTGGAAGCACCTCATCATTCTTGATTTTTTTAAATACACTCCTGGAAATGGAAAAAAGAACACATTGACACCGGTGTGTCAGACCCACCATACTTGCTCCGGCTACTGCGGGAGGGCTGTACAAGCAATGATCACACGCAAGGCACAGCGGACACACCAGGAACCGAGGTGTTGGCCGTCGAATGGCGCTAGCTGCGCAGCATTTGTGCACCGCCGCCGTCAGTGTCAGCCAGTTTGCCGTGGCATACGGAGCTCCATCGCAGTCTTTAACACTGGTAGCATGCCGCGACAGCGTGGACGTGAACCGTATGTGCAGTTGACGGACTTTGAGCGAGGGCGTATAGTGGGCATGCGGGAGGCCGGGTGGACGTACCGCCGAATTGCTCAACACGTGGGGCGTGAGGTCTCCACAGTACATCGATGTTGTCGCCAGTGGTCGGCGGAAGGTGCACGTGCCCGTCGACCTGGGACCGGACCGCAGCGACGCACGGATGCACGCCAAGACCGTAGGATCCTACGCAGTGCCGTAGGGGACCGCACCGCCACTTCCCAGCAAATTAGGGACACTGTTGCTCCTGGGGTATCGGCGAGGACCATTCGCAACCGTCTCCATGAAGCTGGGCTACGGTCCCGCACACCGTTAGGCCGTCTTCCGCTCACGCCCCAACATCGTGCAGCCCGCCTCCAGTGGTGTCGCGACAGGCGTGAATGGAGGGACGAATGGAGACGTGTCGTCTTCAGCGATGGGAGTCGCTTCTGCCTTGGTGCCAATGATGGTCGTATGCGTGTTTGGCGCCGTGCAGGTGAGCGCCACAATCAGGACTGCATACGACCGAGGCACACAGGGCCAACACCCGGCATCATGGTGTGGGGAGCGATCTCCTACACTGGCCGTACACCACTGGTGATCGTCGAGGGGACACTGAATAGTGCACGGTACATCCAAACCGTCATCGAACCCATCGTTCTACCATTCCTAGACCGGCAAGGGAACTTGCTGTTCCAACAGGACAATGCACGTCCGCATGTATCCCGTGCCACCCAAAGTGCTCTAGAAGGTGTAAGTCAACTACCCTGGCCAGCAAGATCTCCGGATCTGTCCCCCTCTGAACATGTTTGGGACTGGATGTAGCGTCGTCTCACGCGGTCTGCACGTCCAGCACGAACGCTGGTCCAACTGAGGCGCCAGGTGGAAATGGCATGGCAAGCCGTTCCACAGGACTACATCCAGCATCTCTACGATCGTCTCCATGGGAGAATAGCAGCCTGCATTGCTGCGAAAGGTGGATATACACTGTACTAGTGCCGACATTGTTCATGTTCTGTTGCCTGTGTCTATGTGCCTGTGGTTCTGTCAGTGTGATCATGTGATGTATCTGACCCCAGGAATGTGTCAATAAAGTTTCCCCTTCGTGGGACAATGAATTCACGGTGTTCTTATTTCAATTTCCAGGAGTGTAAATACCATATTAGCATAATACGTCCACTGGTCGTCATCTAAACCTCACATCACCAGTAGCACACTCGATATTGAATTATGACACAAGGTTCTGATTGATCTGTATTCTACACCATAAAATATAGTTTTTATCCTCTCTGTGAAATTATGCTTCCTGTAAAGACTGTATAATGTACATTAATGTTCGTATACTGTTAGCATTTTTATATAAGGATGCAAATAGTTACACCTCTAAGTGAAGGTGACAGGATTAAACTCTTTCAGTCGGCTAAGGCATGAACTAATGAGTTGTTTGCAGCCTGATGTCCAGTCATAACTTCTCGGATCACTAGACGTATCTGGACATCACGGTGTATAATCCAAACTTGACACTGTGGTCAGAATGGGGTAACATCACCCTCCATATTGATAGTAATCAGTACTTGAGTAGGCACCTTCACTCCATATGATTTCTGCCCTCGAACTCATTCACACATTTGCACACTCACTTCTACATCAGAACAGTAGGGGTCCTTTCTCAGCTCCTACCACAGCATTCACTAAATTATCCTTCCTAACATAACAAGATGTACACCTGCATCATTCCTAATGGAAAATTAGTATTACATAAATTAGCTAAAGTGCTAGACCACCAGTGAGGTAGGATCAACACATTCGTAAAATAATATAGTTTCTTTAATGCAGCATTGGCACACTATTCTCCAGTGCCTACTAGATGATATCCTCACGATTCGCACAGCAGCCACTCATTGAGGTTAAAAATAAGCTGCGCCAAATGTACACTCATGAGTCAACTTGGTAGTTTCCGCGTTTTTGCCACGCTTACAGGATTTCTTGTTTACGGTTGGGTACATTTATTGCTGGTGATCTTACCTTCTTGAACATAAATAAAATAGTACGAGATTAAATAATTTTCTAATCATGTATGTCATCCCCTTTCTCTGGTCTGGAGCATATTACATTTGTTCTTAATTTTCTAGGTTTTGGTTTATGTAGATAACATTTAAACAGCGTAACATGTAAACAGTAATGTTTGTAGCTTGTAAGTATGAGTGTATATATTTTACCCATAGGATAATTACAAATACTTCGTAGTATTCAGAATTAGATATGAAACTACCCGGCATATTAAAACTGTGTGCCGGACCGAGACTCATTTCATAGTATTACTTGTACCCTAAGTATAGTTTATTTACAGTATATGTGTTTACTGGTGGATTTCACCATCATAGGCTACTGTAGTATATATTCTCAAAAAATAAATTTCTCGTAACTACCTCACTGTATGTCAGAAATTAATACTATTAAATGGGGTGATTTTTTTCCATAGTATAAAAACTCCGGGTATTGATCAATGAGAGGATACAGAACAAAAAAGGTCTAATGAACTTACGTGCATGGTTTCCGTGCTAGAGACCATTTATTGTATCATACTTTGTTACAGAGACTGCAGTCTAATATGCTTTACAGTAGCCGCAGTTACAGTAAGCATAGTTCCCTCCTAGAGGGTGGTACTATACCTCATACGTCATGCCCTAGCGCCCTCGCGTTCCGTCCTAATTGGTAATGTTGTATCCGATTCACTTCTCTTTCTGACTCACCTTGTTGTGGATGTGATACAGCGTTGTACACAATGGCTCTGTATTCGAATCGAGAGCCTGCCGACATGGTGTTTACTTAGGGGAAGGCAAACGGCAACGGGCGGCGGGCAGCAAGGTTGTATCAGGAGACCTCTCCCCGCCGACAACAACCACACCATTCAATGTTTGCTACAGTGTTTCGCCGTTTGTCTGAGACAGGGTCGTTTCAGTAATCAAGAAATCATGAAGGACGTTCATGAAATGTTCGGACACCAGACTTGGAGTAAAATGTGATTAACACTGTGTGCTAGGCAGTTGGCCCGCCAGTACATGGTAAGCCATGGTGGAACATTCTCCATGACATTTGTTACTACCCCTATCACTTACAGCGTGTGCAGGGCTTACTAGTGACAGACTCTCCATATTGTGAGCAGTTTTGTCACTTATTTCTTCACGAGGCAACCACGATTCCGGGATTTGTGTCATCCATCCTATACGCAGATAATACCAACTATACGCGCAGTGATATCTTCACAGTCATCTGTGCTATAGTATGCAGAACCCCCTTGGTATGGTAACAGCGAATCATCAGCATCGGAATGTGTGGGCCGGGATTATTGGCGACCGTATTTTGTGATCAGTCTTCCTTCCACGTCGCCTAACGTGGCGGAACTGTTGGCGTTTATTGCTGGTGACTTTGCCTGATGATTCGAAGGGTTATGTGGCTGCTACATGATGGCGCTCCAGCGCTCCTAGCCGTTAATGTCCGGACACATCTCGATCGTGTCTTCCCTGGTCGATGGATCGGACCAGTTGCATGACCAGATCTCAACCCGTGCAATTTCTGGCTATGGGGCCACCTGAAAAGTATCGTGTATGTCGAGCCCATTCCAGATGTGGAGACATTGGAGGAGCGTATTCATGCTGCTTTGGCACTGTTCGGTTGCAGTCTGGCCGATATGAACGTGTGGGACAGAACATGCTACGGCGCGTACACGCACGCGTTGAGATGCATGTAAACCATTTTCACCAGATACTGTAACTGCGGCTGCGTGGTACAGCGCGTATTAGACCACAGTCTCTGTAACAATATATGATTCAAACATGATGCAAACCATCCATTTCCGGACACAAGTGCATTAGACCTTTTTTGTTCCGTATCCTCGCAATGATCAATCCTTAGAGAACGCCTAAAGTTGGGTATATTTGTCAACACTTTCTGTAAGCAGCATAGAAATTACATGTTCATCATCTCTGATCGCAGTGTGTCCTTCGACCATCGCTGGAGGGTTTAATAAGGCACCATCGACAGAACAGGCTCTGCTAACGGTGTACTACGCTTTCCACATCGCTGGCGACGGGTTCTGCACAGCGCTGGTGACTACTTTGAAGGACAGTAACAGGTGCAAAAATTGTAATTCTTTTGTATCGGTTCTGAATAAATAGTTGCCACCATTTAAGTTCCAACCCACGTACAAGCAATACAAACTTGGTTTTCATAAAAATTGTCTCTCATGAAAAAGGAAGTTCATCAGGTAACGGGGCCTAGCTAATATGAGTTAATCTCTAGACAAAAATTCTTCTCAAGAAACTGTATTTAAAATATTCATCTCAAAAAATTTCTTGACACTATTCCAGTTACAAAATTTTATCATGGAAGTGTTACAAGCAATAAGAAAATATTTCATTACAAATTACAAGTAGGTAAGATCAACACTGGACATCCTGATAAAACTTCCTCCTCTCCTAGCAATCGACACTTTACTCCCGTGCACCTTCGCAGGGCAAAGATAACACAAGCATCCTCCAGACAGCGTAGCCTCTCAGACAGGGCTATGCGCGCTTAAGTAAATGATGAAAATGTTACATGCGAGTCCTAAGACATCAAAAAACAAGAAAATTACCTATAAAATCACACACACACACACACACACACACAACTTTCAGGCCAAATATGTTTCGTTCTAAACTTGCTGAGTGTGCTCTGTTCAGCACTCCTATAAACTCTGCGTGACTGTATGTGTTTGTTCCTACAGGAACATAATTAATGGAACGTAATAAGCAAGTTTACAACCAGAATGAGATTTTCACTCTGCAGCGGAGTGTGCGCTGATATGAAACTTCCTGGCAGATTAAAACTGTGTGCCCGACCGAGACTCGAACTCGGGACCTTTGCCTTTCGCGGGCAAGTGCTCTACCATCTGAGCTACCGAAGCACGACTCACGCCCGGTACTCACAGCTTTACTTCTGCCATTATCTCGTCTCCTACCTTCCAAACTTTACAGAAGCTCTTCTGCGAACCTTGCAGAACTAGCAATCCTGAAAGAAAGGATATAGCGGAGACATGGCTTAGCCACAGCCTGGGGGATGTTTCCAGAATGAGATTTTCACTCTGCAGCGGAGTGTGCGCTGATATGAAACTTCCTGGCAGATTAAAACTGTGTGCCCGACCGAGACTCGAACTCGGGACCTTTGCCTTTCGCGGGCAAGTGCTCTACCATCTGAGCTACCGAAGCACGACTCACGCCCGCTACTCACAGCTTTACTTCTGCCAGTATCTCGTCTCCTACCTTCCAAACTTTACAGAAGCTCTTCTGCGAACCTTGCAGAACTAGCACTCCTGAAAGAAAGGATATAGCGGAGACATGGCTTAGCCACAGCCTGGGGGATGTTTCCAGAATGAGATTTTCACTCTGCAGCGGAGTGTGCGCTGATATGAAACTTCCTGGCAGATTAAAACTGTGTGCCCGACCGAGACTCGAACTCGGGACCTTTGCCTTTCGCGGGCAAGTGCTCTACCATCTGAGCTACCGAAGCACGACTCACGCCCGCTACTCACAGCTTTACTTCTGCCAGTATCTCGTCTCCTACCTTCCAAACTTTACAGAAGCTCTTCTGCGAACCTTGCAGAACTAGCACTCCTGAAAGAAAGGATATAGCGGAGACATGGCTTAGCCACAGCCTGGGGGATGTTTCCAGAATGAGATTTTCACTCTGCAGCGGAGTGTGCGCTGATATGAAACTGGCAGAAGTAAAGCTGTGAGTACCGGGCGTGAGTCGTGCTTCGGTAGCTCAGATGGTAGAGCACTTGCCCGCGAAAGGCAAAGGTCCCGAGTTCGAGTCTCGGTCGGGCACACAGTTTTAATCTGCCAGGAAGTTTCAAGTTTACAACCATTGTTTACAGTATTTTTCTTTTATTCATCAAAATTATATATAAAATTAAATGTAAAATGTGATACCACGTTGCTGATTCGACAAATTTTTTAAAGCTGTTTGCTTTCCTCTCCCCCTATTTAAGCTGGTTGATCTGATTCGGTTTAAGTTATTTGTAATGAGGTTTTGTGTCAAAATGTAGGCTTAGCCACCTCTCACAAAGGGTAAGCACAAAGATTGGCGCGTTTCGAAGGAACATGCCTTCATCCTGAGAACTCATCTTCAAGTATCTTATAAAACCGCTAAGAATAAAAAAAGTGAAGAAAAATATTTGGATGTTTGTGGTCGCTTCCCTTGGAACCTTGTCTACCTAAAAAGCGCTCCAACATCATCCGTCTAGTCGGTAGAGTAAACTGAAATGAATCGTGAAGATTTTTCTTCCGTGGCGATCAGCGTTTAGTAAAAGAATACACTGAACGTTTTAGGCTGTATTGTACTTTATTAAAATCGTGCATTATATGGGATTTTAAGTTTCACTTTGACTGGTTTTACACAGCTAGTGGCTACCGGATCATGCAATATAACCTATGCGGCGTTCTCGGGTAAGCAATTTTTTTAGGTTTCTCCCATTCTCGAAGTTTTGGACCCATACTAGATTATTATTCTTTGGGATGAAATTTCCCGTATTTTGGAAATTTGTGGTTAGGTCTTATGGAACCAAACTGCTGAGGTCATCGGTCCCTAAGCCTACGCACTACTTACTCTAACTTAAAGTAATTTACGCTATACACGATACACACACCCACGCCCGATGGAGGACTCGAACCTCCGACGGGAGGGAGCCGCACGGACCGTGACAGGGCGCCTCTGACCGCACGGTCACCCCGCGCGGCAAATTTCTCTTATACTTACAGTAGTTCTACTAGCCGTTATTTAATTTTTAGGCATTTCATCCCCGTTCACATTGGTGTCCCATTCATTATTTTTTTTCATGCTCTTCTCTAGGCTTGTATCATTCAGTAGTCATAGTTTGTACATTTTGACAAGTTACTTTTGAGGGTACATTTTATTATGAGAGCTCTCCAATGTGGATTGACTGTTAACATGGATACAGTAAGTTCCAGAAAGCTGAAACTCTCTACGTTACGGTAACACGCTGTAAGTATTGAGAGTACTCGTCATTGGTTTTCGTTGAATGTCAGCACTATGTTTCCGTATTTCTTCCATTCCAAAAATTTCACGCAGTGAGTTATATTCGTGAAGACAAACCTGAGAATGCGTCTGTACTGACGTGAAACCGGTAGTTCCGAATAAAACACGTTCATACAGCTGGGCAGCTTTTGGAAACACATCATTCTTGATTTTTTAAATATTATAATTTTTGTGGTAATCTGAACGGTTATTGAGTGCTGTTACTATTACTATTCTTTCGCCGACTGTCGTGTTGTCCGGTTACGCTCTCGGTTTGAATTTCTCTCTGTAGCGTATCTGGTATAATATTTGTAGGAAAGTTCCTTTCCTCTTAAATAGTTCTTTAGTGACACATAAACATGGAACTCTATGACGAAAAGTGTTATAAAGTCACAAGTCTAATTGCTTCTGTTTCTAATCAACCAATAAGCGCTCAGAATCGAAGAGATGTACTACAAATCATCATGCTGAGTCTAATACACTTTCATAGTCGAATATCGATTATATAGCAAAGTCGACCACGGCTACTAGCAACAGATTCTTGGACCCTAACCTTTATCGAAAATACGTCATTTCAATAATTTTATTCATAAAACATGTTTAATATAACAGTAGTACATTTCTAATTGCTTTCTGGTTCCATAGGTACCAGACAGCCCTTCTGAAATTGCGTTTTAGGATTCACGCATGAATTCCATGTTTCGAATATTGAAACCAGTTAAATTCAGTTCCCCCATGTTTTACTACCGTAAACTGAGGGTCGTTAACGATTAAAGATAATAATACGATAGTGTGTTTGGTGGGGGACCTATTCCTGTGGCTAATTCCGAAACTGTGTCAACTTTCTACGAGAAAAATTTAAATGCAATACCGAAATGTAGTGAAACGACCGTTTTGAAAACTAATGTTCACATAACCTAAGCTACACAACAAGGGAATTTGTTTTACACCAACAGAGCGATTTTTGGAAGCAACAGACGATTCAGATATCGTTGCATCACATTAATATACATTACTGTTACCATAAAATACAACTTTAAGGAGTTCAATACTAAGGAGTTCAATCGAGGCATAAATTACTAATTTTGGTCATTATAAAGAGGAACTATAGCTTGGGAACGTTATTCAAGGGTTGCAAAGATAGTTAGGGGTTTGGCAGAAGTCGTTATTATCCATCCCAATAGATATCTGTACCGACGTCTAGGGTATTTCCGCGTGGAGCCATGGTAGTACTGCTTTCATTCTGTACGTAATGATAAGACTACAAGCACGAGAAACATGATATTAAGATATGCTCGGAGTTACACAGTCTGCCATTAATTCCTCTCACTCCATAGGGAATGGGAATTCCCATGAAGTGAATAATGTGATACGGAGCATCCTCCACCATGTGGAGCACAGGGCTCAAATGTGCAGACTTACAAATTACCAGAAGCCTTTAGGGTGCCATTGACCGTTCGCGACAATTCAGTTTGCATTCAGCAGGAAACCTCTTTTCCGTATTTAACGGACCACCTTCAACTAGAGAGCACTTTGCTACGTCTACGTTATGGAACCGCTTCTCCGGAATTAGGAGATATTTTCAGTCGAATTGGAGGGCTTCCAATTTTCACGTCTAATAGGGACAATAAAAATACCGAGAAGTTCTGCTCTCGATAGAGAAATTCAAATGTATGAGACCGTCATTTCCTCCCAGGTAGCCAATTATGTAATTGCACGATGCGTTATGGCGCCTTGAAATATTTCCTTTGTACTTGGATTACACCTGAATTTTGCGGGTATAGTCGTAGGACGAGAACAAGTGCTTCAATAACGGAAGTGGTATTTAACGTTCTACGAAGGAACTAAGTAACGTTTCCAGGTAAAGAGGCAGCTTATGCAGTTATCTTTCGAGTATACTAGCACCAAGATAAAGGGGGGGATGTGTGTCTTTTGCCAACCAAAATGAATCCTCAAAGACTACAAGAATGTATTCCTGTCTACGTTCTGAGGTAAGTAATTGCTGAAAATTGCCGATACAGGAATGAAGATAAGTGAATTATAGATGAGTGTTTTGAATATCGTGCTTGGTTACGGACAATCGAAGAGATCAAATACTGAAACTTACAGTGAACTTCAAGCATTCTGCCTCGGTTTCATCTGAAAGACAGAGATAATCTTTTTCATTGTCATCATCGTCAGTCATCATGTTTTAATCGCATTATCATATTATCAACACATCTTCACCTACTAATCATACAATCGAATGATTACAAAAAGATCATATTCCCATCAGTTCTCATCAGATCAGCATCAAAGAATCAAATGATCACAGCATTGTCATATTGTGAAAGTCTGGGCTAATTGGCCGACATTTACAGTAATTACGTGTGAGTAAATCAGCAGCATGAGGGCAAAAAGCTTTTTAGATAATTAAAATTTATATTAAGATCTATGTGGCTATGTCAGTCGTAAAAATAAATACAATGGCGTTTTTAAAAGCCCTGCCCTGTAACATACAGTATCAATATTCGTAATAGTTTTAGGGAATAAAATACAAAAACGTCACAGAGTCAGCTGGAAAAAGCGAAATACGTAAAATCTAATAAGTTCAATGAAATATTTTTAAAAAAATACTGCCATATAAGCTTATTAAGTGAGAAAACTGAGAAGCAGCAATCAATCCTTATATCATTTCCTTAAAAAGATCGAAAAAGGTCGTTTCGTGAAATTCTAATGGTTCGTTTGAAAAATTATTTTGTCGGTGAATAAATATTTCAAGCTCCTTAAGTGTGTTCAAGGATAGCCCCTTCGAGCTTATGTGTAATTTTACGAGACAGTTAGCGATGTCACCTTCTGTATGTTTCTCATTTATAGAATGTTTTCGAAACATCGATTTATTTCGTGAGACTCCAGAGGTATGTTCCTTTTAAAACACGTTTTGAGATTAAAGCTGCTTTATTAATGATGTGGACTATTTCTTTAACAGCAGGAGTTGTATAATGATGTGCGGATAAGTGTACTATTAGTTTTATACTTCATTTGCATTTCATAAATATTTTTACGTGCAGTAAGATCCCGCTGGCTTCAGCTGTCGTAATGTATGACATTGGCGCGCTATCGAGTACTGTGTAACGCGTGCCAGTGCAACCACCAGCAGAATTTATTGCCTTGACAACACGCAGCTGCTCAGTAGGTTGGAAGCTACAGCAAATGGGTAAAACATCACACATCTGTTCTTTAATGTTTGTACACTTTAGGAAAGACTGACTTCCCTAATTATCGCGCACTTTTATAATGTTTACAGTGCAAACAATCCGAAGATCCTCAACTGTATGTGTGGAAACGGGTCATTTTAAATACGAGGGTAATACCAAAAGTAAGGTCTCCTATTTTTTTATAAGTACATAGACCTCTTTATTTCTACAGTGGTTTACATCAGTTTACAGCTTGAACATTTAGGTATTTTTCTACATAATCACCATTTCTGTCCATGCATTTTTGTAGACGCTGTGGCAGTTTTTGTATGCCCATGTCATACCAGCTCGCCGCCATGCTGTACAGAAAGTTATGAACCTCTTCTTTCACCTCGTCGTCGGAGCTGAATCGCTTTCCGGCCAAATGTTCTTTTAACCTAGGGAACAGGTGATAGTCAATGGGCGCCAAGTCAGGACATAGGGTGGGTGGGTGATTATGTTCCACTGAAACTGTTGCAGGAGAGCAACGGCTTGCCGAGTGATGTGTGGGCGAGCGTTGTCATGGAGAATGTGTACGCCCTTGCTCAACATTCCTCTTCTCCGGTTCTGAATTGCCCGTTTGCGTTTTTTCAGAGTCTCACAGTACCTGTCAGCGTTGATTGTGGTCCCAGCGATTCAGCTCCGACGACGAGTTGAAAGAAGAGGTTCATAACTTTCTGAACAGCATGGCGGCGAGCTGGTATCACATGGGCATAGAAAAACTGCCACATCATCTACAAAAATGCATCGACAGAAATGGTGATTATGTCGAAAAATAACTAAATGTTCAAGCTGTCAACTGATGTAAACCATTGTAGAAATAAACAGGTCTATGTACATATAAAAAAATAGGAGACCTTACTTTTGGGATTACCCTGGTAAAAGGTACTTTGCAATCTTCAATGTTTCTTCGTAAGTGACAATAGGTGTGCCGCAGGACACTGGATCACAGATTTTTCAAAAAAGAGAAAACTAGAGGCGATTAGCATTAGCACAAGCTTCAAGCGTCAACCGCACAAATGTGGAACCTTTTTTCAGTAATACTGACAACAATTCTCTGACGACAGAATTTTCAACCTCACGAAATTTGGAACAGGGATGAAACTTCAGTGCGGAGCCCAGATAGAAGTGCTGCTAAAAGTAACGCTAAGGAAGGTGGATCCAGTGTATGAATCTATGAAGTGGACTGATGAATATGTTACACGCCTTAAGTACATGTAACTTTTACACGGGCGAAAATTTTGAGCGTGATTTCGAAAGTGACTAGGCTAATGAATAACTTTTTCTTAAATTACCAAATAAGCTGCAACCAGTCGCAAAATCATGTTTTCTTTATTTACTGTCTAAAGCAGTGTTCCTACTCAGGGAACATTATGTTCAAAGGTAAATTTGTATGTACATTTTAAATGTTGTAATGCCTCTATATACATTTAATTGGTTTTACGTTGCTTTATGTACATTTATTCATTTGGTCACAGTTATTAATTATTTTTATTTTTACTCTTGTATGTGTAGCACCGATGATGGCTGTTAATCAGCTGAAATCGATTTCCAAAAGTAAATAAAGAAAATATGATTTTTCGACTGGTTGCTACTTATTTGGTAATTTTATGGTTTACGGTCGCTGCACAACTTGGGAGCTATATGGAGCCGGCCATTCAAATTTTTCTTAAATGTTTAGTTAAATTACTGTTTCAGTGTGTAAATTGGCCTTAAATATGTATTGGTCGTCTGTAAACATCACCGCCTGATTTTTTTTCTATACTTAATAGGATTTTTTCTTGAAAAAATAATGTTTTCATTGCGGCCTAAGTAACACAAGACGACGTCGGAGCATGCTGTCACAAAAAATTACACAGGCGAATTCTGCAGTGAGCTTATGTTGGTGGGAGAAGGTAACCAAGGATACATATTACGAGCTACACTGAAAACCGAAACAGCAACTCTAACCTCAACCTGATCAAAAATTAAGAATCATAAATTGTGGAACCTGTTAAGGCCTGCCCTACTATGGGGTTCCTTCTCTCTTTCATGTGCAGTTTTTAGCTCTTATCTTCATTTCAAGACGGTGAAATTCTGTATACCAAGTGCAGATTTGTCCAAGTCTTCCTACAGTTCATGTGGCAACAATAAGATAGTGCTGCTGCCTTTACCTGACAAATTGTTATGAACATTATGTTATTATTATGATCAAATGGCTCTGAGCACTATGGGACTTAACATCTGAGGTCATGAGTCCCGTAGACTTAGAACTACTGAAACGTAACTAATCTAAGAACAGCACAAACATCCATGCCCGAGGCAGGATTCGAACCTGCGACCGTAGCGGTCGCGCGGTTCCAGACTGAAGAGCCTAGAACCGCTCGGCCACAACGGCCTGCTACTTCCTGTTGGCACACCAGCTGTTATTCAGACTTTTGTTGAACATCCAACGAAGTATAACGTACATTTCCATAAATTACGGAAACCAGTTCAGTTATACAAATTCCAAAAGGGCCTGATTCGTTCTGTACAGTCTGTACAAGTCATTATCATATATTAGGAACAGCAGAGGACTGAACATTGAACCCTGCAGAAGGCCGCAATACTTTATTCCACTGTAAGCTCATTTTTTTTTCTACTCTCCGTCAGTCTCATTCACGTGGCGGTGTAGAAGACGCAGACAAATCTAGGGTTCGACCTCTCTGTGGGGTACAGTATAAATGGACTCTATTGTGGTGGGGAGATATAAAGACTATCTGCTGCTGCAGCTTTTCGTCTCGAAGAAATTTTCCTTTAATAGCGGCTACCTGGTTCTGAGCTCAAATCTATTCATTTTTACTACTGGTTGTTTAGCCAAGGGGAGTCTAATTCACTTTTCTTTGACTGTCATTGTTCGCCACTTCATTTAAGGCAACCGAGCGATATCGGTACGAACCCTTGGGAAATTTAAAGCTCGCTGTACTTCTCTTTCTGTTCGCCGGTGAATGTAATCTCATTCGGAGGACCCATTACCAGTAGCACAAAGGCCATCTCATGGAAGAATGGATGCTGTAGGGTACTGTTACCTGAGCGCCTTTAATGATGACGATGATTTGTTCCGTATAACAGGGAGGGATCAATACCAAGAGATTGTGTTGTCTCTCCATTAACGGGGGTAGGACGTCAAACGGGCCGATTTTGAGCAGGAGAGGCACCACAGGACATTTCAATTTCCACTGTCTATACTTTTGCAAATAAATTCATAAAACTTTGTCAGCATGACCAGGAAGGATTCAGAATTTACACTCATAGCAGTGGGAGTTCTAAAACAGAACGAAGTAATTTTTTTTTACGTGTGAAATTTCATCTGTTTTTCACTTACTAGTGGCTGCATTTGTTGCTATAGGTACACATTTCTTCATAAGTATGAAAGATTTTTTGATGAATTTTGCTCAGCATACAAACCATGCTTAAAGGTGTACGAAACTATAGAATTTTCGAAATCTATTAAAAACTGTGGTAAAAATTGAGGTAATTAACTATAAAATTTGTGTTTTTTCTAAATATGAAGTTTAAAATATAACAGTTCATTCGTTTTTTCATAAATTAAATTCTAGAGTTTCATACACCTGTCAGTATGGTATGTGTGCTGTACAAAATTCATCAAAGAATCTCTCTACTTATTAAGGAAAGTGTACCTATAGCAGCAAATGCAGCCATTTGTAAGTGAAAAAATGATGAAATTTCGCACGTAAAAAAATTATTTTGTTATATTTTCGAACTTCCACTTCAATGAGTGTGAATCCTGAATCATTCCTGGTGATGCTGACAAAGTTTTATGAATTTATTTGTAAAAGTATAGACACTGGAAATTAAAATGTCCTGAGATGCCTCTCCTGCTCCAAGTCGGCCTGTTTGACGTTCTACCCCCCTCAAAAAAGACAAGCCGGATGTAACGTTCTTATAAGAATATGGCAGTGAGATCACCATTGTTTTAGGCTAGTGGTTCGACTTCGGCTGTTTGATTACATTTACTTATGCCGTTAGTTTATTTGCTCAAATAGTTATTTTGACCAATATTTTTCTCTCTGTGCGAAGAACAAACGTCAAAAAAAGATCAAGGAGAAATTTAGGAAAGAGAAGTAAAGTTCACGGAGGAGAAGCAAAAACTTTGAGATTTGCCACTATACTGTAATTCTGTCAGAGATGCCAGATGACTTTTCATGGATCTATTTTTGTTCGAAACGCTCCTATTTTTTTGAGTAAATTACAGAAAATGTCACCTTATATTTCCAACAGCTTACGGAGCTCTTAGGAGTTGTATTTGACGGCTGAATACTTCTTTATGTCGGCAACTATAGCATTGTTAAGAAGGAGACTCACATTTCCAGCTATAGTTCCTTCCAAAGCATCTTTCTGAATTAACATAAATTATTCTGAAGTTACTCTCTTTGGGATATCTTACTTACAGGGACGCGCTGAACAGATCTGGACTAGAGGGTGTAAGGACGTATCTCCGAAAAAAATAGTCATAAAAATATAAATTTAGTTTCTGAAAGAAAGGTTTTTTTTTTTTTTTTTAAAATTTAAAGTACTCTCGAACATTGTTTTGGTTCTCATTGGTTCTCAACTCGAGTATACTGAACGAGATGGTGCATTGGTTGGCACACCGGATCCAGTTGAAACCCGCGTTCAGTCATCCTGATTTAGGTTTTCCGCAATTTTCCTAAATCGCTTAAAGCAAATGCCGGGTTGGTTCCATCGAAAGGGCACGGCCGATTTCCTCTTGCATCCTCCCCTAATACGAGCTTGTGCTCCGTCTCAATTGACCCCTCCTCAGGTCGAGTACAGTTATGGAATAACAGCAATGTGGTTGAACACTATGATATTATTAACGCTCAAACGTGACCTCAAGGGAAAACATTTTGATCCATTTCCTGTTCTCGTTCTTCCATCTTCAAGTGTTAGGCATTTACCTGTTACGCTCTGTTGTTCAATGCATCTATTGTCTGTGATCCGAAGTCTATAAACCGATATTCCGTATTTGGAGACAGCATTTTCCCATATTCTTGTGACACGACCTCTCTATTTATTTCGATTCTCCTTGATATCTCAGTTGATTCTTCAAAGTCCCAGGCCCCAGTTCGTTTCTGATTGGTGTATTCCTTGTATAGTATCTCGCCCACTGCTCTTGTCATAAACCTCTTTTCCGCAGCTTGTATTTTTCGTTAATTTCCAGCTCTCACTGCCCAAGTCTCACTGCCATAAAGTAAGGTTGGTATTGCCACTATTTCGTAGAACTTTACTAATTTAATCAAGCTTCTGTCTACGGTCCCGTTAATGTAAATGAACCTTTCGGTTTTTTTTTCCAGAATGTCGCTTTCGTCTGTACAGGAAACGGTACTTTCCAAGAAATCGATTTCATTCACATTCTCTACTTTGTGGTCGTTTATTACAATTTTGACCTTTAAAAGCCACAACTTTTGTTGTCTGGGTCGAGACTGTTCATTTATAAACTGATTTTTGAAGGGTTTCTTTTTTCTTTCTGTCAGCTATAAGAGGTTGGTCACTAGCAAAGATCAGATAATTTCATTTGTTTAAGTTACATGTGTAAAACTCTATTTATGCGGCTATTGTCTCAATATACCATCAACACAGAAATTCAGTATAACGGAGACAAACTACATCCGTCCGTAACCATAAATTTGTCGTTCTTCAGACGTCCCCTATTTGACAATAATAATTTTGGTGACTCATTGCAGTTGTTGGATTACTCATAGTAAGTGGTGAGGCGAGCGTCTCGTGACTAGTAACTTACACAACATTCTCCAGGCCGGCCGCGGTGGCCGAGCTGTTCTAGGCGCTTCAGTTCGGAACCACGCGACTGCTACGGTCGCTGGTTCGAATCCTGCCTCGGGCATGGATGTATGTGATGTCCTTAGGTTAGTTAGGTTTAAGTAGTTCTAAGTTCTAGGGGACTGATGACCTCAGATGTTAAGTCCTATAGTGGTCAGAGCCATTTGAACCATTTGTACATTCTCCTACATGTATTACGGTGAGTGAATATTATACAGACTTTGGTGCAAGGTTGTTTTCTGACGAAATAAAGAAATGGAGAATTGAACCTCTAGACCAAATGTATTAATTCCAATCATCGTTCTATATCACAGCAGAGGACGGTTACTGAAAACAATATTATACCGAACTCATTAGTCCGGCGTCGCGTGCTGGCTGAGCAGTTCCGTATCTTCTACTCCTTCTGGTGTAACACGAAGAAAGTGCGATCAGTGCAGGAAAAGAAAGGTGAAATCGCTACACGAAAAACATGAAGAATTCGAAAAAAAAATATTATGGGAAGGACTGAATCAGCATATAGAAAAGTCAAAACAACTGCTGGTGAAATTAAAAGCAAAGACGGTAGCATTAGGAGCGTAATGGGAATCCGACTGTTAAAAGTAGAGGAAACAGCGGATAGGTGGAATGAGTACACTGAAGGTCTCTATGAAGGGAAGGTGGTGTCTGACTACGTGATAGAAGAAAATACCGGAGTCGACAGGCAATAGATTGAAGACCCAGAGTTAAAATCAGAATTTAAAAGAGCTTGCAACTAAAGATCAAATAAGGCAGAAGTGGCAGGTATTATTCCATGAGACTTTCTAAAATCACTGGGCGAAGTGACAACAAAACGACTATTCATGCTGGTGTGTTGAATGTATGTGATTGGCGATACACTGCCAGACTTTCGGAAAAACGTCATCCACACAGGGTGTAGAAAAATTTCGGCTACCAGTCACAATAAAATGTTATTTATTTCTCACACGACCGGTTTAGGACTTGCGCCCATCCTTAGGTGTTTATACATTCTTGTACATGTTTGTATTGCTGGAGATCACTGTATAAATACAAAAGAATTATTTGCTGGTAAATAAACCGAAAAAAGTGAAACAACTGGCAAGACGAAAATATATCTGTATTTACATAAAGATGAAACATCATTGTTATAGTTACGCTGTGGTGACAGGTTTTCCACTTAGTTGCACACTTTTTATTTACACTGCGATCTCCAGCAATATAAACCTGTACATGAATGTATAAACACCTGAGAATGTGCGCAAGTCCGAAACCGGTCGTGTGACAAGTAAATAACCTTTTATCGTGAGAATGATCATAAGAGTGTGGAAATACTATCACCGCAGCGTAACTATAACAATGATGTTTCATCTTTATGTAAGTACAGATATATTTTCGTCTTGCCATTTACAGTTGTTTCACTTGTTTCTGTTTAGTCAGCAGCAAATAATTCTTTTCTATTTATACAGTGATCTCCAGCAATATAAAGATGTAAAAGAATGTATAAACACCTGAGGATGGGCGCAAGCTCGAAGCCGGTCGTGTGACAAATAAATAACCTTTTATTTTGACTGGTAGCGGAAATTTTTCTGCGCCCTATAAAGGAACAGTCACGGAGTTCAACAGCATCCACTATGGATAAAATTCATCATCCTCACAGTTCTGAAGATTGCAAAAGCCGAAAAGTGTCAGGCATATCGCGCAATCAGCGTAACAGCCCATGCACCGGAGTTGCTGATAAGAATAATATAGGGAGGAACGGCAAAGAAATTGAGGATCTGTCGGATGACGATCAGTTTGGCTTTAAGAAAGGTAAAGGCAGCAGATGCACTTCTGACGTTGCGGTTGGTAATGGAAGCACGACTTAAGGAAAACTAAGACGACCTGAGAGAAGCGTTTGACTGTGTGAGATGGTGCAAAATAACCGAGATTCTGAGAAAAATATTGATGAGCTATAGGAAAAGACGGATAATCCAGGTATGCAATGAGTGCAAGAGGGAACAGCAAGACTGGAATACCAAGAACGAAGTACTCCGATCAAAAAGGGTGTACATCTACATCTACATCTACGAGATTGCTCTGATATTCACAATAAAGTGCCTGGCAGAAGGTTCAATGAACCACCTTCATGCTGTCTCACTACGGTTCCACTCTCGAAAGGCACGCGGGAAAAACGAGCACTTAACTTTTTCCGAGCGATCCCTCTCTTATTTTATCGTGATGATCATTTCTCACTATGTACGTGGGTGCCAACAGAATGTTTTCTCAATCGGAGGAGAAAACTGGTGATTGAAATTTCATGAGAAGATCCCGTCGCAACGAAAAACGCCTTTGTTTTAGTGATTGCGACTCCAATTCACGTATCATGTCTGTGACACTATCTCCCCTATTTGGCGATAATACAAAACGAGTAGCTCTTCTTTGTACTTTTTCGATGTCATCCGTCAGTCCCACCTGATGCGGATCCCACACCGCACAGCAGTACTCCAGAATAGGGCGGACAAGCGTAATGTAAGCAGTCTCTTTGGTAGACCTGTTTCACCTTCTAAGTGTTCTGCCAATGAATCGCAGTCTTTGGTTTGCTCTACCTTCAATATTATCTATGTGATCGTTCCAATTTAGGTTATTTGTAATTGTAATCCCTAAGTATTTAGTTGAATTTACAGCCCTCAGATTTGTGTGACTTATCGCGTAATCGAAATTTAGCTGATTTCTTTTAGTACTCATGTGAATAACTTCGCACTTTCCTTTATTCAGGGTCAATTGCTACTTTTCGCACCGTACAGATATGTTATCTAAATCATTTTGCAAGTCGTTTTGATCATCTGATGTCTTTACAAGACGGTAAATGACAGCATCATCTGCAAACAATCTAAGGCGGCTACTCTGATTGTCTCCTATGTCGTTAATATAGATCAGGTACAATAGAGGGCCTATAACACTTCCTTGGGGAACGCCGGGTATTACTTCTGTTTTACTCGATGACTTTCCGCCTATTACTACGAACTGTGACCTTTCTGACAGGAAATCATGAATCCAGTCGCACAACTGAGGCGATACTACTTAGGCACGCAGTTTGTTTAGAAGACGCTTGTGAGGAACGGTGTCGAAAGCCTTCTGGAAATCTAAAAATATGGAATCAATTTGATATCCCCTGTCGATAGCACTTATTACTTCATGAGTATAAAGAGCAAGTTGTGCTTCACAAGAACGATATTTTCTGATTCGTGCTGACTATGTGTCAATAAATCGTTCTCTTCGAGGTACTTCATAATGTTCGAATACAGTATATGTTCTAAAACCCTACTGCAAATCGACGTTAGTGATATAGGCCTGTAATTCAGCGGATTACTCCTACTTCCCTTTTTGGGTACTGGTGTGACTTGAGCAATTTTCCAGTCTTTAGGAACGTATCATTCTGTGAGTGAGTGGTTGTATATAATTGCTAAATATGGTGCTATTTTATAAGCATACTCTGAGAGTAACCTGACTGGTATACAATCTGGACCGGAGGCCTTGCCTTTATTAAGTGATTTAAGCTGCTTTGTTACACCGAGGATATTTACTTCTATGTTCCTCATCTCGGCAGTTGTTCTTGATTGGAATTCAGGAATATTTACTTCGTCTTCTTTGGTGAAGGAGTTTCGGAAAACCGTGTTTAATAACTCTGCTTTAGTGGTACTGTCATCAGTGACTTCACCGTTGTTATCGCACAGTGAAGGTATTGATTGCATCTCGCCACTGGTGTGATTTATGTATGACCAGAATCTCTTTGGGTTTTCTGCCAGAATTCGAGACAGAATTTCGTTGTGGAAATTACTAAAAGCATCTCGCACTGAGTTACACGCCATATTTCGAACTTGTGTAAAACTTTGCCAAGTCAAAGGATATAGTGTTTCGCTCCTAATTTTCAGTCTACACATCGGAAAAATAATCAGGGAAATAAAAGAAAGATTCAAGAGTAGGATTCAAATTCCGGGTGATAGGATGTAAGTGATGAGATTCACTGATGATATTGCTATCCTCAGTGGAAATGATGAAGAATTATGGGATATCTGTTGAACGGAACGAACAGTGTAATGAACACAGAATAAGGATTGAGAAAAAATCTAAGAACGATGAAAGTAATGCGATGAAGCAGAAATGAGAACAGCGAGAATCTTAACATCAGAATTGAGGGTCACGAAGCAGTGAAGCTGAGGAATTCTACTACGTAGTTAGCGGAATAACCCATGACGAATACAGAAAGGAGGACACAAAAAGCAGACTGGTACTGGCAAAGACGGAATTGCTGGTCCAGAGAAGACTACTAGTATCAGACATAAGCTTTAACTTGAAAATGTTCTTTGGGATCACTGCATTGTATGATTGTGAAACATGGACAGTGAAAAAACTGGAACAGAAGAAAATCAAAGTATTTGAGATGTACTGCTACAGCAAAATGTTGAAAATTAAGTGAACTGATAAGAGAAGAAACGAGGTGGTTCTTTGCAGAATCGGCGAAGAAAGAATCATAGGAAACCACTGACAAGACGAAGGGAGAGGAGATAGGACATGTGATAAGATATCAGGGAGTAGCCTCTGTGGCACTAGAGAAAGCTATAGAGAGTAAAAACTGTAGAGGAAGACAATGATTGGAATACATCCATCAAATAACTGAGGACGCAGGTTGCAAGTTATAATGTAACGGACTACTGAAACTACCGATACCACCGGCTGGCGAGGTGTGCGGTGCCGTCGATCAACTTGAAGGAGCAAGTGAACTTTAACTACGTAAATATAAACATATTATTATTTTGTTACAAAACTGTTAATATGAAGACAATAATGAGGTATATTGCCACAGAATTATATTATAAATACTTAAACACTTTTCATTTTTCATACTATGTTTTTCATATATGTATACGTGCGATGTACGAGGTGTGGCTAGAAAAAAACCGGACTAGTACTGGTGAAACAATAAAACGAATGCAATAAGGCTGAAAGTCGCGTGGCCTGTCACGTGACTCTCGCTCCGCCTACTGCTCGAGTTTCATCTGCCTCCTGCACTCAGTCTGCCCGTGGCGTCTGTTTTAAGTGGTTGACGTTTTGTCTGTGCGTCGGAAAATGTTGAGTGTACAGAAAGAACAGCGTGTTAATATCAAATTTTGTTTCAAACTAGGAAAATCTGCAAGTGAAACGTTTGTAATGTTACAACAAGTGTACGGCGATGATTGTTTATCGCGAACACAAGTGTTTGAGTGGTTTAAACGATTTAAAGATGGCCGCGAAGACACCAGTGATGACACTCGCACTGGCAGACCATTGTCAGCAGAAACTGATGCAAACATTGAAAAAATCGGTAAACTTGTTCGACAAGATCGCCGTTTAACAATCAGAGCAGTGTCTGAGTTAACAGGAGTTGACAAGGAAAGTGTTAGGCAGATTCTTCATGAAAGTTTCAACATGAACAAAGTGTGTTCAAAAATGGTTCCAAAGTGTCTCACAATTGAACAGAAGGAACGCCGAAGAATGATTTGTTCTGACATCCTGGAAAACATTGAAAGTGATCCCACCTTCTTACAAAATGTTATTACTTGCGATGAATCGCCAATCGATGCATTGGAAAACTCCTGGTTCTCCACGACAAAAAAAAGCACGAATGTCAAAATCGAAATTCAAGGCAATGATGATTGTTTTTTTGACATCAAAGGGATTGTGCACATTGATTGGGTACCAGAGGGACAAACAGTGAATCAGCATTACTACATTAGCGTCCTGGCTACCCTACGTGAGCGAGTACGGAGAAAACGGAACGATTTGTGGAGAAAAAAGTCATGGATCCTTCACCAAAACAATGCCCCAGCTCACAGTGCGTTGTCAGTGAAGACGTTTTTGGCAAAACACAACATTCCCATCTTAGATCATCCACCCTACTCACCTGATTTGGCCCCCTGTGACTTTTTTCTTTTCCCTACAGTCAAGTCAGCTTTGAAAGGAACTAGATTTGAGACTGTTGAAGCAGTAAAAGAAAAAGCGACGGAAGTAATGTATGGACTTACCGAAAATGATCTGCAGCAATGCTATGAACAGTGGAAAATTCGTATGGAGCGGTGTAGAGACCGAGGAGGAGAGTACATTGAAGGAGATAACATGAAATTGTAAATAAATGTTTTTTCCAGCATCAGTCCGGTTTTTTTCTAGCCGCACCTCGTATAAAATATCGATATACAACCAAGGTTGGCAATACTGTACAGTGTGTAAGGTCTGCGGACAGGAGCCGGTGGTTGGCGGCTGTAGAGACAATGGGCAGTTGGTGTTGAGACGTCTTGTAATACGCTTGCTTTGAGAAGGTCAAGGATAGAGGGAACGAAATGATGTATTGAAAAAGCTATTACATTGAAAATTATTGAATATCGCCGCGATCAGCAATTATAAAATAAAAGTTGGAAGCTTAAATATGTGTCAGTTCTTACGCAGCAGAATACACACCCTGGACATCAAATTGATTTAACAAACAGCGGATAGCGAGATTCATCACTGGACCACGAGCGTACAACAGCGACCAATAAAGGTAAGAAAGTTAAATTACTCTCAATTCAAATTGTGATGATACCTTCCTTTCCCCAGGTCTTCAACCCTATATGTACTCTGTTGTTAGTGTGAACGGCATGACGCGGACTTGTGGCCGACTAGGCACACCAGGGAGACCACACAGGTTTAAAAAGATAATTTGCAGCTTAATATACTACTACTGATAATAATTAATACTTGTCCCCCGGAGAAAGATGTGCATTACATAGTGCCATATGACATCAAAAGTGTGGTGTCACCGCCAGACACCACGCTTGCTAGGTGGTAGCCTTGAAATCGGCCGCGGTCCGTTAGTATACGTCGGACCCGCGTGTCTCCACTATCAGTGATTGCAGACCGAGCGCCGCCACACGGCAGGTCTAGAGAGACTTCCTAGCACTCGCCCCAGTTGTACAGCCGACTTTGCCAGCGATGGTTCACTGACAAAATACGCTCTCGTTTGCCGAGACGATAGTTAGCATAGCTTTCAGCTACGTCATTTGCTACGACCTTGCAAGGCGCCATTATCATTTGCTATTTATCTTGTGATGCATGTACCGTCAGACCGATGTTTACCAATTATGGATTACAGTTAAGTATTCCAGAAGCTCCGTACTTTATTCAATAGACTCAACTCCTTCAACTGTTCCAGACCTCACGCCAGCCTGCGTGAGCTTAAACGCGTGCCTTTCGGCTATCTCCTAGTGGCTTGGCTGTTTTACCAAGTCACAACAAAAAGATGAGTGAAAGAGACAATCTGAGCAGCCGCCTTCGGTTGTTTGCCGATGAAGCTGTCGTTTATCGACTAATAAAGTCATCAGAAGATCAAAACAAACTGCAAAACGATTTAGAAGAAATATCGGAATGGTGCGAAAAGTGGTAGTTGACCCTATGTGTGCGAAAAGGAACTCGTTAAATTTCGGTTACATTATAAATCAGTTTAATCTAAAAGCCGTAAATTCAACTAAATATCTAGGTATTACACTTACGAACAACTTAAATCGGAAAGGAACACAGAAAATGTTGTGGGGACGGCTAACCGAAGACTGCGTTTTATCGGCAGGACACTTAGAAAATTTAACAGACCTACTAAAGAGACTGCCTACACTACATTTGTCCCTCCTCTTTTAGAATACTAGCTGCGCGGTGTGGGATTCTTAACAGATAGGATTGACGGAGTACATCGAAAAAGTTCAAAGAAAGGCAGCACGTTTTTACCATCGCGAAATATGGGGGAGAGTGTCACAGAGATGATACAGGATCTGGGCTGGAAATCATTAAAAGAAAGGCGTTTTTCGTCCGACGGAATCTTCTCACGAAAGTCCAACCACCAACTTTCTCCTCCGAATGAGAAAATATTTTGTTGACACCGAACTACATATGGAGGAACGATCACCAAGATAAAATAAGGGAATCAGAGCTCGTACGGAAAGATATAGGTATTCATCCTTTCCGCGCGCTGTACGAGGTTGGAATAATAGAGAGTTGTGAAAGTGGTTCGATGAACCCTCTGCCAGGCACTTAAAGGTGGTCTGCAGAGTATCCATGTAGATGTAGATGTAGAAAGGAACTCGTGGAGGAACGAGTCACAAGACAGAGGAAAAAAAAACGATGATATTACAAATGTTATGTCTCATGAAGCTCAACTTATAGGGTAATGTAAACTTTTTCAGAGCTACAACAACCGGGTGTCTTCGCAATTAACAGACCAAATTCACTCAGCGACTTAGTAGCGATGAATACATAGCTGCCTGATTTATGACGTCAATTTTGATTCCTGAGAAGTGAAACGTGCGAATCGTGAAACGAACCGCAGAGAAAATACTCTTCAATTCACATTCATGTTCACGGAACACCGGCGAAGGAATTTAGAACTTGTACTTTCGTAGCGTGCTACGTGAACTGTGAATATTTCAGTGGCGTTGTGCAGGATGCTAAATGGGTCACCAGCAAAACTTCATCAGAGACAGGAATGAAAAATTTATCACATAAGTGGGTTATCCTGTGTTGGCTGCAGGTGTTCTACAAGCATGACGTCGCCTAATTTCTTCGCCACAATATATTTTTGTCAGGTAAGTTTTACCAGCAAACTCCAAACTGCGGAATATATTAAAGAGGCCGTTTTTCATGTCGTATAGGCCAACGAGAGTCTCGTGCAGGAAACTTCTGATAACCTGTCGAACTCTGCCGAGCCCAGCATAGATTCGCCCACGCGCTTTCTAGCAAGATTCTCACCCAAACGACCTACTTCACTGGGAGAATTAATCATGTTGAAAAAGTAGCATCTTCAGCTTGAGCACAGTTCAGCTTCACAGGCGTTATATTATCCCGTTAATAAGCCAATTGATCAACGTCGACAGCTGTTGGCATTGGTTGCTGCGATGACAGGTAAGGGGAATTGTGGTATCTACGCTGCTGGCCATTAAAATTGCTACACCACGAAGATGACGTGCTACAGACGTGAAATTGAGAAAGTTAACCGACTGGAAGAAGATGCTGTGATATGCAGATGATTAGCTTTTCAGAGCATTCACACAAGGTTGGCGCCGCTGGCGACACCTACAACGTGCTGACAGGAGGAAAGTTTCCAACCGATTTGTCATACACAAACAGCAGTTGACCGGCGTTGCCTGGTGAAACGTTGTTGTATGCCTAGTGTAAGGTGGAGAAATGCGTACCATCACGTTTCCGACTTTAAAGGTCGGATTGTAGCCTATCGCGATTGTGGTTTGTCGTATCGTGACATTGCTGCTCGCGTTGGTCGAGATCAAATGACTGTTAGCAGAATATGGAATCGGTGGGTTCAGGAGGGTAATACGGAACGCCGTGCTGGATCCCAACGACCTCGTATCACTAGCAGTCGAGATGACAGGCATCTTATCCGCATGGCTGTAACGGATCCTGCAGTCACATCTCGATCCCTGAGTCGACAGATGGGGTCGTTAGCAAGACAACAACCATCTGCACGAACAGTTCGACGACCCTTGCAGCAGCATGGACTATCAGCTCGGAGACCATGGCTGCGGTTACCCTTGATGCTGCATCACAGACAGGAGCGCCTGCGATTGTGTACTCAAGGACGAACCTGGGTGCATGAATGGCAAAACGTCATTTTTTCGGATGAATCCAGGTTCTGTTTACAGCATCATGATGGTCGCATCCGTGTTTGGCGACATCGCGGTGAACGCACATTGGAAGCGTGTATTCGTCATCGCCACACTGGCGTATCACCCGGCATGATGGTATGGGGTGCCATTGTTTACACGTCTCGGTCACCTCTTGTTCGCATTGACGGCGCTGTGAACAGCGGATGTTACATTTCAGATGTGTTGCGACCAGTGGCTCTACCCTTCATTCGACCCGTGCGAAACCCCATATTTCAGCAGGATAATGCACAACATCCGCACGTTGCAGGTTCTGTACGGGAATTTCTGGATGCATAAAATGTTCGACTACTGCCCTGGACAGCACATTCTCCAGATCTCTCACCAATTGAAAACGTCTGGTCAATGGTGGCCGAGCAACTGGCACGTCACAATACGCCAGTCACTACTGTTGATGATCCGTGGTATCGTGTTGAAGCTGCATGGGCAGCTGTACCTGTACACGCCATCCAAGCTCTGTTTGACTCAATGACTAGGCGTATCAAGGCCGTTATTACGGCCAGAGGTGGTTGTTCTGGGTACTGATTTCTCAGGATCTATGCACCCAAATTGCGTGAAAATGTATTCACATTTCAGTTCTAGTATAATTGTCGAATGAATACCAGTTTATGATCTGCATTTCTTCTTGGTGTAGCAATTTTAATGGCCAGTTGTGTATGTTTCTGTCAACGTGGAGCTCTGCTGAATATTATTCATTTCAACGTCATGATCTCCTCTCATATTGACATCTAGTTAGAAGGGTTCAGAAAAAATGTAGACACTCTTTGATAATGTCTTTGGAAGAAAATGATATAGCGCTACGATTTTGCGCGGTATCGTAGTCCATTGTTTTCTCAAGAGATCTTGGCACCCGTTTTCCAGCACATGACAGTGCCGGAATGAATGGAGTAAGATTATCGTTTGAACAGCGCAAAGTCGTATTGTTGTGATACTGGAAGTACGGGGACATGACTGAGGTACTATGGCATTGGCGTAATGTGTACGGAACTCAGCCACCAACATGTACAATAATTTATTGTACTCTGGATAAATTGGAAGCCGACGGTAGTGCTCAGAGAGTGGCCGAGCGGTTCTAGGCGCTACAGTCTGGAACTGCGCGACCGCTACGATCGCAGGTTCGAATCCTGCCTCGGGCATGGGTGTGTGTGATGTCCTTAGGTTAGTTAGGTTTATGTAGTTCAAAGTTCTAAGGGACTGATGACCTCAGAAGGTAAGTCCCATAGTGCTCAGAGCCATTTTTTTGCTGTGTCCTATCGCTCCTGCGCCGACTATAACATCACGTTCGTACTCATTTAAATCTGCATAATCTGCTCAGAGTGTGCATAAGGAAAAGTGTGGCCGAGCAAAAGGTATCAACAAGTCCAGCTTCTAGCGTTGCTATGTTGCAACATTTTACTAGGTCCCCTAAAATATCTGTGAAGCTGGATGCACGTGAAAGAGGGGCAAGCCGAAGAAGCGTACGACGAATTCTGAAGGCGGCAGAGTGGGTAGTGCACATTCCCACCTCGCTGCACGGTATGAACGAGGATGACCCGGATAGAAGGATGGAATACTGCGAGTGGTTTGAAGACATGCGAGGATTAACGTATTGCGTAGTCTGTTCTGGCGAGGCGCAATTCAAACTGAACGGTTCTGTAACCGCCACAAATACCCGTACTAGGATCCTGACAATCCTCACCTTCACGTGGACAAAAATGTTAATCTGCCGGGCGTTAATGTGTGGTGTGACCCGTCATAGCGCGTTTTGATTGGCACATTAATGTACCGTAACTGATGAGATGTATCTCCATATGCTTCAAACATCCATCTGAGAGGTGTCCGCAAATGAAAGATTTTACCTACAACGACTAGGTGATCCACCTCACTACCACAGCGATGTCAGAACCTACCTGGGTGAAAATCTATGTGAACTATGGATGGGTGGTAGAGGAGTTATAGTATGAAGGCTTTCACGACCGGATGACATATCTTCTGGTAAACCTTCCGGGATGTAAGGTCGTGGTCCATGAAACTCTTCGGCTCCTAACGTTCCGGTACCCACCATGGTCTCCAGACCTTACACATCTTGACATCTACGTATGGGGGACCTTGAAAAATGAAGTTTATCAGCTACACTGAACGAGCAAAGAGAAACCACTGAGAGATTCTGTGCGGGTATCACACCGGCTCAGCCGACTGCTGCAGTTCGGTAAACAGTTGAGCGGCATGTACGTTGTTTGGCTGCCATTGGGGGTGGCTCTGAACACGTAAAATGATCTCCCCCCCCCCGCCCCCTTCCGGTGCAAGAATTGTAACGGTATGTCAGTATGTCATTTTGTTCCGTTACTATTGACTATCAAAAAGTGTCTACATTTTTCTGATTCGCTACATATATACCAGAGTCGAAACAAGGCCCCGGGAGGAGACAACATTCCATTAGAACTACTGACGGCCTTGTGAGAGCCAGTCCTGACAAAACTCTACCATCTGGTGAGCAAGATGTATGAGACAGGCGAAATATCCTCAGACTTCAAGAAGAATATAATAATTCCAATCCCAAGGAAAGCAGCTGTTGACAGGTGTGAAAATTACCGAGCTATCAGTTTAATATGTCACGGATGCAAAATACTAACGCGAATTCTTTACAGACGAATGGAAAAACTGGTAGAAACCTACCTCGGGGAAGATCAGTTTGGATTCCGTAGAAATGTTGGAACACGTGAGGCAATACTGACCCTATCACTTATCTTAGAAGTTAGATTAAGGAAAGAAAACCTACGTTCTTAGCATTTGTAGGCTTAGAGAAAGCTTTTGACAATGTTGACTGGATTACTCTCTTTCAAATTCTGAAGGTGGCAGGGGTAAAATACAGGGAGAGAAAGGCTATTTACAATTTGTACAGAAACCAGATGGCAGTTATAAGAGTCGTGGGGCACGAAAGGGAAGCAGTGGTTGGGAAAGGAGTGAGAAAGGGTTGAAGCCTATCCCCGATGTTATTCAATCTGTATATTGAGCAAGCAGTGAAGGAAACAAAAGAAAAATTCGGAGTACGTATTAAAATCCATGGAGAAGAATAAAAAATTTGAGGTTCGCCGATGACATTGTAATTCTGTCAGAGACAGCAAAGGACTTGAAAGAGCAGTTAAACGGAATGGACAGTGTCATGAAAAGAGGGTATAAGATGAACATCAACAAAAGCAAAACGAGGATAATGGAATGTAGTCGAATTAAGTCGGGTGATGCTGAGGGAATTAGATTAGGAAATGAGACACTTAAAGTAGTAAAGGAGTTTTGCTATTTAGGGAGCAAAATAACTGATGATGGTCGAAGTAGAGAGGATATAAAATGTAGACTGGCAATGGCAAGGAAAGCGTTTCTGAAGAAGAGAAATTTGTTAAGATCGAGTATTGATTTAAGTGTCAGGAAGTCGTTTCTTAAACTATTTGTATGGAGTGTAGCCATGTATGGAAGCGAAAAATGTACGATAACTAGTTTGGACAAGAAGAGAATAGAAACTTTCGAAATGTGGTGCTACAGAAGAATGCTGAAGATTAGATGGGTAGATCATATAACTAATGTCCGCAGCTCGTGGTCGTGCGGTAGTGTTCTCGCTTCCCACGCCCGGGTTCCCGGGTTCGATTCCCGGCGGGGTCAGGGATTTTCTCTGCCTCGTGATGACTGGGTGTTGTGTGATGTCTTAGGTTAGTTAGGTTTAAGTAGTTCTAAGTTCTAGGGGACTGATGACCATAGATGTTAAGTCCCATAGTGCGCAGAGCCATTTGAACCATTTTATAACTAATGAGCAGGTATTGAATAGGAGTGGGGAGAAGAGAAGTTTGTGGCACGACTAGAAGAAGGGATCGGTTGGTAGGACATGTTCTGAGGCATCAATGGATGACCAATTTAGTATTGGAGGGCAGCGTGGAGGGTAAAAATCGTAGAGGGAGACCAAGAGATGAATACACTAAGCAGATTCAGAAGGATGTAGGTTGCAGTAGGTACTGTAAGATGAAGAAGCTTACACAGGATATAGTAGCATGGAGAGCTGCATCAAACCAGTCTCAGGATTGAAAACCACAACAAATACATATATATCTGTGATAGCGTGACGGCTCCATGACATCTGTTTCAGTGCGGACGCGCTAACATCGTTAATCAATAATTCGCTAGTACGGGGTTAATGGACGAAAGCGCTGAATTACAGTGGTCGATAGGTTTGAAATTCGGTCTGTCAGGGACCGTTTCCGGATGGCCAAAGCGGTTAAGGCAACCTCTCGTGAGAAGCGGTAAACCCGGGTTCGAATCCCTATACAGCACGAATTTTCGGCTTTCACCATTTTCACAATGCACTGTGCGCCTGGAAGTCACTAATCAACCATGTGTCCTTTCCCGTTTCTTCCCTTTCGTCTATTTCATATACAAACTAAACATAGAGCAATATATTCTTCCGCACAAAAGATATCCTTAAATATACACGTCAGTCAGAGTATTTAAGTCTCTTATTGACTACATTACCATTAATCGAAAAGTAATAAACGGAAAAGTGTACAGGTAATATCTCAAACTGATATGTATAGAAACGAAGATAGAAAGGTGAAAGAAGAAAATTACAAAGTATGTGTACTAAATGAACGAATCATATGAGATGTGTACGAGAAGAGATATAATCAGGAACTAGAGAAGAAAGAATAAGTGGAAGAAATAGAGAAGGAATGGAAAAATATAGACACTGCAGTTAAGAAAGCTGCTGAAGAAGCCTTATAAAAAAAGATAAGAAGGAAGAAAGGGTTAAAAATTTAGACACAAGAAGTAGATAAACTTATAAGGAAAAAACAAGACGCTTATCTCAAGTATAATCAACGAACTGACACAGGAGAATCATTAGATGTACAAACAAGCGAGACATGCAGGAAATCGAGCAGCGAAAAGAGCTTGGCAAGAATCTTGGGATAGGTTTATAAGTGTAATAGAAGACGATGCTCACAGAAGGCAAAATATCGCTTATAAAACAATGTATATGCTAATTCAAACAGAAATAAGAAGTTGCTCAAATAAATAAATCCAATAAGAAAAATGGATTGAACATTACAAGCTCCTTTAGTCTGAAGATACGTGCTTCTCAGAGAATATAGAGGATGAAATTGAAATAGAATATGTAGACCATTTATGATTGGATGACTTAAGAGAAGCGCTCAACTCAACAAAAAACAGAAAAGCTACTTGTTTGGATGGTGTAAACGGTGAACTGGAGGCCTCCTGCTACAAAAGAGATTACTGCATTTATTTAATATGTGCTGGAGAAAGGGAGCTATTCCAGAAGCAACATCAGAAACCAAAGAGATATCACTATTAAAAAAAAAAAAAAAGGAGACGGCGTTAGCTACGAAAACTGTAGGGGAATCAGCTTACTTGACACCGCATAAAAGTTTATGCAAGAATAGTGAACGAGAGGTTAAAGATTATAGTTGAAAATTTATTAGGCAAAGAGCATATGTGATTTCAGAGGGGCTGATCGACGTTAGATGCCGTATTTATAATAAAATAAAAAGACGAAAAGTAGAGAGGTAATAATAGTGAAAACCATATAGCGTTCATTGATTTTATTGAGACATTCGACAATGTTGATAAGAAACTGTGGAGAATCGTGTGGAGAAGAGGATATCCACAGTACTTTATTAACCTTTCATGAAGTCAATACAAACACACGACTCTAATTTTATATATAATTGGTACCCTAACATAGCCCATAGCCAAAACAAAGAAGAAAAGAGCGCAGCATTTCATCTGTACGTTTCAACATTTACTTAGATAAAGCAGTTCGGATACAGAAGGAGATTATTAAAGGGGAAATACTGACTAAGAGTAATTCCTACCAGAATTGTCTTTTACATGCGGGCGATGCCATACTGCTGGCGGACAATGAAGATAAGGTTTGTGAAGAATACCATCTGACTATTTCAGAAAAAAAAGACAAAGTCAGTGGCTTTGAAAGTAAAATATCTCCTAAAGATAAGGCAAAAGATCGGTTATAAAACAATGTATATGCTAAATCAAACAGAACAGAGAAGTTGCTAAAGTAAATAAATCCAATAACCTTCACAGAGAATATAGAGGATGAAATTGAAATACAGTATGTGGACCATTTGTGACTGGATGACTTAAGAGATCAACAGTAAAACAAGTCAAACATTTTAACTATTTAGGCTGTAACGAATATGACAGAGACATAGAAAAGAAATTAGCAATGTTTGGGGATATATGTAGAACGATAAACAGAACCCGAGGAAAGACAAAATATTGAAATTTTGTGAGACAACTACTGTTCCAACGTTTGATTATGGATGTGAATCGCGATTTACAAGTAAGCGTCCAGTTCATACTTTCAAATACAAGTATGTCTGTCTCAGTTTCTTTTTGGCAAGTGTAGCAATGACAAGAGCACTGACCTCTCTCGCAGGTAAATTGATTGTGTTCGCCTGATAAGTAGGGTGTACGATTGTCCTTACTTCGTTGGTAGCATGTTATCTATATCTTTCACACCAAGGACTTCATATTATCAGTTTATTATGTCTGTCACACTACACATAGGTATCTAGATTTTCTGTAGTTTTCTGAATTCTGCTTACGTGCTAAGATAAACTTTGTCCACTCATTGTTTGAGGATGGTCGTTCTACTGTTTCCTGTTTTCTATCTGCCGACTCTTGTGCATCCGATTATTGCTCTTAGAGACCTCATCTCGGTTGCTTATAATAAGGAAGACAGAGGAATAGACGAGTATTGCAAAATCCAAACCAAATAAGAAAGTCTAATGCTTGAAGAGATAATGATAATTATGATACCATTAACGAACTCTCGCGAGTTGTGCACCCAAGTTATTAGATAAACACAGTCAAAATTCATGTGAGAAAAAGCCCTCTTTCCACTTCTGCAGTTACCAAAAAGAAATTGAGATAGCGTTACTTATATGTGAGAGCTTGGGCTATTGATCGAGGTTATTGTGATGAGATTCCTATGTAAAGCCTGGTCATTGTTGACTGCCGCCACTGCATGATTTGTATTTTATGTTCACTTCATGTATTTACTCTGAGTTATATGTCAACGAAATGATTTCCATTGTGTAGGGCAGATATGTACTTTTTCTTCAAGAATACATTTTGCTAATAATTCCAAAAGGTATGCTCTTATTTTGTGGATCGAGCTATATGTATCCCAGATACAGTGGTGATTCGTAGACCGTGCGTATCGATGAAGAATGGATAGGTAGTTAGAACCAGCATAAGCAGTCATATTCCATTTTGAACTCTTTTCTCAACGAATTTCTTTTTTACGGCATTGCAACGACTATGATTCACTCTCCATCGACCGTACCGTATTAGCACTCGAAACGAGTTCGGACGGTCTATGAAGGTGAAAGTAATGAAGCCTCTAAGACCAGCTGACGTTCCTTGCTGAACGAGGTTGCAGAAATGTCACCGAGTGACTTCGTCAGAAAAGTTCAGATGAAGTTCCAGTGAGCAGCAAGTACTATATCTTATCGGTTTTTAAGAGAAAGAATTATATCGACAAACAGCTTTAATTTTCCGAATCACACAAATCGCTAAACAGTGTAATATTATTACACAGAATATCTTCCCCATTTTTTCTACAATTTCCAAATCAAGGAGCTTAATTAGACAAATTTATTGTAGTTACCTGCTCCAAGGACAGCAGGCAGATATTTCAACTGACCCAATTCATTCCTTGTAAACACAGCCCACATCGCTACAGAGCCACCACACAACCTGGGCCATGGGTTCGTGGAATCTTCACTGCACTCGAACCCTATCATCAGCTCTTACCAACTGAAATTTCGAATATCTGACCAGGCCGCGGTTTTCCAGTCATCTATGGTCACGAGTCCAGGAGAGGGGCTGCAGGCACCGTCGTACTGTTAGCAAAGATACTCGCATCGCTCACCTGCTGCCATATCCAATTAACGCCAAATTTCTCACCGTCGTCCTAACGGATACGTTCGTCGTACGGCCTACATTGATTTATGCGCTTATGTCCTGTAGTACTGCTTGTCTGTAGGCACTGACAACTCTACGCAAACGCCGCTGCTCTTTATTTTTTTTTTTTAAAGTGTCGACGCAGCACGTAAAACAGGGTGCTGTTAGTAGCAAGCCTCATTGCCATAAACCGAAAATAAAAGCGGAGGCATACTCTGCTATGCCTCAGGGGGCGACGACACACTACTCAGAAATACACCTCTCTCTGCAGGTGTGAAGCAAGTGATGAGTTTAGAAACTAAAAAGGAAGAAAGAAATAAAGACAGAAATGAAGGCAAATTAAAAACAGGGACGGCAGCACACACAAATGAAAACGAAACTGGCGAGATAATCCCATCGCCCATAGAATTAACGAAGTAATAATCCTCTAAGGTAGATTACGTGTTTTCTAATTTTCTAATAATTTTTCATACAAGGTTTACACAATTCCCATGTTACCAATTGCCATATTATCAGTATCATAGGTCTATTCTAGTGATGCCCAGAAGGCCAATGTCAAATCTTGGGTATAGGCAAGTGAAGGGTAGTTTGAAAGTCCGAGTGACAGAGATCCAGGGGTAAACTCAGGCAATTCCTGGACGAGGTGCCTTAGTCAACCCGGAACACCTTTTGATAACCATGAACCATTGCAACTTTCAGAAATCTTGCAAAAGTAATGGTATATTTCCGGTCAGATTCCGCCAGGCGATGCTGTCTCCACAGGTAGTCCATGAAAGAGACGGCATCGGTGAGGGAAAGGTCATAGATCGTGAAAATGGTTTGGCCCAAGAGCCACACCATTGCGTTACGTCGTTTTCGGGGGTCGGTCTGAATATCAGGGGTAAGGAACCAGTCTATTGACACATTGTCTGGTGTCGTCCCACCGATCAGCGCTAATAGCACACGTGCAAGGTCCCACACTTCTGTGACGTGAGGGCATAAGAGACGGTGCTCTCTGGTGTCTACGTCACCACATCGGTCGCAAGCAGCCGAGGGCCGTAGGCGGATGGCCGCCAGGCGATGATTAGTGGGTATTAAATTGTTTACGACACGATACCATAGCGCTGAAACTTCCGTGGGAAGGGCTGGGTTGTTGATATTAGCCCAAGCTTGGTGCCAGATGACCGACGGTCGTCTGTCCTCTAATTTATGTGGTGTGGACTGGCCTCGAAGTGCCTGGTAAAGGCGCTTCGACATGCGTGCCTTGTCAGTGGCCACTGTTAGTACGTAACTTTGATTGAGGTAATAGTCCTTGACTGTCGTCATCCGGAACGGAATATGTGTCAAACATACTGGTGCACGCGTCATTGTGGGCGATAACGGTCGAAAAGAACCGCTGTTGTCCCACCTGGGTCAGTTTCACGCAAAGTGGCGATACGGTGAATCAGGAGGGCCGCACATTTGCGGGGAAAGTCAATGAGTCCAAGACCACCATCGACCTTTGGTAGTGTACATGTCTGTGCATCAACATTCAACAGTGCATGCCGCCACAAGAACCAATATACTGTTTGTGAGATGGCTCTGCCGGCTTGTTTCGGTAGCTTAAGGAGTTGTGCTACATACCATGCCCGTGATGGGATGTAAGTATTAATCAGTTGGATTCGTTGATGGAGGTCGAGTCGTCGATCAGCGTGACTCACGCAAAGCGCGTGAGAAGCCGCCTCCACGTGAGCGTTAACATGCGCTGCGGACAGGCAGTCACCTCAAGGCCCAAGATACGTTGTTCCCCCACAACTCGGTACCATGGGCGATCGATGCTCAATGATCGTGTTCCTAGCGGGATCAGCACCGTTTTGTTGGAATTTAACATAGCACCGGATGCTCGTTCATAAACGTTGAGAACTCGGCGAACTGAATCGATGTCCCTGGCGTTTGCGACGAACACACCGACATCATCCGCGTATGCCGCACTGCGGAAGGTGACGCCTGGGAGAGCGACACCATCGACCATCCGTCCGATGTCACGCAGCATGGGGTCCAGCGCTAAAGCGGACGGTCGTTAAGTCAAGATAGGAAGATCGGATTTAACGTCCTCTCGACCAAGCTCTGATTGCGTCAGGGTTGAGGAAGGAAATCGGTCGCGCCATCCCGGAATTTTCCTAGAGCGTTTCAGGGAAATCACGGGAAACCTAAATCTGGATGGGCGGACGCGGATTTGAAGCGACGCCCTCCCGAATGCGAGTCCAGAGCGTTAACCAATCCGCCACCTCGCTTGGGCGAAGGCCGTCGTCCACAGCGTTGTTCGTGGTGAGAAGTAATTGCTATCTGGTATTCTCGGCGATCCCTTGACGTTGTGGATTTCGGAAAACTGAATTCGCTATTTCTCCGAAATGAAATGAACCATGCGTCTAGCTTGAACTACCAGCCTGCGTTCAAAGTCTGTTAATTCTCGATGCGCGGCCGTAATTACATCGTAAACCTTTTGACATGGATCACCTAAGAACAAATGACAGCATCGCCTATGTACTACTCTTTTATACCTTGAGTACGCTCTACTACCGCCACCTGCGCGTGTGTCACCTGGAGTGTACTATTTGTAATCACTTGATTGTTCGAACCTTTATTTCTGAAATGGCTGGTATTGGAAGACTTCAGGCTGCCAATGCTTCGTGTCTGACTACTACTAATAATAATACAATAATAGTAATAATAAAAATAGTGCGTAAGCCCTATAGCAGTGTAGTAGCCGTTGCATCGTTATTATTGCGCTGCTATTTAGTTCGTTTATTGTTGAAAAGTGAATAGTAAAGCAATTGGCGACATACTGTGGTAAGTATATACGTATATTATCGTTAATTCCCCATTTAGGAGACCATTAAAACACAATCAATTTTCATGGCACTTCAATTTGTCTCTTTCTTTTCTCTTCCGAAAAACCTCTTATATATTCACTGTGTTTCTTCATCCTCTCTTCTGTCTACTTTTTTCCTGGTTTCTTCTCTTTTTATGTTTCCTCGAATTTCTGTTTCCTCAGTTTTTCTCTGTATGTTTCTCTGTTCGTTATTTCATCTGTGGAGATATTTAGTTCGTTGAGGTCTTCCATGGTTTCCTTTGCCCAGTTAGTTTTCATCGTATTCCTCATCACTATATTAAAAATCGTCTTGATCATTCTATTTTCGTTCATTTATAAATGGGCCCATAAAATTTAGCCCTTCTTTTTCTGATGTTGTTTGTAACTGTCTCTCTCTGTTTGTACAGTTCTTTTGTCGGTCTTTTTATCCAGATCCCTGTCTCTGAACTGGCCCATAGATCTTTCACAGAATTTTCCTCTATTGCTTTGCCATTTCCCTGATTTTCGTTCTTCCCCTGATTGCTGTCGTTTCTGAGGCACACAAGGCTTCTGGTAAGACTACTGTTTTGTAATGTCTTAATTTGGCACTAACGGAAATACCTCTTTTGTTGTAATGGTTCTATGTAATTCTCTATGCTTTTTGTAGCTTTGCAACTTTTTCTTCATTCGCTGTCGAATTTATTCCTGTTTTCTGTATAATCTCTCCCAGGTGTTTGAAACTTTCTACTTGTGCTACCTTTCCATACTTTGTTACCAGTGGGTTTCTGTATGTGGATTTTGTGTCCATAAACTGGGTTTTTTATACGAAATTTGTAGTCCTGTTCTTGCTACGAATTCATGTAGTGTGTCTAGAGCTTCTTTTGCTTGTTTTCTGTTATTTGTTATGATGGCTATATCATCGACAAGGGCCAGACATTTTATGTTGATGGTTCTATTTTTTTTGTCTCCTCATCTTTACCCCATTGACTCCTTTGTCCCATGTCCTGATTATTTTCTCTAAAACTGCGTTAAGTAAAATGGGTGACATGCAATCTCCCTGTCTCACTCATGTCTTGATTTCGAACGGTTCCGAGGTCTCTCCCATTAACTTCACTTTGGATTATATATTTGTTTATGTTTCCTGGATTAGTTTCCTGGTCTTGTTGTCTACCTTCATTTCTTCCAGTGTAGCGAAAATTTTTTCTCTGTCTGTGAAATCGTAGGCCTTCTTGAAATCAACAAATGTTATTGTGATGTTTCTGGACTTTCTCGTTGTTAATATTGTTCTCAGGCGCCAGATCTGTTCACTGCACGATCTTCCCTTTCTGATCCCTTGATACGCTCCGATATGTTGATCTATCTGAGGTTCTAGGCAATTTAACAGAGCTTTGGATAGAATTTTGTATGTGACAGGCAGTAACGTAATTCCTCTATAGTTATTAGTGTCTGTTTGTCTCCTTTCTTGTGGAGGGGGTGTATTAGGGCTGACTTCCATTCTTATGGCACCTTTTCTGTTTCCAAGATGTTTTTGATTATTCTGGGTATTTTGGGTGTAATGTTTTCATGGTCTAATTTCCATTTTCTGCAACAAGTCCTTCTTCTCCTGCTGCTCTGTTAGTTTTAAATGATTTCATTATTTTCACTACTTCTTCGTGTGTTGGGACTTCGGAGTCGTGGATAGGTTCTGGTTTTGTAAACTTTAATCTCTGTTCTGGTTAATCGCAGTTGAGTAATGTGTCAAAGTATCAAGCTAATATTTCACACTTTTTCTTCGTATTTGTTTCCAGTGTTCAATCTTGTCTTTTGAAGCATAAGATGGAAGTTGATATCCTGTCAAATTTTCTCGGAATATTTTGTAAAAATTCTGTGTCTTGTTTCTGGTGAAGTCCTCTTCTGTCTCCTTCAAACTGCTGTTTTCGTAACCACGTTTTTTCTCTGCAGATTATTTTTGAAGAGTTTTTCTGTATCCTTTTGAATTCTTGACATTTTTCTTATGTTCTATGGCTGTTAAATTTTTTTCCATGTTTGTATTCTGTCTTCTATGGCTCTGTCGCATGTCATGTTCCACTATCGATGTTTCCGTTTCCTCGGTGGTTACCCCAGTTTTATCAGTTCTCTCATTTTTTGCCACAGTTCTGTCCAGTTGTTGCTGTTGATCTTCGTAATTTCTTCTATTATTTCTTTCTTGTTTAGTTGCAGGTACTCTAGATCTGTTCTGAAAGGTCTGTTGGTTTTCTTGATTTTGCTTTGATTTGGAGGTGATGATCAGAATCAAAAACTCCTTTCCTAGTTCTTACGTTCATTGTGTCTCTAGTGTTTTTCATGGATCCTGCTACTTGGTCTACCTGAAATTCTCCTAGAGCGTTGTTGGGGGATTTACAAGTTACTAGATTTCAGTGTGGTTTCTATAATTGCGTTAACATGATTTCCAGCACAACATTCCTGCAGAAATTTATCAAGTTGTCTCCATTTTTGTTTGTTCTCTTGTGAGCCGTGTGTTTCCAGGTCATGTCTTGGAATTTTCTTTCCTTGCCTAACTGGGCACTGAAATCCCCTAGTAACACTTTTAGGTGATTCTTGGGGATTTTGCTGGTAGTTTCTTCCAGATCTTCCCAGAATTCCTCTATCATCTCTGTGTTCTTCTTGTTAGAATTATTTGTGGGGGCACGTGCACGAATTAGTGTGTAGGCTTTGTTTCCAGATCGTATCGTGAGTGTTGAAATTTTTTCTGAATTTGAGGTGAAATCTATTACAGATTGAGAAGCTCCGATTATTCTCTTCATGTTATGCCTGATCCCCTGGATTCGACGATCAGGTCTATTACCCAGACTTACTGACGGGCAAAGAGTAGTGGATTCTTCCCCATTGTTCTGTCTTGATTATTGGTTTGTGTTGAGGTTTTGGTGGTGAAATCACAAAGGATTTCACATAATTTCGACTGCAGTTTTTGAGTTCCAGAAGATTCGAACACAGCCGAGCTCACAGAGCCAACAGACTCTGACCAGAGTTCCAGTGGCTACCACACAGACATGTCTGGATTTTGGAGCTTCAACTGTAACCCTAGGCAGGGGCCCTCACAGGGTGCTACCATGCGGAGCCAGATGGGCCCAGGGTTTTTTACTACTCCTCCCCCCCCTCCTTCCTCATCACTTGCGAGATGAGGCCCCGGGCTTGGGACCGGCAGTGGCGGAGTATGTTAGCGCTTGTTTCTTGATATCCTAGTTCTTTGATTGAGGACACTACGTCCTTATAACAGGCTTATTGTTAATCTTGCGGTACCTTCTGAAAGGAATCTTTTTACCAAGCATCTTCGGTGGTGGTATATAGCTCAAAGAGAACTGTTGTGCTATATGGGTGGATTTCATCGTGCCGCTCACAGTCCGAGAAATGATATTAGCACCACGTCAAAAAAAAAAATGGTTCAAATGGCTCTGAGCACTACACGACTTAACTTCTGAGGTCATCAGTCGCCTAGAACTTAGAACTAATTAAACCTAACTAACCTAAAGACATCACACACATCCATGCCCGAGGCAGGATTCGAACCTGCGACCGTAGCGGTTGCTCGGCTCCAGACTGTAGCGCCTAGAACCGCACGGCCAAGCACCACGTCAATCTTGTCCTTATGCGACCTGTGCATCCAGACACAGTCGCAATATTCTACCACCAAAGAGACAAGTCCAGCTGCTGATGTGCGAAGCGTATTTGCTGTGAAACTCCAAGAGGTATTGCGCAGTTTGTGGATGATGTTAGTCCTTGCCCTCACGTCACCTAGTCATCCAATCATAAATGGTCCACATATTCTATTTCAGTTTCATCTGTATTCTCTGTGAAGCACGTATCTTCACACTACATGAGCTTGTAATGTTCTATCCATTTTGCTTATTGCATTTATTTATTTGAGCAACTTCTTTTTGCTGTCACCTAGAAAGACAGACCTCATTGTACCTGTGGTCTTTGTCAAGTGCGCCTTGAAAAAGAGCCCTCAATTTTACCTGCGGATTTTGTCAGGTTCTCTTTGTAAGAGTGTCTTCATTTTGCTTGTAGTCTACGTCACGTGCTCCTTGTGAGAGAGTGCCCTATCCACTGGTACCTAGATATTTCGGATAGTTACAGTATTTGAGACATTTACCCCAAAGCTGACAAAAAACTCTTCTCTTGGTGAGCGGTGAAAGCATGATACATATATGTTTCGGTTGTCATCTCCATTTGTGAAAGTAGTTGTTCAGCAACTTTTGTTCAGAGCACAACGCATCCTCCATGTGATCGATTGATTCGTGGCATACGGGTACACCTCAGTCGTCCGTGCAGGCGAACTCCCTGGTTGTGTGTCCAGAATATCGGAAATGTAAGGGTTGACGAAGAGTGCTGTAGAGACTGAGCCGCATGAAATCCTGTTGTTGACTATTTTAAAGGAACCATTCCTTTCTCCGGTAATCACTTTAAAAGTTCTCCCAGCGAGCATTCTGCCAAGGATACAGCTTGCTCTACCTCATGGTATTATCCGAACCGGTTTGTACTTCAGCTGTTGTCTCCTTACAGTGTTATAAGCTTACGTAACACATGTTCGACTGATTATTGAGTACTGTTCGTGTCTGGGAGCTTTAGAAAGAAGGACTCACTGAAAATATAGAGATGGTCAAACGAAGAGCGGCACGTTGAAAACTTCCCATATCCTGATGTTCCCCAAACCTAACAAGCCTCCGTCTGGTGCCTCTTCCTGTCGCCCTATATGTCTCACCTGGGTGTTTAGCAAGCCCTTGGAATCTATCCTTACCTGGCGCATCCATTATCACCTCCACCAACACCACCTCCTCCCCAACACCAAATGTGGCTTTCGACTTTCCTTCTCTGACGACGACGAACTCCTACGCCTTACCCATCTGCTCTGCCTCCAGCTTAACTCCCGTCACTTCATCATGTTTGTCTCCCTAGATCTCGAAAAGGCCTACAACCACGTATGGCATCCCGGTCTCCTGTCTAAACTCCAGACCTACGCCCCTCCTATCAACTATGTCCGTCTGATTGCCTCCTTCCTCTCCCGCCGCCCCTCCTACGTTACCGTCCACAACACCAATTCCCGCACCTACTATCCATCCGTGGGTGTGCCCCAGGGCTCTGTCCTCTCACCTCTCCTCTATCTCCTGAACGCAGCAGATATGCTCCAATCCCTCCCTTCTCCCCCCCAGTTCTCCTGCTGCAGTATGCCGATGACACCTCCTTGCCCTCGGTCCTACACTTCAATGGTCCCAGTGCCTTCTCCAGAATCACATTGATCTTTTTGCCACATGGTGTCTCCTGAAAATCAATCCTTCCAAGTCCCAGGCAATCATCGTAGGTCGTACCACTTGCTCCTGCCGCCCCCTTGATTTTTCCCTTACCATCTGCGTCCGTCCTGTCTGCCTCTCCCCCACCTTCACCTACCTTGGACTCACCATTGACGCCGGCCGCGGTGGCCGTGCGGTTCTGGCGCTGCATTCTGGAACCGCGGGGCTCCTACGGTCGCAGGTTCGAATCCTGCCTCGGGCATGGGTGTGTGTGATGTCCTTAGGTTAGTTAGGTTTAAGTAGTTCTAAGTTCTAGGGGACTTATGACCTAAGATGTTGAGTCCCATAGTGCTCAGAGCCATTTGAACCATTTTTTTTCTCCATTGACCGTCACCTCACCTGGATCCCTCATATCTGCTCTATCCAATCCAAAGCTCACAACCCCCCCCCCCCCCCCCCGTCTCCTTAAAGTCCTCTCTGTCTGCTGGACGTGGGGGTTGTAACCCTCTACCATCCTCCACACCTCCAAATCCTTGATCCGTCCCATCCACTGTCATGCTAGTCTCGCCTGGATACTGCTCATCCAAATTTTTTAAGTCCCTCCAGATCCTTGAGCATCATGCACTACAACTCGCCTTCCGTATACACCTCCCATCCCCCACACAGATCCTCTACGACCAGATTCCGTTCCGCCATCTGCTCCTTTTCCTGGAACATATCCAAGTCCTTTACATCTCCCGCAGACTTCATGCCCCCCTCCCATGGTTTCTCCTCTCAACCCCCGAACGCTGCTGCACCTTCAATGTTGTCCCCCCCTTCCCTCTTTAAAAGCACATTTGCATGCTGAGCTTTTATTAGCAGACAACGTAATTATAAGTAATGAAATAAAGAAATAATTTGAGCCATAGATATAGTCCACAGCTGTATAAATATTGGATGCAGTCGCTGGAAAAATTTGAAGGTTTTTAATCACCAGGTGATTGGGAAAAGAAGAGGCACCTTCTGTTTTCTAAGTCTTGTCCAGATCGGACGTATGTGGCACACCGCCATTAATACTACATTATTTTATTAATATATTCACGAGCTGCAGCCAAACGGCACTCGTAAATACACAACGTAAGTGTCGTAATATAAACTGTGTTTTTGTTTCAGAATTTACTGTTATTACTAACCTATGTATGTTTTATTTTGTGTCTTTAGTCATTGTAAGATTATTGGGTAAATTGTAGAGGGAGCCAAGGCTCATCGCGAGCTGTAGAGCCAAGAAAGAAGAAGAATATTGTTGGGTGACTTGCCATGGCAAAAGGTTCCGTACTTCTAAGTAATAAGTCGTCCAGCTCGATCCACCGGGTGCTGTTTGATAACGAATTCCGATTTAACACAGAGAGAAGAAACACGGTTAAAAATACATGAACGGACCTTTAAAGAATGCCATGCTGAAGCGCCGAGAGTTTGTGTAATATTTAATATTCATTACTATAATTCATTGTATTATCTCGAGCCATGTACGAATGAGCCAAAACAAAAAAAAAAATGATTAAATTGACGACTTCGTGACAGGATGAGTTGTTATATGTGTTGCATTGTCTTCCATTAGTTACATGTTTATTGAGTACCACAAACTGGATACGAGACCGGAAGACATTTAAGTAAGGTGAATTGTATGTCGACACCTGAAATTGCGCAGCAGTCGCGGGTACTAGATAAGGCAGCACATCTTTACATCAACAATCTTGCCCAAGCGCTTTGTATTATCGTAGCTTCCTTGGTAGATTTATCCGTTTCCGTAGCAGTGATTTTAAGCTACATCGCGGTTTCCAAAATTTTTTCATTCATACAGTGCAACAATAGAGTTTTATCAGTTCACAATATCGCCGACTTTAGTTATGTGCAACGTAATGTGGCGTGCAGCCATTAGTGTTCAAAATTCCACCATTACTTACGACAATTATTTTCTTTTTCAGACATTGTCTCACAGTGAGATTAATTCTTACATTTATTCTGATTACACATACGAGTTTAAATTTTTATTGTGTCGTATATTACGTGTGGCACGCTACTGACCAGAAAACAATTAGCAAAGATGGAGAACCAGAGACTGCAGACACAGACGCATCCGACTCCGACATGCCATTAAATAATGAAAGTGACGTTACGGTTGACTCTAATACTAACGAATGACACATTATTGACTATGGTGGTGACGCAAATTTAGAAAATAGACCGTCCACCAGTAATGTGCCTAAATCTAGTTCTGAATCCATTTTGCTGCCTGACTTCATGTCTAACGACATGGCGGGGCTGGAACAGCTGCACATCACTAGTATTGCCAGTATGTTCGATGCTATTATGAAACAGATGAGCGAACAAAAGCACGTGATGACTGACAATAAAAATCAGATGGGATCCATTCAGAATCAAATGACACAAGATAAAAAGGACATTGACGTACGTATCGACCAACCGATGACGTCTACACGCGATGCTTTGGAAACAGTTCATGACAAGATAAAATTAAATCAGCTTTAGCTGCACTCAAAAAGTCAAACTAAACTTCGTGGCCGGCCGAAGTGGCCGTGCGGTTAAAGGCGCTGCAGTCTGGAACCGCAAGACCGCTACGGTCGCAGGTTCGAATCCTGCCTCGGGCATGGATGTTTGTGATGTCCTTAGGTTAGTTAGGTTTAACTAGTTCTAAGTTCTAGGGGACTAATGACCTCAGCAGGTGAGTCCCATAGTGCTCAGAGCCATAAACTTCGTGTAGCCGTGTTGAGGAGATAAATAAGAGACTGACTGGACAAGTGTCCGACCTCAATGCGAAATTTTCAGAGCTTTCATTACAAAACACAAATAAAGATGTTACAGATATCCAAGAACAAGTGAACGATCTCAGCAAAACATGACAGTCAGTAGTTACTCAGATTAAATCTTATCCAGCAGTGCATGATGATATAAAAACGCGTATTGCCATTGTCAAAAACAAGGTTGACACAATTGACGAACAGCTTTCTGATAAAGTAAGACGACGCACTGACAACCACTTCTCATGCATCAAAGACTTGCACCCGGGGAACGGCTTTCCCAACGGGAGGCCCTAGCCACAGGACATTTACATTTTAATAGAGAATGTCACAGTTGGATAGAGCAAAAAGACAAACATTTTGACAAGTGCTTGCAAGAAAAATTGCCTGCTGTTGTCCACGACATTGTCGCAGAATTTATAAACAACAACAAAACTATAATCAGTCAAGCAGTACAATCTGCCGCTGTGCAATCGAAACCCTTTGACTATTACGTTCAACCAGTGTGCAATGACGGTAACAGCAACCAAAATACACACTTTGGCAATGAATACATGTACATTTATGACGCATACACACCGCGCACTACGTACTCACAACAACAACAGTACGCATCTCGAAATGACACATAGTACTGCAACCTTGATAATCATCAACAACAATTTCCTTGCCATTTACCAGTTGAACCTTACAGTAATCATTCTGAAACTAAACATTGCTACGTATAATGCCAAGGAAGAGGAGAGCCTAATAAAACACAGACAGTTTAAGCTATTTATACGCAAAAATAGAATCGTACATTCTATCACCTTTCTTAAAGCCCCCACAAATGCATATCCTCGTACGTGGAGTGACCGTACGAGGATATCTTATGTTGACGGTTATATCCAAGGCGACGCAGCTGTATGGGCGTATGATGAAGCCGACAGATGCCTCACGTACGAACAATTTGAGTGAGCCTTTTTATCTAAATTTTGGTCACAATCTGTATCATAATCTATACAGGAACGACTTCGTAGGCAGATTGTGGATTCTGAACCATTCAATCGTGAGCACGGCAATTTGCGACGGTGTTTTGAGAAATATTTAAATATGGGATATTTCTTTGACGAGTCGGTTGCACGTGCAACATCCTCCGCGCACCGAAGGCAAGACTGCCGTTTAATATCAAAGAAAAACTTCTGCACGTACCAGACAACGACGCAGCGTATTTTCTCACAGTGCTCGATTCTGTTGACATGCATTACGAGGACCAGTGTTCCGTACGGCAAAACAATTGCTACAATGTTTACACCAGCGCCAAGAAAATACGCAGGGTAGGCAACCCAATTCTGACGCGCCGGCTGCTGTCGGTCACGAAAGCCAATGAACCAACCGCTTCAAATGGCAAATGTATATACACAACAGAACCAACTTGCTCAATACAGCACGAACAGCAATTATAACACTTCTTATTCTACTGTCGGCAATCCAAATAAGAGACAGCGCAACAGCAGCAACAGCAACAACAACTACTACAAAGATAATATATAGACACTACTGGCCATTAAAATTGCTACACCACGAAGATGACGTAATACAGACGCGAAATTGCGAAATTTAACCGACAGGAAGAAGATGCTGTGATATCCAAATCATTAGCTTTTCAGAGCATTCACACAAGGGTGGCGCGGGTGGCGACACCTACAACGTGCTGGCATGAGAAAAGTTTCCTACCGATTTCTCTAACAGCAGATGACCGGCGTTGCCTGGTGAAACGTTGTTGTGATGTCTCGTGTAAAGAGGAGAAATGCGTACCATCACGTTTCGGACTTTGATAGAGGTCGGATTGTAGCCTATCGCGATTGAGTTTTATCGTATCGCGACATTGCTGCCCGCGTTCGTCGAGATCCAATGACTGTTAGCAGAATGTGGAATCGGTAGGGTCAGGAGGGTAATACAGTACGCCGTGCTGGATCCCAACGGCCTCGTATCACTAGCAGTCGAGATGACAGGCATCTTATCCGCATGGCTTTAACGGATCGTGCAGCCACTACTCGATCCCTGAGCCAACAGATGAGGACGTTTGCAAGATAACGACACGAACACGAACAGTTCGACGACGTTTGCTCGTATCAGCTCGGAGAACGTGGCTACGGTTACCCTTGACGCTGCATCACAGAGAGGAACGCCTGCGATGGTGTACTCAACGAAGAACCTGGGTGCACGAATGGCAAAACATCATTTTTTCGGACGAATCCAGGTTCTGTTTACAGCATAATGATGGTCGCATCCGTGTTTGGCGACATCGCGGTAAATGCACATTGGAGGCGTGTATTCGTCACCGCCATACTGGCTCCACCCTTCATCCGATCGCTGCGAAACCCTACATTTCAGCAGGATAATGCACGACCGCATGTTGCAGGTCCTGTACGGGCCATTCTGGATACAGAAAATATCCGACTGCTGCCCTGGACAGCACATTCCCCAGATCTCTCACCAGTTGAAAACGTCTGGTCAATGGTGGCCGAGCAACTGGCTCGTCACAATATGCCAGTCATTACTCTTGATGAACTGTGGTATCGTGTTGAAGCTCCATGGGCAGCTGTACCTGTACACGCCATCCAAGCTCTGTTTGGTTCAAGGCCGTTATTACGGCCAGAGGTGGTTGTTCTGGGTACTGATTTCTCAGGATCCATGCACCCTAATAGCTTGAAAATGTAATCACATGTCAGTTCTAGTATAATGTATTTGTTCAATGAATACCCGTTAATCATCTGCATTTCTTCTTGGTGTAGCAATTTTAATGGCTAGTAGTGTGTATATATATATATATATTAGTTAAGGATCACCGGCCATTAGATCATCTTCTGCTGTGCGGATGCACAAACAGTGCCCCAACTCCTACGGGAATCGGCGGTAGAGCAGCGAGTAATATGATTGGCAGGGGCACTATAAATATAGTGCGAGACAATAAGTTGCGAATGTGGGTCTCACGGGAGGCGTGGAGGAGATGTCCCTAGTGTCGCCCTGTCGTCTGTGCCCTCGGTGGCTCAGATTGCTAGAGCGTCTGCCATGTAAGCAGGAGAACCTGGGTTCGAGTCCCAGTCGGGGCACATATTTTCAACTGTCCCAGTTTTATATCAACGCCTGTACGCAGCTACGGGTATTCATTTCATGGTAATAATAATTATGAGAATGGTAACAAAAACTTTAAGAGAAACAAAAATAACTATAAATCCCCAGCAAACCAGTAACGGACCTGGAGTAACGACAACTACGCTTCTCAGTATCAAAACACTCCGACAGCACCGCAGCAAAACAATAATAGAGGCCAGTGGCAATTACCGCCGCAAACTCTAAACTAGAATGCTTCTATGAACCTGCAGATGAGTCAAAACATGAAAACCCAACGACCGCCACAGTTCAGAGACTGGAATAAACAGTACCCAAATATAAATATTATCGAAGTAACTAGTGATACTCCACCTCCGTCTGTGCTTCCACCCACCACAAAAGTGACGACGTCAGAGTAAAAACAGTCACTACTGTGCCCCAGTGCGTGGCTGTGGAAGATTTTGGCGGCGACTTCAATTTAAATTTATTATTTGGCACACCCACTTTGGAACGACACAATGATGATGTACCTGACAGTTGTACACAGCAATCATTATTATTCATAAGGTATTATCATGACGAAAACTTGTCTGATGAACTGTTACAAGAAAACACAAAATGCCGTTCACCGACCAAAGAAATTGTTTTGGCCTCAACCACTGATGTTGTGGGTGGTATTCCCACTACTATTATTTTGGAGACAGGAGCGGCTGTTAGTGTCTTGTCCTATAATTTTTACAAGGAAATGTGTGAATTTGAACTCGTACCAGAGTATCCTGTCCAGAACTGTAAAATTTTAACTCCCGTTGGCAATAAGTCTTCTAGGGTTAAGAGACACGTATTTGCGACAGCCAATGTAGGTAATAGCATCATACAATGGCCACTCCTCGTCGCCCAAAACCTGGTCACTAATTGTATTTTAGATTTAGATATATTGTGCGAGAACGACAGCTTTATTGACTTCTCCCAATGTAAATGTATATTTAGGGATAATGTCGGTGAAATTTCAATTGACCTGTATGCCAGGACTCTGAAGGACGATAAATATTGTACAGGGCACAAGATTCAGTTAATACAGGACACTGATGAATTTGACACACAGACACATGCACCTGATGCCGAGTTTGAGGATCTGAATAACTTATCAGAAACCACAGCTGTCACACATGATGAACGTAATGAAATTTGTGGTGTTTTATCCATGTATATACAACTCTTTAGCAAACGACCAGGTGTGATCAACACATATGTGTATAAAACACTAGTTAACTCTCACCAGATTTTCTTGCACAAAACCTATAATGTGCCACTATCCCAACGACCTGCTGTGTGGCACGAATTGAAGCAAATCTTAGAGTGGAAAATTATCGAATCTTCCATGTCACCTTACAGCAGCGCTTTACATGGTGTAAAGAAACCCAACGAGAATATTAGTTTTGGTTGCTTGTGCAATTAATCAGTTTATTTTACCTGTTCGCACGAAACCTGAGAATTTAGAGGAGCAACTCCAGAAATTTTTAGATCCTAAGTATTTTTCTACGATAGATCTGACCAATTCGCTCTGGCAAGTCGCAATCACTCCAAAGTCTAGAAAGTATTCTGAATTTATATTCTGGGGGGAACCTATCAATTTTGTGTCTTTCCCTTCGGTCTGAATGTCAGTTCAGGTGTGTTTATAACCGTATTGGATGTTATACTTGGTGATGAATTGGTTGAATCAGTTACTTACTACATTGATGACCTGCTCAAAGCTAGTAAGACTTGGTCGGAACACATTGATACTTTGCAAAATATTCTGCATAAATTCGCATAAGCTGGAGTGAAAGCTAGTCTCAAAAAGTCGAAATTTGCTTGCAGTGAAATTAAATATCTTAAGCATATTATTAGTGATATACGACCTGACCCAGGTAAGTTAGATGCAGTCAGGAATTTTCCTAGTCCAACTCAAATCTCTCCTTGCACTTTGTTCTTTCTTTCGACAACTTTTACCACACCAACTATTAAACAGCTAACATCTATGGAACATATTAAAAAAGAATCAGATATGGTTTGACCAGTGTCAGAAAGACTTTGATAGTATTCAGCATTCTTTGGCTGACGCAAACCTTTTGGATCACTCTGATTTTAACTTGGATTTTAGTATGACATGTGACGCCTCATCCTGTGGCTTAGACTGTTGTTTGTTTCAAGTTGTAAAGAATAGAGAACCAGAACATGTGAGAATTATTAGTTTTGAGAGCCACATTTTATATTAACTTTTATACAGGTGTGAAGAAGATAAATTTTCAGACTACGAGATTGACTATCTGCACCGTCAGTCTTCGACTACTAACGACTGATTGACGTGATTATTTAATCATTCTACATCCTTACGCTTTCACCCTGAAACTGATTGGATACGCATCTCACCACTGAACACACACACTTACCACTTACTAATAGCTAAGCTCATGCTTACACTGGACACTCGTGTAGCGAGTATTTTTTGTGTTTGACGTTAGTTCATTGTTTTTTTTATTTGCTTATTTATAGTTGTGCGCTTGGTCTTATTGCTGGTGTGGGATGTCGTGTCTAATCCTCCTCTACTTCAGCAAAACATAGGTTTAAACTTGTAATGACTGTAAATACTGTAAATATTGTAAACTTACGTAAAGGTATACGAAAAATATTTCTATGTAACCAATCATACTTGTGTAAAGACAAGAGAAATATGTTTCTATGTTTATGTAAAGCCAATATGTAATATGTTTGTATATATTTGTAGCTATGTAAAAACCTATCTGTAACATGTTTCTATGTGTTTATCTGTATTTAGGTAAAGCTAAATGATATATGCTCACTTGTATATGTTATGTGTACTTGTTAAACGTGTCCATATGGGAAAAGTTATGAGACTTTGCATAATGTATATAAACATGATGAACTATTTATGTTTGAAATTTGTTTACAAACTGTTAGTGTAAAGTCGTGTTACGAATTTTTGCGTAAAGACTTGTCAACGGAAATTTGTTCTACGATACAACTACTACTGTACGAATATTTGTATATCGCCTGACAATCTGAGTACGTGAAAAAACCCTCATAGTGAAGTGCTTCGACGCTTTTGAGTGCACCGCCGTTTGACATTTACTACACTGAATCTCTGTATATCTGCATCTCTGCATGTCTGAATTGCAAGAACTGGTTCCGTACTGCACCTACGGTCGCTTTGTTGCAAACCGAGGAAGATCACTCGACGGGTGGAGGAATTTTGGACGGGCCCTCAGGGAGGAAAATGTTCTCGGAAATGACAGACAGTCTTACCTGGTTTAAACGAGGATCGACGCCAACATCGTGCCGTCCGAGGCCCTGCTTACATGCCTTGACGAACTTATGCTGTGGAATGTAAATCCACCATTCTTCTTTCAGGCGATGTACGACCTAGGGCAAAAAGCAGTCTAAATAAACAGTGTAACCAGTGAAAAAATATAAACTGTGCTACGAGTGATCTGTTTAGAAACTACGAACTGTAACAATTAACTCCCATAAACGGTACTGACCTTTATAATGTTATCGTATGTTTTCCGTTCCTGGAACTGTGAACGACGACACATTGAGGAAAGAGATTATATCTGAAACAAAAAGACATTTCAAGTGCAATACTGTGCGAAAGAGACTATCAACAATAAGAATTTGTAATGTCATGCCAGCCGGGATGGCCGAGCGGTTCTAGGCGCTACAGCCTGGAACCGCGCGACCGCTACGGTCGCAGGTTCGAATCCTGCCTCGGGCATGGATGTGTGTGATGTCCTTATGTTGCTTAGGTTTAAGTAGTTCTAAGTTCTAGGGGACTGATGACCTCATAAGTTAAGTCCCATAGTGCTCAGAGCCATTTGAACCATATTTTTTTGTAATTTTATGTTAATGAGTGTTGTAACTTTAGGACATTGTATCTGTTTTGAATGTTAATCCACATTTGTAAAATCCATGACGATAAATCTTGTCTCTGCGACGTCTTGTACACATGAACACACGGACTGAGTATAAACTATGTGTCGTGTGACGAACTCGCTTCGCAACGGCCGCGCTAGTACTGAACTTTACACTACTGCGCAGGCGCGATAGGCGCCATACCAACATAAAACTGTTCTAAGCGCACGCGTCACATTCAGACATTGAAAATCTGTTTTGTGTAAATATTATGTTATGATATGTATGTTATAAATGATATGTATATTTATTTTTAAATTTATGTATGCAATGTCCTTTGGAGTGACCTTCTTGCCTGCAGGTGTGTCCTTTCGCCTCGCAACTCAGGGGCAGTTTAAAGGCACATTTGTGTGCTGGGCTTTTATTAGCAGACAACGTAATTATAAGTAATGAAATAATGGAATAATTTGAGCCATAGATATAGTCCACGGCTGTGTAAATATCGTATGCAGCAGGTGGAAAAATTTTACGATATTTGATCATCAGATGATTGAAAAAAGAAGAGGCACCTTTTGTTTTCTAGGTCTTGTCCAGATCGGACGTATGTGCCATACCGCCATTAATACTAAATTATTTTATTAATATATTCACGAGCTGCAACCAAACGGCACTCGTAGTTGCATAACGTAAGTGTTGTAATTTAAATCGCGTTCTTATTGCAGAATATACTGTTATTACTAACCTATGTATGTTCTATTTCGTCTCTTTAGTCATTGTAAGATTGTTGAGTGTCTTGACATGGCAAAGGATTCTGTACTTCTAAGCAAAAAGTCGTCGAGCTAGATCCACCGTTTTCTTTGGGTGCTATCTTTTCACGAAGTCCGATTTAACACAGAGAGCAGAAACACTGTTAAAAATACATGAACGGACCTTTAGCAAAAATGCCATGCTCAAGCGTCGAGAGTTTGTATAATATTTAATATTCATTGCTATAATTGATTGTATAGTCTCTATCCAGGTACGAATGAGCCAAAAGAGAAATTAATTACACTTCCACCTCTACACCCCTCGTCTCCTTTCCCAAGGTGGCTTCTGTCGACTCCCCCTTCCAGATGTTGCCCTCAGTTTATCTCTCCTATCATTTCTGATCCTCACCTCCCGTCCCCTTCATCTGTCCTTTTCCTGAGCTCCCTCTTCCACCCCCCCCCTCCTCTCGTTTATCCACACCTACCCTCTGACCCCATCCTCTCCCCCCCTCCCCGAGTCCTTTTGCTTTCCCCTCCACTGACTTCTCCACTCCTTCGTGTCCACTCTGCTCCCCTGTTTTGTGTGTCCTCTCCCTCCATCAGCTCCCCCCTTTTTGCGTTTCCTGTCCTCCCCCACCCTTTTTCCCCCTCATATGTCTGGGTCCTCCCCAGCCCCCCCTCCTCATCTGCCTTAGGCTGTGGTGTATTATCTACTACTCTATAGTGCTGTGTTTAAGTGAGTGTTCAGTGTTGTGTGTCCCCTTTTCTAAGTGTCGTGAACAGAAACCAGACTGTCGCCGTGTTTTTTAAATTGTGCCTGTCTACTTACAGTATATCTTCATTAGCATCATCAGCTCAGTGTTTTTTCTATTTTAACGTAAGAAATTTCCACCAGCTTGTGGAAAATTAGAAGTTTGTTTGCCTCAATTAGGAGACTTTTTCGTTATTGTTACCCTTCGTTTGTGTGTTCAGTCATCAACCTTGTGAACTTACATCAATAAAAGTTGTGTTTGTGAAAAATTGCGAATTGTCATTCACAACAGGATCACTTCTTTTGTTCCGTCGGCAGACACGCCCACAAATTAATCGCTTTACCGGCGCGTGTATTAGGCGCAGAGCGCTTCCTTCGTTTGCGGGTCCGCCCGCGGTAAGTTTCGCGTAGCGTCAATTGCCGTAATATACGACCAGGCGTCGCTAAATATATGGACTAGCGCAGCTTTAGCGGTTAGCACAACACGGCGCGCTGGGGGAAGCTCTGGCGAACCGGCACAGGTGCAAGCACACGAGGGAACTGCCTGGATAGAAACGATACGTGTAAATCAGTCTTTGGATTTACCAGGACAACCGTATCATTTATAGTGTAGCTTCAGTAGCTTCTCGGACGGCCTTGAAATAAAGTACAAGGGGTAGTCATAAACACCACACTGCAAAAATTTAATATTTGCATAAAATTTTTCAGTTATTCCATAGTTGTCACTGTATCTGTTATATCTCTCTCGGGGAGATGCTTAATAAGCAATAATAAGACACGGGTAAACAAAAAAAAGGGTTTATTGCGCCCATAGTATAGACATTTAAGAAGAAAGGAAAAACTCTTCTCAATAAGAAGTAATACAACTTCTTAGACATTGGCAGGCATACGCCTGGAACACATGGTGAATAAACGTAGAGGGACGTAAAGACTATCCCACTAAAGATATCTCACGATGGGGACTGAGAGTTCAGCGTAGTTGGTCGACAGGTACGTTTCGGGATATCGTAGATAGCGCTGTGATGGCCTCCGCCCAGGTTCTGCTGACTGATGGGCTGATAAGTGCCGGCGAATTAATTGACCCAGAGCGCCGGTGGAGCGAACTGGCGACGTGTCGGCTTGTACCGCCCTATAAAGCCGGGTCGGCGAGTAATTCGTTCCGATCCAGTTCCGCACACGTGGCGTGGCGCAGGAAATACGTCCCTGTCATGGAGGCCCTCTGATGGATCGATGCAGTCGGGGGGGGGGGGGGGGGGGGAGGAGGAGGAGGAGGCAACGCCTTGTGCTTATGCAACAATTCTGCGATGCTTCTTTGTCTGAGAAGTTGCCGATCGTTTAGGCACTGCTTGCGCATCTGCACAGAAGAAGATGGTCAAATGGCCGGTGAGCCTTAACTAATATATATATATATATATATATATGTTATACATAATATATAATAACTAATATATATATTACTCCCTAAAATTGTTACACGAAGAAGAAATGCAGATGATAAATGGGTATTCATTGGACAAATATACAAGAACAGACGTGTGATTACATTTTCACGCAATTTGGATGCATAGATCCTGAGAAGTCAGTACCCAGAACAACCACCTCTGGCCGTAATAACGGCCTTGATACGCCTGGGTATTGAGTCAAACAGAGCTTGGATGGCGTGTATAGGTACAGCTACCCATGCAGCTTCAACACGATACCACAGTTCATCAAGTGTAGTGACTGGCGTATTGTGACGAGCCAGTTGCTGGGCCACCATTGACCAGACGTTTTCAGTTGGTGAGACATTTGAAGAATGTGCTGGCCAGGGTAGCAGTCGAGCATTTTCTATATCCAGAACGGCCCGTACAGGACCTCCAACATGCGGTCGTGCATTATCCTGCTGAAATATAGGGTTTCACAGGGATCGAATGGAGGGTAGAGCCATGGGTCGTAACACATCTGAAATGTAACGTCCACTGTTCAAAGAGGCGTCAATGCGAACAAAAGGTGACCGAGACGTGTAACCAATGGCACCCCATACCATCAAGCCCAGGTGATACGCCAGTACGAAGATGACGAATACACGTTTCCAATGTGCGTTCACCGCGATGTCGCCAAACACGGATGCGACCATCATGATGCTGTAAACAGAACCTGGATTCATCCGAAAAAATGACGTTTTGCCATTCGTGCACCCAGGTTCGTCCTTGAGTACACCATCGCAGGCGCTCCTGTCTGTGATGCAGCGTCAAGGGTAACCGCAGCCATGGTCTCCGAGCTGATAGTCCATGCTGCTGCAAACGTCGTCGAACTGTTCGTGCAGATGGTTGTTGTCTTGCAAACGTCCACATCTGTTGACTCAGGGATCGAGACGTGGTTGCACGATCCGTTACAGCCATGCGGATAAGATGCTTGTCATCTCGACTGCTAGTGATACGAGGCCGTTGGGATCCAGCACTGCTTTCCGTATTAACCTCCTGAACCCACCGATTCCATATTGTGCTAACAGGCATTGGATCTCGACCAACGCGAGCAGCAATGTCGCGATACGATAAACTGCAATCGCGATAGGCTACAATCCGATCTTTATCAAAGTCGTAAACGTGATGGTACGCGTTTCTCCTCCTTATACGAGGCATCACAACAACGTTTCACCAGGCAACGCCGGTCAACTGCTGTTTGTGTATGAGAAATCGGTTGGAAACTTTCCTCATGTGCCGACCGGATTGGCCGAGCGGTTCTAGGCGGTACAGTCTGGATCCGCGCGACCGCTACGGTCGCAGGTTCGAATCCTGCCTCGGGCCGAGATGTGTGTAATGTCCTTAGGTTAGTTAGGTTTCTAAGTTCCTGCCCAAGAGACGTCTTCTGGTATCAAACGTACGCCTCACGGCGAGTAAGAAATTTCTTTGAATTTATGTTAGGAGTACGGTACGGCATGGGGGTGGACAAACCGGAACAGAAGATAATCTAAGCATTTGAGACGTGTTTCTACAGAAAGATACTGAAAAGTGATGAGATGATGAATGAGGTGGTTCTCTGTAGCATCGGCGAGGTATGTAATACAGGGTGTTTCAAAAATGACCGGTATATTTGAAACGGCAATAAAAACTAAACGAGCAGCGATAGAAATACACCGTTTGTTGCAATATGCTTGAGACAACAGTACATTTTCAGGCAGACAAACTTTCGAAATTACAGTAGTTACAATTTTCAACAACAGATGGCGCTGCGGTCTGGGAAACTCTATAGTACGATATTTTCCACATATCCACCATGCGTAGCAATAACATGGCGTAGTCTCGGAATGAAATTACCCGAAACCTTTGACAACGTGTCTGGCGGAATGGCTTCACATGCAGATGAGATGTACTGCTTCAGCTGTTCAATTGTTTCTGGATTCTGGCGGTACACCTGGTCTTTCAAGTGTCCCCACAGAAAGAAGTCACAGGAGTTCATGTCTGGCGAATATGGAGGCCAATCCACGCCGCCTCCTGTATGTTTCGGATAGCCCAAAGCAATCACACGATCATCGAAATATTCATTCAGGAAATTAAAGACGTCGGCCGTGCGATGTGGCCGGGCACCATGTTGCATAAACCACAAGGTGTTCGCAGTGTCGTCTAAGGCAGTTTGAACCGCCACAAATTCACATAGAATGTCCAGATAGCGTGATGCAGTAATCGTTTCAGATCTGAAAAATGGGCCAATGATTCCTTTGGAAGAAATGGCGGCCCAGACCAGTACTTTTTGAGGATGCAGGGACGATGGGACTGCAACATGGGGCTTTTCGGTTCCCCATATGCGCCAGTTCTGTTTATTGACGAAGCCGTCCAGGTAAAAATAAGCTTCGTCAGTAAACCAAATGCTGCCCACATGCATATCGCCGTCATCAATCCTGTGCACTATATCGTTAGCGAATGTCTCTCGTGCAGCAATGGTAGCGGCGCTGAGGGGTTTCCGCGTTTGAATTTTGTATGGATAGAGGTGTAAACTCTGGCGCATGAGACGATACGTGGACGTTGGCGTCATTTGGACCGCAGCTGCAATACGGCGAACGGAAACCCGAGGCCGCTGTTGGATCACCTGCTGCACTAGCTGCGCGTTGCCCTCTGTGGTTGCCGTACGCGGTCGCCCTACCTTTCCAGTACGTTCATCCGTCACGTTCCCAGTCCGTTGAAATTTTTCAAACAGATCCTTTATTGTATCGCTTTTCGGTCCTTTGGTTACATTAAACCTCCGTTGAAAACTTCGTCTTGTTGCAACAACACTGTGTTCTAGGCGGTGGAATTCCAACACCAGAAAAATCCTCTGCTCTAAGGAATAAACCATGTTGTCTACAGCACACTTGCACGTTGTGAACAGCACACGCTTACAGCAGAAAGACGACGTACAGAATGGCGCACCCACAGACTGCGTTGTCTTCTATATCTTTTACATCACTTGCAGCGCCATCTGTTGTTGAAAATTGTAACTACTGTAATTTAGAAAGTTTGTCCGCCTGAAAATGTACTGTTGTCCCAAGCATATTGCAACAAACGGTGTATTTCTATCGCTGCTCGTTTAGTTTTTATTGCCGTTTCAAATATACCGGTCATTTTTGAAACAACCTGTATATGGAAAATGGTGTCGAAAAAATTTCCGCTACCAGGCACAATAAAAGACTTGAGTCTTAACACGACGTCCTGTGGCTGCAGGAAAAGCATCATTCAACACGGTGGCGTTGCTGTCAGGGTTCCTCCGAGCCGTAATCCGTAGGTAGCGGTCATCCACTGCAGTACTAGCTCTTAGGTGGCCTGAGCGAGGCTTGTCATTGACATTTCCTACCTCTCTGTATCTCCTCCATACCCGAATAAGATCGCTTTGGTTCACTCCGAGACGCCTGGTCACTTCCTTATTGAGAGCCCTTCCTGGCACAAATTAACAATTCTGACGCGATCGAAATCGAACCGCGGTATTGACCGTGTAGGCATGGTTGAACTACAGACAACACGACCCATGTACCTCTTTCCTGATGGAATGACTGGAACTGATAGGCCGTCGGACCCTCTCCGTCTAATAGACGCTGCTCATGCAAGGTTTCGTTACATCTTTGAGCGGGTTTAGTGACATCTCTGAACAGTCAAAGGGACTTTGTCTGTGATATAATATCCACAGTCAACGTCTGTCTTCAGGAGTTCTGGGAACCGGGGTGATACAAAATTTTTTGATGTTTGTACATGCACCTCTTGCGTTTGTTGTACATTCACCTCTTGTGTTTGTTGAATAGAATATTCGCTATTACTAGCTGAAATTTATTGCAGAACTCAATTCCTGTTACAAAGTTCACATTCTCCAGTAAACAATTCTTCTACCGCTTCCCCTACAACGCTACATCCAATACCCCTTGACTTTTAGATTTTCATCTCCCTTTACGTAATGAACTACCCGTACAAAATCCTCATGTACTTTGTCTATTTCTTCAACTTCGAGTTGCGTAGTCGGCATATGCATCTGATCTACCGTTGTCGGTGTTGGCCTGTTGTCGTTTCTGAGGAGAACAACCCTATCACTCAACTGTTCACAGTAATTCAGTCTCTATCCTACATTCCTAGTCATAACGAGTCCTACTTCTGTGAAGCTATTTTTTGCTGCTGTTGATATTACCGTGTACTCATATGATCTGAAATGCTCGTGATATTTCTATTTCACTTCACTGACCCTCATTATATCTAGTTTGAGCTTGTCAGATTTTCATGCTTGCCCATAACTGATCTTCCAATATTCCACGCCCGCCCCGACAAACTTTATTGTTTTGTAGGCTTTTTCTCATGGTCACCTACCGCTTGGCAGTCCCTTTTCGGAATTCGGAGTGGCGGACTGGTGCGGAATATTTTACAAATGGAGAGATTTTCATCACACTTGTTCATTTATAGGCCACATGCCCTGTGGACACATATTATCTATAATGAAGTGGTTTCCATCGCTTCTGCATCCTTACGCCATTGATCATTGCTGATTCTTCTGCCTTTTTCCCATCTCAAGGTCAGGAGAGTGGCCTGAATCTCTGTTTGCGCCTACAAAATTTTTGGGCAGGCTGTTGACAGGAAGAGGGTGACTTCTTATGCTGGAAGTCTTCGACAGCCATTTCTGATTACTTTTATTCACAATTCAAGCAATTGCGGGGTTCGAAAGCAGGACTGAGCAGGTGTTGTTTACTAATCAATGACGCTACCCCTAGTCCACGGGTAATGGATCATGCTGCATATTCCCGTAGTCAGCCACAAACGTTGCGAGTTTCAGGATTCAAATTCCCCCCCCCCCCCCCCCCCCACCCGCCCACCACCCTACCCAGTGCATCGTCAACGAGTCGCAATAGCTCTGCAGCTGCCTGTAAGGCCAGTATTACACTATCAAATTTCTTTGTCAAATATCTTTGTCAAAAATCTTTGTCAAAGATATTTGATGATGTAATAGGAACTTTGTCAAATGTCGTCCAATATTTGATCAAATCTAGGGACTCGCTGTAGATTTGATCAAAGAAATCGTCTGTCTTCTGTTCACTGCAATGTGACATGTTACCACATGGAGCGCTAGTGTTCTGTGGTCTGTAGCGTTTTTATAAACATTGCCAGTAAATACAATTAGTGTGTGCCGACAACTACAAAATTAATAGATATGTATGAAGCTGATGAGGCGGTTTACAACGTGAGTTACGCTGGGTACACAAATAGATTAAGAAGATTGGAGACTTGACCTAACCTAACCTAACCTAACCTAACCTAACCTAACATAACCCTCTCCTGTAGCAAGGAATCGGAGTGTTACAGTGAGTCTATCTTCTGAAGATGTAGCAGTTCTTATGTTAATATTGTGCTTTGTGATATGAGGCTACACTTCACTGAGCACATACAGAAATGTATGCTCATTCATTCTTAAGTAATTGATGTACGACTTGACATCTTCCACTGTAAGCTCACGTAACAAGTTTTGTTGAATGCTTTTATCGTGTCGTCGTAAAACCCACGGCTTCACCCAGATTAGATTAATTTTTCATTCCATAGATCCGTGCTGAGGAGATCTTCGTGGATGAGGAACATGTCAATGTTTTTAAAGCTGAAATAACAATACTAATAGTATGAATAAATACAATATATTATTTCCTCTTCAATAAAATTCTTCAGGGTATCAGACCGCATCGTCATAATTTAAAATGCGCCAACGTTTCGGCCAGCGTTGCAGCTAGCCTTCATCAGGGCCTGACGTTAACGTCAGGCCCTGATGAAGGCTAGCTGCAACGCTGGCCGAAACGTTGGCGCATTTTAAATTATGACGATGCGGTCTGATACCCTGAAGAATTTTATTGAAGAAGACAACGGCCGCGGAAGCCTACGCTTACAATATATTATTTGTTTCTATTAAAAATTTCGTCAATGGACTAGAAGGAGTGGGCCATTAGTAACTGTTTCAGGCTCCTTTTAAACTGAAATTTATTTGTAACTAATTTTTGTATGTTAGTTGGCAAATTATTGAAGATGAGTGTTCCTCAGTAGTGGTCCCCTTTTTGAACTAAAGTAAGTGCTTTTAAGTCCTTGTGCAGATCATTTTTGTTACTGGTATTGTATGTATGAACTGAGTTGTTTGTTGGAAAAAGAGGTATATTATTTAGGACAAATTTCATTAAGGAGTAAATATACTGAGAGGCAGTAGTTAGTGTACCCAGTTATTTGCAGAGGTTTCTGCAGGACGTCCGTGAATTTACTCCACAAATAATACGTATTACATGCTTTTGGACTCTGAAAACTTTTGTTTGACTTGAAGATTTACTCCAAAATATTATACCATATGACATTATGGAATGAAAGTAGGCAAAGTATGCAAGCTTTTTCATTTTTATGATGCCTATGTCTGCTAACACTCGAATTGCAAATACAGATTTGTTAAGGCGTTTCTGCAGTTCTGTGGTGTGCTCCTCCCAACTGAATTTATTATCAAGTTGTAATCCCAGGAATTTAAGACTGTCAACCTCGTATGTATGGTTACTTTTCTTCCCCCACTTCTCTTCCGCAGGTGCACACAATGCAACTGCGGTACGTGCAACTGCTGCGGTTAATAACAAGTTGTTGTCAGCCATCTTGAACTTTGACGAAACATTTGATGACAGTGTAATACCCCTTCTAGCGCTACGTCAAAGATCTTTGTCAAATATATTTGACGGAATATTTGATAACATCTTTGATCAAATCTTTGACAAGAAATTTGACAGTGTAATTCCGGCCTAAGTGCTGATCTGATGCCACGAGAGAGAAAATCTTGGTGGGTCGCATCAAACTATTCACTACACCGAGGACACAAAGGAAGGAACATGGATCTCGCACTGCTTACTCTAAAGTTGGATTATCTTCAGATACCACTGATTGGGTTTTAGGACTTCGTGCTTCCTTCAACAAGTGCGTCAGCAGAGACCTGGAAGGAGAGCGCCTTGGCTGGAAGGAGCTGTTTTCCCACGGGTCTGCAACTCCTGCTTAGCGGCGCGCCACTGCGCAATGAAGAAGAATGGGCCCGCGCGGCGGCGAGCGTGTAGCCGAGACGCAGGCCTCATTTCTCACGGCACGCGTCGTGGCCGGAATTACTTTTGGTCCCAGCATTTGGCCCTGTGGCACGGAGGCAACCCGGGCCACTCCTGTAGTCGTGAGAGACACAACCTCGCAAATAACACGTGACATGGCCGTCTGTCAGTACGCATTCTACACCGACGGCCCTGCCCGTCCTGGGAATTGTAGGGATGGATGGCATTGTTTTTTTTATCTTGCTCATTTCACCTCTGCGATTTAAGCAGAGAGGACTTGTGTTAGATTAACTGAAGGAGGGTACTGCAGAGGAGGGAGTCAATTTACGATTCGCGTAGAGATTTGATTGTGTAGCGCTAATTGCAAACAATCCCCTAGAGTGGGGGTTACATCTACGTCTCTACTAGGCAAGCCACCTCACGGTGTGTGGCAGAGGGTACTTCGTGTGCAATTGTCACTGCCCCTTCTCCTGTTGCAGTCGCATATGATTCGCGGGAAGAACGATTGCTGGCAAGCCATCGTGAGGGTTTGAAACCCCATGGTTTTATCTTCAAGTTCTTTTCTCGAGGTATAAAGGGTGTTAAAAAAATGTGCGGCCAAACTTTTAGGAAACATTCCTTTTACACAAATAAATAAAATATGTTATGTGGACATGTGTCGGAAAACGCTTACTTTCCATGTTAGAGCTCATTTTATTACTTCTCTTCAAATCACATTAATCATGGAATGGAAACACACAGCAACAGAACGTACCAGCGTGACTTCAGACGCTTTGTTACAGGAAATGTTCAAAATGTCCTCCGTTAGCGAGGATACATGCATCCACCCTCCGACGCATGGAACCCCTGATGCGCTGATGCAGCCCTGGAGAATGGCGTATTGTATCACAGCCGTCCACAATACGAGCACGAAGAGTATCTACATTTGGTACCGTGGTTCCGTAGACAAGAGCTTTCAAATGCCCCCATAAATGAAAGTCAAGAGGGTTGAGGTCAGGAGAGCGTGGAGGCCATGGAATTGGTCCGCCTCTAACAATCCATCGGTCACCGAATCTGTTGTTGAGAAGCGTACGAACACTTCGACTGAAATGTGCAGGAGCTCCATCGTGCATGAACCACATGTGTCGTGCTTGTAAAGGCACAAGGTTCTAGCAGCACAGGTAGAGTATCCCGTGGCCGCCCTGTGTGGCCGTGCGGTTCTAGGCGCTTCAGTCTGGAACCGCGTGACCGCTACGGTCGCAGGTTCGAATCCTGCCTCGGGAATGGATGTGTGTGATGTCCTTAGGTTAGTTAGGTTTAAGTAGTTGTAAGTTCTAGGGGACTGATGACCATAGATGTTAAGTCCCATAGTGCTCAGAGCCATTTTGAGTATCCCATAGGAAATCATGATAACGTGCTCCATTGAGGTAGGTGGAAGAACATGGGGCCCAATCAAGACATCACCAGCAATGCCTGCCCAAACGTTCACAGAAAATCTGTGTTGACGTGATTGCACAATTGCGTGCGGATTCTCGTCAGCCTACACATGTTGATTCTGAAAATTTACAATTTGATAACGTTGGAATGAAGCCTTATCCGTAAAGAGAACATTTGCACTGAAATGAGGATTGACACATTGTTGGATGAACCATTCGCAGAAGTGTACCCGTGGAGGCCAATCAGCTGCTGTTATTGCCTGCACACGCTGTACATGGTACGGAGACAACTGGTTCTCCCGTTGCACTCTCCATACAGTGACGTGGTCAACGTTACCTTGTACAGCAGCAACTTCTCTGACGCTGACATTAGGGTTATCGTCAACTGCACGAGGATTTGCCTCGTCCATTGCAGGTGTCCTCGTCGTTCTAGGTCTTCCCCAGTCGCGAGTCATAGGCTGGAATGTTCCGTGCTCCCTAAGACGCCGATCAATTGCTTCGAACGTCTTCCTGTCGGGACACCTTCGTTCTGGTAATCTGTCTCGATACAAATGTACCGCGCCACGGCTATTGCCCCGTGCTAATCCATTCATCAAATGGCCATCTGCCAACTCCGCATTTGTAAACATTGCACTGACTGCAAAACCACGTTCGTGATGAACACTAACCTGTTGATGCTACGTACTGATGTGCTTGATGCTAGTAATGTAGAGCAATGAGACGCATGTCAACACAAGCACCGAAGTCAACATTACCTTCCTTCAATTGGGCCAACTGGCGGTGAATCGAGGAAGTACAGTACATACTGGCGAAACTAAAATGAGCTCTAACATGGAAATGAAGCGTTTCCGGACAAATGTCCACATAACATCTTTTCTTTACTTGTGTGTGAGGAATGTTTCCTGAAAGTTTGGCCGTACCTTTTTGTAACACCCTGTATGTAGCAAGAAGCAATACAGGGTGAAAAGTATTTAAACCGACAAACTCTGGGTGGTTGTAGGGGACATCAAAGCAAATATTTTTCCCTAATGTCATTTTTTCCTACGAGGAGTATTTAAACCGTTAGAGGATGATTTCTCTGACGGCAAATTAATTAAACCAAAAAACAATTTTCCATTTTGTTATCACCAATAGACAACACATTAAAAGAACTCAATTTAAATTACAGTAGATCTTCAAAAATGCCTCCATTGACACGTAAGCAAAGGTTACACCGACGGATCATGTTCTGTCCGACACGGGCAAAAACCCCAGGAGCATCCTGAATTGTTCCTGTTGCTGCTACCATCCGGGCAATAAGACCGTCTTCTCATGCAACAGGAGTTACGTAAACAAGGTTGCACATCACTCCCTACACAAAAAAGTCCAGAGGGGACATATCTGGGGATCGAGCAGGCCATGGTACAGGACCACCTCTACCAATCCACGTTTCTCGGAACCGTCGGTGCAGGAATCGACGCACACGACGACTGAAATGTGTCGGCGCCCTGTCATGTTGGAACCACATACGTTGTCTCGTAGGGAGCGGGACGTCTTCCAGCAATTCTGGCAATGCTCTGGCGAGAAAATTGTAATAGTGCCTGCCATTGAATGGGTGAAGTAGCAGATACGGCCCAATTAAACAGTCCCCAACAACACCGATCCACACATTAACGAAGAACCGCACTTGAGAGCTAGTAACTGTGGCATATGGGTTATCCTCACTCCAAACATGCGAATTGTGCATGTTGAAGACTCCATCACGCCCGAACGTTGCTTCATCGGTAAACAACACAGAGGATGGAAATGTAGGATGCGTTTCACACTGTTCCAGGTACCACTGCGAAAACTGTGCTCTGGGTGAATAATCAACTGGTTCCAGTTTGTGAGCACGCTGTAAGTGAAATGGACGTAACAATTGCTCTCGAAGGACTGTCCTTACATTCATCTGATTCGTCCCCATTTTACGTGCAATTGCACGAGTGCTGATTGAAGGATCCCGCTCCACATGCTGCAAGACAGCTTCCTCAAATTGCAGCGTTCTTACCGTGCGACGGCGTCCCTGTCCAGGTAATCTGCTAAATGATGCGGTCTCACGCAGACGTTGGTACACAGCAAAGGTCTTATGATGCGGGATACGGCGATTAGGATATTGTTGTTGATAAACCCGCTGTGCAGCTCGTCCGTTGTGGTGCGCTACGCAGTACGCACCAACCATGTCAGTGTACTCACTGCAGGTGTATCGCTCCATTAGTAAACAAATGCACTACTACACTGGTGGACAGCAGTTGCTAACAACTGAAGAGCGTAATACGGTCTCCACCGGTTTAAATAATCCTCATTGGAGAAAATGACATTAGGGAAAAATATATGTTTTGATGTCCCCTACAACTTCCCAGAGTTTGTCGGTTTAAATACGTTTCACCCTGTATATTGGTTGACTCTTCCAGGAATGTACGTACTCGGAATTTTAACGGTAGCCAATAACGTGGTGCAGAATGCCTCTCTTGCAGCGTGTGCCACGGGGGTTGGCTGGGCACGTCGTGACACTTCCACGCTTACTAAATCTACGTGTAAGGAAAAGTGCTGCGCTTCTTTGGATCTTCAGTATTTCTTCTATCAGACCTTTATGGCACGCATCCCATACTGATGAGCAATGTCCAAGTACGACCGAACGAGTGTTTTGTAAGCTATTTCCTTCCTTTACTGACTACATTTCCTGAGGGTTTTTCCAATGAGCCTCAGTCTTGCATCTACCTTACTCGCGATTAATTTTATATGATCATTCAATTTCAGTTCCCTCTGTACCCATAAACCAGGATATTTTGTGGAAGTAACTGCTTCCAGTGTTTCTCCTCAATTCTGAAACCACAGAATAAAGGATCTTTCTGTCTATCTATTTGCAACACATTACATTTCCACTCGCTGCAGAAAGCGTCGATTCTCTTCAGCTCTCCTTGATTTCGCTATACTTTTGTAGCGTCGCGACTTCTTTGTATACAACAGCACCAGTAGCGGAAGGCACCATGGAACCTCGGGCGTCACCTAGCAGGTCATTTATACACACAGTGAAAAGTAATGGGCCTATAACACATCCCTGGGACACACGCGAAGCTTCTCTTCTTTCCGAATGACACGCAGTGGTCTGTTTTCTAGAAAGAAATCGTTCGCGTAGAAGAATCGTACAAACATACTGTCATTTGGCCATAAGACAGACACCACTATGGACGACTTAGTAATAAGCATCCCTGTCGTAGAGAGACAACTGAAAGATTTGAAAGCAAATAAATCACCAGGTCCGCATGGAATCCTACTTCTGTTTTACAAAGAATGCTCTGCAACATTGGCCTCTATTTATCGTGAATCTCTCACCCAGCACAAAGTCCCAAGCGAATGGCAGAAAGCGCAGATGACTCCGATACATAAGAAGGGTAAAAGAACGGACCTGGAAAATTACAGATCAATATCCCTCACTTCGGTTTACTGCTTCATCCTTTAACATATTCTCAGTTCTAATATACGAGGCTTGGAACTTAAATAGTGGCCACAATTTAGTCACATGTTACATGTTTGCACCTGTTACTCTCCTTCAAAGTAGTCACCAGCGTTGTGTAGAACCCCTTGCCAGCGATGTGGAAAGCGTAGTATACCGTTAGCAGAGCCTGCTCTGTTGATGGTGCGAATGGAGCGGTCTACTGCCAGGAGAATCTCTGGAACAGTTCTGGAGCGAATGCCACGAAGCCAAAACTGAAACGCCAATCCAACGAATGGCGTCGTTATGGGTCGCCGCAAAAGTCGAAAGTGCGTCAGAGCCGCAGTATGGTGAAAGTTATGGTGATTCTCGTGTACGACTGTGATGGTGTTATCCTAACGAATTACATTCCTCCACGTCAGACCATCAGTGCACAGTATTACTGATCGTTTTTGGAGCATCACCTGCGATCAGCTTTGCGAAAGAAACGATGACACTTCCTGCGCAACCCTCCCATCATTTTGCACGACAATGCGCGGTCGCTTACAACGCAAGCCGTGGCTGCTCTGTTCGGTCGATGGGACTGGGAAGTACTGCACCATCCACCATACTCCCCTGACTTAAGTCGTTGTGACTTTGATTTGATTCCGAAGATTAAGGAACCACTTCGTGGCATTCGCTTCAGAACCGTTCCAGAGATTCGACAGGCGGTAGACCGGTCCCTTCGCACCATCAACAGAACAGGCTCTTCTAACGGTATACTACGCCTTCCACATCACTGGCAACGGGTTATACATGACTACTTTGAAGGACAGTAATAGGGGCAAACATGTAACTCTTTTGTATCGGCTGTGAATAAATAGTTGCCACTACTTACGTTCCAGTCCTCGTAATAAAGTTTCTTGTGCCTGAAAAACTTATATCCACGCTTGGTTTTAGACAGCATCGATCGTACTTTGGTTTCTCTCTTCTCACATGGTATGCTGCAAACTATAGATGAAGGGCAACAGGCAGATTCCATATTTCGAGATTTCCGGAAAGCATTTGACACTGTGCCCCAGTGAAGGCTGTTGACGAAGGTACGAGCTCATGGAGTAAGTAACTCAAATCGCTTGATACGGGCAAGTCTTCAGGTCCAGATTGTGTACCGATTAGGTTCCTTTCAGATTACGCTGATACAATAGCTCCCTACTTAGCAATCATATACAACCGCTGGCTCACCGATAGATCTGTACCTACAGATTGGAAAATTGCGCAGGTCGCACCAGTGTTTAAGAAGGGTAGTAGGAGTAATCCATCGAACTACAGACCTATATCATTGACGTCGGTTTGTAGTAGGGTTTTGGAGCATATACTGTATTCAAAGATTATGAATTACCTCGAAAGGAACGATCTATTGATACGTAATCAGCATGGTTTCAGAAAACATCGTTCTCGTGAAACGCAGCTAGCTCTTTATTCGCACGAAGTAATGGCCGCTATCGACAGGGGATCTCAAGTTGATTCCGTATTTCTAGATTTCCGGAAAGATTTTGACAGCGTTCCTCACAAGCGACTTCTAATCAAGCTGCGGGCCTATGGGGTATCGTCTCAGTTGTGCGACTGGATTCGTGATTTCCTGTCAGCAAGGTCGCAGTTCGTAGTAATAGACGGCAAATCATCGAGTAAAACTGAAGTGATATCAGGTGTTCCCCAGGGAAGCGTCCTGGGACCTCTGCTGTTCCTGATCTATATAAATGACCTGGGTGACAATCTGAGCAGTTCTCTTAGGTTGTTCGCAGATGATGCTGTAATTTACCGTCTAGTAAGGTCATCCGAAGACCAGTATCAGTTGCAAAGCGATTTAGAAAAGAATGCTGTATTGTGTGGCAGGTGGCAGATGACGGTAAGTAACGAAAAGTGTGAGGTGATCCACACGAGTTCCAAAAGAAATCCGTTGGAATTCGATTACTCGATAAATAGTACACAAGGCTGTCAATTCAACTAAGTACCTGGGTGTTAAAATTACGAACAACTTCAGTTGGAAAGACCACATAGATAATATTGTGGGGAAGGCGAGCCAAAGGTTGCGTTTCATTGGCAGGGCACTTAGAAGATGCAACAAGTCCACTAAAGAGACAGCTTACACTACACTCGTTCGTCCTCTGTTAGAATATTGATGCGAGGTGTGGGATCCTTACCAGGTGAGATTGACGGAGGACATCGAAAGGGTGCAAAAAAGGGCAGCTCGTTTTGTGTTATCACGTAATAGGGGAGAGAGTGTGGCAGATATGATACGCGAGTTGGGATGGAAGTCATTAAAGAAAAGACGTTTTTCGCCGCGGCGAGATCTACACTCCTGGAAATGGAAAAAAGAACACATTGACACCGGTGTGTCAGACCAACCATACTTGCTCCGGACACTGCGAGAGGGCTGTACAAGCAATGATCACACGCACGGCACAGCAGACACACCAGGAACCGCGGTGTTGGCCGTCGAATGGCGCTAGCTGCGCAGCATTTGTGCACCGCCGCCGTCAGTGTCAGCAAGTTTGCCGTGGCATACGGAGCTCCATCGCAGTCTTTAACACTGGTAGCATGCCGCGACAGCGTGGACGTGAACCGTATGTGCAGTTGACGGACTTTGAGCGAGGGCGTATAGTGGGCATGCGGGAGGCCGGGTGGACGTACCGCCGAATTGCTCAACACGTGGGGCGTGAGGTCTCCACAGTACATCGATGTTGTCGCCAGTGGTCGGCGGAAGGTGCACGTGCCCGTCGACCTGGGACCGGACCGCAGCGACGCACGGATGCACGCCAAGACCGTAGGATCCTACGCAGTGCCGTAGGGGACCGCACCGCCACTTCCCAGCAAATTAGGGACACTGTTGCTCCTGGGGTATCGGCGAGGACCATTCGCAACCGTCTCCATGAAGCTGGGCTACGGTCCCGCACACCGTTAGGCCGTCTTCCGCTCACGCCCCAACATCGTGCAGCCCGCCTCCAGTGGTGTCGCGACAGGCGTGAATGGAGGGACGAATGGAGACGTGTCGTCTTCAGCGATGAGAGTCGCTTCTGCCTTGGTGCCAATGATGGTCGTATGCGTGTTTGGCGCCGTGCAGGTGAGCGCCACAATCAGGACTGCATACGACCGAGGCACACAGGGCCAACACCCGGCATCATGGTGTGGGGAGCGATCTCCTACACTGGCCGTACACCACTGGTGATCGTCGAGGGGACACTGAATAGTGCACGGTACATCCAGACCGTCATCGAACCCATCGTTCTACCATTCCTAGACCGGCAAGGGAACTTGCTGTTCCAACAGGACAATGCACGTCCGCATGTATCCCGTGCCACCCAACGTGCTCTAGAAGGTGTAAGTCAACTACCCTGGCCAGCAAGATCTCCGGATCTGTCCCCCATTGAGCATGTTTGGGACTGGATGAAGCGTCGTCTCACGCGGTCTGCACGTCCAGCACGAACGCTGGTCCAACTGAGGCGCCAGGTGGAAATGGCATGGCAAGCCGTTCCACAGGACTACATCCAGCATCTCTACGATCGTCTCCATGGGAGAATAGCAGCCTGCATTGCTGCGAAAGGTGGATATACACTGTACTAGTGCCGACATTGTGCATGCTCTGTTGCCTGTGTCTATGTGCCTGTGGTTCTGTCAGTGTGATCATGTGATGTATCTGACCCCAGGAATGTGTCAATAAAGTTTCCCCTTCCTGGGACAATGAATTCACAGTGTTCTTATTTCAATTTCCAGGAGTGTATTTTGTTGAGCCCAACCTACATAGCTAGGAATGATCATCAAAATAAAATAAGAGAAATCAGAGCTCGAACAGAAAGGTTTTAGGAGTTCGTTTTTCCCGCGCGCTGTTCGGGAGTGGAATGGTAGAGAGATAGTATGATTGTGGTTCGATGAACCCTCTGCCAAGCACTTAAATTTGAATTGCAGAGTAGTTATGTAGATGTAGATGTAGAGGTATGTGAGTCACTCGAAGACTTCTTGAGTAATAGCAGCATGTAAGTTGTCCTCGACGGCGAGAGTTCACCAGAGACAAGGGCGCCGCCAGGACTGCGCCAGGGAATTGTGTCAGGACCGCTGTTGTTCTCTATATGCATAAATGATTTGGCGGACAGGATGGGCAGCTATCTGCGCTTGTTTGCTGTTTTTGACGTGGTGTACTGTAAGGAGCTGAAATACAGTGACGAGACGAGTAAGAAAAATTTGCAGTTGCTGAGATGAAATACAGCTAGCTCTAAATGTAGAAAACTACACTCCTGGAAATTGAAATAAGAACACCGTGAATTCATTGTCCCAGGAAGGGGAAACTTTATTGACACATTCCTGGGGTCAGATACATCACATGATCACACTGACAGAACCACAGGCACATAGACACAGGCAACAGAGCATGCACAATGTCGGCACTAGTACAGTGTATATCCACCTTTCGCAGCAATGCAGGCTGCTATTCTCCCATGGAGACGATCGTAGAGATGCTGGATGTAGTCCTGTGGAACGGCTTGCCATGCCATTTCCACCTGGCGCCTCAGTTGGACCAGCGTTCGTGCTGGACGTGCAGACCGCGTGAGACGACGCTTCATCCAGTCCCAAACATGCTCAATGGGAGACAGATCCGGAGATCTTGCTGGCCAAGGTAGTTGACTTACACCTTCTAGAGCATGTTGGGTGGCACGGGATACATGCGGACGTGCATTGTCCTGTTGGAACAGCAAGTTCCCTTGCCGGTCTAGGAATGGTAGAACGATGGGTTCGATGACGGTTTGGATGTACCGTGCACTATTCAGTGTCCCCTCGACGATCACTAGTGGTGTACGGCCAGTGTAGGAGATCGCTCCCCACACCATGATGCCGGGTGTTGGCCCTGTGTGCCTCGGTCGTATGCAGTCCTGACTGTGGAGTTCACCTGCACGGCGCCAAACACGCATACGACCATCATTGGCACCAAGGCAGAAGCGACTCTCATCGCTGAAGACGACACGTCTCCATTCGTCCCTCCATTCACGCCTGTCGCGACACCACTGGAGGCGGGCTGCACGATGCTGGGGCGTGAGCGGAAGACGGCCTAACGGTGTGCGGGACCGTAGCCTAGCTTCATGGAGACGGTTGCGAATGGTCCTCGCCGATACCCCAGGAGCAACAGTGTCCCTAATTTGCTGGGAAGTGGCGGTGCGGTCCCCTACGGCACTGCGTAGGATCCTACGGTCTTGGCGTGCATCCGTGCGTCGCTGCAGTCCGGTCCCAGGTCGACGGGCACGTGCACCTTCCGCCGACCACTGGCGACAACATCGATGTACTGTGGAGACCTCACGCCACACGTGTTGAGCAATTCGGCGGTACGTCCACCCGGCCTCCCGCATGCCCACTATACGCCCTCGCTCAAAGTCCGTCAACTGCACATACGGTTCGCGTCCACGCTGTCGCGGCATGCTACCAGTGTTAAAGACTGCGATGGAGCTCCGTATGCCACGGCAAACTTGCTGACACTGACGGCGGCGGCGCACAAATGCTGCGCAGCTAGCGCCATTCGACGGCCGACACCGCGGTTCCTGGTGTGTCCGCTGTGCCGTGCGTGTGATCATTGCTTGTACAGCCCTCTCGCAGTGTCGGGAGCAAGTATGGTGGGTCTGACACACCGGTGTCAATGTGTTCTTTTTTCCATTTCCAGGAGTATATGTTAATGCGGATGAGTAGAGAAAACAAACCCGTAATCTTCGGATACGGCATAGGTAGTGTCCTGCTTGACAGTCAAATACTTTAAATATCTGGGAGGAACGTTATATGAAGTGGACCGACGGTGTGAGAACTGTGCCAGGGAAGGCGAATATTTGACTTGAGTTTCTTTGGACACTTCTGAGGACGTGTGGTTCACCTGTAAAGGAGACCCCATGTAGGACGCTGGTGCGACCTGTTCTTGAGTACTGCCCCAGTCATTGGAATCCGTAACAGGTCTGATTGAAGAAAGACACGGAAGCAATTCTGAGGCGCCTGTTAGATTTGTTACCGGTAAGGGCGAAAACACGTAAGCGTTACGGAGATGCTTCGGGAACCCAAATGCGAAGCCATGGTGGGAACGCGACGTGCTCTTCGAGAATCAGTATTGAGAAAATTTAGAGAACCGCTATTTGTAGCTGACTGCCGAAGATCCACATTTCGGGTAGTGACCACGAAGGTATGATACGAGAAATTAGGGTTCATACGGAGGCAAATAGACAGTCGTTTTGCATTCGCTGTATTCGCTAGTGGAAAAGAGAATGGTATGACCAGTAATGGTACCGTCCGCCAAGCGCCGTATTGTGGCTTGCGAAGTACCTATGTGGATGTAGATGATGTGGCGTGCTGTATTGCTTGATTGCGTGTTGTACAATTTCAGCAAGATTACAATAAACCTTGTTACTTATTATCAATGTAACTACAGATTTTATTCAATCACTGCTTTTTGTTAATGAAATCTCCACCGGGGAACGTGTAGCATTGTTGTCTGTCAAGCACAAAAGTAATCAAAAATGGTTGAAATGGCTCCGAGCACTATAGGACTTAACATCGGAGGTCATCAGTCCCCTAGAACTACTTAAATCTAACCAACCTAAGGACATCACACAAATCCACGGCCGAGGCAGGATTCGAACCTGCGACCGTAGCGGTCGCGCGGTTCCAGACTGAAGCGTTTGGAACTGCTCGCCCACAGCGGCCGGCCAAAAGTAATTGTATATAACTAGCGAACAAGCTAAATGTATGATAAGTAATCTGAACTAAACAAGAGTGATGATGTTTAGTAATTTTCAGTGCTGTTGCATAGTAGTCTCTTTACTAGTTGCAGATCGTTTATCGAATTTAACACTACTGTTTTTCGAGGAGGCAACACTTTTTTTTAAGCAAAATAAACAGTTTTGTCACCCAATACCACGCGTACACAACACTGATGTATTTTTGCCTGTCAAAATATTTCATAAAAGTTGTCACGAAATAATCAGGCGTCATACATCAGCATATAAGAATTTATATCACGTAAGATGGTGTTTGAATTCATAGAAGTTCACTACATTTAGAGATTATTTACAGTCTAAGTGGAATTTATTACCTGAGAGTGGGTTCTGGGCCACCAATACACAAATATTATCGTAATTATGACCAAAAGGTATTTATAAACGTACAGAAAATCAGTATAAAACTCTCACTGCAATATTTCATTAAGATGGCGGCTAACATAAGACAATCAAATAACTTTTTGTACTTGGGATTCACAGTCATGTAGAACTCTATAAAAGACATTATACTTACGCTAGTGACTGTAACACTTACTTTATTTTACGATTGCAATTTCGCCCTTAGGCCATGATCAAGTGCAGATTTCTGTCGCTTTAAGCCATGTCAACTTTAAGCTCATTTGAAGTTGACGTGGCTTAAAGCCACAAAAATCTGTACTTGATAATGGCCTAAGGCAATCGTGAAATAAAGAAAGTGTTACAGTCACTGGCGTAAATATGATGTCTTTTGTAAAATAAGCCAATCACTTATCTATTCTCTTTCACGTACTGTTTTACTACTAACACATACAACATATATTAAATCTTTTTGTACCTTCACCATATGCATTAACATTTGCAAATATTTCTCAATGTTAATCACTTATTATTCAGCATTTACCAATAAACCGAGCTGTAGATCAATAGCGCTAATGGTTGCGCTCCTTTGCAGCTGATCAGAAAACTTAACATTTATATAGGACGACAATCACTATGAAATAAAACTCCAAAGAAAGTAGATTCGTTTCAGTAACACATAAACTCTATTTTTCAAATATTAAATGAGCAACATAATACAGCTTTTACAGACCTCTTTGTTACGAGATATCAATCAAATCCTAACAGTACAACAGTTCCAACAAGAAGAAGGATTATTCTAGAGGAATAATGGATAACAAAAGATGGATATTTTCATTATCTTTTTCCATGGGTTTCGTCTGAGTTATAATTTTTCACAAAATTTTAAATTATGTCACTGCCAATAATTATTTATTATTTTATTAACAATGAAGTCCTTTTCATTAATATGAAGAGAATGTTCATTCGCATTCCACACGCAATACTGTCGTGAATATTATTCTGAATAAAATATAGACGTCGATATTACAATGAACTCTCTAGTCCAGTCACACAGTTGGTCAGATATTCCATATGCCCATATTTTTTCCATTAGACGGCAGTGTGAAACGGTATCGAATGCCGTTCGCAAGTCAAAGAAAACACCTACCTGGGCACCTGTATCTACTGATCTGTATCTCTTGGACGAACAGAGCAAGCAGGGTTTTAACGATCGTTGTTTGCGGAACCCATTTGATTTCTACAGAGGAAATTTTCTGTCTCAGGCACGTTTTCGCAATATCCTTTCTTCAAAAAGATGTAGTCGCGCAAGGTATGCAGGAGAAATGTGAAGTTTGGAAAGGGGTTCGGGATGAGGGTGATTGGTTAAATGGTTCAAATGGCTATGAGCACTATGGGACTTACATCTGTGGTCATCAGTCCCCTAGAACTTAGAACTACTTAAACCTAACTAACCTAAGGACACCACACACATCCATGCCCGAGGCAGGATTCGAACCTGCGACCGTAGCGGTCGCGCGGTTCCAGACTGTAGCGCCTAGAACCGCTCGGCCACCGCAGCCGGCGGTGTTTGGTTAGTTTAGCTGACACAGGAGTTGGAGGACTCAGTCTCACAGATGTTCAAAACAGGTCACGAGTGCTGTGTTATGTGTGTGTGTGACACATACAAAATGTGGAGGACGTCATCCAACAGGTCAACAGTTCATAAGTCAAACGAAATAACGCGGAAGAGTCTGGAATCTCCCATTAATGTGCAACCTATAAGAAGTAGCTTCTCATGTGAAAACGTTATTGAATTTAGTTATATCACGGCCAGCATCTCAGAAAATGAGCCCACGACGGCGACATAGCTTTAAAAGAAGCTTTTGGAAAAAAAACCATAACATCACAGACCATAAATATCCCATTCACAGCTGGCCAGTTGTCCAGATTTGTTATCGAAGGTGAAAGCGACGTGGTACCGAGCCGTCAGACAGAAGAACGCACCAACTCTAAACTTCGTGTCGTAACTATGGCCGAACTGCGTTTGTGCACAACGGTTAACTTAATAGACAATAAAAGTCATCAACTTGTGAGTGTCAATGGCTGAGATGTCACCAAAAAAGATGGCAGTCGTCAATACGACTTCTCCGAATGTCGTTACATCTGGTAAAATCCTACACCCAAATACAATATCGTATCCTAGTACAAAAGAATATGACGGCATTGAAAGGGTAATACAGTACGTAAAGGGAGATGAAAATCTAATAGTCACTGGGGACTGGAATGCAGTTGTTGGGGAAGGAGCAGAAGGAAAGGATACAGGTGAATATTGGCTTGGGACAAGGAATGAGAGAAGATATTGAGTAATTGAATTCTGTAATAAATTTCAGCTAGTAATAGCGAATACTCTGTAAAAGAATCACTAGAGGAGGAGTGATACGCGAAGATTTCAGTTATATTACATCATCGTCAGGCAGAGATTCCGAAATCAGATACTGGATTGTAAGGCGTAACCAGGAGCAGATATAGACTCAGATCACGACATAGTAGTGATGACGAGTAGATTGAAGTTTAAGACATTAGTCAGGAAGAATCAATACGCAAAGGAGTGGGATATGGAAGCACTAAGGAATGACGAAGTACGAATAAGGTTCACTAAGGCTGTAGAAACACCATTAATGAATAGCCCAGTAGGCAGTACAGTTGAAGAGGAATGAACATCTCTAAAAAGGGCAATTACAGAAGTTGGAAGGAAAACTATAGGTACAAAGAAGGTAACTGCGAAGAAGCCATGAGTAACAGAAGAAATACTTCAGCTGATCATGAAAGAGGGAAGTGCAGAAGGTTCAGGGAAATTTAGGAATACAGAAATAGAAGTCACTGCGGAATGAAATAAAAAAGAAAGTGCAGGGAAGGTAAAACGAAATGGCTACATGCAAAATGTGAAGAAATCGAAAAAAAAAATGATTATCGGAACGCCAGGCTCAGGATATAGGAAAGCCAAAAAACTTTTGGTGACATTAAAAGCAACTGTGGTAACATTAAGAGTGGAATGGGAATTTCACTGTAAAGGTCTCTATGAGAGGGAAGATTCGTCTGATAGAAGAAGAAACAGGAGTTTATTTACAGGAGATGGGGGATCCAGTATTAGAATCAGAATTTAAGAGAGCTTTGGAGGAGTTATGATCAAATAAGGCAGCAGGGATAGTCAAAATTCTATCAGAATATCCAAAATCATTGGAGGAAGTGGCAACAAAACGACTCTTCACGATGATGTGTAGAATGTATCAGTCTGGCGACGTATCATCTGACTTCTGGAGAAATATCATCCACACAATTCCGAAAACTGCAAGAGCCGACAAGTGCGAGAATTTTCAGACAATCAGCTTAACAGCTCATGGATCCAAGTTGCTTACATGATTAACATACAGTAGAAAGGAAAAGAAAATTGAGCATGTGTTAGACGGTGATCAGTTTAGCTTTAGGAAGGATAAAGGCACCTGAGAGGCAATTCTGACGTTGCCATTGATGATGGAAACAAGTCTAAAGAAACATCAAGAAACGTTAATAGGATTTGTCGGCCTGAAAAAAGCGTTCGACAGTGTAAAATTGTGCAAGATGTTCGAAATTCTGAGAAAAAGAATGGTAAACTATAGGGCCAGACGGGTAGTATACAACATGTACAAGAGCCAAGAGGAATTTGTAAGAGTGGATGACCAAGAACGAAGTCCTCGGATTAAAAAGGGTGTAAGACAGAGATGTAGTGTGACTACGAAGGCTTTCCCGGCGTAATAATTGATAAAATTCTTCTCGGGTATGCAGCCGGATCATGACGTCTTCAAGACACAATATTGGACCATCGCCTGAACCACCAGAAGATACCTGCAAATCGGTGGCTTTTCTGCTTTTTGCTGGGAGCATTTCCTCGAAGATAGGAAGAATTCTAAAAAGATATCACATCAAAAGTATTTTTCGTCCGCCGGCCAAGCTTAGAGCGTTTCTTGGCTCTGTTAAGGATGACTTGGGTTTGAGGAAGCCCGGTGTGTACAAAATCCCTTGCCACTGCGGGAAGGCTTACATTGGTCAGACGATCCGGACCATTCAGGACCGATGTGTTGAGCATCAGCGGCACACACGGCTGCTTCAACCCGGGAAATCCGCAGTGGCGGAGCACTGTCTCACCCAGGGACACAGAATGCAATATGATGCGACACAAATGGTTGCCCCTGCATCTCGCTATTGGGACTGTGTTTTAAAAGAATCAATAGAGATTCGTTTATCTGACAATCTTATTAATAGAGACAAGGGTTATCTTTTAAGTAAGACTTGGGACCCGGTGTTATCTGACATCAAAAAACAACGGTCTGCGTCTCAATCGTCGGAACAGAATTTTTTTTTAAAATTTCTTTTATTTTTGACAGCGATATCTCGATTTCGCCTCCTTCTACCACCGGCGGCGCGGCATGTTTACTGCACTAGAGGGCAGCTACGGCACCTTCTCGCGCACGCGTTGTGGGTCTTCTGCGGCCTATATATGGGCTGCCGCTTGCGCTGGGAAGTCAGTTCCGGCGAGATTGTGCACCAGCGCTCTCACCTGATGATGGCGGCCAGTTGGACCGCAGAAATATTGTGTCTTGAAGACGTCATGATCCGGCTGCATACCCGAGAAGAATTTTACCAGAGATGTAGTCTTTACCTCCTACTGTTCAATCTGTTCACCGCAGAAGTAATAATGGAAATAAAATGAAGGTTCAGGATTGGAATTCAAATTCAAGGTGAAAGGATATGAACGCTACGATCCACTGATGACATTGCCATCCTGAGTGAAAGTGAAGAATAGTTACACTATCTGCTGAATGGAATGAACGCTCTAATGAGTACAGAATATGGATTGAGAGCAAATATAAGAAATACGAAAGTAATAAGTAGTAGAAATGAGAACATAGAGAAATTTAACATCAGGATTGATGGTCACGAAATAGATGAGGTTAAGGATTTCTGCTAACTAGGCAGCAAAATAAATAATGACGGACGGAGCAAGGAGAACATCAAAATCAGATTAGCAATGGCAAAAAGGGCATTCCTGGCCAAGAGAAGTCTACTAGTATTAAACATATTCGTTGATTTGAGGCAGAAATTTCTGAGAATGTACGTTTGGAGCGCAGTACTGTATGCTAGTGAAACATGGACTGTGGGAAAATCAGAACAAAAGAGAATAGAAGGATTTGAGATGTGGTGCTACAGTCGAATTTCGAAAATTAGGTGGACTGATAAGGGATGAGGAGGTTCTGCGCAGAATCAGAAAGGAAAGGAATATGTTGAAAACACTGATAAAGAGGACAGGATGGTAGGACATCTATTAAGACATCAGGGAATGACTTCGATGGTAGTTGAGGGATCTGTAGCGAGCAAAAACTGTAGAGGAAGACAGAGATTGGAATACATCCAGCAAATAACTCAGGACGTAGGTAGCAAGCGCTTCTCTGGGATGAAGCGGTTGGCACAGGAGAGGAATTCTTGGTGGGTCACCACAAGCCAGTCAGAAGACTGATGATTGATAAGAGTGAAAGACACAAAAAGAAACTCTGTCAGCTGACTGAAGCGACATTCAGTGCATTTTCTGATGTGACGCGAAGTTCCGGATGTATACTGTAACACAACTCACTCTACCATCAATGACCAAAAATTAAAAGAAAAACTATGTAAAATTTCTCGGAGTAACTCTATCAAAGAACCTTAAATTTGATCTTGCAATAATTGTATTTTTAAAACAAGGGTTGCTTTTTTACATTTGTTATAAAAATCCTTTGACTTATTAGGAGAAAAAGAACTGTTATTCATATTTTCTCAGTGTTTTTTTATTTAATATTGTATTTTAATTTGAAAGAGAGGCCTTGATTTGTTATATAGCATATGAAACGAACAATTTTAATTTTAGAAGTCAGCAGAGTTTTTCTTAGTTAGAATACCCAACGGATACTTCCGACACAAGAGGAAAAAGAATCAATCATATGTAAGTATATGCACGTTATCAGATTGTACATTGGCAAGAAAGATGACAGATTATAGCGCGAGGCGCGAGGAAATATAGTTTAAATCGTAAAGGTAACCGACAAAGGCACACCAGGAGCGTGAAAAATAAGAAAAAACAACGGGAAGGTCCAGTTGCTAGTTCAGGTCTGAATAGTTTTAATCTGGCAGGAGGGTTCGGTTCTGTTGTTATCAAGAGAACCATCCTGACACTAACCTGAGGTATATATCAAGTGAAATTTTTAAATCTTTGACTTCCTCATTTCGGTACACCATATTATTAAGAAGTTAGTAACTTTCTTTTTATTAGCTCTTTTTTCCTTTTGGTACACTCACTCTCACACACACACACACACACACACACACACACACACACACACACACATATATATATATATATATATATATATATATATATATATATATATATATATATATATATATATATAGGGTTATTACAAATGATTGAAGCGATTTCACAGCTCTACAATAACTTTATTATTTGAGATATTTTCACAATGCTTTGCACACACATACAAAAACTCAAAAAGTTTTTTCAGGCATTCACAAATGTTCGATATGTGCTCCTTTAGTGATTCGGCAGACATCAAGCCGATAATCAAGTTCCTCCCACACTCGGCGCAGCATGTCCCCATCAATGAGTTCGAAAGCATCGTTGATGCGAGCTCGCAGTTCTGGCACGTTTCTTGGTAGAGGAGGTTTAAACACTGAATCTTTCACATAACCCCACAGAAAGAAATCGCATGGGGTTAAGACGGGAGAGCGTGGAGGCCATGACATGAATCGCTGATCATGATCTCCACCACGACCGATCCATCGGTTTTCCAATCTCCTGTTTAAGAAATGCCGAACATCATGATGGAAGTGCGGTGGAGCACCATCTTGTTGAAAGGTGAAGTCGGCGCTGTCGGTCTCCAGTTGTGGCATGAGCCAATTTTCCAGCATGTCCAGATACACGTGTCCTGTGACGTTTTCTTCGCAGAAGAAAAAGGGGCCGTAAACTTTAAACCGTGAGATTGCACAAAACACGTTAACTTTTGGTGAATTGCGAATTGGCTGCACGAATGCGTGAGGATTTTATACCGCCCAGATTCGCACATTGTGTCTGTTCACTTCACCATTAAGAAAAAATGTTGCTTCATCACTGAAAACAAGTTTCGCACTGAACGCATCCTCTTCCATGAGCTGTTGCAACCGCGCCGAAAATTCAAAGCGTTTGACTTTGTCATCGGGTGTCAGGGCTTGTAGCAATTGTAAACGGTAAGGCTTCTGCTTTAGCCTTTTCCGTAAGATTTTCCAAACCGTCGGCTGTGGTACGTTTAGCTCCCTGCTTGCTTTATTCGTAGACTTCCGCGGGCTACGCGTGAAACTTGCCCGCACGCGTTCAACCGTTTCTTCGCTCACTGCAGGCCGACCCGTTGATTTCCCCTTACAGAGGCATCCAGAAACTTTAAACTGCGCATACCATCGCCGAATGGAGTTAGCAGTTGGTGGATCTTTGTTGAACTTCGTCCTGAAGTGTCGTTGCACTGTTATGACTGACCGATGTGAGTGCATTTCAAGCACGACATACGCTTTCTCGGCTCTTGTCGCCATTTTGTCTCATTGCGCTCTCGAGCGCTCTGGCGGCAGAAACCTGAAGTACGGCTTCAGCCGAACAATCATGCAGAAATACATTGGCAGACACACTGTAAAATGTTAACCACCATTCAGCCGGGAATAATATCTAAAAAACTGATCTTGCTAAAATAATGATCGAGACCGTTCTCTGCACAGATGTACCAGATCTAATCTGGGCAATTAATCAAATCAGTTCGAAAGTATAAAAGAACAGGTGGCAGATAATTACTTATCAACATCTTTGGATTTACAGTGCGCTTCTGCGAAGGGAAATACCGCAGTAGCGCTTTAATGGAAGACATAGGTGCAAGGAAGACGCAAACGGCTGGCTGATGAACCTCACCTATGTTAAACACAAGCCGGCCGGGGTGGCCAAGCGGTTAAAGGCGCTACAGTCTGGAACCGCGCGACCGCTACGGTCGCAGGTTTGAATCCTGCCTCGGGCATGGGTGTGTGTGATGTCCTTAGGTTAGTTAGGTTTAAGTAGTTCTAAGTTCTAGGGGACTGATGACCTTAGAAGTTAAGTCCCATAGTGCTCAGAGCCATTTTTGTTAAACACAAGCTTGGCTTGGAAGTATAACCCACCAGAATACACGTAAAGAAAATTTGTCCCCGTAGGACTCATAATCTTGCGGGGTCAAGATAAAGAAAGTTAGCGACTAAGCGAGTTGAGGTTAACCGCACGACGTACAATCGCACCAAAAAGTATTGGCACAGTTACATTTTAGTGGTTGTAGGTTAAACGGAACACATATTTCAAGACAGAACCCAGACACGTGCTACCTTACATTACATAGGTTACAAATATATCCAAATCATCTGTCCGTAAAGTAACATACAGTGTTATGAAAATAAACATCGCTCTTCTGCATCCAAAAAAGTATTGGACACCCGTATGAATCGGACAGTGTGTTCGTTTTCTTCATTGATGTTCACCTTCTAATAGCTAGTGTGCATCCCTTTAGCATCTATAACAGCACGGAAACGCCTAGGAATGCTTTGTATTAAATTCCAGGTCATATCAGGGGTAATTTTCAGCCATTCCTCCAGGGGCACTTCCTCCAAGTCGTTTTTACCGGACAGACGCCTTTTTCTGACGTGTGTCAAGATGAGCCCACAGGTTCCCAATGGGGCTCAAATCAGGGCTCTGAAGGTGGTGTTAGAACCCATATGGGGGCATTATACAGTACCCACTCCCGGATTTTCATGGCAGTATGTTTTGGGTCGTTGTCTGGCAGGAAATGAAACACCCCAGTAAGGCCCAATGTCTGTGCACTAGCGTGTAAATTACCTCGCAACACGTCGATGTATCTCATATGATCCATTGTATAGTGGATTACAGCTAGATTTCCAACGCCGGACGCCGCCATACAGCCCCAGACCATGATACCGCCCCCACCGTGTTTGATGGTGGGATGCACGTGTTTGATGTCGAGGTGCCAAATTTACTTTCTTGCCTCAAATCCGAACACAACGAACTTCGATTCGTCGCTAAATATCACAGTGTTCCAAAACTCCATCAGCTTGCTGATGTAGTCCTTGGCAAACTGCAGGCGTTTCTGCTGGTTAATTTCCGATATGTATGGCTTTTTCCTGGGACAACGTCCGTGCATGTCAGCCTCATTAAACACATTTCGTATAGTTTGAACACTACCGTCATGTCGGACGTTGTCTGAACAACCTCAGCAATAGTTGCTGCACTTGCAGCAGGTTCCTTCCGAACAAGTGCGTTGATACGGCGACGTTCTCGGGTTGTAAGCACTTTTGGACGTCCAGGACGGCTCTTATTCACTGTTGTTCCAGTCTCTTTATATTTATGAATGATGGCTCGTACCGTGGTGTAGCTAACAGACACCTCTGCTCCTATTTGTCGATAGCTTCTCCCTTGTGAATGTAGCAATACAACTCTCTCACGCAACGCTACTGAATGTCACTTCTTCTTCGGCCCCATGCTGACCACTATCGCGTAATACAGCAACATACTAGCGACTGGGCCGTCAACAACACGCAGTGTCTATTGCGTCAGCAGATGGCGTTCCGGTACCTGAAAACCCAGCAATACACCGAGAAGCCACGCTCTGTGCCAATACTTTTTGTGTGCAGAGGAGATACATGTTTGCCCTCAACACTGCATTTCTTTGTTAATGATGGGCACTGTGGGCAGAATTGTAATGTCTGGTATGTGAGGTAGCACATACATGTGCTGTATAGCGGAAGGTGCGGCGTTTGTAACCAGCAACGATAAATACGCGTGTGCCAATACTTTTCGGTTTGATTGTAAATAAAGAAAAAGAAATTGTGGGGTCACCGCCAGACACCACACTTGCTAGGTGGTAGCTTAAATCGGCCGCGGTCCATTAGTACATGTCGGGCCCGCGTGTCGCCACTGTCAGGATCGCAGATCGAGCGCCACCACACGTCAGGTCTCGAGAGACTGACTAGCACTCGCCCAGTTGTACGACGACGTTGCTAGCGACTACACTGACGAAGCCTTTCTGTCATTTGCCGAGAGACAGTTAGAATAGCCTTCAGCTACGTTAATGGCTACGACCTAGCAAGGCGCCATTTGTACCATTGCATGTATCTCAAGATAGTCTCACTTGTATCATCAAGAATGCTGTATACCAAAGGACGATATAAAAGTTATGTGTTCTAGTAGCTACGTTCTTTTCTTTATCACATTCATTACGAATCAAGTTCCAGACTTCGCGCCAGTCGGCGTGTGTGTACGTGTGCCCTTTCGGCTACCCGTCACTGTGGACTGGCTGCCTTGTCAGTCCACTACAGAAATAAAAATATTGAGACATCCTGGAAGATTAAAACTGTGTGCCGGACCGAGATTCGAACTCGGGGCCTTTGCATTTCGCGGGCAAGTGCTCTACTAACGGAGCTACCCAAGCACGACCCACCCAACGTCCTCACAGCTTTATTCTGCCAGTACCTCGTCTCCTACCTTCCAAACTTTACAGAAGCTCTCCTGCGAACCTTGCCGAACTAGCGTTCCTGAAAGAAAGGATATTGTGGAGACATGGCTTAGCCACAGCCTGGGGGATGTTTCCAGAATGTGATTTTTACTCTGCAGCGGAGTGTGATATTTTAATCTGCCAGGATGTTTCATATCAGCACACACACTCCGCTGCAGGGTGAGAACTGAAGCTGTTATGTACTCATACGAGCGACACGCTTGTCAAATCGCCTGGTTAGACACAGGTACAGGGAACAACAACAGCAGGAGGCCGAACCGAGTCCGATGTAGAAACAGCAAGACACAAACATGTACATAACCCGAACATCTAGCTGATCTACTTCTGTTACAGAGGACGGCAATTTAAGCTTCAATGCCTTTTCAGATAGTAGGAGAATGGAGGCTGGGGTGATACATTTGATACCCTGCCGGCCGCGGTGGACATGTGGTTCTAGGCGCTGTAGTCCGGAACCGCGCGACTGCTACGGTCGCAGGTTCGAATCCTGCCTCGGGCATGGATGTGTGAGATGTCCTTAGGTTAGTTAGGTTTAAGAAGTTCTAGGGGACTGATGACCTCAGATGTTAAGTCCCATAGTGCTCAGAGCCATTTGAACCATTTTTTGATACCCTCCATCTGCGAGAAGTATTACAGCCACTGATAATGAAATCGAAATTTTCCAATACATATTGGCAGCCTGTTACGCTTGGGACAGGCTCGTCAGTGTGGGGGAAGGATGGCAGCTCCAGCTGTTGCAGTTTTTTACATAACAGCTCACTTAACAACCGTATATAATTACTAATTTAATAAACTGAAAGCAACTCCACTAAATAAACACGAGCTCATTGAAGTCTACTCACATGAGAAAAGTGGACAGGAAACGCTGGAGAGGTATAATCTGTCTCTAAACTGAAAAGCGAGCAGCGGTTGTGTTGGGGAAAGGCTGCTTACCTGGAGGAACGCTGCAGCTGTCGTACAGAATGACAAAGACTTAATTACCTCCTAGCATTGTAGAAGCGTTTGCAGAGATTTGAGTATATTCTGTCCGTATGCGTTTCTTAAGTTAGTATTATTAGTAATTCGTGTCTGTATTGCATGTAGTGTTAACACACTCTGTGGAAAATAAACACCGTTCCGGACATGTCTGCACAGTGCGTCACCAGTGAATCATAAGTCGAGTTTCCAAGGGTTGGTATAACTTTGCGCATCTTCCTGTACTTCCTTCTTGTGATGTAGCGCGGTAGAGAGAATGGGAAATTGTCTGCTCGCTCTTCATTTTGCAGAGCTATGAAGGGGATAAGTGCATGACCATAAACCGGCGAACTAACTTCCCTGACGCTACTAACCCCTGCCCATCCATCCTGCTACACTCCCAGAACACAATTTATTCCTTAATATCATTCCACTGCACTTACGTCTGTTACAAACATATTTCATTTTACGATAAACGTAGATGTCGGCAGAATGTTTACAATCAGTGTTCTCAGATATTGTCTTTCACATGACGTACGACAACCATACCATCTATGTCTCGAATTCACCAGGAACTGGCAACCTGAAGATATTAAATAAGGATGACGGAACTGATCGTAACGCAACAAGTGTGTAAAATTACGACTATGGGTACTTTCATCACTTATTAACACTTTCAAGCAGTTTCTATGCTTTACTGACACGGATCTGAGGACACTGAAAAGCACATCCAGTACACTCCTCTAGTGGAATTTTGGATCCATCAGTATATACACAGAGAGCTTCAACGAGATGATTAAATCTGCCATTTACGTTATCACTCATCTAGCCTGTCAGGTTATAATAATATACTGCAGTCTGCCATACTCGCCGACCACTTGCGACACAGATGCGCTGTCCGACGGAAGAAGACTGGAGCGGTTGGTGGTCGTTCGGTCAGTCGTCTCATCGGGCGACGTGTATTTGGCCTTTTGACCGTTTCTGGGCCTCGTCAGTTGGTCACCTTGCTAGACGTGGGTCGGTTCCTTCTTATGCAGAGATGTCGGGTGCCCAATGGGCAAGTGTTACCTCTGCACGGTTGGGTCCGGGTCGCCGTGTCTCCGAGTTCCGAACGGACATGGAGTCGGGATCTAGCTGCAGTTAGGTCCGTACAGCCAAGACTCGCCCGATCGTTGCTGACACACGTGACTTGAGTGGGGACGACCTTGGTTGGTCGTTCGGAGGGTGGTCTCAACGGACGACGTATATTTGGTCGCCGACCACTACGGGTTCTCTGTAATTCGTCCTTGTTCTTCCACAGTGATTGCTTTCAGGACTGTTCTTGTGGAAGTGTTTTTGTGGAACTGTGTCTAGCTTGTGTGATTTCGACTGAGCAGTTATTTTTAATGCTGTCTGCGTACTGGAGTAGGCTGCTGAGGGTGAAGATTTGTCTGATGTGATAGAAGAAGAAACAGGAGTCGATTTAGAAGAGATAGGGGATCCAGTATTAGAATCGGAATTAAAAAGAGCTTTGGAGGACTTACGGTCAAATAAGGCAGAAGGGATAGATAACATTCCATCAGAATTTCTAAAATCATTGGGGGAAGTGGCAACAAAACGACTATTCACGTTCGTGTGTAGAATATATGAGTCTGGCAACATACCATCTGACTTTCGGAAAAGCATCATCCACACAATTCCGAAGACGGCAAGAGCTGACAAGTGCGAGAATTATCGCACAATCAGCTTAACAGCTCATGCATCGAAGCTACTTACAAGAATAATATACAGAAGAGTGGAAAAGAAAATTTAGAATGCGCTAGGTGACGATCAGTTTGGCTTTAGGAAAAGTAAAGCGACGAGAGAGGCAATTCTGACGTTACGGCTAATAATGGAAGCAAGGCTAAAGAAAAATCAAGACACTTTCATAGGATTTGCCGACCTGGAAAAAGCGTTCGACAATATAAAATGGTGCAAGCTGTTCGAGATTCTGAAAAAAAGTAGGGGTAAGCTATAGGGAGAGACGGGACATATACAATATGTACAACAACCAAGAGGGAATAATAAGAGTGGACGATCAAGAACGAAGTGCTCGCATTAAGAAGGGTGTAAGACAAGGCTGTAGCCTTTCGCCCATGCTCTTCAATCTGTACATCGAGGAAGCAATGATGGAAATAAAAGAAAGGTTCAGGAGTGGAATTAAAATACAAGGTGAAAGGATATCAATGATACGATTCGCTGATGACATTGCTATACTGAGTGAAAGTGAAGAAGAATTAAATGATCTGCTGAACGGAATGAACAGTCTAACGAGTACACAGTATGGTTTGAGAGTAAATCGGAGAAAGACGAAGGTAATGAGAAGTAGTAGAAATGAGAACAGCGAGAAACTTAACATCAGGATTGATGGTCACGAAGTCAATGAAGTTAAGGAATTCTGTTACCCAGGCAGTAAATAACCAATGACGGACGGAGCAAGGAGGACATCAAAAGCAGACTCGCTATGGCAAAAAAGGCATTTCTGCCTAAGAGAAGTCTACTAATATCAAATACCGGCCTTAATTTGAGGAAATTTCTGAGGATGTAGGTCTGGAGTACAGCAGTGTATGGTAGTGAAACATGGACTGTGGGAAAACCGTAACAGAAGAGAATCGAAGCATCTGAGATGTGGTGCTATAGACGAATGTTGAAAATTCGGTGGACTGATAAGGTAAGGAATGAGGAGGTTCTACGCAGAATCGGAGAGGAAAGGAATATGTGGAAAACACTGATAAGGAGAAGGGACAGGATGATAGGGCATCTGCTAAGACATGAGGGAATGACTTCCATGGTACTATAGGGAGCTGAAGAGGGCAAAAACTGTAGAGGAAGACAGAGATTGGAATACGTCAAGCAAATAATTGAGGACGTAGGTTGCAAGTGCTACTCTGAGATGAAGAGGTTAGCACAGGAAAGGAATTTGTGGCTGGTCACATCAAACCAGTCAGTAGACTGATGACAAAAAAAAAAAAAAAAATGCTGCTGTCCGGCACGGCGTGTAGTTCAAAAAATGGTTCAAATGGCTCTGAGCACTATGGGACTTAACATCTGACGTCATCAGTCCCCTAGACTTAGATCTACTTAAACCTAACTAACCTAAGGACATAGCACACATCCATGCCCGAGGCAGTATTCGAACTTGCGACCGTAGCAGCAGGGCGGTTCTGGACTGAAGCTCCTAGAACCGCTCGGCCACAGCGGCCGGCGCGTGTAGTTCGACAGCCCTTGGTGTTTGCTCATGTTTTTGAGTGGTTATTGTGCCTTGGCTGTATTTAGACGCCAATATTTGAAGACGTACCGCTGCTGGTATCTCCGTCTTCGCTGACATTTTCCGTTGTCGTGCCGTTGCTGGGCTGGAAGAGAATTGATTAGGTTGTTGGTTGGTTCTTCAGCCGTCCCTAGGTCGTGTTGCCATCCGATTATTTAGTGTTACGCTTGGCGTCCTGTCTCACCTAAACTTAAGTTAGGGCTTCCTCCCCAGGCCGACCCTTGGAACACTTGGGAGCACCACTGTTCCGTTGTTTTGGATTCTGATTTTCTTTTAGTCTCAAGTAATGTGCGAGGCCTTCAGCCGTGTATTAATTCGGTTGGTTTTAATGCTCAGTATGTGGCCTTCAGCATAACTTCTACGTGAAATATTTTAAGATAAGGCCTTGAGCCGTCTTAAATTAAAATTTGAAAGGTCGTTTGTTAAAAACCTTTTAAAATTTTCTTACTGAAATTCTTGTTATCCAGGCCTTAAGCCCTCAGTTCTTCTATTCAATAACCAAGGCCTTCAGCCGTGCATATTCCTTAAGGCAATTTTAATAACTTGTGTTCTGTCCTTCAGCCGTATTGTTTCTCAATTCTTTTAAGGGCATGTGTGAGTAAGTGTTTGAGCAAAATAAAATGTGTATGTTTGCGCAACTAACAGCAACTGATTTGGGCCGCTTTGCACAACCTGATAAGCTCTCTCCTGCCAAACCAGATTTCATCTGGTAGAAATTGAATAAAATGTTCTTGGGTTTCCAGCCGCATCAAGAGATTAAACTTATGTGAGCTTTCGTCCAAACACTCCTTGGCCTTCGTGAAGTGGTACGAATGCCATTGAGCTGCTGGTACGCCATTTTATACACTAGCTGCCGGCTGTGACATCTATGGTGCTCGCGGTTTCGCCCTCGACATTCTCACCTGCCACAAACGAAATGGTTACCTTGTCCACAGCGTCTATAGAAAATCTACCCACACCGATCTGTACTTGCACGCCATCAGGCATTATCGCCCAGCACAGAAGCGCGCTTTGCAGTCATAGCTGCATCGTCCAAGGATGATATCAGACGCTGGTACTCTGCCCCATGAGCTGAGCCACCTAAGCAAGGTCTTCGAGAACAAAGGCTACGACGTTCATCAAGTAAATGAAGTGATTTCAAGCAAGAATGACAGGAAGACAAACGACGACGACCAGGAAAAGAAACTTGGTTTCTTGCCGTTCTGTGGCTCCGTGTGGGGAAAGATAAGGTGCCCAGTGAAGAAACACAACATCTAATCGACAAAAAACCGTCAGCTACTGAGACCAGTTAAAACCGTAGCTGGCCACAGAACACATGGGATCTACAAGATTCCTTGTGAGTGCGGCGAGTCTTATGTCGGACAAACAGTAGGCGCTGGGGAACAGCGCCGGAAGGAACATGAGAGGTTTTATAGCCTATACTAGCATGAGAAATTCGCTTTAGCTTGTCATGTTTTAGAAAACTGACGAGACCTCTGTCATGATTCACACTAACGCTTTCCAGGACAGTGGAATTAAAGAAACCATGGAAGTAATAATTATTTATAACACCATAAATAGAGACAGTGGCTTGCAGCTCAGCGAAGTGCGGGATTCAGTGATCCGTAATAACTCAAGATAGCAGGCCGGTGTGGCCGTGTGGTTCTAGGCGCTTCAGTCTGGAACAGCGTGACCGCTACGGTCGCAGGTTCGAATCCTGCCTCGGGCATGGAAGTGTGTGATGTCCTTAGGTTAGTTAGGTTTAAGTAGTTCTAAGTTCTAGGGGACTGATGACCACAGATGTTAAGTCCCACAGTGTCATTTGAACCATTTAACTCAAGACACAAGGTAGTTAATAATCAGCACATGAAAATCTCACTGTGAACTCAACCGCATTTTCCAGAAAAATCTTGTACATCCAAACAGTACCAGGTCTTCCGAAGAAGTCCCTCTACTTGCGTACACTTACGCAACTTTCTTTTTCCAAACAAGTGCCAGTTTTTGGCAGATTCTGACGTCTATCTATCTTCTTCTGTCCAATAGAGGCAGCTCACCAATTGAGAGGAATCACAATATGACGCCAGCCACATCACAGAACTCGTTCCTGCTATTAAAAAAAAAAAAGACTGGCAACTAGGCTTGTATGAGAGGCACTCTGAAATTCCGAGAGCAGTGCACGAGGCTAGGACATTATTTCCGCATCCCACATCTCCTTTCAAAAAGTGTCAGATGGCTGTGTAGAGGGAGCTCTCTGCAAAACATGAAAAATCGGCGCGCTCCTGCCGCTCCCTGGCCCCATTTCAGCTGCTTTGAAAAGCGAGGCAAGAGATACACAACACCGCACTATCTTCTGACACAATTGCTTCCCCTAAATTAACACCCCAGGCAGCAGCCTGCTCTTTCACCAAAGACCTGTCTTTTCCGCCACATTCCTTGCCCAGCCCGTCCAATATGCTGTGCCTTTTCAGGCACACAAAAATTATCCACAAACAAGTGAGCCCAGAACCACATTAAATAAAAAACGATATGAGGTTCATAGAGCCCAGTGTTTACAGTCACTGTGTTTCAGTGCATGTGAATAAAGACATTCCCTATGGTCCGACATCTTTCTCTAATTACGGAATTAATGTCAATTTGAATGAAACTGGCGCACAAATATGCCTCTCGCATTTCAGCTGCACTCCAATTATCCCCTTGTTTGCTTGTCAGTGTCTGTGGCGTGTCTCATAACCCGTCAAGCCCGACGCCACACGGCACCACACTGCCGTCGTGCTGGTTGCCAGCTCAGCCCCTGAGACTGCCGTTTTCCAGCGCGACCTGCACAGAGTCTTTACGTACACCGGACCGAAACGCAGAGGGCGCGTACAAGAGCAAGAGAGGTCGCTTGTGCTATGAACCTTTTGCTGCATCCGCCAATGTCACGTGCAGCGAATCAGGAGGAAGTGTACCTCCGCCGAGCGGGTATTTGCGGCCGCGCCCGCGTCGATCAGGCCGTTTGCGACGCAGCCAGCCAAGTGAAGAAATCTGCTGCAGATCTAGCGCCTCCTAGATCGCACGGCGCCTTCGCCTCCAGCGAACTTCGGCAATGTGCTGTTGATATTCCGTCAGACTCATTTGGCTATGTAGAAACAGTGAACTAGTACACATCCTATTTGAGAGTTAACCTTTTCCAAAGTGCTCCGATCAAGGAGAGCGAGGACTTAAACATTTGGTAATCAAACTAGTGGAGAATGAACTCTGCCTGTAGAAGCTTTCATTGTGTATTCTCCTCAACCAAGACTTGCGTTCAGTTGTGAAATTACTTTTCCTCTTAGGAACTAGTTACAAAGTTTATTACATGCTTGCCACGCTTAACGAGTACCATTTGTGTTGAATATATTGTGTTCTTAAATATAGAGGATGAACTCCATTCTCGTGTGTTTGTTGTGGAAGTGTCCCAAGATCAGGATACTTCAGTTCGCTCATACCTCTACGAGAGGTTGTTATTGAAAACGTGTGACGCTCGTCTCAGGTCTCTATTGGTTAAAATCTTCTTATCACTGCTTTTTTTACGCTGTGTCAAGTGGATGTGAAAAGACACATTTGGACAGTCCGCATTAGCGATTTCCCTAAATCGCCCGAAACAAATGTTGTGATGATTCCCTTGAAACGAGACTGCCGATTTCCTTCCGTATCTTTTAAATCTTCAGGGCTTATGCTCTAATGACCTCGATTTCGACGGACATTAAACAATAATCTTCATTTTCTTCCATCCTTCAGTCCTATTTGTACACAAATATACCGTTCATTCATGGATAGGTAATAAGCTCGTCAAAAACTAATAGCTCCTTTCTTTCATTCAAGCATGTCTTAATGTTAACTCTGCTACTACACTGATTCTGTACAACTGATAACTGCATACATACCACTTCACTGACTACTTCGGCAGTGCAGGGTCACATGACCGCCTGGGATCAGTTCTACACCGTCTACAGCTTCCAAAGCAAGCATTACAAGGGATGGCTGTATGGTGTGTTAAAAAAAAGTGCGCTCTTTCACAAATCGTTACTTAAATGACTTTTTTCCATTTTTCGTCTGTGACAGCTCGAAAAATGTCTGAAAGCAGGTTGATGCTTGAGTAAAGAAAATTCACTCAGAAGTGCAATTTTGTCATATGATGACATGGTTGGAGACCGTCGCTGTTACATGAAGACAAATGTTGATGGTATTGAGACAGAAACCATCCACAAATTTATTTTCTGTTCCTATATTCAAAGGGTACCGTTACCGGTTTTATGATTCATCTTCAGACGGTTGTCATGCTTTCATTACATGTAACTGAAAATAGATTTGTGGCTGGTTGGTGTCTCAACACCATCAAAATTTGTCATTCAGAAGTGCTACTGGAAGGCTGAGAACGTAAGTGAAGTACCAAGACAAATCAAATTTCAACGAGACGTACCAACGTGACTCACAATTTGTCGAATGCGAGGTAAGTCTAAGGAAGAAGGAAATGTCCAGAATGCCGGTAGCAACCATTCCAGAACACTACCAATATCCGTCAGCTCCACAGGAGAAAGGCAAGTCATCTATAGCGTTCATCGGTGTCCTGACAAGTCCGTGTGACAAGCGGATCGTGACACACGAGTTCCAAAACGAATTTCCTTCGCGTTTTGCAGTTTCATTCCTAGATTACTTCCCGCTCTGAGTGAAGACTATCATGAGCAGAGAATCTACTTTGTGAGTGACAGCAAGCAAAATACGCACAGGAAAATTTACATACAACGATGTCCCGAAACATGAGGCCACTTTTAAGTTAAATAGTTCATAAATTAGTTACAGTTCTACCTACTGGGCAGTTAAGAAAATTCATATGACCATGGAACACAATGCAAAACAACCAGGAGTTACAGTGTAGTGTGGTTTATGAGCATTTGGTTCGAGCGGATCTTACTTTTATGAGTACACAGTAGCTAACTGCTGAAAACCACCTGAACCTATAACAGGAAGAAGCCTTGCAAATGTATCGCGATGGAGAATGGCATTTTCAGCGGGATGAAGCACCTCTCCCACAACTGTCGCCGCGTAATGGCCTACCTTGGTGGACACGTACCGGACGGAGGGACAGGACAAAGAAGCAGTACCGAGAACGCTCCACGTCCACCAGATTTGACACCCCCGTATATTTTTTTTCTATGCGGGCGTGTGAGGTAACGTTTATAGTACAAGAAGAACTACAGTCAAGGAGTTAAAGCCAGCCGTTGAAAACGAATGTGTCAATATATCAACTGCAACTATTATGAACGTGTTGGATTCAGCATCGTCAGCTGTTTCAGGACCAGCATGCCCAACAATCTGAAAATTTACGAGAAATGGCTGGTTTCTACATTTATTCACATTCTATTGAATTTTTTTTCCGTGTCTTGATAAATATTAGTTTTACACTCATTTAAGAAGTGCATACATTTTTTGGGAAGTGTGTGTGTGCGTGTGTGCCTGTGTGTGTGTGTGTGTGTGTGTGTGTGTGTGTGTGTGTGTGCGTATGTGTGTGTTGTATAGCATGGATGACTATGTTGTGCACTGATGTATACAATGCTTTTCTTTAAGTTTTTCGCCGGCCGCGGTAGCAGAGCGGGTCTATGCGCGTCAGTCCGGAATCACGCGACTGCTACGGTAGCAGGTTCGAATCCTGCCTCGGGCATGGATGTGTGTGCTGTCCTTAGGTTAGTTAGGTTTAAGTAGTTCTAAGTTCTAGGGGACTGATGACCACAGATTTTAAGTCCCATAGTGCTCAGAGCCATTTGAACCATTTTTGAACGAAGCGCGCCGCTCTTAGTTGGATCTTCTCTATTTCTCTATCAGTCCTGTCTGATAGGGATCCCAGATAGATGAACAAGACTCGAGAGTCGGGCGAATAAGCACCTTATAAGCCATTTCTTTCGTGGATGAGTTACATTTCCTTAAGATTCTTCCGATGAATCTGAGTCTTGTGTCTGCTTTTCCCACTACCTGTTTTATTTGGTCATTCCACTTAAGGTCTCTCTGGATAGCTACGGCTAGATATTTACTGCAGAAGCTGTTTCCAGCTGTTTGTCATGAATAGTGTAGCTGCACAGTAGTGGATTTCTTTTCCTATGTATGCGCACTATGTTACATTTATTTACGTTCAGGGTCAACTGCCAGAGTCTGCACCATTCATCAATTGTCTGCAGGTCGTTCTGCAAATTCTTACTATCTTCGGACTACTTTGGTATAAACAACTGCATCATCTTCGAATAGCCTTAAAAAGCTTCCGACGGTTTCTACTAGATCCACTGCTCTGTGGATCTCATGGAGGAACAGGGCGAGCTGAGTTTCGTAGCATCTCTGGTTGCGGAATCCATGAGTATTTTTATAGAGGAGCTGTTCATTTTCCAAAAACGTCATAATTCTTGAGCATAAAACATTTTCCATTATTCCACAACAGATTGACGTGAACGATATAGGTCTATAATTGCGTGGACCTATTCCTATAATTGTGTGGACTAATTCCTCAGTGAAGGAGGAGAAGTTAGCCACCAATAAACCCGTTTTCTCAAAGTGAACTTATTTAGTAATTAAACTTCCTGTACCTTCTGGCAAATTACTGAAAACCTTCGTTCCTGAACGATGTACACGTATCCGTGAAGATTAATCTTACTTCTAGTACTTAATCCATGCGGTGAACTGTTGATCCGGAAACAAATGTTATCTACTACGGAATTCGCAAAGTAATCAATATACTGGGGAGCAAATTGTTAGTATCGCCAATTTCATCAACAGACCTCCGAAGGACGTTCACACAACGAATAATTTTTACTCGGAAAATTTTAGCTCAGCTTGATGAGTTACCCAACAAAACGATCCTACATGGAATTATGGAAAGAAAGTAAGGTAAATAAGCTCGCTTTTTAATTTTTTATGTCGTGTATGTCTGACAACATCCTCAACACTGCATGGGGATTGCTACCAGAGTCATTGGCTGGCTATATAGGCTGTCAAGCTGTAACAGAGTAATGTGGAATTATCCTACTTATTTAATTATACCGCCCATGACTCCCACATTTTTTTTCTTTTTCTTATCTCTTTCCACCAGTAGTGCATATGCCATAGACACATTCTTTTACTTTTTGTTCTCATCAGTCATCTAACAGGTTCGATGCCACTCGCCACGAATTCTCGTCCTTGCCAACTCCATTTCAAAATAGCAGTTATACCCTACTTAAGTCCTCAACTGTTTACTACAAATATTCAAATCTCTGCCCTCCAATGCGGTCTTTACGCTTCATCTCTCCCGCTAGTACCATGTAAGATATTCCCTGATGTCTGAACATATGTCGAACAGATATGTCCTTTTTTCTTGTTGATGTATTCTTTATATTCCTTTGTCGCCGATACCACCGAGAACGTCTTCATTCATTAACTTATCATTTCGCCTAATTTTCAACATCGTTCTAAAGCACCACATTTCAAACGCTTACATTCTCTTTCATAACGACATAAAATGTATAAGCTCATATTAATGCAATGTTTCAGTATAAATTATTCAGAGTATTTTTCTCGACTGATGATGACAACAGTGAATTTGCTTCATACGGAAACATTGTATTTAAATAAATATTCTTAATTTATGATATGTGTAAATTCTGCTCACGTCATGATTCAAAGCCAATATAAATTGTTGTAAAATTGTTATATTTTATTTGAAAGCCCTCATTGTCCTTTTTCACGCAAGCACTTCAGTTTATCTAAAAACTTAATATTTCAAAAGTACTCCGTATTTAAATATTTTATGTTCGAGAATGTTCCATTTTTCAAATGTAAACTCTTTCCAAAATTCAGTGTTACAGTTAAGTAGTCATGACTTTTCCCTTTCAGAAAATGTCTACTTTTACTAAAATAACTTGTCCGTTCATTGATTATCCCTATTGGAAACTATCACTTTCTGCAACTTTATTGGCAAACTTTGTGAATACTTATGGACAACTATCCTCTCGCAGTGTAGTATCTATAGTATTACTTTATAACTTTCTAATTATTTACCATTGGGCGAACTAATTTACTTCACTGACTGTTTTATGTTAATATGTTGAACGGGTACTTCAGTACCTAAAGGGAGACGAATGTCTAATAGTCATGGGGGACTGGAATGTGGGTGTAGGGGAAGGAGTAAACGAAAAGATCACGGGAGAATTTGATATTGGTAGCAGGAATGAGAAGACAAAGACTAATAGTGTTCTTCAGTAAACTTCAGACGTTAACAGCGAATACTCTGTTCAAGAATCAAAAGGAGAGGAGATATAATTGGAATAGGCTGGGAGATAGAGGACGATTTCAATTAGATTACAGCATGTTCAGGTAGACATTCTGAAATAAGATACTGGATTGTAAGGCGTACCCAGGGGCAGATACAGACTCAGATCACAATTTGGTAATGATGGAGAGTGGCCTGAAGTTGAAGACAAAAGTCAGGAAGAATCAATGTGTAAAGAAAAATGGTTCAAATGGCTCTGAGCACTGTGGGACTTAACATCTATGGTCATCAGTCCCCTAGAACTTAGAACTACTTAAACCTAACATAAGGACATCACACAACACCCAGTCATCACGAGTCAGAGAAAATCCCTGACCCCGCCGGGAATCGAACCCGGGAACCCGGGCGCGGGAAGCGAGAACGCTACCGTACGACCACGAGCTGCGGACAATGTGTAAAGAAGTGGGATACGGAAGTACTGAAGGATGAAGAGGTACGCTTGAAGTTCTCTGAGGTTACAGATACTGCGACAACGAATGAGCCCTGTAGGCAGTTCAAATGAAGAGGAATGGACATCTCTAAAAATGGCAATCATAGAATCTGGAGAGATAAACGAAGGTACAAAGAAACTGTGAAGGAACGACGCATAACAAAATAAATACAGTGTGTAGTGGGGCGATCACTCTGTTGTAGAAAAGCCAAGATCTCTTAAATGCTGTTTAATGGATAACTGGTTTCAACACACTAAAGGTGCCATCATCGGATCTGAATGTAGACTAACATTTATAAACCATTTGGATATAACGACATGTGAGGCAGACCAGTTGATATAAAATCATTGTCACAAAAGTTTTGTATCAGCTGGTCTGCCTCATGTATCGTTATATCCAAATGGTTTATAAGTATTAATCTACATTCAGATCCGATGATGGCACCTTTGTGTGTGTTGAAACCGGTTATCCAATAAACAGCATTTAAGCGATCTTGGCTTTTCTACAACAGAGTGATCGCCCCACTACACACTATGTGTTCACTAAAAAAAGAAATACAACTGATCGATGAAAGAAGGAAGTACAAAAACGTTCTTGGAAATTCAGGAGCACAGAAATACAACTCAGTTAGGACGAAATAAAGAGGAAGTGCAGGGAATCTGAGGTGAAATGTCTGTATGAAAAAAGTGAAGAAATCTAAAAAAGGAATGATCGTCTTAAACACGGACATAGCACAAAGAAAATTCAAAATAACCTTCTGCGAAATTAAAAGCAGGGGCTGTTATATTAATTGCATGCAAGAGAGAGAGCAGATTGGTGGAAAGAGTACACTGAGGTCCAGCATTAAGGGCAGGACTTATGTGATGACATGATAGAGGAAGAAAGAGGAGTCGATAGGGAAGAGCTATGGGATCCAGTTTTAGAAACTTAATTTAGAAGAGCTTTGGAAGACTTATGATGAAATAAGGCGGAAGGAATAGATAACACTCCATCAGAGCTTCTAAAATCATTGGGAAACTGGGATACAAAATGATTATTCACGTTGGTGTGTAGAATGTATGAGCTTGACGATATACCATCAGACTTTCGGAAAAATATCATCCACACAATTCCGAAGACTGCGAGAGCCGACAAATTCGAGAGTCAGCTTACTAACTTAAGTATTCAAGTTGCTGACGAGAATAATATACAGAAGAATGAAACAGGGTTTTGAAGTCCTGTTAGATGACGATCAGTTTCGCTTTCTGACGTTATGATTGATGATTGAAGCAAGACGAAACAAAAAAATCAAGACACCAGGACCTCTCTATTTTTAAAAAGTGTTCGACAATGTCAAATAGTGGAAGATGTTCGAAAATGTGAGAAAAATAGGGGTAAGCTATAGAGAAGGTCGTGTAACATACAATACGGACAAGAACCAAGAGGGAAGAATAAGAGTTGAAGATCAAGAACGAAGTGCACAAATTAAAAAGGGTATAAGACAGGGATGTAGTCTTTCTCCCTTACTAATCATCTTATACGTGGTAGAAGCAGTGAGGAAAATAAAAGAAAGTTTCAAGAGTGGGATTAAAATTCAAGTTGAAAAAGAAATCAATGTTACGATTCGCAGACGACGTTGCTATCTTCATTGAAAGTGAAGAAGAAATACAGAGCCTTTTGAATGGAATGAATAGTCTAATGAGTGCAGAATACAGTCTGAGAGTAAATACAAGAAAGACGAAACTAACGAGAAGTAGCAAAAATGAGAAAAGCGAGAAACTTAACATAAGGATTGATAATCACGAGAGAGATGAAGTTAAGGAACTCTACTACCAATTCAGCAAGAAAAATGTCAGACGGAGCAAGGAGTACATAAAAAACAGACTACAAGTGGCGAAAAGGGCAATCCTGGCCAGGGGAAGTGCTACAGAAAAATTTTGAAAATTAGGTGCACTGATAAGGTAAGGAATGAGGTGATTCTTCTCGGAATCAGCGGGAAAAGGAATGTATGGGAAACTCTGACATCAAGAAGGGACATGATAGTAGGACATCTGTTAAGACATCAGGGAATAACTTCCATGGTACTAGAGGGAGCTGTAGAGGATGTTAACACGTAGAGTCAGGCAGAGATTATGATAGAGCCAGCAAGTAACTGAGGACGTAGGTTGCACGTGTTATTCGGAGATAAAGAGTTTCGCTCAGGAAAGGAATTCGCGCCGGACCATATGAAACAAAAAACTGATTACTCAAAAGAGCCACATACTTCTTCCGTGCTGCTGTCTAAAGTAGTCATATATTTTATTATTTTTTAATTTATATGTTAGGAACGAAACAAAAGAAAAATTCGGAATAGGAATTAAAATCCACGGAGAAGAAATAAAAACTTTGAGGTTCGCCGATGACATTATAATTCTGTCAGAGACAGTAAAGGACCTGGACGAGCAGCTGAACGGAATGGACAGTGTCTTGAAAGGAGGATATGAGATGAACATCAACAAAAGCAAAACGACGATAATGGAATGTAGTCGAATTAAATAGGGTGATGCTGCGGGAATTAGATTAGGAAATGAGACGCTTAAAGTAGTAATGGAGTTTTGCTATTTGGGGAGCAAAATAACTGATGATGGTCGAAGTAGAGAGGATATAAAATGTAGACTGGCAATAGCAAGAAAAGCGTTTCTGAAGAAGTAAAATTTTTTAACATCGAGTATAGATTAGAGTGTCAGGAAGTCGTTTCTGAAAGTATTTGTATGGAGTGTAGCCATGTATGGAAGTGAAACATGGACGATAAATAGTTTGGACAATAAGAGAATAGAAGCTTTCGAAATGTGGTACTACAGAAGAATGCTGAAGATTAGATGGGTAGATCATATAACTAATGAGGAGGTATTGAATAGAATTGGAGAAAAGAGAAATTTGTGACACAACTTGACTAGAAGAAGGGATCGGTTGGTAGGGCATATTCTGAGGCATCAAGGGGTCACTAATTTAGTATTTGAGGGCAGCGTGGAGAGTGAAAATTGTAGTGGGAGACCAAGAGATGAATACTCTAAACACATTCAGAAGGACGTAGGTTGCAGTAGGTACTGGGAGATGAAGAAGCTTGCACAGGACAGAGTCGCATGGAGAGCTGCATTAAACCAATCTCTGGAGTGAAGACCACAACAACATGTTATACACCTCTTTGTAGAGGCCTTGAACAAAAGGCATGAATTATTTGTGGATTAGCATTCAATCGATGCAGTTACAGTGTCATTAGTCGAATAGAGTTTGATAAACATCATGGAATATTCAGTGTTAGTCAAATTAGATCATAATATCATAGGCTAATACCTGTTTGTCCATCGTGGAGTTGCACTGAAATTTACTTGAACATTGCCGCTTGTCAACATTGTGAAAGTTTTCCTTGTTGCTGCACCTTATTTATTTGTGATAAGATACTGACGTATATACACACCAGAAAGCTGATGAACCACACGGAGCTTGGTGCAAATGAATGTGAAGGAATCCAAAAGTAAATTCTTCAATGTTGTGTACATTATTTTATAACCAACTACCATACCCGATAATCACTGGAGGAAACTTGAAGAATATCCAGGAGGCAGAAAAAGCAGGTAGATAAAGTTACAAAGTTGGTGTCAGCTTGTCTGAGGCCATGAGAACGTGCACTGGGACAACTTGCGAAGCCAGAACTTTGGAGAAAGACGCTACAACTCGTGGGTGTGATTGCCGCTGACGGGCGGAGAAAATTTCATTAAATGCGTTCGGCCGTGCCTGCCAAGCGGCCCCTGGATCTCAGAACGAACGCACTGGTGCCGACTGCGTGGGCTTTCGTATTGCCGGGCTCGCAGCTACATTCAGAGACGTGGGGAGGGGGGTGGGGGTGGGAGTTGAGAAGGGGGTAGGGTGGAACCTACTCGGTCCTTGTAACTGCGTTTTCATTTCGTCGCCGGTGGCTTTGCTGATGACAAGAAGAAGAAATGAGGGGCTGGCTGGGATGAGTGGGAGGAAACGGTGACTGGCGGAAGGGGGCAGGGGGGGGGGGGGCGGGGGCACTGGCAGATCGTGCCAATTACGACAAAGGCCTCTCTCGCACAGTATGGCGGAAAAGTTTCAGTTTCCCCCGGCCTGCACCTAAGTCCTTCCAGCCCGCCTGCTTGTTAACTTCTCAAGACACTTTGCAGTCGGCTACAGGGCGGCTTGGGAAATACACGAAGTCTGTACTCGATATTGGAGGAAGAAATTTGCAGAGAAGTCTTCTCCACCCAGCCACCTGTGTCCACCAACTGCAATGAAATTTCCTGAGATTTGTCATTCTTCTTATGATGTAGGAAAAATAAAATGGACCCCCAAAGTATTTTATGCACTGTAAGAGAGGCAAGTGAACTTACTTTACCTGCCCCAGATATGAATGATGTAAGTCGGGTTGCCTCTCTTAAGGTTGTAACGAAACAGGCTGTATTGGGTCATGTGGAGCACCCGATACAGCAGATTTCGTAGTATGCGATACACGCTAAAACAGATGTGGGTAGTGTATAAGGACATTTAGTGAATAAGGTCACTTAGTGGAGCGGTATGAAATAGTTGTAACGAAAATGTTAAACTGTCTCACAGACCAATTACTAGCATTTTCGCTAATAACCAACAATTCCTCAATTTTTCAGAATTTTTATTTTCAGGGACAAACTAACATTATTGTTACCTCCAGACTCGTCTGATGTGTTATATTTAAGCAAACTGGATATACTATGTAACTTTTCGGTAGTGCAACCCGTACGTTATTAGCTCTTGTACCGATATTTGAGCTCATATCGTTTCATTCATTTTGAAGGTGAGTCTTTTACAAGATTTTAACGCACTTCGCACTGTAAAGGCTCATGCGTCAAAAGGTTACACTAGTGGTAACAAGAGCGTCAGTCGTAGATGAAGCCTTAAGTCCCTTAACAATAAAACAAAACAAGTAAATCCTCATCCTTCTGGAATTTAGTAGCCAAGGAATCTGTGAAATACGATTAGCAGAGAATCTACTCAACGAAGGCTACGCGTGATTAGCCGAGCGGTCTAAGGCGCTGCTGTCATGGACTGTGCGGCTGGTCCCGGCGGAGGTTCGAGTCCTCCCTCGGGCATGGGTGTGGGTGTTTGTCCTTAGGATTATTTAGGTTAAGTGGTGTGTAAACTTAGGGACTGATGACCTTAGCAGTTAAGTCCCATAAGATTTCACACAGATTTTGAACTCAACGAAAACGAGGGTTTCCAGCTCAGCAACTCATGAAAACCTCTCACTTCCACGTCTGCACTCACAAAGGAAAGATTTTTCTAGGACTTCCCTGCCCTGCATTCCGACAATTACCACCTATGATAATCAGCCAAATACTT